>NC_082609.1:6118500-6754000 GCF_030936135.1 Gavia stellata | reverse complement strand
GCCGTACGGGCTTTGCAGGGGTGCATGCAGGCATGAAGGTGTGTGTGCAGGCAGATGTGAGATGCGCACGTTCACGTGAGGTGTGTGCGCACTGGTGTGAGAGGGTATTTGTGTGCATCCCCTCTGGTCCGAGAGGTTGGGATGTGCACCCAGAGACACACGAGAAAGGAGATGTGTGGGCATTTGCACACAGGCACGGGGTGATGCGTGTGCACACGGATGCAGGTGGGATGCACAGGGGTGCGCACAGGCGTGGCAGGGTGCGTGTTCGCATGGATACGCACACAGGTGCGGGGATGCTCACGCATACGGGGGACAGGGATGATGCACACCCATGCACGCAGGTGTGGGACGCACTCGCACCCAGCTGCGGGGGGATGCACACCCATGCACGCAGGTGTGGGACGCACTCGCACCCAGCTGCGGGGGGATGCACACCCATGCACACAGGCGCGGGGCACGCACGCACCCACGCGTGTGCGGGGGGTGCAGACACCCCGCCGGTGCCCGGAGCCGCAGGTGCGCCCCCCCCCCCCCCCCGCCGCGCCACCCGCCCGCCCCGCCCCGCCCCGCCCCGCCGCCCGCCCGGCGCCCCGCGGGCTCGGCGGAGGGCGGCGGGCGGCCCGGGCGGGCGGAGGAAAAGGAAGCGGCCCCGGTGCTCCCCGCCCGCCGCCGCGCGTCGCCGCAGCTGGGGCGCGGCGGGAGCAGAGCTCGGGCGCGGGGCGCTCCGCACCGCATCGCTCCGCGCCGCCCCGCACGGAGCTGCCCGCAGCCCCGGAGATGAAGAGAGTTTGCACGCTGCCCCTCTGGCTCTGGCTCGGCATTGTCTCGGAGGCAGGTGAGCGCCGCGGGGCTGCGGGCGGCTCTGCCCGGCCGGGGCTGCGGGCTGCCCGCTCTGCCGCCCGCCCCGCACCTGCGGGCGCGCTGGGGATGGGGGCTGCCCCGGCGGGACGGGACGGGACCCGGCGCTGCCCGCCCGTATGTCTCCGAGATCCCGCAGGGACCCGCACTGCCTGCCGCCGCGTCCCTCATCCCAGACAGGGATGTGCTGTGCCCCGGCGCTGCCCGCCCCGGGCTCCCCCAGCCCCGACGGGGACCGGCGCTGCCCGCCCCGGGCTCTCCCAGCCCCGACGGGGACCGGCGCTGCCCGCCCCGGGCTCTCCCAGCCCCGACGGGGACCGGCGCTGCCCGCCCCGGGCTCTCCCAGCCCCGACGGGGACCGGTGCTGCCCGTCCCGGGTCCCCCAGCGCCGGTGTTGCCCGCCCCGGGCTCCCCCAGCCCCGACGGGGACGCGCCGCGGTGCCCTCCCGGGTGTCCCCGACGGCTGTGACAGCGTCCCCGCCGCGACGGGGCGGGGGGACCCTGCTGCCGTCCCTGCGGGGTCCGGGGCCGCGGGGGAGAGGCCGTGGGTGGGCGCACGCCGTGCCCGTGCCGCGGCTGTGCTCGCTGCGAGCGCGGAGAAACCACATCGGACTCTTGCGGGAGGGATTTCTCTGCGCGGGGAAGCGCCCGGCCGGGAGGGCAGCCTGGAGGCCGGCTCCCTGCTCTGTTTATTTATTTTTTCATGCACAGAGTCATTAATTTGTGAGCGCCGGGCAGCGCGTTGGGGAGGAAGGCGCGAGGAGGCGGTGGTCCACGCGATGCCGTCCAGCCGGTGGCTGGCAGCCCTGGTCTGCCTGGGAAGTCACCCAAGGCAGATCCCAGTGAAATGCTTTTCCTTCCCACAGCACTTCTGGGGCAAAAGGCTGTGGGGCAGCGAGTCGAACGCCCTGGCCACAGCTTGGGTCAGGTCAATGTGGAACCACAGCAGAGGTGCAGCTGCAACACCCTTCCAGAGAGCAGAGACCATGGGGCAGAGCAGAGCTGGGTGGGCACTGCCAGGGCAGCGCGGATGGGGCACCAGCCCCCCAGCTTCCTCCAGGGAAGATCCTGCTTGCACGGGTAAAGCATTTACAGCCTGGATCAGAGCGAGACCGACAGAAAGTTAGTAACACTGGAAGCTTGCAATGTGGAGAGATGAATTTTGGGAGCATAAATAGAATTTTCTGTAGCCTCAGCTCAGTGACTCACTGTCACCGGTGGCATTTGCTGCCATTGAAGTGAGCTCACAGGAGGGCTTGCAGGTCTGGCTGTGGTGGCGCAGAGGTGCGGTACAGACAGCGTCGCTAGCAGTGGCACTGTCAACCTGCTCTGCCCAAAATGGTGCTGACAGTTCTGGTGCCACGGGGCTGAAGGACCCACCGGGCTGCCAGAGCCCAGGGGTTGCTCCAGGAGGCAGGGCAGAAAGGGACCTGCTGCTGGTGGCATTGCGGCGGGAGCTGCAGCTGTTCCGAGCTCGCTTGTTAGCAATTTGTAAAGCACCGTGTAGCTGTTCTCAGGTTCTTTCATCTCCCCGAGACGCGGGGAGCGGTGCCTGGGAGGCTCTGGCCAGCGCGGCTGTGTGATGTGTGGGCCTCATCAGCGCGGGGCTGCGCAGAGCTTTGAAGCTCTCCAGCACTGCCTGATCAGCGCAGTGATGAAGGGCGATGCAGAGCTCAAGCGGGGGACCGTACCCTGGGTATTCGCTGCCTCTTCTTCAGTTCTACCTGAGACCAATTTGTCAGTGTGTAAAGAACCCACAAATTCCTCATTAACCCCAACTGGGTGCAAATATGTTCTCCCCTTGGGAGCAGGGATGGAGATGTGATGCTGTTCCACCTGGAAGGGTGAAATATTAATCTCAGGATCATAAAAGGTCTGTTCTGGCTCTGGGTCCTGCATCCTGCTTGTTCCTGCACCCTGGTACCTGGTTAAATGGGCCAGCGCTAGGAGGGGATGCCGTGTGTAAGAGCACGTGGGCTTTCCATACGTCCCAGCTCTGTGGTGCTCCCAGGATGGAGTGGAGTTGGGGTGCTGCCCTTTGCGGGCGGTGTGATGGGGGGAATGGGCGGAGGTTCAGCCCCAGCATCCCAGGGCATCTCAGGGTAACCCTTTGTGGATGGCAATGAGAGCGTGTGCTGCCTGAGCTGCGATGCTCTGGGTGCAGAGAAGTGCTGACCACCCCATAGCGAAATAATCCTGTTGGGGAGTCTGGCTTGCCGCTTTCGAGAGCATATGCCCTTTGCGCGAGGGAAGGGCCTGTGCCTGTGTAGGACCTGAGCCAATTCTGTTGGCTGCTGCTGCCTGCCCTCCTCTAAGAGCACGCAGACCTCCCCGGCAGGGTGCTCGGACAGCCCTGCGTTGACCGTGCCAGCAGCAGCATTTGCCTTCGTAGCTGGGATTTGAAGCAGTTGCTTTATTGCAAGTAATAAACATGGGCGATTTCAGCAACACCCTTTCACGCAAAAGCCCGCGAGTGCACAACAAACCCCGCTCTGGCTTAACCCAGTCCCCTGTTAGTGATGAAGCAGAGCCAGGGCCTCCAAGGAGGAGGTGGGTGATGGGAGGGATGCAGCCCGTGGTCCCCGGGGGCTGCCGGGGAGGGGGAGCCATGGCCTTTGTGTCCCGCCGCCTGCTTAGGGACGATTTCGGATGAATGGGCTGCTACCGCTCTGGCATTTGGCTTGGGCACGCGAGCCTGCGGCTCGCTGCCTGTACAAACAGCCACGAGGGTGTTTGTCGCTGAGCTCAATTTGATGGCTGGTCTGGGGGACACTCCCCCGGCAGCACAATGTCCCCGGCCAGCGCAGGCGGGGCGGGAGGGGGCTTCCTCTGGCATGTCCCACCCCACTCCGCTGCCTCTCTCCTGTGGGCGCATTCCACGCGGGATAACTGTCCCGGCAGTGTTTCTTGGCCCTGCGTTGGTGCGGTGTTTTCCAGGGCAGGCGTGGGAAGGGCAGGTGCTCCCGGCCGGCCAGGAGGGAACAGGCTGTTCCCGGCGTCCCAGGGCAGTTCCTGGGGAGGGAAAGGGAGAGCTGGATCCCACGGGAACGGCAGCAGGAGGGGGCCGTGGCCAGGCAGCAGTTTCTCCAATGCTGTATGGGGCATCCGCAGCGCTCCGGAGGTTGCTTTGCAGAGTGGCTGCTGAGCAGGAGGGGGCTCTTGATGGGTCCCCAGGTCTTCCTGGCTCTCAGCAGCTTTGGGGAGCAACGTGAGCCCTGGAGATAGCACCCATCTCACCCACCTTCTCCCCAACCACTTGAGCTGGCGCAGCAGAGGTGTTTCCAAATGAGCCTGGTGTCTTTGCATTCAGGGGCTGGACTGAAAGAGCCCCAAGCAATGGGGGCAAAGTGGGGGGCTCCCTCACCCCCAGCTTGGGGGAGGCTCTGTATTTAAACCCAGTGGTGGGGGAATGCTGCAATAAGCCTGAGGTGATGGGGGTCCCCCGGGCTCTTGCAGGTGTGGGAGGAAGCAGAAAGCCCTGCGATGGCTGGACCCCGCGGGCCGCACTGCCTGCGGAGGGTGGGGAACCGGAGCGGAGGAGCAGCGGTTGTGGTGGTTTCCGTGTGAGGAATGACTAAACGTCGCAGGGCTCTTCCGCTGGGAAAGACGGGCCTGGGCATTGCGACAGAGGGCTGCAAAATCACGGCTCGCCTGGAGAAGGCAGTTCCTGGCAGGTTGCCGTGGTGGGAGGATGAGGAGCGTGGCAGGGGGCTGGTGGCTTGTTGCACACCACCGTGCAGCAGTGGAGCTCATCGCCATGGGACCTTGTGCGTGTTAGACATTTGCCTGGGCCCAAAGGCAGTCATGCGTGGAAAAATATGTGGGTTTGCAAGGAAAAAATCCACAGGTGGTTAGTTAAAGCTGAAGGCCCCCTTTCCCACCCCGGACTGTGAGCCAGAGGTGCCCAGCACCACGTTTCACCTTGACCTGCCCCAGGCAGCTCCTGCAAATCTCCACCTGGGCGAGGGGCAGCAGGGAGCCAGGCACGCAGCCCCCAGAGGGTCCCACGCTAGCTGGGTGCCATGGGGGGGGACCAGGACCGCCTGGTGTGTGCCAGTGTCTGCTGGGGAGGCCAGCGCTGAGCCTTGCCCTGGGCGAGAGCTGGAATTATCTTTTGTCCTTCATTAGGAGAAGAAATACTGCTGCAGCTGCACTGGCATCTAGTGACTGGTTAAATTAATTCCAGGGTTTTTATTGCCTCTGGCTATCCCAGACCTTTGTTTCTTGTTTCACGTTGTTAAAAGGGAGGGTTAGCCGGGTCCCAGGGGGGCTTTTTCTCTTTGGTCAAAATAGTTCTGATGTTTTCGGCACACAGTATTATTGCCCATCTGCGGTGCCTCATTGTTAACACAAAATAGTGGAAGCGGAGATGGCCTGTGGTCAAGTCAGCAAGGAGGCACGAGCCCTTGAGCCCAGCATGACCGCTCGTTTTGTTGAGCAGCCATGAGCAAATCGCTCCATCTCTAGGTGCAAGTTCAGCAGAAGGAGGGTGAAAACCTGGCCCCATGGCAGCCGGTGGCGAAACTCCCACTAAGTTTTATAAGCTGAGAATATTAAGCGGGGAGTCTCTCCTGGAGTCGTTTCCCTGCTGAGGTAGCAGAAAGAGGTTTCAGCCAGTGACTTGTATTTCACCTTACAACTTCTCCCACGTGTGAATTGTTTTTCTTGCTGCGTTTCTGCCCCCTCCTTGCAGGGTGAGGATCACCAGCACAGGCTTTACGGGCCAAACCTGGAGGTGCTGTGGGATGGACGTCATTTGCTAATGAGGGAGGATCAGTTTATGGGGTCAGGAAATTACTCCAAACTGGGGAAACACGGAGAATGGGGTGGTGGGGAAAGGCAAGAGATACTCCGAGCAAGTGCTGCGGTTTCCCCTTCTCTGAGCACATAATAACCAGGCAGCTGCTGCTCCCCTGCTCTGCTTCTGTGCAGTGAAAAGCAGCAAGGACCCCAGGGCTGTCCCCAGGAAGGACCATGAGAAAGGGCTGAGTGGATTGCAGACTGTCCTGGTCCTCGGTGCTGATGGGCAGAGCCCTGGAGTGAGCAGAGAGAAAGAGGAGGTGAGATTTTTACCTGCCTGCAGCAGGCAGTCCAGAGCTGGTTACAGCTCTTGGCAGAGCCTGGAAAACCCCAGCTGGGTTGCAGAGGGATAAGCGAGAGAATAAGCTCAACCCTGCTCCGGGTCTCAGTGCATGCAAAGAGGGAAGCGATCAGAGTAGCTCAATGATGCTTTCGGGACTCATTGCTGCCATGTGAGCTAGAGCCACCCACCCGTGTGCAGGCACGGAGGGGTTAAGCCTTCTCCTGGCCCTGGCTCCAGTTGGCTGGGCAAACGCCAGCCGGTGCGCGGAGTCTGCCCGCCTCGCTCTGCGGTGCTAGCTGCTAGCACCGGTGTCACAGCGCCCATGCACCGTCCCACCACGGCCACACTGCAAGGCATGGCGAGACCGCCTGCCCGGGCAGGCTCCGGGGGCCAGGACATTCCCCTGGGGAAGGGTTAAGCAAAGATGAGTGGTGCCGATGCCAGGCTGGGTGTCCAGGTTCTCCCTTGGCGGAGGTCAGCGGTGGTTCATGGGAAAGGAAAAATTGGCAGCTGGGCCGGATGTCCCTGCATTTCCCCTCTTCCTGCAGCCGCCTGAACGACGTTCCTTATTTAGCTTTCCTGACGGACAGGAGGAATCTGATGGCGGAAACTGTCACTGCCTGATAACAGCTCAGGGACCCCTTTATGATGGGCGGCACGGCAGGGAACAGGGCAGCGCTCCTCCTCACCGGGAGGGGAGAGCCGGGCAATCAGGGCTGCCCTTTGCACCGGGTTTTTGGGGGCAGCTGCGGGTAGGGAGGGAAGGGCACTCGCAGCCCTTCCCTTTGTGCCGGTGTGCGTACAAACCCCCTCAGAGCTATTTAAAAGACTCTCAAGGCCAAGCAGCAATGGCATATATATATTATATTGGTATTATATTGGCATGTTTTTCTTCTTTTTGGTGAGGTATCTGAGCTGGTGGAAAGGGCCATGGATGGGGAAAGGGGAGGCGTGGAGCAAAGCCACCCTGCCAAGGTCTGAGACCAGGTGAGGCTTTCCACTCACTGGTGATGAGGACGTGAAGGGCAGCCAGGGCTGGGACGCTTCAGCAGGAGCTGGGAGTGATGACCAGTGCCAGGAGTTGAGCGCACACATCAGTACTGGGACCGGCTCCCATACAAGCGTGCTTTGACCAAGCAGGTAAACGCTGCAAAGTAGACGTTATAGCATGTTTTATTGTCCCCAGCTTTCTCTCCATAGAAGATGGCATCTTTCTAGTGTCTAAGCCATTCTCTCTCATGTGCCTGTGGTGACCAGCCCCAAAACCACAAAAGGTCCTGAAATAACAGCCTGTTTTTCAATGTATCCATTGATTTTTATCTTGCATCTGTGGAGGCCACCAGGCTGCTCCCATACCAATAAGAGCATTGTTTCCATGGCAATTAATGTATTTAAAAAGGTCAGAATGTACAGTGAGACTGTATTTTTTTTTAAAGAGCAAGCCCTAAGCAAGTCCTTACCACTGGACTGGGCGTTGGGCTCTTAGTCTGTGCAATGCACAGATTGATGTCTCTGTGCTCCGCGTTGGGATACGGGGCACGGTGAGCCGGCTCAGTTGGGCTGGGTGACGTGGGGTTCACACAGCCCAGTGCAAAGGCCACGCTACAGCCTCGCAGCCTTGAAATCACCAGTCCTCCGCTGCTCAGAAAGTTTTGTGTTCCCTGGGGTGGTTAGAGCTGCATGCTCCAAGGTGTGTCTGACTGTTTCAGTTTTAGCTGAGCAATATTAAAAATCTCCCCGCAAGACTGAAGACCTCAGCAGGAACTCGCAGGAGTTGTTTCTGTGCTCTCCAAGCAATCCGCTGTATGACCAGGTCACCTACCTGAGCATCCGTGAGTTGCAGGATTGAGGTTTAGGTGATCACACTATGCTGGTACCTCAGGACCAAATGCTTCTCACTTCAGCCAAGTTCAAATTCCTTTCGTGTTTTTGCGTTCTGTCATCAAGCGGCACAGGCAGGGAGATTGGTGTGAAGGGAATTGCTGTATCAGTCCATTTGTGTTCATATATTGCTCTATCAGTGCCATGGCTGTGTGCAAGGCTGGTAGACATGGGAAGAAAGCAGGAGCTCCTGCCTCAAACTCCAGTGCACGTTTCGGATGGCCGTGCTGGGGATGAGGTACCCATGGGGGATAACAGGGCTTTGCATCCTGCTGGCTATTCTGAGGCAGAAAAAGCAGCAAAATTCATATTGCCAGATATTTGTTTAAAACGATACGTGTTTCTTACGGTGTCATTTCCTAGCGTGATGCATAGTCGCCATCGCAGCGAGATGAGTTAACTTCCTGCTATACCTTCCTGGGCAGGAGTCATCTCACCCAGTCCCCGTCACATAAAAGTTTAGTGTAGAGCCTAAGGCACTTGCTCTACAGTCAGTGGTGGGGAGAAAGGCTTTTTTGGAGGCACTCCATCCCATCCAAAAGAGGTGTTGAAGGAATTGCCTTTGAGGGGGTGATGGCTGAGACTGCTGCCAGCCTGCGTGGGAGCACACACGCGTGTCCCCAGGACTGGCACTGCCCCTCTGCCAGGTTGTATTTCACCCCGCCATTCACCCTCTTCCTCGCCAGCCGCCCCGGCTCCCTCCAGCTCAGCAGCTTGCAGCTGCGCGAGGGGACGGGCACAGTCCGGCGGAGGGTAAAATGAAAGAGCAGGATCAACCAAAACAACTGATGGCCCCAGCCTCTAGAGACGTGGCCAGGAGGAGGCTGGGAGGTAGCGGGATCATGTGGAGTGAGCAGTAGACAAAGGAAGGAAGTTTTTATTACTGGGCCAAATCCTGAAATCCTTCAGTTGTATTTAGGCCAATGCCTCAATGACTTCAGTGGAGACTGGTCTGAGTAAAGACAGAAGAAAGGGCTTCAGGATCTGGCCCCTGAGTAATTGTGTCACGTGGGAAGCTTATAAAGAATTTGCAAGCTCATGATGGCTTTCCTGAGCGGTTGGTGCTAGGCAGCGAGCAGCGCCCATGGCAGCCAGGGCTCCGCCTTGGTCACCGTCCCTTTCCTCTCTGGGGACGCAAAGCGCCCATCCTGGACCGGGTTCACCGTTTCAGCCACTGGCAGGGCTTGACAGGGCTCGGCAGACCCCGCGGGGCCCAGCCAGGTGCCCCAAGTTGGGTCACGGCCCCACAGGTTTGTGAAGGTCTGTCTACAAGTTCACAAGACCCAAGAGACCCACGGAGGGTTTTGGAGTCCGCCATCAGCTTTCTGAGTTATGGAGGCACATGGGTTCTTCATGCAGCAAGGAAGTCTGTAAAAGGTTTACTGGTTTCATGTCTTCCCCCCCAAAAAAAGCTACAAAAAGTGCAGGGCTGCGTAGCAGAGCCTGGAAAACCCTCCATCAGTTTCCCCGCATGTGGAAGGTCCCGTGTTGGCTGGGGGAAGTGTGTACGTGTCTGCACAGACACACACGTGTGTGCTGACAGTAAGGTTTGGCTCTGGGCTTGGCTCTCTGTCTGTGACTTGTTTTCCCCATTTCTGAAATACTGGCGTCTGTTGAGATGGATGTTAGATATAGTGACCTAAAAAAATAAATACTGACAAAAGTGAGGGTCAAGTCAATAGTTTCCATGGACGACAGTAAATCTTGATATTTACTAAGGCAAGAAGGTTGAGCACGAATTGTGGTTTATACTCAGATTTGGAAACTGCCAGCTCAGAGTGATGGCAGCAAGCAAAATCGCATCCAGCAGAGGTGACGGCATCCAGCGCCCACAGAAATCCATCACTCGCACGTTGGGTTGTCCCAGCCTGAGCAGAGTCCCCAGTGAGGCATAATTTGCTCTAAGTGGCCATCATCCCTTCACCACACTGCAGTGCTCAGCCCTCGGGAAGCGAAGGGCAGAAGTTTAATGGCATGTCCCAAAAGCATGGCGGCCAGCCGCGGTGTGGGATGCTCCTGCAGGAGATGCATGCGTGCACACCAAGAAACTCCCGTGCCGCCGGGCAGGCAGCGCATAGTCCTTGTGCTGGGATGAAACATGGGGGACACAACCACCTTGCCTGCAAACGGAGTTACCCAGCTACGCCTTTGTAAAGCAATTTAGCTAATGTAGCGTACATCTGGGCCTGATGACTCCTCATTTGGTTGGTTGGCTGTTGCCAAACTATCAGTCTCAGCGGGTCCTGGGCTGCTGTCAGTAAGTGCTGGCTCTGGCAGTACCGCTGGTGCTGGGATGGCATCAGGGCATACCCTGGTCTTCGTCTCCTCTCTGTGCCATGACGTCCCAGTGCGCAAGTGAAGGGGAGCTGCAGTGTACCCCGTACAGCCCTGTTCTGGGCAGACAGACTCAGACCCCAGTATGTGCCCCCTTGGGTGACAGTATTGTGGTGGGATTTTCCCACTGGGTCAGGTAGATCCACCACATTTGCTTGCTCATGTGCTACGAGGACTAACAGAGGCAACCAGAGGGCATGGGTGGTAGCTTTATGTCCCCAGTTTGAACGCTTGAGGATGGGTTTTGATGTCCCCCAAACCTCCTGTGTTGTAGGGAGGCAGGAACCTGTCCAAGGACATCAGTCACACCACAAATCTGCTAAGGCCAAGACGCGATGCCTGCTGCCATGCTGCCTGCACTGTCCAACGGTGCCCCTCCACAGTGCTCGGCATTTCACAATATTTATGGCTGCTCCTCACCCTTGGCTGCTTAGACAAATAAAGCCTATTGCAGCCTGAGGCAGTTAATCCCTGGCTCTCCAGCCTCCCAGCAATAACAAGGCCTGGGTGGCATTTCAAAGAATGCACTGGGGGAGAGGGGGAGCGCCGGGATCTATCTTTTATATGGCAGTGGAAATACAAGCCTGCCTTCATTGAAGATAAGCAGTGTTGGCCAGGCTAAGCTCCTGCTCAGAGGTTGTAGTGGTGATGGAAGGCAGGAGACTCCGCACGGCATTGGCCCTGCAGTAACCTTTGCCAAAAGAAAAACACTTCTTAATACAATAGTAGATTTAAAAAAAAAAAAAAAAGGAAGAAAAGAAAAATAAACAGGGCCCCATGTGAACTTAGGAAACTTGTGCTGGCGTGAAGAGAGGTGCGCATGGTGAAATGGCCTGAACAGCACCTGGAAGGGCTCTGGTCCCTGGGCCCACGTTGCTGGGAATGGGAAAGGACCCGTGTCTGTCTTGGCCCCTTGGTCTAGTGTGGTGCCGAAACAGCCCCGCTGCCAAACGCCTTCTCCTGCCTTTGTGGTCCAAGCCAACACATCTTCCCTTCGTTCATGCCTTGGCTTTTCCATGGGGCTGGGAAGACCATCCCCAGCCTCTCCCCACAGCTCTGAGCACCAAGTACCTTGCGGTGACCAAATAGGGACAGCCAAGGAAGTGGCGTGTTGTCTCTTTAGCGCAATTTCCCCATTAGTACTTGTGCTCCTTCGGTGGAAGTCATTAGCATGTGTAAACGCTTCCTTCCCATTGCGTCCGCTTGCGTGCTCTCCCCGCTGAGCTGCGTGGCAAGGGAAGCACCTTTGAACAGGGAAACAACAGTCAACCTCTGAGTATTAACAAGAGAGTAACTGAGTGTTTATGGAACTTGGTAACGCTCTTGTAAGCTATTTTTAAAAAGCAGCATAAGGTGGTTTAGCTTGCTGGCCTTCAAATAGCACTGGAGTCCAATACTGCCATTTAGGCTAGGTGTTTCATCGTAGGAATTGTGCTGTGATATACAAAGTGTGACATTTCCAACTCAGCCTTTCTTGGAAGGGAATTAAATGAGTTTCATAGCTGCATGAGGGGTGTTGTGTGGAGGTGGAGAGAGAAATCTGTGCAGATGTTAAACAGCCAGCTAATCTCAAGTGACACGAATGCCCCGATACACTTTGGCTCTCAGAGATGATGATTATCATCTCCTGCTGCAGCGGGTCCTGGCGTGCGGTCACAGTTCTGTGCCAAGAGAAACCGAGAGTGTGTGCACTTGTAACTTACCATCGATGCCCTGGGCAGCCCTCCGGGGCTGGCTTTCCTCCCCGTGCCCCGAGTCTCGCCATCTCCAAGTCTCTTTGCCCAGCAGGGAGCAGATGGGATCACTGACCCGGGGGTGAGGAGCAGCCCAGCAAAGCCCGATGTGGGAGGAGAGCTTTGCTGCGCTCTCTGGAGCCTGTCCTTCTTGGGGATCAGCAGAGTAAAATTTTTATTAACCACATCAGGGAAGGCTCTGGGTTTGGCCAGCTCCATCTGCTTTCAAGGATGGCAGAAAGCTGAGCTGTGCAGTGTTTTCCAGGAGAGTCGAAATTTCTTATATCTCCTACACTGCTGCAGATGCATTTACCCCAGGGAACTGCACCTCCTGTCCTGCTCGCGCAGACGCCAGGAGGGCTCTTAGATCTGCAGCGAGTGCTCAGAGATCTTCCAGCAGCCCTCTCTGCTTGTGCACGTCTGACCTCGTACCTGAGGCTTCCTTCCTCTGCCGCTACCTCTGATGATTAATTCTCCTTTGAAGAGTGTGTGCCTGTGATCTTCCTGCCTCCCCTCGTGCCCACCCCGTCGGAGGCGGCGGAAGGGGTCGTGCAGATGCGCGTGTGCGCACGTGCGGGTGTGCATGCGAGAAGCTGCGCTGTGGAGGAGGGTTCGTGCTCTCCCACTCCCCAGGCAGCAGCACTTTCTCATGCCCATGACCACTCTTCCCTTTGCTTTTTTGTTATTATTATTATTTTTAGATTATATTTGATGCTTGAAAACCCTGCTTTGATAATCAGGAAGTTTAAATTCCTCCTGCACTTTGCTTGTGCTTCCTACTTTCTGGACCCATCCACATCTAATGTAGCAGCTTCTTGTTGCGTTGGCTCTGGGATAAATCCTTTTTCTCTGGTCACTGTTATCTTTCATTAGAAGGAATAAGGATTCCTCCTTTCTTGCTTGAGTATCGTTTTTTCCAAGCCAAAGCAGCCCAGTTCTTGCTGTCCTACCCTTTGTAGCTCAGGCAGGGATGGAGGTACAAAGAAGACGCATGACGGGCTTGCAGGGAGCCTGGAGCAGATGGGGAATTGAATCCAGATTTTCCAAGGCCCAGATAATCATCTAATTGCAAAACTGTTTTTTCCCACTTACCCCATTCATCAGCTTCTCTCGCACTCAGCAGCTGGAGATCAACTTGAGGATGGGTTGTGCTGCAGAGAACAGGCACTGCCAGCTCCAGGGCAGCTGTTTGATTTGAGGGCTCTGAGTTGATTTCAATTCACAGCTAAGTAGCAAACATCTGGATGCAAACTCCAGGGACACGAAGACGGAGGAGCAGGTCTTTTCCGCTCGGCATGGTGCCTCCCAGTCCAGCTGCATGGCTTGCAAATCCCTGGAAAAGCCCGGCACGGTCAGCCTGGCTGCAGCAGCCTGGGTGGGAGGCAGGCAGGGTCCACAGGCTTCGCTCACGTGAGGGAAACTTGCCCTGAGCGGGGTACAGGGGTTTCTTCAGCGTCCTGCTCAGCCCGTCCATAAGCCAACAGTCTGGGGAAGAGCTAAACTTCAAAGGCCGGCAATTAAGCCCACACACGTCAAGGAAAAAGCAAACCTGCAACTTGCTTTTTTCTTTCTAAATGCTGCTGCCCTTTTCTCTCCATGCTCAGTGCCGACCCTCGGGCTCTGTCTGACGTCCTGATCAGCTGCCTCCTCATCTCCCAGCGAGAGTCCGGTGCCGAGGCCTCACTTAGCTTGAACTCCATCTTCCCCCAATGGCACATGTGTGGCTTGCTTCAATGGGAGCTTCACCTGAGCCTCTGGGAATGGCTTATGATGGAGCTGTAGTTAATGATGTCCAAACTGAGGGTCTCCTCTCCGCTGCTTCTCAGGCTTTTCCCTTCCTCTGTGTCCATGCAGCAAAGCCCCGATGCTGTGGGTGGAAGCCCCTGCCCAGGCACTGGAGCTGGTCCTGGCTCTGCCCGGGCTGTCACCAGCCTCAGCATGGGCAGCTGGGGCTCCGGGAAAGGGGATGATGCCCTGGCGTGGGCAGGGGGATCCTGCCCTGATGTACCCTCTCTGTTTTGGCAGTAGGCAGTTTAGAGACTCCTAGACCTGGATGTCTCACCTGTGTGTAAAAGCTGGTGGTGACTTGTCCTCTGGAAGCTTATGCCTCTCTTTGGGAATCTCCCTGTGCGTATCCCACAGTGGCAAAATCCACAGTTTAGCTGAGTTGCATGAAAAGGTACTTTGTCGTCTGCCTCATAACTTCATCAGGTACAGCGTGAGAAGCAGTGGATAATAATTTCCTTTAGTTATTTACCCTTTGTGACTGTATAGGCTATCATTTCTTCTCCGTGGCCGAAGATGTCTCTTTAGTGTCCCGTGGGTTTGTACCCACTGCTGCCAGAGGTACTTCAGCCCAGTAAAGCCCCTGGGGTTACACCTGGAGAGACACGGGGTGGAATTAAACTCTGAATCCTGCAATGGTCAGGTAACTCCTGAGCAGTCCCAAATAGGTTAACTGGAGGTAGCAGCCGTACAAGCTTTTCCCAAGCCACCTGCCCAGAGATCCCAGACCCCCAGGGTCCCCGGGGGGATGTCCCCGGCCCATCCTGGCCATCCGTTTGTGCTGGCAATGCCTGTCTGCCAGGTACCAGATTTGGACCAACACTCATTTCACACGAGCTGTGGACCATCCATTGCGTCCCTTCAGGTTAGAGATGTAGTGAACAGTGCTAATTTCTGTTACCGGTCCCTAAAGCCACCCCATCCCTCTGCTCTTTCTGTGCCACGTTAATCACATCCTGCGGGGGCAGAGAATGTGAGCAGGGCAAGGTTTTGAAAGAAGTAAATTAAAACAGGAAGAGAAGCAACCTGACAGTCCTTAAGATGTAGGAGGATAATTTTAATTGAGTTTTGGAAGGGTTTAGCCATGCATTTAATAGGGGCTACTGAAAGAGGGGTGGCTATGTATTCTAAGCAGGGCAGCTCGCCTTGGGCTCCTGCAGAGCCACGGCAGTGGCAGAGTGGGAGCTGCCACAGGCATTTTGGCAGGTCTGCGGATTTCTGCCCCTTGGGGAGTGAATCCTGTGGACAAAATAGGTCCTGTTCCTGTCTGAAGGTGCTGGGCTCCCCCTCCCATCCCCGCACATCCCGCTGAGCCAGAGCTGCCCTCCGAAATGTCAGGGAGAGGAAGCAATCCTCGGCTTGTTAGTTTCTACAAGGAAATAAAACGCACAGATGGCGCGAGCATCCTCTATCTCAAAGGCAGGAAAAGGATTCTCCGGGCAGGAGCAGGCAGCCAGCAAACCCGGAGCAATGCAGGGAATGGGGGACCAAACAAAGCAGCGTCTGGCCAGCCCTTGGCCAGCAGCAGAAGGGTTGGGCCGGCGGCCCGCCGAGGGGAAACGAGCTCTCTGATGTGCGGGAGCATCCCTCGCCCAAGCGAGAGCAGCGAACAGCCGGCTCCCCCGGGGCGGCTGCTGACAGCAGAGATCCTGGAGGAGGTCTGCAGGGTGGCCCCGGCTGACCCGCTGCCCCAGGCCGGACATGTGGCTACCTGACAAAGGCTAACTTTGGCTCAGGACGTAGCCTCTCGGGGAGGATGGAGTAAGGAGCGAGCGTGGGGCGGGGCGGGGGGGTGTATGGAGAGGAAAGACAGCAGGAGACAGAAATGCAAACATGGCCTGACAGCAGTGGGGCAGGGGGAGGGGAGGAGGAAAAAGCAGGGTAAACCTGGCAGGATGGGGCAGGAAACTGGGCTGGAGCGAGGCAGGGCGATGGTGAGATAGTGCTTCCTGCGGAGGGAGAAAGGCAGACAGATAAACACTCCCAGACAGGCGCTCGTTGACCCCTCTTTGGGATGCTTTGGGATGACGTGGTGGCAGGTCCCCAGGGCAGGGGTGGCTGTGCCCCTGTGGACCAGAGTCCCCAACGCGGGTGGCAGCATGGTGGGGCATTGGGTGTAGCTGTGTTCTGCTGCCCCGGGGCAGCTGGCTTGTGAAATACCCTGATTTCAATCCCTGCCTGGAGGCACCAAGGGACCTGGACGGAAGGTTACAAAGGTAGCTCTGCTCCTCAGCACAGCCCAGCTCTCTTGAAAGTGGCTCCTGCTTTTGAGCTCCTCTGTTTCTGTCCCATGATGAGACTGTCAGCTTGGAAGTCCAAAAGCTGAAGGAGCCCAGAGAGCTCATGACTTTCTTTGCCTCATTCCCCATCAGTGCAGGTGGTTATGAGATTTTTGTGCCTTGCCAGAAAAGAACCGGTTAATTAAAGTTTATGAGCAATGAGAGGCTAAACGGACCTCTTAGGGTGCATGCATTGAGGCCAGAGCAGTCTTTTGGACTGAGGCTGTGGGGCTGTTTGGCCGGACCCGTGGGCACTGGATGCACGGCCATGCTGCCGTGGAGTACCAGGGACTGGGAGAGCAGAACACTACACCCGGCCTCACTGTGCTGCTGGTCTGGCTGTGACTTCTGCTTGCATCAGGACCATGCTGCCATCGCATGATGCACTACTTGCATCTCTGCCCACCCCATCCCGCTGGGGTCTCCCCTGGCCGCAGGTGCTGAGCTGGAGAAGAGGCCTGATTTTCTGCATCTCCCAAATGCCCTGTGCCATTTGGACACACATCTGTCCTCCTCACCTGGCATTGCTGCAGACCCGTGGTGCTTGGGGCGTCTCTGAGGCTGGTGCCAAGAAAAAAGCATTTCCACCAGCTCTGGTGGCCCCTTCCTCATCCCTCATATTGGTCCCTGCTCGGGAGGCTCCTGCCTCCACACTCACAAGTGTCTTGGGCAAAGTTAATGTCTCATTATGCTTTTGGTGTTGGACAGGAGGGATCAGACACCCAATAATGATGATCACCTCTGTGTTTGTGAGTATTGACTGAGTTCCTATAATTATGAGTCCCTTGTGTCCCCTGAAAGAGGACAGCCTGTCCCGGTTGGAGCAAAGGAACATCTGATGCTTTGTGAATAGCCTCACAAAAAGGTGAGGACGCAGATCCACCACACTTTGATTTGATGACATTTCAGGGCTTCGAGGTCCATGGATTAAAAATCTCTAGACCAGAGGAGTGTTGTCTTGCCTTTGGCATTGCCCACTGTGAGGAGGGGAAAGGTGTTGCCCCAGGCCTGAATGAGCTCTTGGTGCATGGGGTCAGTTGTGTGGCTGGGACAGTGATGCTGCCGTAGCATGACACAGGGCGCAGAGGGACTGATCCTGCACAGAGGAGCACAGCCCCTGTGTTTAACCCCTTCTGGGACAGGTCTGAAGCGATGGTCAACCCTGGGTTGAAGAAAAAGGAACAACTTTCATGAACCCCATAAAAGAAGGGACCTGCTTCCTTTGCCCTTGTGCAAATACATAGTTTGGGGGGGATTTCCAGTTTTCTATCATTATAATTTTTCATTTATTCATTGCTTACACCTCAGCCTGTTTCCATCTTGCCCACAGAGCCCTTTAGCAGGCCACCTCTCCGCTTTTCCCCCAGCCTCACCGTGGGCATGGGTGGCTGCCACCCTGCCCTCGCAGCCCCTGGGCACAGGCTGCTGGGCATAACCTGCTCCATTTTGGTGTGAATTCCCGCTGTGATTTGGGGCTTGCCCTGCCCGCTGTGAAGCCGGAGAGAAAACACCTGGTGTTTCATCCCCACGTTGGCCGGAGCCTGCCATTCATTTCTCAGCCTCGTGCGATATCTCACCTCTCTGCAAAACAAGCCTTCCTCCGTGCTGGCGAGCACCGGGAGGAGGAAGAGGAGGAGCTGACAGCCTTACGTCCAAATTCCCCCTGCTGCTCTGCCAGCTGCCTGCTCCTTGCGTGACGTGACACTCACACTTTGCCACTCCAACCCACAGCTGGATGCTTGCCCCGTGCACGAGGAGGAGTTGCTCCGTGGGGGAACTTCAGCCCTGTAGGTGGGAAGTTGGCCCGGCTCTGCCTCCGGCACGTGGACTTCCTGCGTGTCTGTGGGCAGCCGAGTGTCGTCCAGCACCAGGGCAGTCAGTTATACTGGCACAGGGCAGGTGGGGAAGAAGTAACTGGAGCAGAGGGGGAAGATGGCACCTGTGGTGCTAGGGTTAGTTCCTGCGGGGCCAGGGGAAATGGTACACGTGCAGTTTCACCAGCAAATGCTGCTAATTCGGACAAACCCAGCCTGGAAAGCTGGAGGACAGGTCTACAGAAAGGGCAGAGCAAAGTTTCTCCGCCCTCTCCCCCAGTGCCAGCTATTGCTGCTCTTCTGCATCAGAAAGGGTCGTTCAGTCCCTGTTTCCCCAGTTGCCAGTGAGGTACCGGGATTTTATCGTTGGCTGTCCAGGAGCAGGTCTTTCCTCACGTAGTAACTATGGTGCGTGATTGCATGTCTAAGTGCATGTCTTGCCCTGCTTGCAAGGGCCCCACTACTGGCTTTGCAGCCTGCAGGGACAGCTCGGGGCAGCCAAAGGTTCGGGCTGGGTGTAAAACCCAAGGGAAACGGGAGACACTTTGCAAGATGAGCAACGTCGGGCTATATGGTGGGACTGGGCCCTGAGCAATCCCAGGGCATTCAGAGTGCTGTTGAGCCCCAGCCAGGGACAGGCCAGAGCAGCTGCCTGAGCCCAGCGAGTCGGAAGGGCTCGTCCGTGATGCTTTGTGTTGCAGACTCAGGATGTGGGTAAATTCAGGGGCTCCATCCTGGAGCCTCAGTCTGGGGATTCGGCTACCTGGTACAAATCTGCCAGAAATCCCTTTTGTAGAAAGCGTTCAAAACTCGAATTCCTGCCTTGCATTGTTGGGATGTTCATTGACTGGGAATTTTTGCCTGAATACAGCAAAGTAGAGATGGGGTGGTGGCAGTGTCAGGGTAGCTTTGCTGGGGGAAAGGACACTTTTTTTTCCCTTCCAGCCTATCTTTTGCCCCAGTACAGCACTGGGGTGGGCAGGCTGGGTTGGGCTAGGTATGCAAGGTGCAGGGAGACAAGCAGGAGCATGCAGCCTCATCTGGACCAGCTTTGCTCAGTGCATGTTATTTTGCAGCTCTGGTCACAAAACCCCGAAGCAGTAAGCTTGGTGGCAGGAGTATGAGCTGTGACGGTTAGCTGGGGACACGCGGCGGCTGTGGCCAGAGGGATCCAGTCCAGCACTGGGGAAGGAAGTCAGCGAGAAGGACAGAGTGTGAACAAAATCCCTCTCCGGAATGGCGCCCCGTTAATCAGTCAGCGGGGCCGACTCAGCAGAGAGGGAGGGAAGGGGAAGCGGAGAGGGGCTGAGGTGGTGTGCAGGGGCTCGGAGGGAGGATCCGGTGCAGGGCTTCCTGCGAATGGAAGCAGACGGAGAGCAGGAGCTGTGTCATGCCATACCATGCCATGCTATGCCTGTACCTTCACCCACGCGCAGCCTTTGCACGGGTTTCCAAAGCCATTGCTCACGGCGACAGTGCTGCCTCTGGCACAGACGCTGCTCTGCAGTGATTTAGCCATCTGCAGCCATCGCAAGGGAAAACCAGGCCCCATGTGAGGCTTTCCCGCAACGTGCTCAAGGGTGGAGAGATGAGGTTAGGCACAAGGCTGGAGCCTGCGGGCTGCTCAGTCTCTGCGAGACACCCTAGGGTGGGTAGCACTTCCCAGGGCGCGTGTGGCTTCCCCACCAGGCAGGGAGAGCCCTGGGATGCAGGACCCCAGCGGGCAGCCCTGCCGCTGTGCTGAGAGCAGCAGCGATTTCAGGGTGCAGAGAGAGGCAGAGGGGGCTGGAGAAAATGAAGGAGCCGCCAGTGATAAGGAGAAGGCCCTCAGTGCAGCCTGGCCCCTTTCAGAGCTGTGCGCTGAGAGATCAAGTGTAGAAAAACTGCTGGGAAACGCACTTCTCTGAAAATAGACAAGGTGTGAGTGGCTGTGGGATCCTGCTTCTTCTCCCCGCATCCCATCAATCGCCCTCTGTTTATTTTAATATCCCACTGCCGACTTGGTTGGAAACCATCTTGAAAAAACAAAGCTCGCCGGGGCTGCTGCATGCCTTTTTAATTACATTAATGCTCTCCCCGCACAAGGGCGCAATTTGGTGTGCACAGGAGAGCGGGATCTGCTCGGAGGGCCGAGGAGATAAAGCATCGCTGGGGTTGGAGGTGGGGAAGGAGGGACTCAGAGGAGAGGAGACGCTCCATGCTCTGGAGACATCTCCCTCGCACCCTGGGATTTGACGGAGACACAAACCATCTGTATGTCGGTTTGCAGAGATATAATGGCCAAACCCAGCACCAAGTTCAGTGCTGGGGAGAGCGAGACACAGGAGGGGGCCGTAGCAGGGCACACGCTCCCCCAGGGAGGGAAAGGGCAAGGGCAGCAATGGGGTGGATCCGTCTGGCAAGCACAGAGAGGGATGGAGAACTTTTGGGGGGAAAGCTGATGGCCTTGAAGATGCTTTTGCAGGCTGGGAATGGCTCTGTGCATCCCTTTGCCTGTCCTGGATGCCACAGGTGGCTGTGGGCATTGGCATCCCAAGATGCCAGCCCCAGTGTGGGGCGTTGGGGTGAGTAGTGGGTCCCCAGCATGAGCCAGTGCCTGATGCGGGGAGTTCCCGAAGCTCCCAGCAGTCCGGGGCCGGCGAGGAGGCTGGACAGCCATGAAGGCCAGCCCTGCACTGGCTGCCAGCAGCGGGAGCGTCCCCAGCCCTGCACCGTGGTGCTTTCGGAGGGAGCAGTGGTTCCTTTTCCTGTTGTACTCGCGGAGGGCCGAGGACAGGATGCATCTGCAGGAATCCCACAGCCTCAACCTGCACAGATCATACTTTTTCTTTCTTCCCCCCCACCCCCCCAGCGTTGTTTGCTAACAGGTCACCAGGCGGCACGTGAAGGGAGGCAGGGCGTTCTTTCTGCCGCTCCTGCTCCCCCCGAGTCTGGCGGTGGGGCAGATGCAGTGTACAGCACCGGCCAAGAGGCTCCCACCACCCCGGACTGCTCTTTTTAGTGGTTCAAGCAAGGGGGACCACCCCAGTTTGGAGACCCGCTTCAGCGCCTGTCGCAGCCAGCCCTGGGGATTGCCATGCCAGGATTTTGGGGATTAGCTTTCTGCTCGCTGCCCGCGGCACCAGCAGGATAAGAAGGTCTGCGGTCCCCAGCCAGCCCTATGGCGAGCCGTATCTTTCACGTTTTGGGCTGAGCGCCGTGGGGGCGGCGGGCACCCCCGGCCGCTTGCCGGAGCGATGGACTGGCAGGCTGTGGCCATCTGGAGAGTGGTGTTTGCACTGGGATAAGCGTGTCCGGCATTAATAGGAAATGCAGCTTAGCGGTCAGATTCCTCCCCCTGCCCTTTTTTTTAATAAACCTCGTTACATCTTGAAGGGATTTTACCAAAAATGTGCTCATTTATTTTCACAGCCCCAGGGCACATTTTTGTGCATGTCATCTGACGTCCCCTCCCTCAGGGAAGGGGAGGTCGGAGGCGTAAGGCAGGGTGTCCTCCACGGGGGCCAAGCGCCGCCCGGTCCCAGGGGCCGTGGTGACGCCAACCCGACCCGCGTGTTGAATGACGAACGATGGCTGCTGCCGTTGTTGTTGTTGTCATTGAGAGAGTGGCGTCTGTAGGATGGGCCATGGGGAGCGGGACCCCCACGCAGACGGAGGTGGACCAGGGCGGCCCCTGGGCTGACGCCGCCTCATGCGGGTGAGGGAAGAGGGGAGATGGCAGCAGGGGGGAGATGGCCGGCGCCCCACCGTTGCCATGGGGGCAGCCGCGGGGACGGCCACCTCGGAGCCGCGCGCAGGCGGGAAGGAAGTGGAGAACAATCAGGGAGAACAAGGCCGGCAGCCCTGGCCTCACCGTGCCAGCGGTGCCGCTCGGCACGTCCCTCCAGCGCCGCATCCCCCTTGGCGGCCTCTCCGGGGGGTGGTGGACCCTGGGCACCCCGGCTTCCCCACGGCCTGGCTCCTCACACCGCACCTCAGAGGCCTGGTGTCAGAGGGGCTGGTGGCCATTTGGAGTCTCCCAGGGCAGGTTTAGGGGCTTCCCAACATTCATGGAGTGGCTCTACCAAGGGGCTTCTAAGGCCCGCAGTCCTCAGGCCAGGGTTTTGGAGGAGAGGCGTCATACGGCGTTCCTGCTGCTTGTGAAACTCGTGGAAACACCACGTCCTCGAGCCCTCT
Source organism: Gavia stellata (assembly GCF_030936135.1). Lineage (NCBI taxonomy): Eukaryota > Metazoa > Chordata > Aves > Gaviiformes > Gaviidae > Gavia > Gavia stellata. The sequence goes on along the minus strand of NC_082609.1, from coordinate 6,732,054 downwards.
CCCTCTCTGATACATGGGTTGGATGTTACAAGGGAAGGAGACAGACATGCACAGAATGCGGTTGCGAAAACCTCACGTTTCTGTAGAAAATCAAGCTAGCAACATATTTTTGCATTCTTTTCTTCCTTGGCATTTAGCATCTACCTGAGTCACAGCTTCACATTTCGCAACTTTTTTTTTTTTTCTTTCTTCTATTTCTGGTTAGTTTGCTTGCTTGTTTTTGCAGTCACCGAGACTTTTCTTTTAAATTATCTCACGTCTCCAGAAGCTGGCGTTTTAAGATAAAGATCATGAAGTAATGACAGTCAGCAACGCCGTGCTAATGAAAAACAACGGGTACGTCTCTGAGGGTAACCGGTACTTCGAGATGTTTTGTCCGCGAGGAGCTCACTTAGGGTGTGTGTCTGGCATGCCGGAGATGCAAGCACACAAGAAGTGGGACTCTCCCAGACAAAAGCTGGGAGAAGTAGTGCGTGATAATGTGTTTAACGGCCCATCCTTGAGCCTGGATAATTTCACTTTCTGGAATGCCTGCCCGGCTGTGGTGCAGGGAAGGGGACTGCTGGAATCCCCAAAGGTTTGGTCCTATTCGGGTGACTGCCTGTACCCAAGAGTACCAGGCAGGAGAAGGGCATTCAGTAAATGCCTGCTGGCTCCTGAGAGCATCTCTGTACAAACACAAGAGTTTTGCATTTTTGGTATCTGGGCAGATGGGGTTTTGTCCCCTGATTACAGCAAACTACATGCGCATAGAAAAATCTCCTGCCAGACTCCCTCCAGCTATCAGATAAGATCATTTCAGAGCAGTAGTCCAAATGAGCTCAATCTCAGTCACCTGGTCAGGAATTGGCCACACCTGGATTCCCTGATTTCTGGTCTTCCATTCTTTTTCTGGCCCTCCTCTGTGCCAGTCTGTCTGTCTGAGCCCAGGGGCTCTCTGGCCCCAGCCCTAGAGCTGTTGCTGAAGAGTGGACTCCTACAAGATGTTTCCTTCACGAGACTTTGCCCCTCTCCGGGCTCGTGATGCCAAGCTAGCTGCTGCCCACAGCAGTGGGTCCAGACTAGCAGATGTCTGCATCATCCTCTCTCTCCTTTCTCTCCACAGATCTGGTGAGCAGCTATTCTATGACCCCCCCTACTCTTAGCATCACCGAGGAGGAACACGTCATCAACGCCAAGGATACGCTGACCATCACCTGCAGGTAAGGCGCATGGCTCTGCCTAGACTGCTCTTACCTGGTAAGTGTTGGAGGACCAGGCAAGGAGAGCCCACCAGGGACACCTTGGCTGCAGTAGACCTGCAAATTAGCATGGCTGACTAGAAATCTGCCACATTCACCAAGTGGGAACTCATCTAATTAATTAATTGAAAAGAAGATGAAGAGGTGTCGGAGGAGATGGTGATAACCTCTGCTGTAGTCTTGCAGGCAGAAGGAAGATAGAGAAACATTTGTGTGATCTGATAGCTTCCTTGTAAGCTCTTTAGGGAAACTGGCCTTCCTAACTCTCCTTGTCTTTCTCTGATGTTGCTTATTCTCACCTCATCAGGGGCTGTGAGGGTTGTAGTTCTGGTTTCTAAATCTGGCAGGTCATTTTGGGGGACATTGAGAAATATCTGTAAGAAAAGGCAAGGCTGGACTTAGTGGTGGCTGTGAGAGGCTTCCAGCTTTTCTAGGAAGCTGGGATTTAATGCTCTGCCTCGTACACATAGGGGTGAAGAGAAGCCCTGGCCAGGCCAGGTGAATAATTCTGTGAGAGGAGCTGGAGAATCTCTGGTTATTTGGGAGACTGTGGCTCTGAGAAGGTGATGTGCCTGAACTGATTTGTCCCATGCCGGCATACTTGGCTGTACATATTCTCAGCACTACCCGCTATCTTGGAAAGGGGAAAAAAAAAAACCAAAAACCAAGTGGGAGAATTGACCAAGGTCGGTTTTCCTGACAAAGCTGGAGTTTCCCTTCAGCATCTGAAAGCAGATCCATGCTTGGGCTCTGAGTGCTAGGGCCCAATGGGGGTATAAATTCAGCGTGGGCCTCAAATGGGTGTTTCTCTGTGTTATATATAACCATGGAGCAATTACTGCAAACACTTGGCTGGCATTGTGTTCGTGTCTTGTCACAAACATATTTAACTTTTCCTGGAACAGATGGCGTTGCTTTTACTTTGTGAATCAGTTCATAGCCGGGGAGAGGCACAGAGGAGAGATTGTCAATGGCCATGCTGAACTGATTTCACTCGGTCTGGGAAGCTAAGTGGTTGTGGGCTTGTTCATATGGTGACCTGAGAAGCCATGGTGTGTGCTAGGTTGAAGGAAACATGTGAGTTGGAGGACTGTGGTCAGTCTTATAGCTGCTGTGGGGGGCATAGAGGAAGAGGGAGGATTCTGGGGACTCCAGTGCTCTGCCATGGCAGTTCTCTCCGCAGAGGGATGCAGGACCTGACACTCTCTGTTGAAACCTTGGAAGAGGACAGATTCAGTGAGATTATTCCAAATGAGCTTATAATCAGGCTAGACCTTTCTCTGCAGCAGCCCAGGGAGGGACACAGAAAGTGGTTTCAAGAGCATGGGAGAGATGTGCACCACCGGTGCCCACAGCGAGTCCCACGCGGGCACCCTGAGGACTCTGCATCGGCAGCGCTGCAGCCATAGCCTTGCATCCGGGGCCGGCTGCTGCAAGACTGGTCCCATGCCGCCACTTCCCTGGGCGATGGCCATAGAGCAGGGTGCCTGAGCACGCTGCACACGATGGAACAGACCTGTGTTCTTGCAATGGCTTAAGGCAGGGGAGCTGATGGGTAATTGAGATGGGCAGAGACAGCCCTGTATTGCTTGCACGTTGAGCCAAGGCTAAAGGATATACTGAAGTTAGAGGTGTGGTTAAAGAAAGTGTCTTCTGCAGTCAAGCATGAAGACATACCTGTTTAGCACCACGAAGCAGAAAGCCTTTCTTTTTGGGTAACCCTCCTGGACTGGGAAGAGCAAGATTGCCCTTTCCTTGTGCACTTGTTAGGTATCAATTTGTATAAAGGAAAATCACATGAAGTGGAAAAAAATCTTATTTCCAGTGCAGAATCTCCATGGCCTGCCCTTGCAGTGAGCATTGTACAAGCTACAGAGCCTCTCCAAGTGGCAGCAAGCTCCCCGTTTCCTGCTGCAGTGCCAAGGCTCATCTTTCAGGCTAACTAGGTGGTATCCATACAGCGTGCTGGCATGGACACAGCTGGGATAAGGAACATCCCAACCCCTGGCTCGCAGGTGCTGTGCAGGACTGAACTGGCCAGCAGAAGAGCAGCAGGACCATCTGCAAACAGTACTAAAACCCATGCAACCTCTGCCCACATGCTCCACGGCTGCCCCGCCGCCTCTGCATCCTGCTACCCTAGAGGTGCTCCTCTGGGCTTGTGCAGTGTCCTTCACACCATCCGCAGGTAGACAAGTCTCAGCATCTCCTGCATGGCCCAGAGGTTCCCATTCTCCCTCTGAGCTCTCAAGCCTGTTTGTCTAATGTCTTGAGGAGAAGATTTTGACTGTGGGACACTATTACTTCATTTGAATGAAAAGTAAATCTTTCCTGGTCCCTGGATCTCTAATTACACCCAGCTGCTTCTCCAACCTCTTCTCTGGACCATGGCCCACCCTGGGAAGACCTGGCTTGTGTTAATGGGAGCTGAAGGGAAAAACATCCAGACCACCAAGAGAACAGGCATAGAAGAGGGTGGTGGGGCAGGGTAGGGCAGAAACAAATACGAAATCAAATCCAGGATCCAGTGATTCCCTGCTGAGCATCATGTTGGAGGTGGCTTCAGTTTGACCCTGGTCTTCTCTTGAGAACAATGTCCTCTGGCTGCTCTTTGAGCTGCCCTGGAGCCAGGAGTACGGGCCTGCCTGAAGCAGTGCTGCAGCAGAAAGCTGAGCTCAAAACCCGCCGCATGAGACTCCCTGGAGACCTTTCAAGCTTCACCCACCAAGCGTGAGAGTCCCACAGCTGACCACGCTCTCAGGCTCCCTTGCAGCAGCCTGGATCTCACACAGCCACAGCTCTGCAGCCGCCCTCCTGCTCTGCAGCCTGCCTAGCCTCATCGCTGACCAGAGTCTGTGCCAGGCCATGGGATAAGCGATGCCTCTGGAGCTGGGCATGCTTAACAGAGACCCAAAACCACAGCACACCCGCAAGGAGCCACCAGGTGCTGGGGCTCTGCTTTTGCAAAACATACAGGCACGTTCGCCCCTGTCACCCAGCGCAATGCACCCTTGAGAGGTCCAGACAGAGCAAGGGACCAGTGTAGGAGCATTCCCCAAAATATAGATCATGCCAGCGCTGGCTGAGAGCACTGGTGATGTTTTGATCTAAGCATGTGGCAGAGCAGGGCAAAGGGGCTGATGCCCATGTGGACAGTGCATCTTTTATTAGCTTCTGTCCCAAGAAGAAAGGAAAGAATACTGTGAATCTCTGCATTCATGCCCTCGGCAGCCTGCACTGGGGGAAAGCAGAGAGCTTGTGCTGTTCCGGCTCATGAATATTGGAGCAGAGCCCACAGGAGCCAGCTGCACAACAGCAGAAACCTCCAGAGGGATCGACTTGGTCCTAGCCATCCCATCCCATCCCATCCCATCCCATCCTGCAGGTGCTGGGCACTCAGGTGGAGAGGGAGAATCACCCAGCCATGGTATTTAGAAAAAAAAACCAGGGCAAGGTTGTCCTTTGCTGCCCAGTGACTTGTTAATAGAGCTGACTCGCAGATGCTGGCGGATGCACAAACCCTACTCTGGCAGAGAGGAAGTATTTGACCCGGAGCCCTCTTGTCTCCCGTGGAGGAAATGAGTGCTGTGGCAGGGCTGAAGGAGCCCGAGGATAAGGCAATGCCCTGCCGTGGCTGCTCCAGGACAGTGTCTGGGGACACACAACACCTGCTGCTCTTTCCTACACGCGTGTGGCTGCTGTGAGCATCCTCTGTGGTGCTGAGGAGGGATCTGTCTTATCCCAGCTAAGCCACAAAGCCACAGCCAGCTTTGCTCATCATACCATGCTCGGGAGCTTCAAAGAAGATTGAAGAAAACTGGTGCCAATTGCAACGTCTCCCTTGAAGAGCATCTGTCCTGAAAAGATTTAGGAAAACAGCTGTGGAGAAGCCTAAAGTGCATCTGTTTCCAGCTGGCATCAGCAGACTCCATCGCCCGGAGGCACATTATCACAGAGCTGAGAGAAAACAACTTGGGAACACATCTTCGAAGGTGACAGATAGGAGGGGGGGAACCATCCAAAACTGCTGCCTGGATCTTTCCCCAAATGCAGAAGAGGGTAGATTCAGAAATAAACCCAAGTGAGCCTGGCCTGCCCTCATCCCTGCCTTCTTCTGGTCCTCTTAACACACCAGTGACACTAACTTGGACTCAGACTAATGCCTGTACCTTCTGTGTCCCCACTGAATCTGGTCAAGCAGCACATGATGCAAGGAATGCCTTAGTTTAGAGCTGCCCGCAGGCTGGTCGGCAGGTCTGTTTGTACTGGCCCATCCGTGTTTATATAAATACGCGTCACTCAGCTGGTGCTGGCCTTGATGGTTAATAAAACAAGTGGATCTGATAATGCGTGAAAATCCCAGTGGGTAAACAAACAGAAAGCAGAAACACTGGAAACTTGTACAATTACCCTGTTCCACGTGGAGCGCCAAAAATGCCTGAGCAAACGCAAAGGGCTTTGGGGCTCCTTTGCACAGTTGGGGTCTGAAGCTCTTGGCTCTGGGTTGAGAGGGGGGCCATCCTCACGGTCTATGCCCAGTGCAGCAGAGCAATGGGCATGGCAGAGGCTGCTGAGTGTTACTGGTTTGGTGATCAGATTTGCTATTATTTTCCCTGTGCATGCATAGGATGGGAAAAACCCAAAATTTAAGAGTCTTATTTTTATTGAAATGTTTGTGAGACTCTGATACTTTGGAAAAGCCTGCCTGTGATTCATGGACACAAGCTGCTGGAGTGGTACTTCCAGTCCTGCCTCAGGCACTGATGGCATTTTTAGTGAGTGCAGAAGTTTGAGCTGGGTCAGAGGAGCTGCGTGGCTGTCCCCAAAGGCACATCACTGCCTCCAGAGCCCTTGTGCCTGGTGACACGGGGAGAATGCAGCATACTGTTTCCGAACTTGTCCGTGGTGAGCTAGGCAGCGGGAGCTGGAAGAGAGCAAAGTCTGCAGGAAGATAAATCAGCTGCTGAAGACAAACACAAAGGGGCAGGTCTTTCCCCCACGCTTGGACAGAAATCCTGTCCTCATTGCGTCTGAGCCATTGTGCCCTCCGATGGCACCTTATCTCGCTTCCTCCTCGCTGTCCCTTGCTGTCTGGATCCAGCTATTGGTGACGGTCGTGGTCTGGCTGCGCTTAAAAGCATCTGCCCGCAGAGCTGCCCTGGCAGAGGAGCTGCGTGTGCCAACATGCCTATTCCCAACTTGCATAATAGATGAACCCAGTTTCCCCTAATAGAGCAAACGGTGCTGACAAAAGGCCGTTTTTACCCCCACAGCTGTCTCTCACGATGTCTTCTTTTTTCCCATTTCTTTTTTTTGCACATTCTTAAGTGACTTTCAGCTACACTGGCAAACTTTCAAGTGGGGACTAGGCCTTCCTCTGAAAGGGGCTCTGATTTCACAGAAGGAAACATGGAATAAAAGCTTGTTTTGTTTGTAGTAAACAAGTGCAGTTATAGCAAGCTATGGTGGCGCATGCGTGTGCGTACATGTGCATATGCAAGCCTCCCGCTCTGGAGATCCTCGGCTATATATAAATACACACTTGCACACTCTGTCTGGGGATTTCTTGCAGTTCCTGGACTTTTCCATTTGTCTTTGGGCCACTGCTGAACAGGCTCTATGGTCGTGCCCTTGGAGGGATGCCTGTAGCTCAGTGTCTCTGCAGAGGCTGGAAGGGGCAGCAGCCGGGGGCTTGGGGGGTCGGAGGGGCTGCAGGGTGCTGTGCAGAGCAAGGAACCCTCTCCCGCAGCAGCAGGGAAGGAAAAAGCTGGCAGCTGGACAGAAGGTGGTCAGCTGAGCCTCCCCTTGTTTTCTCCTTGCTGTCTTTTATCCCTGACTCCCTCCTGCTTTTCTCTTTCTCGTTGTCTTTCCAATCTGCTCTCCTTCCCTCATTCTCCTTCCCACTCCATTCATCACACCACGAGCCCCAGCCAGCAGCTGCACTGAGCCAAGGAAACTCAACACATCCATGTGTTTTCTTAATAGCTCTGGACCCTTTTAATAATGAGAAGGAATAGAGAATAATGGAGCCCTTCCCTCAGGGCCCTATGTGACTCCCTGTCCTGGCATCAATACCAGTAGGACAAAGTCATGGGAGGGGGAGACCTCCTCGTGAGTGGGCTGATACCTTACAGCCTAGCATGGAGAGGTGGCCTGGGGAAGGGAATGAGCCTGTGCTTGCCCGGTGATTAGTAAAGCTGCTTGCCATCTCCTCGAGCCTGTTTTTCTCCTTGGAGGATAGCCGTTCCTTCATGCCGCAGCCCGAGAGCGGTGGCTGGCTGGGCCACCTGCAGATGTGCGCAGAGCCACACAGGGCGGTTAAACCCCCACCGCATTCCCCCTGCTTGGCCCAAGTCTAACTCTCCTCTTTGCCCGTGTCTAGAGGCCAACACCCCTTGGAGTGGTCGTGGCCTGGAGGCAAGGTGGACCCTGCTGGGAAGGAGAAGGAAACGGAGTTCCTGGCCTCAGCAGCCCCCAGCAGCAGCCGGGCAATTCGAGAAGAAGACTGCGAGGGGACCGGCACGAAGCCGTACTGCAAAGTCCTGGTGCTGACGGAGACCCGGGCGAACGACACGGGTTATTACCGCTGCTATTACAAGTACATTGATGCCAAAATCGAGGGCACCACAGCAGTCAGCACCTACGTGTTTGTGAGAGGTAAGAGCCATCCAGCAATGTGCGCCTTCAGGCTAGGGGAGCTCAGGGGCAGCCTATGCAGCAGCATAATATCAGAAAGATTAAAAAGCCCGTGCCCCCGGCCTCCCAGGGCGGATCGTGGTTGCTGTAGGCTCAGGGAGGGGGCCAAGGACTGGCTCCCTGCACTTGGAGGGAACCAATACCGGTCCACTTCTGGGGGATGGCGGCAGCGCCTGGGATTCAATTACGTCCCAGCCCGGGGGCATCTCTCCAGCTGGGCTGGAATGCAGGAATTTAAGGAGTGAGAGCCGGGCCTCAGAGACACTCCACTGCTAAAAAAAGCACAAGAGTTAGCTTCTGGGCAGCTGGGGGCTCTCCGAGATGGTAGCGGCTAGGGATGATAACGTTTCGTAAAGCTGAGACTGAGAGAGGGAGAGGAGGAGTGGTACAAACATGCCATGTGCAGCCTCCTCCTGTCCCCAGGCTGGATGGCCCTTGGAGCCGCTCCACCGTGGCAGACCCAGATGCTCCTCTCCACACTGTCAGCGCAGGGGCTGCCCGCGCAGGCAGGGTTATAAGACTTGTTTTGGAGGAGGAAGGCTGTCCACCAGGCTTGGAGCTAGGACCTCATCTCAGCAAGTGGCTGTGGGGCCAATACTCAGCTTCTCCATGCCCCAGGGGCTCCTCCGCCACCGTCTCCCCCACTGCTTGCAGCACACTCCAGCAAGATAAACGAGTGCTGTCCCCTGGAAACAGTTGGCTGAGCTATTTCTCTTTCCGCCCCCATTTATTAGTTGGTGCAGTTGTCACAAGCCAGGCAGGTCATGACATACAAGATGCATTTTTCAGAAGTCCGAAGGCAAAGCCAAATTTGCCTCTGCAACTATGCAGAGAAAAATGCAGGGGCAAATCAGAAAAGCTGGGCAGCTGCTGGAGAGGAACTAGGGTCTGTTTGGGCAATTGCTTCCTCTTCCCACGGGCTCTGCTGCCCATCCTAGAACAGGACAGAGCTTCCCTGGATCCCAGACATATTGGACAGAGGTGTTCAGACACTCTATAGAGTGTTGTATCAGGATGGAGGCAGAGAGCTTCTTACAGTGAAAGCTGAAAATTAGTACAACCTAAAAGGCTTGTATGCAGGGAATGCATTTGCAAGAGCCTGATTTTTCTGTGTGATCCAGCAAATGGCACTTCCTTTGCCCCCTTGTCCACCTCCTCTCACCTCCGGCCTCATCTGCAGCTCAGTAATGACTCTCCTGTTTACCAGAGAGCAGCAAGTGTGCATGTGCGGTGTAGCTTAGGGGCAATAAATCCCATACTGTCAGGGCCCATGGGACTCACAATGTCTGTGGACAGCGTGTGTGCAACAGATCGAGCCAACACCTTGCAGTGTTGCTGTGCACATGGCTACACAGCACATGTTCATACTCATTCCGATCAGGCTGTGCCCTGTTATGGCTATCAAACATCCAGGAAACCTCAGAATCCGCCTTTCCAGACAGGACAGGCTTTCAGGCAGGAGAAGGGACATGTCAGGAAAACCCAGGCATACGGTAACCGTAGCCATTGCAGAACATCCAGATAAAGCGCTGCCTGTTCCTGCTGAACTGGGCTGCAATGTGAAACTGTCCCTCGAGAGCTTGGAAGGGCTGATGTAAGTGTCGGGGATGTTTGGAGACAGCATGATCAGACCACAGATTTATCCATCAACCTCATTTTTCATGTTAAGAGCTTGGTGGAATTGCCAGGAACAAAATATCTGTGCTTGGCTGGAAAAATGGGTTCTTCTGTATTTTACCTGCAGCTCAGTTCTCAAATGAACCCTCCACACATATGTCTCATGTCCCATGTGTCCGGTTAGGTGTGTATTTTATTACAGCTACAGATAGTGCCGTAAACATACAGAATGCCTCATCAGGGCGGAATAGGATATGTACAGCCCCCATCTCATAAGGCTTAGCATATATTAATGAAGAAGATGCTAAATTGTTCCCATCCGACCCATTAAGACAGCCTTACAGAAAATATGTGATGTGGTCAGAGAGGGGAGTTAGTGCATGAATCACAAGCTCATTGGCAGCAGGACCAGCCCAGTAAATCAGTTAGTTAGTTCTTGGCTGTCATCTGAGCTTGGAGGGGACCTCATAGTCTCTTACCTCTGTCAGTCATGCGCCTCCTCCCTCTCACGTGCCCAGGGCTTGGGAGGGGAATGAGGAACATGTTCACACTCAGAATCAAATCTGTGATTTCAGAAGACAGCGATCCTGTGGCAGCACAAAACTCCAGGAAATAAAGATAAGAATTCTCTGGGCAATCCTATTTTTGTAAGAGCTGACCAACACATTTCCTGTGCATGGCTTGTTTCACCTAAGCTGTAGAAAAAAGCGCTTCACCCAGAGTAGGTCTTTGCAGCATGATTATCACTGCATGACTATCACAGCTTTAGAGATCAAAAATTAAAGGAACTCCCTTATGCACTTAACAATGGGAGCACTGGTTGGATTGGGTTGGGCTCAATGTGATTTGAACCGCAGGATCCCCAAATGGGGATCATTACCAAATTCATCTTTGACTTGTCATTTTAGACGGGCAGCTTTAGGGGTTGGGTAGCAGAGGGAAAGAGTCTAAGGTTGGACAAACAGATGTCCTTATGCTACAGTCCCTTGAAATCAATGGTTTAGCTGCAATCCAGGTGAATAAAGAGTAACTTTTAAGGCCACTGGGATCATTTGGTCTGATTCCAGCCTACCAGAAGCCATAAAATCTCCCCTAGCAGGTCCCTGGGCCAGCCTCACGTCTCCCATATGACCCACTACCTCCTTATGGAACCCCCTTCACCCAGGGGAAAATTTCCATGAACAAAGCCAATCCTGACCACGTGCTGGGTGGACATTTCCAAAGACATGACTCTTAAAGAAGAAAGACGCTGGCAACACCAGGCATCGGAGACACTAGGGACCAGTCTCTATTCAGAGCATCCTGTGAGGCGTGTGTCCCTGTGCAAATGAGCAGGCAGGGACTGACACTAGAAGAAATTATCCGTCAGTGAGGCATTGCCAGAGGACACCAAGCAGCCTTGCAATTCGTTGTCTCTTCCAATTTTTTCTTCATCCCATTTAGTCAGCCTGGGTGGCTGCTGGTACTGTGGCCTGTTTGCAGAGTCCAAAGAGTAGAAAAACCCTCAAACCAAAAGCGCTGCCAAGCAGACAGGTGAGCGGGTGCCTCAGCAGCAGTTGGCATGAGGCACTGCAAGACAAACCTCACCCTTCCCACCCTCTGGCAGCCATGGCTTGGGATGCAAGTGTATTTTGCAGCCTGGTCTCACCAGCTTTTCCCAGTGTATCTGAGAAAGAAGCAGAAGTGGGGTCCGTGCTGCCCTGTTAGCTTGCCATCTCTTTGGGATCAGGTTGGTCTTTGCACTCTGTGTTTGGATGGTGCCTGGCACAGTGAGTCAGGGCCATGACACATCTCCTTTATATGCTGCCATCAACTCCCTTCCACCGTGGAGCCCTGCTTGGGCTTTTCTCATTTGACACAGGCAACACACTGAGCAGGATGGGGCAGCCCCTTCTGCAGTCACTTTGCTTCTTGGTGCTAGCTCCACATGGACTGCAGTGTAATGCCCCTGGCCTTGCTAAGTCATTTCACTGATTAATTTTGGGTGGTTTTGCTCTTCCTGTCAATATTTGTGCTTGCAGCAGTTGGGAGGCAGTGGGGTGGTAGCCCTGGAAAGCTCAGCTCATCTGTTTATCTGCCGGCCGGGATGGCTGCAGGATGACATCTGCATGCCATTCCGCTGCGGATCACTTCCTCGCCCTGGAAGGTCGTGCTGCCTGCTGCTGCAGCAGAGCGGCAGAGCCCTGCGCTGTCCCTGCCATGGGGCCATGCACAGTCACCAGCTGGGCAGGCGCTGAGCCCAGGATGAGACCCGCCGCTTTCACAAAGGGTCAAACCCTGGCAGAGACCTTCAGGGGGCCAGGAAAGGGGAGGTCATTTCCAGCACCGCCCAAATGTCACACAAGGGCTGCTCCACCGGTACAGTGTTTGGTGCAGAGGAGCCGGCTGGCCCAGGCACCCACCTTGGCTGCTCCCTTTGCATTCCTGAGCTCCAGGTGTCTCCTCTGACTGTCGCATGTTGCAGATGAGGCCATCTAGCTCAACACCACTCCCTCTGGCAAGCTCATGCTGTGTTAAAGAAAGCCAGAAAGCCTCTTTTTCTTCTGGTTTGTCGCTCTTCCCGGTTCTTTTCTTCCCTCTGTTTAGTTGTTCTTCTCCTTATATCTATTCTTCAGATTTTGAACATCCATTTATCAACAAGCCGGAGACCCTCCTCATCAGCAAGAAAGAGAACACTTGGGTACCATGCCTCGTGTCCATCCCAGATCTTAACATCACACTGATCTCGGTGAGAGCTTGGCCGGTGGGAGACTGTGGACCAACATGTATTGCATTTGTTCTGCATTTGTAATTGCCTGAGTGGAAGTGGGACAGGCACTGCCAGGAATGGAAAATGCATGGGATACATTTTCCATGGAAAGTACAAGCCACTGGCTTCCTCGTTTTATTTGCTGGTGGAAGCTGTGCTGTCCAGTTCCCTTGGGAAGACCCCATGGGTTTCCTGCCAACCTTGCTTCTCTTCCCTGGAGCTCTATGAAGCAAAACAAGACTTTGTTTTAATCCCATTTCCCCACAGCATCCCCTCTTTGCTCTGGTTTCTGTGATCTACAAACCCTCTAGGTGGTCGGCATCCCCGCAAGGGAGGAGGCTGCAGCCCTGAGGCTGATGACTAAAAACAGCTCTGTTATCAGTTTGCTTGTGCCTTTTTTTTTTTTAGGGTTTTTTTTTTTTTTTTTTACAATGTAAATACATCCTTCCAGGATGAGTGTTACTATTGTACAAAGGCCTCCAGGGACACTGTGGGGGCCAGGGGCCTTTCCCTTGCCCGGGAAGGACACTACCCAAGGTCAGCACTCATCCCGGTGAGGCTGATGTTTGGGACATCAGCATCAATTTCCTTAGCTATCTCTATAAGTTTCCATTCCTGGAAATCTCTGGCCCACTCTGCAGATGAGGAGGCTCGTGGTGCAGGATATGGCTGCTCGACTGCTCGGCATATAGGGGAGGCCGCAATTCCTAGATGACAAACCCTTGGTGGGAGAGGGCAGGAGGCCAGCACAGCATGATGCTGCATCATTTCTTCCCACAAAAGGGATATGTTAGCCAGTGCAAGGACTGGAAAGGGTGGGGTGGGACCGTTGTTACTCTCTTATTTCAGTTGGCAAAATGTTGATTTTTCCAGCAAAATTCCCTCATCCACCCTGACGGGAAAAGCACTTTCTGGGACAACAAGAAGGGGGTGCAAGTACCCACACACTTGATCAGGGATTCCCTGTTCGTCCAGTGTGAGACTGTCATTGAGAAGAAGGTCTTCAAATCCAGTTTCTTCATCATCCATATAGCAGGTGAATATTTGGGAAGGTGCAGGGGGCCAGTTTGGATGTCTCTGAAGTCCATCAGTGTAGCTCATGGGGTTGTTATGGTCCTTTTTAGCTACATAGACTCTGCATGGTGCTTATATCTCCTCTGCTGTGTGCCAGAGACAGACCAAGCAGCAGGAGGTCATACCCAAGCCTCCTGTAACTGCATAGTCTGTGTCAAAGAGTTAGTAGATCAGAAATGTCTTTTCATTGCCTCTTCCGCATCAGGGAGCGAGCTGTACGACATCCAGCTGTATCCCAAGAAAGCCATGGAGCTGCTAGTGGGAGAGAAGCTGGTCTTGAACTGCACAGTGTGGGCCGAGTTCAACTCCGGCGTCCGCTTCCAGTGGACTTACCCTGGCAAACAGGTACCAGCAAGCAGAGCAGCCCCCCGTGCACTGAACCACTTCCCTCTGAGTCGTCCTCTCCTGCTCCTTCATTACTGTTCTTGGCATCACTGGCAGGGCCAATGATCCTAACCATCCTGTGCCCTGGACATCTCAGTCAGAGTGCTTTCCCATTTTTCTCTCCTGCAGCAGAAGGCAGGCAGACGGAAAACCCCTTTTCGTGGCAGAAAGCACGCTCCTTGCCAAGGTGTTATTGCTCTGGGGCTCTCCTGGGCAAACACTGGCTTCACTTCCACCAGTGCAAATCCAGAGCAAACATTGTTGGCTTAAAAGGAGCTATTCTAGCTACACAGCCCTAGTTACCAAGAGCCTGCGAGGGGGTCCTTTCCTCGCTGTGTTTTCCCCCTGTTGTAGCCTCTGGTTCTTGTGAACAGTGAGACAGAGGAGTCCCCTGAGGGCAGGGGGACTGTTCACGTACCTAGAGGGCTCCCAGCCTGGTTACCGGGCTGCACATCAGAGCAAAACGTGATAAACTCTGAGCCCAGCCTCAGGCAGTCAAGTCACTCAGGACTCATTGCCTTTCTATCCCTGAGGATGGGAGTCAGTGGTGGAGACGCCTGTCCAGGGAGAGGCAAGCACTGGGCAGCAAGAAGCACAGACATGAGGAGCCCATCTGCACAGCCCCATCCCGTTAATGTCTTTCATCCCCTTCTCTCTGCCGTCTCCCGCAGACACAGCGGGCAGTGGTGGAGCCCGAGCGCCGGTCCCTGCAGACACACACAGAGCTCTCCAGTATCCTGACCCTCCACAACGTCAGCCAGCAGGATCTGGGCAAGTACACGTGCACCGCCACCAACGGCGCCCAGATGCTGGAAGAGAGCACCGATGTCATTGTGCACGGTACGGCATATGGTGCCTTCTGCTCCCTCACAGAGCCACAGCCAGAGCCGAGCAATCCCCAGACTGCTTAGGAAGAGCTTGGCCCAAAGCTCAGTAGAGGGGCTCCTGCACCTCCATCCCGCTCTGCTTTAGTGAGACCCAGTCTTCCTCCAGTCTCTCAGCCCTTCTGTGCCCCAGCACCACACTGGGAGCACGATCACACTCAGCAAGGTGCCAAGATGACAATAGAGAGAGATGCAAACACCAAATTGGCCCAAATGCCAGTGGGATGGCAGGACACACAGGTCTCATGGCCCTGCAGCCGATGCAGTGGCACGGCTGGCCTGGGAGGCACCCAGCTGTGGGTGCACAAGGCACTGTCGGCACTGGGTGGCTGTCTCCTGGCAGCAGAAAGTCACGGGGCAGCACAGCCTCCCTGCGGCACCGACGGCTCCCAACAGCAAGGCAGAGGCAGCTCTTCAGCTGCCAGAGTCAGTGCTGTGCTGGCCTGCCCAGCCCTGCCTGGCACCCACTCCCTTCTGCTCCAGGGAGGGGGTCCTGCTGGGAACAGGGATGTGGAAGAGGGGTTGGGGGTCGTGTGGGCAGACGAGACAATAGTGGGGTTTGGTTACTTTGACTTCATCATTGCAGAGAAGTAGTCATTTTCAACTGCAGTGCCACAACACCCCGCCTGTCCTTGGTCCTTGCTGTTGGGCCCTGTGGAGAGCAGCAGAGCTTGGTGACAGCCTGTCCCTTTGTGCTCTCCTCTCCTCCATGCTCACCTTTTTTCTTGCAGAAAAGCCCTTCATCAATGTGGAGTGGAGGAAGGGCCCGGTGATAGAAGCCACTGCAGGAGACGAAGCCGTGAAGCTGCCGGTGAAAGTCGTGGCTTATCCCCCACCAGACTTCCAGTGGTAACTCACCTTTCTTAGCCTGAGCCACCTTCTCCTCTCCTTCTTCTCTCTGCCAAGCAGGGAAGCTTAGCCTGGCCTCCTTGCTAGGTCCCTCTGTGGCCAAGATTGTCCCAAATGTCACTGTTCTTCCACTCATGGAGGTCATTCCTCCCACCTGCCCTGGCTCTCAGCTGCACAGCTTGGGACAGGAGGAGGTGAGGTCTGGGGGAGAAGCAGCAAAGGTCCTGGCCTGGCTTGGCAGCTCTGCGCTGTCTGGAGGGGACAAGTGGAGCTCCCACAGGAGCTGCTCCTCTTGTCTCCCTGCCACTTCCCAGAGGAGCAAGAGAGCAGGCCAGGTTGTGCACCGCATCGTGCTGCACTTCCACGAGAGCTGGCTGGGAGCTGGGAGCTTTGTACCTGCACACTGCTCAGGGCAGAGCTACAACATCCCTGACCCCACACATATCCATACAAGACAACGCACAGACCTGTAACTCAGGTCTAGGGAAAGCCCAGGGGTCTCGCCAGAGAGGTCCCCAGTGCTAGCAAGGGGTGCCCTGACTGTGCTCTAGTGGGAACCAGCAAACACCTGCCCAGCTGGCAGTGGGACACTTCCTCCCCATGGCTGCATTTTCTCTCTGCCTCCCTGCAGGTACAAGGACGGGAAGCTAATTCCCAAGCAATCTCAATCTTCAATGCAGATCAAGGATGTGTCGGAGCAGCATGCTGGGACATACATGCTGGTTCTGCGGAACAGGCTGGCGGGGCTGGAGAAGCGCATCAGCCTCCAGTTAATCGTCAATGGTAAGGGAGGGGGCCAGGGCTGGGGCAGGGGGGAGAGTGCTGAGCCTATGGCCCCAGCCTTTGGGCTGTTCCAAGACCAAATCCCCATTGCTCTCCTAAAGCAGTTGGTACCTACATCATCTCCTTCTCCTCCACTGCTGAGGGATGCTCTGGTTACAGTGAGGCTGGATCCTTGTGGCCTGGGCGATACGGCACAGTTTTGTTCCTGAGTCCATCACTCTGGGCAGGATATGTCCTTGCTCAGGGGCCGTTTCCCAACTGCAGTTGGAGATGCTGCTGAGGGTGACCCTGACCGATGCGCGCTTGAGGGCAGGGCAACTGCAACACACATGAAGCCTGGAGCTGGAGCAGTTCCTCTGGGTGGGAAGCTCCTAGGGAGTTTTCCCCCAGCAAAAACTGGTCCCTGTCATGCAGGAACCAGACTCCAGCACAAAAAGTGCTGGAAGGGCACTGCTGCTTGGAGATTTGTCTCCAGCAGGCTCTGTAGCCCTGTGCTGGGGGCTGCCAGACAGTGCTTTGAGCCCTGCAGCATCCAGACAGTCACACTCTGCAGAGGAAGGAGAAATGACATCACTTGAACCTGCCTAAGTACAACCTGCTCTGCCTTGCAGGCCTGAGCTCCCCAGGAGCTCCCTGAGAGCCATAGTGCTTTACTGCCCAGTCTCTCTATAGATGGGCCTGGGGAGGGCTGTGCTGGCCTGGGGATGCAGCAGCTGAGCCTGCAGCCCCTCACAGTGTCACTCTGATCCTTGCAGTTCCTCCACGCATCCATGAGAAGGAAGCCTCTTCCCCGAGCATCTACTCCCGGAGGAGCCCCCAGGCCCTAACCTGCACAGTCTATGGCATCCCAGCGCCAGAGGTGATCCAGTGGCAGTGGAGGCCGTGGATGCCGTGTCGGATGTTCTCCCGACGCAGCCTGTAAGTGCTATTTCTTCCAACATTGTGTCTTACCAGGCCACCAGTGTGGCATTATGGACTCCTTGCGACTGTGGCTGTGTCCCAGACCCCGTCTTGCTTTTGCTCTCCCAGCCACAACATGGCAAGAGGAGGACAGCACTGACTGATAGCTCAGAGCACTGTACACCCACTCACCCTGTGGGGAGGCAGAGTGGAGCCCACCGGAGATGCACTCCGTGTGGGAGTTTTGCCCAGCCTGGCTGGTCCCAGACACCAAGGGCTTCCACAAGTTCCCCTGTGTCCTCAGCCATCTGCATCTGGCAGGGGATGTCCATGGCCAGGCCACACCTCACAGCACCTGCAATAAAACTGCTGGCCACTGTGCTCATGGGGAAACTGAGGCAGGTTGTAGGAGAAATTGTCACGGTCGCTTGGTGAGACCCTGAGACAGTGGCTGGGGTTCACCCCATTCCTGCTGTCAGGTCCCTGTGGTTTTTTTTGTCCTTCGTCTTCTGCTGGGTAATGATGGAAGCAAAAGTGCTCATAGAGCTCATGCAGAGCTGCTGCTTGTGGGGAGGAGTTGCTGAATCCAGGGGAAGCGCCAGATCTCTGCCAGCTGCTGGGACGGTTTGCCGGGAGGGTGTTTGTGCAGGCAGCGCCAACAGGTAGGCAGGAAGGGTGTGTGCCCACTGCCTGTGCCCTGGGAAGCTGGGACAGCACCAAGCAGGGCTGCAGTGGCATTTTTTAGTGGCAGCCTCACAGGAAGAAGGAAAAGGGATGCTGTGGAGTTGTAGCCAGAGCTGTCAGGGTGGAGGACATCAGGGTGCCTGGAGGAAGCCAGGTCCCGCAGCCCTGTACAGGCTGTTGCGGAGCCAGGGACGCCAGAGAACTCTCCATCATATGCAAGTGCACTGTGGCCCTGTCAGGAAGCAGAGGGGCCCATGAATTACGAGCACTGTCTCCCAAGGCCACGGTATTTCTGCCTAGCATAGCTCCAGAGGATGCAGGAGGCTTCTTTCTAGCTTCCTGTTGTTTACACAGCTCGCCGATGTGCTTGCACCACTGAGCACTCTGCCCCGTACTGCCAGCACGCCTTGCCACTGCTCTTCGGCACTCACCTCCCTCCTGCTTCCCTATCACCATAAGTCCTCTCCCTCCATTCCTCCCACCCTGGATTTTTGGCAGACCCTCCCATCTCCCTGCCCTACCTGCATTTCAGAAGCACCCTGCAGGCTGCAGCATCCCAATTCCCTGACAGATTTGGGCACTTCTCCCCGCTCGCCTGTCTCAGCCTGAAGAGGTACCACCATGCCGCTGTGAGACACCAGCAGCACCTCTACTTGGGATGTTTCCCTCCTGTTATTTGTTGAATCAGGGGCAGCAGGAGCACCCTTGGGTGCTGCACCCTCTGCTCTCCAGGCCAGCATCCAGCCAGTCTGTGACATTCCCGACTTACAGTCCCAGCAGGGGTTGAAGGCCTTGCTGCTGAGCAAAGTGGCATCAAGAACTGCCCCAGGCACACATGAATGGATTTCACCCCTGCCTTTCTCCACCCCTAGCAGGGAAGGATGAAACCACAGGCCTGGGAGTGAAGACACTGCCTGGGACACCAGTATCTATTCCCCGCCTGCATTTTCACATGCATAGATGTCTGCCTCACTAGTGATTGCAAAGCACCCTTATAAAACATATTAGAACTGTGTAACCAAGAGACCCAGGCAATTTTGCAGAGTCAGAGGACAGGGGCGTCAATTCTCAGACACAATGCTATTTTTGCTGCCTTTTTCCCAGCTGACCCTCTCTCCATCTCTCTCCTCTTTCTCTTGTTCCTCCCCGGCTGCTGGATTAGCAATAGCAGGCACCGGGCAGCAAGGCGCCATCAGCGGGACCGGATGCCCGAGTGCAAGGACTGGAAAGATGTGTCGCAGCAGGACGCGGTGAACCCCATTGAGAGCATTGACACCTGGGTGGAGTTCGTGGAGGGACGGAACAAGGTGAGACTGTAGCCCCAAACCCATCCCGGAGCGGGAACCTGGAAACAGGCACCCTCGGAGGGGTTCTTTGCGATCAGCCAGCAAAAGTGGCCTGGAAATGAGCCTGGCAGAGACAGATTTGGGGAGGGCTTCACACCTCTGCTTCTAAAGTAAACCATCAGCAGCCATTCCCAGCTCTGGGGCTCCGCAGTACCAGGCAGCCCCAGGGCGAGGGAGAGCTGTCATCTTTGAGAAATTACCCTGCGTCTAGAGAGGCTCCCGCTGGGGCTGACTCTGCAAGAGGGTTTACACCGATCGCTGTTGAACACAGGGCACCCAGCTAGGGAGAGCATGGGGGATGTGTGCTGTGGGGGTCGCGTGGCCATTTCTCAGCACTCTTGCATGAGCTGTTTTGGGTGAGCCAAACCCCACAGAGCAGCCTGGGCAGCTGGGAAGGGAGAGCAGGAGTCACAGACTGATCAGGAAATCTCTGGCCTCGGGAACATGCATGTGTATGGCAGGTTATTTCATCCAGCTGTCCCCATCCCAGTGCGGTGAGTGTGGTATGGAGATGCTGGCATCCATCCGCTGCATGTTTTTGAGTGAGAGCACATGTGCCCCACAAAGCCCACTTCTCCATCACAGTGTTTCCTCTCTGGAAGGAACATCTCTTCCTCCTTGCAGCGTGTGACCTGCAAACAGCCAGACACTGCTTGCTGCCTGTTTCTTTCTGTCTCTTTGGTAGCCACAACTGTCAGGTCTGCACCATGACTGGGTTCCTGTTCCTGCTGGTGTTGGGCACCAGCCGCTCGCAGAGGGATGCAGAACAAACAAACGGGCCCCCATTTCCGAAAGTCACTTCCTGTTTTCCTACACACCTCCAAAGGCACTTCCCGTCCCCTGGCCTGACCGGGAGTTCGTCACTGTGCCAAAAGGGTGGCAGGGGCAGATGCTGCTCCTCCCAGAGCAGACGAAAGGAGAGGCAGGGATTGGTGACCGCCCAGGGAAGCGTGCAGGGGTGCTGGGAGCTCCTGGGTGAGAAGCCCTTATGTCCCCCTCCAGATGTGACTCTCATCTTGGTTCCTTTTGATTTTTTCATGTTTTCCCCCATTCCTTGTCCCTCTTGTCTTCCTCCTATTCCTCAGCTGTCCTTCTCATTCCTTGTCTGTTTAGTTGTCACCATCCTGGAGGTCCAACTCAGGTGGTGCAGCCCAGGGATGTGCAAGAGCTCTGGGAGAAGAGAGCTCTTCCATTTGGGACGCTATGTCCTCAAATCTGCTTTCTCTCCCTCTCCTTCTCCTTTCTGCCTGTCTTCTCTTACCATCCTCCTCTGGTTTTTATTCTGTCTGGAAAGACCAGGATGAGCCACAGGGTGTGCAGTGCACAGCCATGCACTGCAGACAGCAGGATGATGTCAAATCCAGAAACCTCAACTCAAACGTAATAGTGCAGATTAGAAGGAAAATCCCCAAGAAACAGGAAAGGCAGCACACAAAAGTGCCAGCAATAGGGTCACTTTGGCTGTATGGAATAACCCCAAGAAACGGAAAAGGCAATGCGCAAAAGTACTAGTAATAAGGTCACTTCAGCTGTGTTGAATATGCACTGAATGAATGACTGTTCCTTCTGATTAACAGAAGCTAATACACTACCACTTAGAACGGAAATGCTTTGCAAAGTCTATGGGATGAATAGTAAAGGCAAAGTAGTTTCCCTGTAGGAACACAATGTTTTTGCATTGTAAACATTGTCTCATTAGAGGGATTTTTGCATGCAATTACCTTGTCATTTAAACTGGGAGGGAGGAGAAACCTGTGCTTCAAACTGCAGATCTCCTCTAAGGGGAGTGCTTGTAACACATTTGGCAGCTGGCACATGTGCAGTGTGAGCCGGGAGGAGAGCAGCCTTACTCCCCAGCTGCCTTTCCTGGCTTATTTGGAGACAGCATCTCCTGGGTCCCTGCTCCCAGGACAGAAGCTTGGCTGTTTGCCCAATCTCAGTAATATCTTGCTGGAAGGAGGGAGGAGGAAGCTTTTAGGACCATGTCTATGTACACTTGGAATTTAAAGGGAGATGACAGCTCTTCTGAACTGGTGAGAGGTGGGATGCTTTCACAGGTTTGATTTCCCCTTATGGATAAAAGGAGTGCTTGCAGGTCTGTAAATACCTGTAAACTCCACCGAACTCTGTGGGACACTAAGCAGTCACTTCACTGCAGAGGGCTCAGGGAATGAAAGTCTTGGTGTCCTTTCCCTTTCTCCCCACTGTTATAAGGCTTGGCAGGAGCTTAGCCATTCCCTCAGCCCTGCATCATGTTCATGTCCCCCTTGCTGGGCACAGGCCTGTCCCCGTGGTGACCCAAGGGGCTTAGCAAGAAGTTTGCTCCCATGGAAAGGCATCTATGGCTGGCTGGGCTCCATAAAAAGGAGTAGAGATCAGGAATAAAACCATGTTGCTGTTGCTAGAGCCAGCAGATGAGGCTTGAAATGCACAAAAGGCTATTGAGTAAAGGGCTATTTTTGCACAACCCTTTCCCAGGTACAGCTGCCGCCTGGGGCCAGGCTTGCTGTGTGCTTTGCTGTCTGCCAGAGAGCAGCACTGATCCTACTTCTCTTCCCTCTTGTTCTTCCTAACTCCTTCTTATACTCTCTTCTCCCATCAGACAGTCAGCAAACTGGCCATCCAGGAGGCCAATGTCTCTGTCATGTACAAGTGTATCGCCTCTAATAAAGTGGGTCGAGACGAGCGGCTGATCTACTTCTACGTGACCAGTGAGTACTGTGGACAGCCCCTTCACCTGCATCGGCCGAGCTCTCTGCTCAAAACAGGCAGGTCCCTAGACCTGCCAGGTCCTGTCATTCACAGTTAGCACCTTAAACAGTGACCAGGAAGCCAGCAGGAAAGCAGGGCTACCCCAGAGCTCTGCTGAGTGGTAAAAGCTTGGAGCCCTGGCAGCAGATAGCACAGGCAGTCTTGGAGCAGCCTTGGCAGGTCCTGGGCTGGGGACGTCCTGCTGGCTCAGGCCCAGGCAGCTCCCTGGGCTGGGGATGTGCCTGGTCCAAGAGCATCCTCTAGTGGCACTGCCCGACCCGCTCCCAGGCAGGGTCCCGCTGGCCCGAGCCCCTCGGCAGGGTCCCCACGAGATGTTGGTGGTGGGAAGAAGCTGAGAGCCCAGCAGTGTGGGCTGGAGTCGTAGCCCATATGGGGCTGCATAAGCTTCCTGCCAGCAGTACCCCGTGCTGCGGGAGTCTGTCCCTGTCTGCTGGGGACAGGGAGCCTGGCAAGGGCACAGCAGAGGCTTATCTTCCTGCCTCTCTGGACAGACCCCAGAAGCCTGGGCTCATGGCCCTCACCTGTGCTGTCAAAGCCACCAGCTTTTGTGGAGGCAGATGAACGTCTTCAGTCAGTGCTCCAGTAATGCTCTGTGTGTGCAGTTGTCCAGCCTAGCTGTGTAACTGCCTGCACGTGTAAAAGAAGGCACAGAGTGCTGCAGCTGAGCTGAGAGCAGTGACAGCCTAATTCAGACCTCCCAGACTTGTTTCAGTTGTGACCCCATCTTAACTCGACCCTGGGACTTCAGCATATCTCTTAGCACTCACTGAGCTTAAGCTGTTGGTTGCTAGCAGTTTACATGTCACAGTGCTGCTCTAGACTGGTTTCCTTGACCCTGGCTGAGGATGGGGGGCCCTCAGAGAGCTGAGCCCAAGGAGACAATTTCATTGTGTCTGGAAGCTCAGCCATGAAAACTCATTCACATGTTCATTTCCTTCCTGAAAGCCATTCCAGATGGGTTTGAGATTGAGTCCCAGCCCTCAGAAGAGCCCATAGAGGGGCAGGACCTACAGCTGAGCTGCAATGCAGACAACTACACCTACGAGAACCTGCAGTGGTATCGGCTGAACCTCTCCAAGCTCCACGACGAGGAGGGCAATCCCCTTGTGCTGGACTGCAAGAACGTCCACCACTATGCCACCAAGATGCAAGGGGAGCTGCGCTTCCAGCCCGACTCCAACGATGCGACCTTGCTGCTCACCATCCCCAACATCTCCCTAGGCGAGGAGGGAGACTACGTGTGTGAGGTGCAGAACCGGAAGACCCGGGAGAAGCACTGCCACAAGAAATACATCTCTGTGCAGGGTGAGGGTCTGCAGGGCAGGCGGGAGTGACGAAGGAGAGCTGGTGCTCTTGCTGCCATCAGCTTCCCAGTCCATCCCCAGGGGAAGCCACGCAAGCAAGCTAAACTCAAGGTGGCAAAGGCAGGGCACCTGGGTTCTCAAGACACCCTTCAGCAGGGGTCAGAGACCCAAAGCCCCCCAGGAACACAGATATTCTTTTGATCAATCAGTTTCTCGTTTTCCCCTCCTCCTCTTTGTGCTGCTCCTCCAGCCCTGGAGATCCCCCGCCTCAAGCAGAACCTGACAGACATTTGGGTGAACGTCAGCGACTCCATAGAGATGCGCTGTAAGGTGGATGGCAACCACGTTCCTGAAATCAGCTGGTACAAAGACGAGAAACTGGTGGAAGAAGTGTCAGGTACAGTAGGCCGGGGGTGAATCAAAGGCAGGACATCATGTCTGGCGGCTGGAGAGCTGAACACTGCTAGGTTCTGGGAGTTGCTGTGCCCAGGCAAAGGCACCCATTCTCTGAATTGGTGGAACTCTGCTTTTAATCATGTTCTATCCCAGTTTGATGCAGTCTCACCAGCCAAGTCTATGCCCTAGGGCCTGGTTCAGCACTGTCTGTGCATGTGCACATTCAGATGGAGAGCAGAGAGAGAGAAATCATTCCTCTTCTTACTCCCAGCCCAGTGCCTGGCATCTCTGCTCAGGCAAGGACCAACCCAGACCCCATGGAAGGAACATGAGAAGGATCCAGGCACATTGCAGAGGGAAAGGAACAGGTCCTGGAACTGAAGCAGAGCTTGACACACCAGCTGGACTGCCTGGGCACCGTCCCCATCCAGCGTTGTCTGCAGGGGTTTCATCCCCTCCATACACTGCCTGGGGAAGGCCCCTCCAGGGTAGTTCTGGGGCCATCACGCCACAGAAGAGAGCCTCTACCAGCTGGTGCAATTTCATTCTGCTATCTAAAATGACCCAGCCAAAAAATAGGAGCCTTATTTTGAGCCTGAATGAGTCCAGTATACTAATTCCTCCTCCCTGTGAGTGACAACTGCAACACTCTGTGCCTTACAGGGATCGACCTGGCGGACTTCAACCAGAGGCTGAGCATTCAGAGGGTGAGGGAAGAGGATGCTGGGCTCTACCTGTGCAGTGTCTGCAATGCTAAGGGCTGTGTGAACTCCTCGGCCAGTGTCTCCGTGGAAGGTACCAGCAGCCACGACACCCCTGGGGATGAAGGGGGGCGAGTAGGAGTATGGCCAAGGTCCCGTGCCTCTTCCCTGTGACACCAGGCAGCGGGAGGCAGTGAAAACCCCTAGGCCTTGCTGGTGGCATGGTGGTCTCAGGGGAGGATCTGTAGTCCAGAGCATGTTTAGCTCAGGCAAACACACCTCCCCAGTCTTGCCACATCCTGAAGCAGGCCACAAGGGATGGCTGAGCTGGGGTGCAGAATGGGAATCTCTGAAGCTACAATTTCCCTTGCATCCCACAGGCTCTGATGACAGGACCAATGTGGAGATAGTCATCCTGATTGGGACTGGGGTTATCGCTGTTTTCTTCTGGATCCTCCTTATCCTCATCTTCTGTAACATCAAAAGGGTACGTGACTGTTTCTGTCCCGGGGCAGGGGAAGTGGCTTAGCGGGGCTTGGGGCAACATCATTGCTGTGATGTGTGGCTGTATGACAGCACCCGCTAAAAGGAGGTCATTGTGCCTTGCTTCAAGCGCTCTCGCTGCCAAGGACAGGGTGCATAAGGGCTGTGGTAAAGGAGGTGACAGGGAATGGCCTTTGCCAGGGGGAAGCAGGTCAAGACAGGCAAAGGAACCAAATCCCCTCTGGGAGTCAGCACCCAGTGCAGGGAGGGCACCTCCTCACCCTCTGTGTTGGCTGATTCCTGCAGCCTGCCCACGCAGACATCAAGACAGGCTACCTCTCCATCATCATGGACCCTGGCGAGGTGCCCTTGGAGGAGCAGTGCGAGTACCTGCCCTATGATTCCAGCAAGTGGGAGTTCCCACGAGACCGCCTGCGCCTAGGTGAGCCAGACCCCCTTCCTGCCACTGCATGCTGCAGCCAGGGCTTCCCACCAACCCTTCAAACTCACCTTCCAGGTTTCTTACACACACACATCTGTATATTTGATGCCTTCTCTCTGCTTCAGGCTTCCCATCTTCTTCCCCAGACTGTCCCTAAAGCCCAGCTGTGCCTGGGAAATGTCTTTGGGTTTTACTATGGACAGATCTGAGCCAACTGTAAGCCCAGACTCTCCCAGTGTACCCTCACAGGCATCACTGAGACCGAGAGACCTCTGGGCATGCTTTAAAACCCATCCCCATATTCTCCAACTGGCAATCTGGACAGAACAGCCCAGTCTACAGCAGGTACCCCGAGTTCAGGACCAAGACTGCATCCATTATCCTCATGATGAGACATCCGCTTGCAGTCTCTTCCCTCTGTCTGGGAGAGTTAAAAGGGCTGCAGACTACCTCTGAGGCACAGAGCGGTGACATTAGCCCTGGCTGCTGTGCTGCAAGGTGTCAGGTTTACCTTCCCCACACACTCTGCTTGAGGGCAACAAACAGCCCCTCACTTCTGCAGGGCCGTTTCCTTCCTCAGCTTTGTCCATGCCAGCTCTGCCTCAGTTCCTCCCATCATCCTTTCTCTTATTCTCACCGCCAGAGCAAGCAGCCACCTGGGAAGGGCACACGTTCCACTCCTTCCTTTTCCTTTATGACCTTTTTTCTTTCTTGTTCCCATGGTTTCCTGTTGGATTTTTTGTTTTTTTCATTCCATTTTGCCTGTGCTGCACCTGCTTTCCTTCACACTGCCTCTCTCTTTGCCCATAGGTAAAGTCCTGGGTCACGGTGCCTTTGGGAAGGTGGTGGAAGCATCAGCATTTGGGATCAATAAAAGTAACAGCTGTGAGACCGTAGCAGTCAAAATGCTGAAAGGTATGTGGGCAGCGAAGTAGAATATGGAGTCTGTGTGGACAGCAAAGGATGAGGCATCTGCCAGAGAATGTCCACCCTGTAAATGCCTGTCTTTTGCACAAAGCATTTGTTAAGGCCGTGGAAAATGTTTTATCATCTCCCACAAGCACTCCTGTGTGCTTCTGCTTGAGCCAGTCCTGAACTAGGGGAGAGGAGCTGGAGCCAGCCTTTTGATTTATGGCTTCTTGGCCTCAATACAGTTGATCCTCTTGACCTCCCCTCGTGGATGCTTTTGCCCCATTCAGCTGCACTGGGGGGCAAGTGGCAGAGCAGACAGCAGGGACTTAGGGAAATTGGCTTTCAAGGACATTTAGCTGTCTGCAAAGGCAAAGAATGAGATTTGTCTCAAAGGAAGAACAAGAATCCAGAGCCCCTCTTTGGCAGGTCACTGAAGGAGGCGTTGCTCCCAATTGCCTTCTTCCAAATGTGCCTGTATTTCGTGTTATGGGCCAGGTTCAGAGCTGGGTAAGGAAGCAGACTGCAGCTCCTACCCAGCTCTGAGGGCTGAATTGGCTTTGTGCCCAAAGCCTGGTCAATCCAGAGTGAGATTTTAAGCTTTTATAGCCACGCTTCCAAACAGGCATCCAGAATACTATTCTGTAATTTGGCACCCAACAAAATACCGAGGCAGTCTCTGGCCAGCAGTGGCCTGTATGTGGAAACCGAGTCATGGCTCATCTCAGCAGCACTTACCACTGCAAGTGTACAGATGATCTGCACAGCAATTGCAGAGGGAAGCCTGGCTGTGCAAGCTTGCTTTACAGTCCTTTGAGGCATGGCTCTCACCTGGCCCATCAGCTGCAGTTCAAGAGGATGCTTCTCCCTCTCTGACTAAATTTACAAACTCCCAAGTAAGGCAAAATGCATATGGGGAAGCAGAGAAGTATGAAAAAGGCACACAAAACCAGAGAACAAACCCTGAGGGTAAAACAGAGGATCAAGGGTTGGTGCAAATTAGGTACTCGGAGAGAAGATTCAGTACAGGCAGCTGGCAGGGGCACAAGCCTGTGTTTGCTATTGGAGAGGAATCATAAAAAGATATCCTGGGTTTGAGCTGAGACAGCTCCTATCTTCAGTCATGATCAAAAGACTCAGATGCCTTTTGTTTCTAATTTTCCTTCAAATTGTTTTATGGCTCATTGTCTCAGTTTGGAGAGGGCAGAGATTCAAACGTGTATGTAAGCCTCAAGTGATCTTTTTCCCTGCAGAACTATCACAAGGAAAAACCTGTTGGGCACAGGTTGTGTTGTCATTTGCTCTGGGTCCCTGCACCTGTAGGGAGCACCCGACACATTACAGCAGGGATTCTGGGAGCTCCAGACAAGGCTCTGACATTTCATATGGAAACATGCAATAACAAAATGTACCAAGGCTTTGGGGTCACAGACTCCTCAGCAAGACTCGCGTTAACACTCTACTAAGGGAAGGGTGGCAAGGGAGAGTGAAAAGCTGTGAGGAGGTGTCATGACGTAGTCTTTGTGTTTCCAGAGGGAGCTACTGCAAGCGAGCACAAGGCTCTGATGTCAGAGCTGAAGATCCTCATTCACATCGGGAATCACCTCAACGTGGTGAATTTGCTGGGTGCCTGTACCAAACCCAATGGTAAATATCCCAGGGCAACAGGCTGTGCCTGCTCCCAGAGATCAGTGCTTGTTCCCTGTGTCCTTTCTGCTGGCCACGTGTGTGACCACAGGGACATGTGGGGATGTTATTGGTGTGTCTGTGTGCACTTAGGGCAGGTGCCACAGCTCAGCGGGGCTGCACATAGCATGAGTCGGGGCAAATTCTGACCATCCCAAGCCCTTACCTCTTCCCCTGACCTTTGGTGTCTTCTCACCAGGTCCACTCATGGTTATTGTTGAGTTCTGCAAGTATGGAAACCTCTCCAACTACCTGCGGACCAAGCGGGAAGGATTCAGTCCTTACAGGGTAAGTAGCTTCCTTTGCCCCTAGGGACCTGTCCCATGTCTAGGGAAGGAAGACATGTAGCCTGAAACGTGATCTGACAATGGGATAAAGACACCCTCTGTCTAGCAGCAGATCAACTTTACACAGTGATCTTGGTTCATGTGCACATCAGGGAAGATAGGTGCTGCCAGGCCAGAATTACAGTCTAAGTACAGGAAAAGACTGTGCAGCTCGCGGGTGCAGGGGTTACAGTGTGTGTTGCCTGCTGAGGTTTTTGGTTTGGTCTCCTTGCCAGGAGAAGTCTCCCAGGCTGCGTATTCAGGTCCAGTCCATCGTGGAGGCAGTGAGAGCAGACAGGAGGAGTCGCTCTGGGACTAGCGACAGTGCTATCTTCAACCGCTTTCTGATGCACAAAAGCCAGACAGCACAGCCGATCCAGGAAGGTAATACTCCAGCTTTGGCAGCAGCTCCTCACCTGGCCCACCAAAAAAATGCCAGACTTGGCTAACTTGGGGAGTGGGTAAGGCATGACCGTGGGGAGCTGGGATCCAGCCTTGGAGCTGATGACTCCACTGGTGCATGGCAATTCCCCGAACAAGACTATTACAGTCATCTGTTGTCTCTTGTAATAGACTCTCAAAACCCAGAAGGGAGTATTAAATCCCTTTGGATTTTTTTAGCCTAAAGAAAGGAGAATTGAGGGGGATCTCAGTGGGTCCTCCCTAGGACCTCCCTGTCTGGCTGACATGTGCTGGAGGCTGGACTGATTCTCCTCACACTTAAGCAGGTTCCTGCCATGTGCTTTCTGCCACCTAAGCAGAAAATCCTACAGGGGAGCTGCTTACTGCAGTTAGCACTGAGGACTAGCTGTATCTCACCAAGGGTCTAGTTGTATCCCACAGTCCTGGAGAGGGGCAAGGAGGACAAGACCACTCACTGTCTAATTATTTTCTTGTAATCCTGGACAGTGGATGACTTGTGGCAAAGCCCCTTGACTATGGAAGACCTGATCTGCTACAGCTTCCAGGTAGCACGTGGTATGGAGTTCTTGGCATCCCGAAAGGTGAGTTCACCCTTTCCTTCGCTCCCCTCTTCTTTTGTGCATGCCTGACCAGAGAAGGCCTGCCTACAGCCACTTTACAGATAACACACAGAGAGATTCAGTGATCTGCCTCGCACTTCTCAGGAAGTCTGAGGTAGCCCTGTGTACGCAAAGTCCTCTTGCATTTCATCCTCTCCTTAACCGTCTCCTTTTGAATTTTTTATCTTTAGCTCCTTCCCACTTCCACCATTCCCCCATTACAGCTCAGGTTCAGGAGGGGATGGGGGTGCTCTGCACTTTTTGATGGTGGTTCCTGTCCCTCTGATTTTGCCCCTTCTTCTTCATGTGCCCTCAGTGCATCCACAGAGACCTGGCGGCTCGCAATATCCTGCTGTCAGAGAACAACGTGGTAAAGATCTGTGACTTTGGCCTGGCCCGGGACATCTACAAGGACCCCGACTATGTCAGGAAGGGCAGTGTGAGTGCCATCTTCTCAAACCCTATACAGATTAGGCCCCATTGAGGTGTTCATAAACTACACTGGGGCTAGAATAAACTGAGGAAAAGATGAAAAAGGAGGAGTGGAACCACTTGTGTGACTGGGACCAGGAACCATTGGCCCAATGATGTGTGTGCTGTTCTCCTCCTCCACCAGCAGACTTCTGTCTCCTTCCTTCTGCCCCTCAGCCTGTAATTAACTTACTCTTCTTTCTCTATACTCTTTCCTTCCCCTTTCAGTGTCTCCATCCCTCCCTCTGGCCTAATCAAACCTCCATTCCTCCATGGAAAGAGGAGCAGGACTATCGGCTCTGGTTTACTTTCATCCCTTTCATCCCATTGCTATAAGAAGGGCTGTCCTGGGACATGTCCCTGACTGAACGCTTGTGCCTTGCCTCTTCCTCCTGTAGGCCCGCCTCCCACTGAAGTGGATGGCTCCAGAGAGCATCTTCGACAAGGTCTACACTACCCAGAGTGACGTCTGGTCCTTTGGGGTCCTCCTCTGGGAAATCTTCTCGCTAGGTGAGTGCTAATGAGGGTCACATGCTGCTGAGGGAGACCTCTCTTCCCACATAGCAGCTTGGTGGGTAAGTCTGTGCAGGAGGCCCTGATGCTCTGAAGCATGTCTAAGGAGTAATGGGAAGAGACATTGATGTAGGCAAAAAAAATATGGAGGCCATATCCACCCACTAACAGGGTGATGGGGAGACAGGCATGCAGAGGTGGCCTCCAGCTCACTGAGGCAGAGGGACCTGTCTTAGGCGGCACCAAGGACTTGGGCTGTGTATGACAAGTGACCACATCTCCCAGTGTTTTGGGAGGAACGGCAGTCTCAGAAGGACGGGTTTCTGATGGCACATTTCGCATTCCCACCCCTCTTCGAACCTCCTTTAGGGGCATCTCCATACCCTGGAGTCCAGATCAACGAGGAGTTCTGCCAGAGGCTCAAAGACGGTACCAGGATGAGAGCCCCAGAGTACGCCACAGCAGAAATGTGAGTCAGAAACCCTATGGATCCCAGCGTTGGTCAGAGCAGAGCCCTCTGTGGGATGGTAGAAACCTCCCAGATCCCAGCACAGGGCAGGACAGGCCCCTCTGTGGGATGCAAAGAGCTTTTAGCCAGGGTGGAGGATAAGCCAACACATCCTTCATCCCAGGCAGCTGCCTGAAGGGCAAGCCAGATGGGTTCGAATCAGAGCTATCTAGGTACCCTTGCATACCCACACTGGGATGGGTCTGTAAGTGGGAAATGTGCTTTCCTGCTCTGAAGGGTAACAGAAGTGTCTGAATTAGCTCCTTGTGCACTGTTATATTCAGTGCATAATGAACCAACCCCCTTCCAGTAGGTCCACATGGACAATGTGCTGGGGGGTGCCACGCTTTCCTTCACAGCAGGCACCAAGTGGGTGGGAGCTGTAGAGTGGGGTGGGAGGGGATTTCTGTGGCATACAACCAGCATCTCTTCTTGGCAGTTACCGTATAATGCTGAGCTGCTGGCACGGTGATCCCAAGGAGAGACCAACTTTCTCTGACCTGGTGGAGATACTGGGGAACCTTCTTCAGGAAAACGTCCAGCAGGTGAAAACCTCTCTGTGTCCCTGCTCAGCTCCAGACAGCTCTTTCTTCCCCCACCACTAGCTCCCTTGCTGTGCCCTCCTCTGACTCCCTGGCCAATGCAATACCTTTGCATAGGCCAAGGGATAACACAGCGTTTCCTGGATGAGAGAGGTCTGTTTCCCAGAGGTGCTAGAGAGCTCATTTCTGCGATAGCCCTCTCGCTGCATCCTCATATAGCTCCACTTGTTGCAGGGCAAGTACCTTCTCAGGCGTCATTCCAGTATTTCCATCCTAATCCCCAGATGATTGTTTGACATTTTTCAGCTGAGTCAAGGCCCTGGTACTCCTGCCTCCCACACGCCAGCATAATGAAAACCAGGGCTTCACCAGGGTTTCTGAAACTCTATCCTCAGATCTAAATGTCAGGGCCATGTGAACCAAACAACTGTTCCATTAAAGCAGTCAGATATACAAATTTCTCTGAAACTATTACTAATCACTGCCATGCAGTAACTCACTAGGACTTTTAACTGCAGTGAGCGCACAGCTCTGATTTTAACATTTTCTTGATGTTCCATTTCATAAGATGATAGCTAAATGCTTAAATATGAATACTGTCTCGTCCTGACATCCCTGATTTTAACCTTTCAGCACTGGATCCCAGCACAGGCATGACTAAGCCACAATGATGTGCCCCCGGAGCACAGTGCTCTGTCCATGTAGGCTAGAGAACTGTAGGTGCTGTAGGACTGAGTTGTTTTCCTGCTCACACACACCTCCATACACCTGCAACACTTGCAGCTAAACACAGAGGGCACAGAAATCTGCAGCCAGATATTTCGCCCCAGAGAAACAAAAGACAAACCAGAAACTTTCTTCCTCAGTTCTGACAGCTTCTGCTTGTAGAGCCCTTTCTTGTGGGAAAGCCTCCCCCTTCTTGTAAGGCCACTCACTGTTCTTCCTACCAGGAAGGGAAGGACTACATCCCGCTGAATGACTCTCACAGCTCAGAAGATGATGGTTTCTCCCAGGTGCCTTCCTCTGCCCAGCAAAACTCAGATGAAGAGGACTTTGACATGAGGATACGCTGCCACAGCCTAGCAGCAAGGTGAATCCCCTCTGAAAAAGGCAGAGAGAGCCCAGCAGGCAGCCTGCAGCCTGAGCTGTAAGGGAGCCTGAGGGATATGGGGTGAACCCAGCAGCAAGAGGTTGGAAAAATCCCAGGTGATCAAGTGTGATCCAAGCATTTAGGCCATAGCATCTTGCTTATAAAAGCAAAATCACTTTCCTTTGCTGATGAGAAAGAGCCCTTGATGTGTAAGCCTATGGCATTCCTTCTCGTGCCTCCAGCTGCACTGCCTGGGCATCACGTCCCACTAAATGCATCATGGCCCATCAGGTAGATGAGGAAAGAAGGTGTCAGCTGCCCTTCTGCTAGTGCAGGAGCTTCGTCCTATCTGTTCCTAACTAACCCAAACAATTAGGCCTAGGCTTCTCGTCTCTGGGGAGCTGTGATAGTGTGATGCCTGGGATCTATATGACATTACTCTGCTTATCCAGAGTGGAGAGGTAATCAGGGCCTGATTCGATCAGGAAGTCTGGGTGCTCCCCACTGCAGAAGTAGTATGGGGCTAAGAGGCCTAAGGTGACCCTATTCCCCTCCCCAAAACCACCACTTGGGTCATCTGCCTCCCTGCATACTTTGGTTGCATGGAGAGGAGGTTGGGTTCAGGTCCTGTTTATTCAGGACAGTGACTCTGTTGCTTTTACTGAATACAGTATGCTTCTGTCGGCAGATACTACAACTGTGTCTCGTTCCCTGGTTGTTTGACGGGTGGAAATCAGATCAGGTGTCCGTCCAGGATAAAGACATTTGAAGAGTTTCCCATGACACATACAATGTACAAGGCACACCCGGTGAGTAGCATCAGAGTGGGGTTGAGCAGGGGGAAAAGCAATGTTCAGCTGTTTCCTGACACCTTTGCTGTTAAGATCGTGGAAGGAGTATCTAATGTCAGTCTGTCTGTGTCATTCCTGTTCAGTCCGTCTAGTCCTATGCACATTCATTTCTCCACCTGGCACATATGGGTTTCTCTACAGCACAGCTTGTACTGCCTGAATGTGAAATAGGGAGGTTAGATCTACAAGCAAGGACTATAAAGGACCTCAGAGAAGAGCCTGCTCTTCACCCTTCTCAAATCTGTAAACATGCCTTGTTAAGCATACTGAAATCCAGCCAGGGCTAGGTAAATCCAGAGTACTTGTCTGCACCTCCCCTATCTTGATCCACACAGCAATGTGCAGTAGGAGTCCCCCTGGCCTCTCTAAACTGGGCTGGTACTTATATCTTCTGTAGTGACAAAACTTAAGTCATCTTGTTAGTCTCAGAGGAAAATTTCACCTCTCACAGATTTCATGGTAATACATCTTCCAGGCAGGGAGCACTCTTTTTTCTCCAAAAGTGGCATTGAACTGCACACACAAATCCTACCTTTGTACGTACTGGTTTTAAGAAGGCATCTAAGAAAATCAGTTCCAGCAAGACCATGGAGCATGCTGGTAAAGTGCCCCTGCTCCTTTTTTCCCATCACAGATACACATGATCTCATCTCCTGAATGATTCCTCCTCCCTTCCCACTCTGATCAGCTGACAGGGATGTTACTGATAACTCCTGTTGCTTCCTTCCAGGACAATCAAACAGACAGTGGGATGGTTCTGGCATCTGAGGAATTTGAGAGGATAGAAAACCGACACAGAAAAGAAGGTGGATTCAGGTACTCCTTAAGTCTAGCCACTCAGAACTCCCTGCTGCCAAATGCAGTGAGACCAGAAGGCAGCTCTCGGTGTCTCCCCGTAGGCTGTGCCCCTTGGGGCTCTCAGCAGCAGCAGGGCTGTGGGCCCTGAGCCAGATAAGTCCATGCACACATTAATGAGAGGCAAAACGCATGAAGAACAGACCTGCCTGCTGCTTCCTAGGGTTTAAAAATATAAACTGTGCCCATTCAACTGATCAAAACATGTTCCATGGGGTATGAGAATGTGTCCATTAAGATAATGAGGCACAGTGGAGTGTTAATAGGACTCTTAATGCTTTTTGACATTTTCTGGTGAAATGTGTCAGGGCTTGTTCAAGCAGTGGCAGGTGGGATGGATGGATGGAAACTATGCGGCTGCCATCTCCCTCCCCCAGCCCTGCCCCGACGTGGCATTGCAGGGATGGTACAGCCTTAGGACTTCCCACATGCCAGTATTGAGCCTGGCAGGTTGACCTGGCACTCTTGGGGCTGAGGTTGTTATGGACGGTTATGTCCTTGCCCCAGGCTTGTAAACTGGGGGAGAACCTGTCCAGCTCATGTCTGCTTGGTGCCAGAGCAGGCTGGGACCTTGTCTCTGTGACAGTGTGTTGAGCAAGCCATGTCAGCTCATGTGTAGACAAGGCCAGTCTCAAGCCTCTTCCTCACCTCCGCTGCCTCCCAACATCAGATCAGACTGGTCATTGTCTTTTCCCTTAACCATAGCCCTGTGGCCTCTCTGCTGTTGTATCAGACTGTCTCCTGCTTCTTGTCCTTGTCCTCTTTTTCCCTAATGCATGTCCCCATTGTCTCCTACACCATGGGCTACCTGGCATCCTGTCTCCTGGAAAACACTTCCCTTAAACCTCTCCTTGAATGTGTCCCTGCCCTTGCTCTTGTGACTTCTTGCTAGCCACCTGGCATTGGCAGGCGCTGAGATGGGATTGCTGATTTCTTCCCACATCTTCATCGTCTTCCTTTGTTTCCTTTCCCCCATCCTGGCTGTTGGTTTGTATCAGTTTCTGTTACTCTGGCCAGGTCTAGGAGCAACTGAGGCAATGTCTCCTGTCTCTCCCTGCTCATTGGGGTCCCAACCTTTCCCTGGGCTTCCCAAAGGTATCTAGAAGAGTCAAAATAACTCTGTCACCAAGTTATGTGCAGATTTTTCACAAAACATATGGGCTGTGCTTAGGTTTAGAGCAAGGCCTGGTGTTGTGCTTTGAAATGGAGGTGTAAGCCCATTCCTGATCCTGCCTCTTCCCCGCGCTTTAGCAGATGATGTTTCCTGAAGCTGGGATCTCTCTAAGCAGGACAGAGGCTTTCCAGGAGGGCTCAGACTGATCTTCTGTGTCTCTCTCCCTCACAGCAGTAAAGGGCCCAAACGAACTGTGGAGCTGCCAGGGGAACAGTCGGACCTGCGGGGCAGATGTCGGCCATCATATGGGTCCCAGGTCGGAGGCCAGACTTTTTACAACAGTGAATATGGGGAGCTGTCAGAACACTCTGAGGACGGCAGCTGCACCCCGCCTGGAGAGGGGGCCAGTCCCCCCACTCTCCACACTTCCTTCTTCTCTGAGCAGTACTAATGGCATCAGGCCCTGGAGGCGCCTGCCGAGGCACCCCCTCTCACCCTCCAAGCACATCATCAGGGTCACTCAGAGCTTCTCCTTCAAACTATGCCCAACCCCAGCAGGGAATCTACCCCGAACAGATGGGGAACACCAATGTCCTTGGAACCGCAGCATGACAGCCCACGCAGCACCTCCAGCTGCAGCTTCCCCGTGCTGGGACTGGAGAGAGCGCCTCACTGATTCCTCACGTTTCTTTTCTTCCTGCGGCTCAGACAGATGCATTCTGCCAGCGAGTGGGTGCCTGTGTTCGGCACTACAGCACCTTCTGCCTAGCATCCAGCCTCCACTCAGATCAGCTTCCCATTCAGAAAGCCCATTTCAGGTCAGATATAAATAGATCTGTCTTAGTCTCAAGTTTCTTCCTGGTGTGCAGCCTGAATGTTTTTCCTTGGATCGCTTCCTCCTCCTCTCCTCATGATGTCAGCTGCTGAGCTGCAGAGCAGAATCAAAGGGAAAAAATCCCTAGTGGTATTAGCAGCAAGAGCAGGACATTTTAAAGAGGTGTACGGAGAGATCCCGAGGGATCTTTGTAAATGTTCATGCACACTGTTCATTCTGGGTATGTGCTAGCCTCTCCATCTCCTCTGCAAGCAACACCCACACCTCTCTCATCTCTGCTGGGGGGAAACCTGTCAATCTGCCTTATCACCAGGATTATTTTAGCCATCTCAACACAGCTAGTGCTGAGTAGATCATCAGCTGATGGCTAGAGTCCTCCCAGTGAGATAAATAGCAACTCTTTTTGCAGGCCCTGTGCAAAACAGGGTTTTACTGGAAGCGGGTTACTCACAGGTCTGCTGCTCTCGCCTTCCCTTTCTCCCAGAGCAGCGCTGAGATCATTTGTTGCTCAAGTAAGAAATTAAAGCAAAGCTGTGTTAATTTCAGCTGGCTTCTAAACATAGAGTGAAAATGGGTTGTTTACTGGGAGGAAAAGGATCAAAGTGGTAGGGAGTGAAATGTTTATTTTCAAGTTGCTGCAAGGGTTTTGGAAACAATGGAACAGAGCTCCAGCAATGAGGTGCCCTGGGCTGCGTCCCCTTGTGTGTTGGCATCACTGAGCACATGGAGGGCAGCACCTGGCCAGGGCTGAAGCCCCAGTTCTCCCAGAAGGACAGTTCTGCACCATGACCTTTCCTGCCACACTAGTTCCTGGGCTCTAAGGAGGCACTCTCTGCCCAACAGGCTCCTCTCCAGTTTCTGTTGCAGAGCCGCCAGCACAGTGTACCTGTCTCTGGGGGACTGAGAAACATTTATTTGCTGAGGAAATATTTCATCACTTGGGCCTTTTGTTTCTGAAAGATACCACGTGAATTCAGAGCTCTGCGGAACCTCCGCAGCCCCTCTCTACAGATTTCTGTGCTGCTGCCTCACCACTTCCCACCTACTTCTTTCCATCCTGCTCACAATTTGAGAGCTCAGCCACAGAGCACAGTTACATCACCCTCAGAGAAGTCTGGGTGAAGAGGCTCGTCTGAACGGCTTGTCATCATCTCTTCTCCCACATGCCCGTGACTGGCAGAGCTCCTTGCACCAGGGCATCTCAGCACCAGGGAGTTTCTGCTTGCGGGCCACACCTCTGTGCACAGAGCCAAGGGTTTGGTTTGGACTTTTAAAATTGTGTTTCCTGTCAGATGTACTGCTTTCCCAAACTGTATTTCTTTTCCAGCAGAGGGTTTTATGCTTCTCCTGACGTGAGCCTGTGAGTCCTTATGGATGACTTTCCCAAGTCTTAATTATAGTTCTCCGCACAAGTGTAATGGGGAGATTTATTTAGCACATGGGAAAAGCATGCCTGTCATTCAGATTCTCTAAGCCTGTGCAGAGCGCTCAATGTTCCCCTCCCTTTTCGTGTCAGCAGGATAACATGGCTGCGATTTCCATGGCAAAAAAGAGGCACAAAACCAGACCAGCTTGAGCCAGACTGGCTCAGGATGTGGAATTGGAAACTGCATGTGACAATGAATTCCCTGACTTCTACTGGTGTCCCCTGAAGTTGCCAGGAATTTAAGCATCTTTAAGTAATTGTTATGACTCAGTAAGAATCCTCTGGCAGGAGATGCTGGAGAGCCAGGCCAAGGAAGTAGGACAGCCAACGGGGTATAGGCCAAACCAAATTCTCCTGCCCTCATCCTGCCCTGTTTTTTGAACTGGTGGTTCCCTTGACAGAAGGAAGGCTGAACGTGCCCTGTGCTGCTGGGGGTCTCCACCGGCATTCACAAGGGTGGAAGATGACAGGCGGCTAAGCTAAATTCAGGCTCCTCGCTGGGTCATGTACATCCATGGGACCCAGGCTCTCTTGTTTCCGGTGCTTCACAAACAATTCTCTGCCCGGAAACACAGCCTCATCTGAGAGAGGGCCCAAGAAAGAGGCCTATAAATTAAATAATAGTTGAAAAACAGAATTCCAAAGTAGCTACAGGTCCTTGTCCATATGTGAGGGATAGAGACGTACTAGCAAAGCCCAACACTTGCAGGGCACTGGCAGGATTTCTCAGCAGAAAGAGGGCAGAGGCATCTGAGCGCCCTGGCTGGCTGTCAGCACTCCCAACCAGCCAGGACAGCTGCACTTGGTCTCCAGGTTCAGCTGTAAATTCCTCACGAGCATCCTTTTGGAGAAGGGTTACTTCATCAGAGCCATTGTTAACAATCCCCTGCTTCACTCTGGGGAAAGCACTGGTGTGACATCTGATTTTTGAACATTCAAATCATTTGACTCCACAGAAGTTTGTTTTCTCTCTTTTGCACCATCTTGATGGCGGGGTGGAATCAGATCCTATTGTATCTGCGCCAACAGCATTGCATGAACAATGCGGCCATGATACGAGCAAACACTGGGTCCTCTTCAGACACTCCTGATGATGATGAACAATTGTAGTGTGGGATATCGAAGAGCTGTTGAGTCAATTGTACTTTCGCTCTCTTAAAAGGACACTAAAATTAGAGTGTACAAACCTGATACCCTTCCCCACATGCTTGCGTTATTTCTGGCATATTTTTTTTTACAGCCTCCAGATAAGCATAAGCATGAAATGAAACTGGTCTGTTTTGGTTTTAAGTTGCGAGGTAACAGTGTTGTCTGTCTTTCCACAGCGACAAGGCAGTATTTCAACTTTTAAAACCCAGGGTTCGATAATTGTGCCTGCTCTGTTCACAGTGCACTCTGTTGTGTTTTGTTTGGGCTTTTTACTGGAACCTGACATTGAAGCTAAGCTATTTATCATCATCCTCCTCCTTTGAAATGACTGTTCCCGGTCTTTGCGCAGTCTCATTTTTCCTTCCAAAGTGTTGGTGTTGAGAGGATGTTCCTCCCTCATGAAAATGAAGCATTGGGTCCCCTACTTGCAAATACACGTGTGTCTCTGAAGAAAAACCTGTGTATCAAGTAACACTTCATTTATATTGCAATATTTTAACCTGGTACCTGTTGTTGCTATAGCAGCATTTAATGTTTCAGTGGGCTGCCTTCAAAGCAAGTAGGTTACAACATGGGTTATGTATGAGTACAAAAGCGTGGTCTGTGTGTGTGAGTGAGTGTTTTGTGGGTGAGTGTTTGGGTGTTTGCACGTGCGAAGTTTTCCTACCAGTGAGTGTATGTGAGTGTTTATAACTCACGTTGAGTCTTGTCTCTGGAAGTTCACGGTTATATATCAAACCAGTTAGAACACTGCTTTCTTTCCTCTCCTCCTGTAGTACTTGTTATCCTTTGTCATTAAGAGTTTTGTTGTAATATCTAAATGTGAAAATGAATAAAGTCATAACTGGCAGCTGCTTTCTGGTTCCTGGAGGCCACCGCTGCCCGTGGGTGCTGCAGCACTCCGCTCCCAGGTCCCCACGCAGCGCCGGGCAGCCCAGCTCTGGCCCAAGCAATTTTGGTGGTTTATTATGTATTTGGTGGTTTTATTATTTTTAATTCCGTCTCCCTTTGCACTTCCCCGCATCCTCTAGGAAACAGCTGGCCGTTGTGGCATTTCCATCCAGGATGAAACTCGGTCTTTTCTCATGATGAAGCCGGATATGCTTTGGTTAAGCTTGCTGAGAGGAGCTGGCGGCCCAGCGCCCAGCCCTTCGTCCCGCCGCCACCTCCCCCAGAGCCGCGGCCCGTCCTCGCTGCCTCAGCCCCGGGGGACCGGGACCCCCCGGCCCCTCTTTGCCCTCCTTCACCACACAGCGGTGACGGGCGCCGGGAGGCACCAACGGCGGCGGAGCCCCGCCCCAGGCCGCCCCCTTCTCCTCAGCGCACGGACCGCCCTCCCCCGGCGCCGTGGCGAGCCCCTCAGCGGGCGGAGGGAAGCGCGGCGGCGCCCCGCAGGTGGCGCCCTCATACCGGCGGCGGCCCCGGGCCTGAGGCCGGGCGGGAAGATGGCGGCGGGGCTCGCCGGGGGCTGCTGGCCATGTAAAACCCGACAGGAAGGCAAAGGGCAGGGCTGAGTCACGGGCTGAAGTAAATGTTCCACACCCAGGGAGCGCTGGAGATGGATCATAAATGGATTTATGACCATTTCCCAAAAAAAAAACCAACCCAGGAGCTGGGGTGAAACCTGAGGCGCAGCTCCCTTTCACCTGCAAGGCAACCTGCAAAGATCTCAGTGCCGTTTGTCGGCCAAAATAAGGTCCCCTGAGGAGCAGCCGCCAGCAGAGATGTGGCAGTCCTCTGTGGTGTGGGGAGACCTGGGGACTTCCCCTCAGCTCTGGCCTCCACCGCCATCCCTTCATCCAGCTCCACCACCGATGAAAGCTGCCGAAGGGACCTTTTAACTCTCCTCTCCCCTTCCAGGGACCTGCCCGTCTGGGGAATGAGGAGATTGAAGCTGCTCTGCTCATGAAATACCCCATTTTTGTGCACCCTGGAGCAGTGCTCGGCTGCTCCTCTCCTGGGGCTCCTCTCCTGGGGCCACCAGCGCTCGGCTGCTCCTCTCCTGGGGCTCCATAGGACAGGCTGGGAGGCAGGAGAGGAGCAGCCGAGCGCTGGTGGCCCTGTATGTGACACAGAGCAACCTCCCGGCTGCTGGTCCATGAGGAGGGATGGGGCCAAGCGGGCAGCCCTCACACAGGGAGTCGAGCATGGCAGACCGCCTGTCTCTGACAGAAACGTAGCCCACAGGAAGCCAGACAGGGCAAAATGAAAAGCAGCCTTTTCTTGTGATTAGAAAAGGGAACTGGGAAGTCACTGGCTGGGCCCTTCAGCTTGTTTTGCTTCTAACATGGCCAGTGAATGTTCTCTCATTGCTTTTCAAAAGTGCTTTGAGATCCTTCTCTGAAAGGCGATGCAGTAATAGCAAGGAATCCTTCAGGCTGTGAGTACTCCCTGGCCCCTTTTTGCATCAAAATGATGCAGAGCTCTTAGCACTGAAAAATCATACTGTCTGCGCTGTTGAGAATGACGGTTCCGAAACATGTCCTGCACAGTGCAGGATCAGTGTGTTTGCCACGACTCTCGTCCTCTGGCTGGGATGAAACGTTGGGTGAAATGTTGAGGGGCTGTTAGTGGCATATGGTTCCTCACCCAGCATTTACCAAGAAGGGCAAAATAAATTAAAAA
Organism: Gavia stellata; assembly: GCF_030936135.1. NCBI lineage: Eukaryota > Metazoa > Chordata > Aves > Gaviiformes > Gaviidae > Gavia > Gavia stellata. The sequence continues at coordinate 6,690,827 of NC_082609.1, read as the reverse complement.
AAATCAGAAGCAAAACATTCAGCTGCTGCTTCAGAAACGTTTCCTGGATTGTATTGACATTTCTATTGAGCTTTTCATAAAGAGGATTTTACAGAGCCGCATGCTACATGCCTTTGGCAGAGCCCATAGGTCAATTCTGCTCCGAGACGCAGGTTTGCAAGCCTGCTGCTTTCCTTGGGAATGGCACGGGTCTCTCCAAGGGCACGATTAGACCCACCACTTGCACATAGACCCACCACATCTCAAAGAAATAAACAGACTGTGCTTTGATGGTTTTATGTTACATGTATATGTGACCAGGTGCATCACAAATGGATAAACTACAAAACCTGCCAAAAGAGAACAGTTTAGTAAGATGCTTAGGTTAAACACCAGGCTTATCGGAGGGCCGTCCTGAGCAGCTGGGGAAGTCACCAAGGAGACCATATCTCAAAAAAACAGCAGTACAGCTATTTGTTCAGAAATTTAGAAAATATCCTAACCCACAGCCCTGCAGTACTTGTTTTATTTGCCGTAATTTTTCAGAGTTTTGCTTTTCAAAATCCTAGAAGGCCACTACGTTGTTGCATCTCCAAAGAGGCTGAAATCCTTAAAACTATTACGTGAGATAAAGTAATTAATCAAGTCCTGTTTTACAGTATTTCATGGGATTAATATTTATTAACAACATATGAGTGTTTGTAAGACTTCCCATTTTAGTATGCCGGAAGTGAGTAACTCCAAATTAGGTAGGAGTGACCAAATGCTGACACGGAGGCTGAGCTGTTTCTGCCCCAACAGCCTTTTTGGTGTTAACTGCACAGACTGGACACACCCCGCCTCCTTCACGCATGCAGCACTTCTTCCCCCCATTTCAGACATGCTTTTAAACTCTCTCTTGTATCTTTTTGATGGTCAGCACTCCTGATCTGGAAATTAAAGATGCTGAGGAGCCATGGGAGCCCGTATGTGTCCTCACATCTAATTGCTTGAAGAACTGTGGGTCGCTAGAGCCAAGCGTTCCTCACAGACCCCCGTGAAGCACCAGGGCCAGCCCGGGCCGGGCACACGCTGCCCCACGCCACCGCCACGGCCGCCCTCCTCTACGCAGCCACGCCCCTCGTGACGTCATACCAGCGAGCCCCGCCCCGTCACTAGCCCCGCCTCCCCGTGGGCGTGGCTTTCGCCCCCAGCCCCGCCTCTCGCCCTCGTGGCGCTGGGCGGGTCGGGGCGCGCCTGCGCAGTGTGGGGAAGCGCCGGGCTGCAGTCGAGGCGCCGGGCGCGGAGCCGGCGGCTGAGTGCGGCGCGGCTGCGGGAAGGCGTGGGGGCCCCGCTGCCCCCGGGAGGAGCCGAGCATGGAGCGGCGGCTACCGGCTGCGGCCGCCGGCCTGGGCAGCGGGATGCGCTGCCCGCCGCACTGAGGCGGCGGCGAGCCCCGAGGCGAAGCGAGGCGGTGCGGCGCGGCGAGCCCCGAGGCGAAGCGAGGCGGTGCGGCGCGGCGAGCCCCGAGGCGAAGCGAGGCGGTGCGGCGCGGCGAGCCCGAGGCGAGCCCCGCGGCCGTGTGTGAGCGCGACTGAGGCGGCAGCGGCGGCTCCTCCCGGCGGCCTCCTCGGTGCCGGCGCGGGGCTGTGCGGGGAGGGGGCCGCGGCGCCGCCCCCGCCTCTTCCCCTCCCCTCGCCCGGCACGGGCAGAGGCGGGCGGCCGGGGCTCCCCCGCGGCGGCGGGCGGGCGGCATGAGCGCGGCGCCCTGAGGGGCCGGCGGAGCGGGGCTCGCCCCCAGCAGCCTCCTCCGGCCGCGGCGGCCGGCGGATCGGACTCGGCCGGGACCTGCCATGACTCCCCTGGCTCCTCCCATGGCATGAGCCCGTGCTCTCCTCCCCCCTCCGCCTGCTTTTGGTCTTTCTCCGCTCCTGGGCTGTCAGATGGGATAAAATACACCCGGGCGCGTGGGGTTCGGCGCTGCGGCGAGCGAGCGGCGGAGGCAACCGGTGACGGCCGTCGGCTCGCCCGGAGTCGAAGATGAGCTGGCGGTGGGCTCGCCAGCACCGGAACGGCGGCTCCTCCGTCCTGCTGCTGCTGCTGCTGCTGCTCTGGCACTGCTGGGTCCGGCCGGCCGGCGCCGACAACGCCAGCCAGGCGTACTACACCGCCCTCATCAACGTGACGGTGCTGAGCCCCGAGCGGGGCGGCCCCACGCTGCTGAGGATCGACCGCGGCCGCTACGGGCAGGATTCCCCCAAGGTGGAGGTCAAGGGCCTGCTGGTGGCTCCCGTCCCCATCAACGGAGGTAACGCTTCCTTCGCAGCCGTCGGTCGCTTGCTGTCGGGGGGCTCCTTTGCAGGGTGGCTGGCCTCTGAGCTTTGCGGACTTCCCTAGAGAGCTCTGACAGAAGAGGAGGAAGAACTTGCCCAGAGGAAAATAAAATATATATAAATATATCTCCACGATCTGAGAGTGCTGGCTTTAATAACGGCTTTGCAAAGCATAATGTGTTTTCCAGCATGGATCCCAGTAGGCCAGTCTTACTGAGCGATGAAGGTTTTCTTTCTAAACTAATTACAGAGTCTGTAGTGATAGTTAACAGTATTTGGTTACAGCATTGCCATGAATCTCGGAACAGCTGCATAGCTATCTCGCTGTGATAGACATGCATCTGGATGGCTTTTGCAGCTGCGTGAAGTCATGATTGTTCAGTGTACGTTTCTTAAAAATGCAGTTTAAGCTGTCCATCAAGACTTTAAAGGACTGAAGCCATCAAGCTGTCTAAAATGTGCTTGTTTGCGGTACTAAACACTGTGTAGTGCTTCCAAATAAGTTTTCTTTTTATTAAGTGAAGCTGTTGTGCATTGATTGTTTTCTGACAAATGTTGGGGTTTATAGGGAACACTAATTTAAACAAGTGAGAGTATAGTCTTGATTATTGCCTGAAATGAAACCGATCGCTTCAGTCATAATGATGTGCTTTTAGTGGTATCTTATTTGGAAAACCCTTCTTGATATTATCTAAACTGCCATCTTTAAGAAATGGGCCACTTGATGGATCACAGTGGTCCCAACCTGTCTTCTGGACAGTAAACCTCTCAATAATGCATTAGGTGAAATAATGTAGTCAGTTAAAACTAGACTCTAGATGGTGAATATTAAGAGGTTTTTTAAAGAATTGATAACGCAGGTCTACTGTATTATTAAAAGCTTTTGAGAATTTACCAAATCTTAAGATCAGCAAAATACTTTGATGCTTCTTCAGAAAAAAATGCAGCCTGCTATAAGCTTCTAGTATGTATGAAGCAGACTGTGCGTCAGCAGATGCTCGCCAGGTTTCATTGAAGCTCGATTTCATTAGCTTTACAAGGTGTTAACTAGAATATATTAATATAGCATATTTTTGCGTGGAAGGGTGAGGAAGCAGAAATCGTTGAGCAAGCCTGCTGTAAAATGATTTTCATTTGTACTTCAAACCCTACCTTCACCGTGCTCTCAGTCAGCTGTCATCATCTTCCTGGTATTCCTCACTTAAACACACACACCCCAACCACCATATGAAATCAGGAGGCTGTCCTGAAAGTGTGAGGCATGTAAACACTGTTATTGCAAGTAGTATTTTTAGGATTTTTAAAACTGCTGCCTTTTAATATGTGCAAGATATCAAAACCCTTGATCTTTTTAGTAGCTGCATTATTTGTCAAGAAAAACTTTTGATATTAATTACTTTTTCCCCTGCTTCTGTAACTTTTTCTGCTTTCTTCTGGTATGGTCTTCACTGAAGTGTGATTAAAGTATTGAGGGAGGCTGACAGCGTTTTCACTGGAAGCTAATAATGAGAGAAGAGCTAAATAAAATTCTGAGCAGTCCGTAAACGGCATTTTTATACCTTACTGCTAAGTATTGTATGATGAATAACTTCAGTGTGAAAGCACAGCAGAAATCACGAAATTGCAGACCTCAATTTCTGCAGTTTTGACGTGCTGCAGGCATTAAAACTTTGCCATCGGTTGTTGGGGAGATTCAGTTTTGTCCTTTTGTTTGTCGACAGAAGACTGGTAAACGCTGCAGCAGTTGTCTTCCTTTAAAGTTCTTCTGAGTTGTTCTATGTAGGTTGTTACATAGTATACGTTTTATTTGAATTTTGCAAAGGCGTGCTTCATGTACCTTAAAAATATTTCATGTAGTAGGAAAGAGTGGAATATTTTATGCTTTTAGTTAAGATGTTCTTGAACGCTTAAGGATCATATGTTTATATTCTTCTGCTTTTTTATATCTAGATTTGATAAAAGAATGCTGTCTTGCTGAAAGTAGTTGCTCTAAAGCCTTTTTATCAGCCTGTTAATATTGCCATAGAACTTGCTTGCAAAATATTTTTTTTCTAATAACTCTTAACACAAGTAATTAGCACTAGCCTCTGCTGTTAGAGCAGTAAATGCTCTACCCCAGTTCTCATGTATCGGAAGAAGAAAAGGACTCTGCAGCTGTTAGCAACTATGTTTGAAGATACCTTGACTCTGAAACTGCTTTGATGTCAAGCGTTTGCCCATTCATGGGCTGTCGCTTGAAATTTCCATGAACGTGGGTGATCTGTTAGCACCTTGATGGCTTAGACTGGGGCATCTATATTTTAGAGCCAAAATGTCCTTAATGTCACATTTTTGTATGCTGCGTTAAGATCCCTTATTCATTGCCTCCAGGGAAATAAATGAATTTACTAATTCAAGATTTAGGGTCAATGATCTGCTGCTGAACATACACCATTTGTAATAGCACAGCCTGTGAGTTTAAGTGTTGTGTTCTGCGATGTCTTTTGTTAACTTGTGTTCTTGAATATGACCAATATGTCATATACTACTTTTTGAAGTTGCCAGTCCCATGTAATTACCCATCCTTTAAATCTCAGTGCAGAATGATATATTCAATCACTTCTCCTGTTTCTTTGGCAGAATTTCTTTAATCGAATTCAACCTCATCATGTTAATACATGTACTAAAACTCTTTCCCTGTTCTTTTTATAGGCCCTTGTATGAAATTGATACTAGCTTTCAAAAGCAATGTTCCCCAGGAAGTGATACGGCAGTAATTCACATGACCGCTTGTGAATGTGACTTGTGAAAGTGTAGCTCCAGTGACTTGTCGGTCACAGTTGGGCGCTGGGTATAAATACAGCACCTGTGCACGTGTATCTCTCCAAGTGCATTAAATGCACGATAGCAGTAGAGTTTCTCTATTAATCTCTCTTCTGTTCTTCTAGTTCCTTTTCTTACTTCCTCTAACTTAACCTTTTGTCATGACTTAAATAATTTCTTATTTGAAGAGCGTTTTAAACAGCTTCTGGATATGAATGCTTGCAGATTATCAAAGAAATGCTCCTCTTGTTCTGCATGGAAGGATAACGGTGAAATGCATCTTCACAGCCTGATGTAGCTTTTCTGATAGTTTAGTTCAGGTTTGTATCATCTCTTTGGTGAGGTTACTGAGCACTTCTCATTCAGTCCCTTACTCTGTTATTTGTGACTTTGTGGAACCAGCCACTTTAGCCCAAACTCCCCACAGTAGGTACTCATGGCATGTCTGTACCAGCAGCGTGTAAGCGTTCAGCCCTGCGCCACTCTAGTGACCTCTGCTTTTGAGCATCTTCGGCATTACGTGCCTGAGACCAGTTGTGGTGCTGACCTTCAGGCATCAGGCATATTCCTCTTGCTATGACAAACCAAGCTAGAAGCCATTGAAAACTCATTGTAACGATTCTTGGTAGAAACTGCAGTGCTTTGTAACTTAGTTCCCTCAGAAACGTTCTCCATGGTGAACAGGATTCTTCTGTAACTGTCGAGTCTGGGTTATTGCACGTGGTTCTCGGTCTGGAGAGAGTTGAGGACTGGAGACCTCTATGTGCTCTCAACAGTCCCCTTGCAGATGGCCAGACCTTGCTGGGAGGTAAGGTTTTGTGCACCTTGGGTAGCAGGGAAGCAGGCAGAGTGACCGGCACCATGGGCGGGACTGATAGGAAGTAAAGTAGCAGCAGACTCAAAGCCAAACTTGAAAATGTTAAGACTCTCTGAACAAATAGGTCAGGAACAAGGGGTTGAGGGGGAATGGAAAAGGTCTGGAGTCTAAAGGGCTTGTGGCGAGGTCATGGTTGTATGAAAGCTGCATTGGAGAAAGAACTCGTAGAAAGGGGAGAGAGATGTCTGCTGAAGGGGTAGTAGTGTTGTGACTGGGCGAGGAGACCAAGAATTTGAGGAAAAACGTGTTAGAAAAAAGTGTGAGTGGGGAAGAAACAATATTGGCACAGTGTTAGGAATGGAGGTATATCTTGTGTGTGGTACTGTAACTATAGCATTTTGTAGCATCTGACACTTCATAAACATCTTGTGTGAACAAGTTTTAGCTGCAGAAGGCTTAAAACAACAGTTTCCTGGTAACTGCAGAGCTTTAGGTAACATTCGGACAGAATTTTGTGTTCTTTTCTGGCTGGTAATCCAAAATAATAAGCTTTAGGAAAGTGTAACAAGCAAATGTATCAATAAATATAGAGTAGTGGAAAAAAAATCTTGTGCCTGCATCCATCCGTTACCATTGGTCTTAGTATCCAGCTTAATTAGTAGTCATTAATTGGTAACAAAAGTGGAAGTTATATGTTGGCGTTTATAGCCATAATTGTAGTATACTTACTGAGCTAACAAGATTAAATCTGAACTATTACAGGACTCTTCTAAGCTTTAGTGATTTTCTTTTGTTTAACTTCTTCCCTGAAACAAGATTACCTCTTGTTCAAAGAGTTTCTTTTAGTGTTAAAGCCAGCTTTAGTCAAAGCAATTACCTGTAATAGCTCTTGAAAATAAAATATCGCTGTACATAATTCATTGACACAACTTTTAAAAAGTGGAAATTATAACTGGCTTGGATAAGGACTGCATTGAAAATAACACAAGTAGTAATGCGTTGAAAGAAAAGATATGTATTACACATATTAATCCCTAATGGGATAGCAAATAACTAATACCCTTCCTTGAAATAAGAAAGAATCAATGCTGCTGTGTTGCTTCTTTAAATTTCCCAGCTGAATTCCTTTTCTGGAAATTTTATCACAGGATTATAATTAATATGTTGCACAAGGCTGTCGTTTTGCCAGTCACAGGTGCTACATAGCACCTGCCTGGGCAGTGCCTGCTGGAGGGAGGGAATGCCTTGGGGCACAGGCTGCATGGGACTGCATCTTCCCGTGTGCCGTCTTCTTTCCTAACGAGTCTCTTGATGTGCTGCCTCTCAAAATATTGGTGGTGTCTCTCCACCTGTTGTATCACAGTGATTGACGGTCAGACTTTAAAATTATTTCTGTCTGTGTAGCTGAGGCAGACCAGCTCTGCCAACTGGTCCTGGCCTCAGAGTAGAGTATTAGCTGAGATGCAATCAATATCTGACCTTTTTCTAAAAAACGAAAAAGAAAAAAGAAAAAAAGAAAAAAAAAGCGTGGAATAAAATAGTTAATGCCTGGGGTGTGGGATCATGGTACGGGCCTTTTCCTGTGAAAAGGGGGCAAAGTCTGCTAACAGTCAATGCAGCAACCTTGGCTCAAGTGGGACATCACCCCTATGTTCTAAGCAATGCAAGAGCAACATGAATGCCTGGTATATGAGAGAAAGCAAACCCAGTCGCAGTTCAGAAGTAGAAGGAGACAGTCTGCATTGGGGCAGGTGTGTGCTTACTTCTGACAAAGCCTCTGATAGCTGACCTATTAATTTCATTTTTGCTACCACAAAATGGCTATCCTTCTTACAGGGGGAAGGCTAAAGGACCTGGTCAGGCAATTGGAAAAGATGAGGAAGAAAGTACTGTTGCTGCTCTAATGTAAGCTTGCCAATACTTCTTCAGTAGTTGAGGAAGCCTGCCTGGTTCTATTGTTTTATTAACTATTTCTTTCACGTGAATCCCTAAAATGCTGTCACAAACATTAGCCCTTCAGTAGAAAGGGCTCTTGAATTTAAAAAAAATGCTTCAGGAGAAGCAGTTATCTGTAAGTTGAGCAGTCCTGTGTGTTCTGCAAGAGGAAACAAGCTCTCCTAAAGTTGAGAACAAACGTGCAGCCTAACTGTAGATACTTAAATCGCAGCTGATACTTCTGTAAAGAGGCTCTTCTGTGGTGTTGGGGCTTACAGTAGGAAGGAAGATATTTACAACAACATTGTACATAGCTCTTTAACCCAGCAGGCTGCCACTTCTCACAGAAAACCGGTTTTTTGCCAACCCGTTCATGGTACATAGGTAGACGTGGAGAAAGGAAAGGCAGAGTAATTAACTTCTATTTCAAATAAGCCAGAAGAGTAGCACACCTATAGGGAAACATACTTAGATGGCTTTCTGTATGCTTATATCTTCTGAAATTATGAAATTACATGAGTGATTTCTGATAATTTTTTTATGTGCAAGTGATTTGCTTTAGAATAACTTTAATTTAATGTGAAGTTGCTTTTCATTCTGGCATGGACATCATCCAGGTAATAATTGCAAGCCCGAGTCTTTTAGATCCTAATTGGACTTTGGACAATGGGGCATGATAATGGAGAGCTATCGATGATGATTCTTGCTGACACTGGTTTTTATCTACATCCCTTACAATGCCAACTGATGTGCCTGGCACATGAGGTGTATAGCAGATGTTTTGTTTTAGCTAGCTCGTTATGCTAAAAGGGTGCCCCTGATAATAAGACTTTCAGGGTGTATTAAGTCTATTGAAAAAACGAGCAGAAAAACTCAGACTTTCCACTACTGTTCCTGAATTTTATTTAGTTAAAACTGAAAAGATTACTTAACCTTTGTGCGGTGTAATAGGATGCTAATGTAAAGAAAAGTGGGTTGTGTCTTTTTATTACATCTCAAGTGACTTGCAGTTACTCAGTTCAGGTTTATCTAAAACAATCAGATTTTCCTTAATGTTTTTGTATTACTTAAATAGTGCTAAAATAATACTGTCAGCTGTTAATTTTTCACTGGGACATACTGAATCCACCTCATCAGGAATAACATGCTGTATGCATTTGAGTGGTGTTTATTGGTCTATATCTGGAAAGCTTTTATCTCTTAATATCTTGTTTCCTAATCCTGCTGCTCTATCCAGTAACATTTCATAGCTCTGTCCACAGCTGAGAGACACTTTGATCTCTACCGTGGTAGAAAATTTTGTACTAATTTTACCACAGATGCGGTTTTTGCTATCTATTACTACTTTCTCTGTCGGTTTTTAAGCTAAAAATTTCAAGCCCATACAAATTTAAATGCGCCTACATATATTTTTCTAAAACTGAATTATATAGCAGACTTTTGAGAATGCTGCCTCCCTTTTCAAGGTGCCTTTTTGCCTTTCATTGCTTTTATGAATCTTCATTCTAACAGCCCGTTACCCTATCTTTGTGGCCATTTTTGTTTGCACTTGGCATTTTAGTTTTGAACATGATTGTACTGAAGCAAACTGTACCTAATCCATAGGATTACTGCTCTTCATCCACCCCATATATTTTAAGCAGATTTATGTTGGCCATAGTGTCTGCTTTCAGAGTTAATTTTGGCAGTTTGAGGAGCTTCTGTGGAATTGTGGCCGTTTATTGAATGGTATTTTTCAAAGGATATATCACACCTGAGACTCTTGAATATGATTTCACTGGAGAAGGATGGGATTTTTAGCTTTCAAGGATTGAGAAACTTCCTATCACAGTCTGCTGGTGCTTTCCTTCTTCCACATTTTTAAGTGGAAATGTTCTGAACAAGGTGGAAGCATGCATTAAACAGTAAACTGTTCTTATCTTAACAGAGGATGTCAAGATTGTTTGCACATGTGCCGTGTTATGGTTCTATGACATTTTCAAAAAGGACTATAATTCCTTTAAAAAAATGTACTGTTCTCTTAAATTTAAGACTACAAAAACAAGCTACAAAAGTGCAGTCGATATACAAGTGCAGTCCTATAATCACTGCTCTTCATGATGGCCGTCACCAGTGCTCCGAAACAATGTGTGCGGATCAGCGCTAGCTAGCAATTTCCAAAGGGATTTGAGTAATAATGTCAGGGCAATGGAGGAAAATACTCCATAAAATTCGGCTTTAGGCATCTGTATTTCAGCTTTCCCCTGATCCCTGTATAAAACAAAAGCACAAATACAAAAATAGAGCAAGTAGCCCTCCATGTGTGAAATGTCTAATCCAGCCTTGAAGAACAATTGAGAAAAGGATGTCCTTATATCTGGCTCCCCACCCTCCTTCCAGGGGAACAGGGAGAGGCACTTCTTGTCCAAATTAAGAGATGCAACGACTTCCTGTGCGACTGCCACAATATAGAATCATCTGCACTGGTTTTCTTCAGGCAAGCAAAAGATTTTCTTTCTTCTTTCAGGAAAGATCATTTAGCTATTTGAATCTCCTTTGTTACAGGTTTTAAGCTGAGAATGCTTAAAAAGCTCTTTAGTTTTGTTTCCAGCTGATACACTGAACTGGGTATTTTTTGTGGTAGACCTTTTGCTGAAATCCCATAGTCTGTGCTGAAGAACTCACTTCTTTAAAAGGAAAATTTTATGGGACACTTGGTTTGAATTGTTCTTAGCATCTGTAATGTCTTCTGAGCTATTCTGCAAATAATTTTTTTGTTTATGTCTTGAAAAATCACTGTTATCCCAAACATTTTTAATAGTCAAAGGTTCTTACACTCTTGGTTTTTGAAAGGGTGAATATATTTGTATTATAAGTTACTATTGGCTCTAAATTTCTAAAATCCTTTAATGATATGACCAGTGTATCAGACTAAATTGTGTTTTCCCAGTTGTGTAAACAGAAATGTCTTTCATCAGTTCCAGCTGCTGTACTATGGAGTTATCTTCTGCGTTGCATTCTGTGCCTTTTGTGTATAGCTCCGTGTGGGTTTGGGTTGTTCCAGGATACATTACAGCATCGGAAAGGACAAAAGAAGAGCTTTGCGCACCGTTGAATTCGGACATCTGGCATTTGCCATTTCTGTTACTCTTCCTTTATACCATCAATGCCTGTTTAGCTGACAACTTGAGTGTATCTTGTTTGCAAAACCGTTTGTTTCTCTCTGAATTTGAATGCACTTCCTTGTAGACAAAATGTGCATACATGAAAGCTGATGTTGGCTGCTGGGGTTTTACAAGATCAGCAGCAGCAAGATCGTCCTTTTTTACAGTAGCCTGCACATGGCAGATAACTCTGAAATCTTGTTTTCACAACCTCCTTTGTTTAGTTATACTTTCCACTGCAGTGATATTTATGACTGCATTAGAAAGAAAAGTTATACTCCCCAGAATGACTGATAAACAGCTGTTTCGTAAATGCCTATGACATATGAACCATATTCTAATGTTTTTCAGCCTGTAGGCAGGTATTGATTCAAATGTAGATTCATTGTTCTAGCTGCACTAGAGTTAAAAATAGCTTATGTTAGCGAGCCTAATTCTCAGGCATGTAGTCACAGCTTTTAATGTGCAAGACCTTTTTTTTAAAGACTTCTTTTTTCATAAAAATGCAGTTAGCTTTAGGCTTTATTAACAAAGGGATAGTGGCTTCCTAGTGCATAACAGTTGAGTAATTCAGCAAAACTTGGAGTTAGTTTTTTTCTTGTTTGCCTGTCTGAATAAATTGCCATCTGTGTAAATGTATTTCCCATTTCAGTTGCAGATCGCCTGGGCTGCGACCCTCGAACACGTTTCCAAGTTCCACCAAACACCAAGCAGTGGATTGCTTTACTGCAGCGAGGAAACTGTACATTTAGAGAGAAAATACTGCGAGCAGCTTCACATAATGCCACAGCTGTGGTCATTTACAACAATATATCCAGTGAAGAACCTGTCACAATGACTCATCAAGGTAAATAAAACAGAATCTCTTTCACTATAATTCTTTTTTGCCTGAGTACTCTCTTGCCATGTAAACTATTGCTAAGTGCAGTGCACAGATGATGCCATTTGAAATAGCCTGTTCCTTAATGATGTTTACATGTATGCAATATAGTGAAATAAGCCAATAATTCTGAAAAGTTCTTTTCCTTTAGATTACATTTTATCCAATGAGGAACAGTTTCCTTTGCAGTGGGTGGGGATATGGGGGTTTCGGAGTGAGGAAATATCTGTAACATCTTAGGAGTAATCTATTTCAAACCTTGCTGAAGAAGGAAAGCTAACATATAACGGAAGGTCTAGAATTTTACAAAGCAGCTGGCTGTTATGGTGGGGACTTTCAAATGTTAACAGTTATATCAGGATCTGAGTTTGCACGCTTTTTTTAATGACAGTTTACAGAGGGTTCTCTTTCTACGATGTGTCTTTGAGAGCCATACAGGAATCAGCAAAACTTAATGATGGAAGAGCAGCTGCCTGTAAGTTGTCTAGAATTAGACTATTGCTGGTCTAGAGTAATAATGAAATTCTGGATTTCTACTTTTTTAGGGCTATCTATGTGTAAAATTTTGCTGTTACTAGTTACTTACTTCAGCTGGTGGGAGCCTCATACATTAAAAATTTCCTTGCTTAAAAATTGTTTTCACAATTCTGATAACTACATTTTTCATTTTCCCAGAAGGCTTGTTCAATTTGGAATTATTTAGCTTAATCAGAAAAGGCATAGTTCTATATTTGATGGCTGTACTGCTGACTGATTTTTTTTTTTTTCTAGAACATTTTCAGTCTTTTTTCTTTAAGTATAGGGGGTTGCTTGGAAACTGGAATTTCCTAATTATTGCTCTGCATATTGTCACACAAGTAGAAATGAATTCTTTTACTAAAGTGCAATGGTTGCTTCTTTCTTTTTTACAAGGAAAATGTCTTGTGGCTTCTTCTGGTTTGACCTTCCCAATTCTCTATACCACAGGAATTTTCCAGGGAGATTTTGACCTCTGTGTAGCCAGTCAAAGCCTGTTGACAATTCTTTTTTATCTTAGGTACCTTCCTTAGACATTTTTGCAAGTAATCTGCAGGTAAAAAGTCCCATATTCTAGTGAGATGCTTTTTGCCACATTCCTTTTGTGGTTTTTTGTCACTTCTCTCTCTGCTGATGTAGTACCCTCCTAAACCTTCAGCTCCTGTCTCTCTTTGAAATACCTGTAAGATTATAAGGTCTGCAGTCTCTGTTTGGCAATGATTTGTGACTCCTCCTGTGGCCTGGAATACCTTGCTGTGGCAAAAAAAAAAGACTACCAATAACAATACAGCTCTAGCGTTGTTTGCTCTATTACATGTTAAATCACATAATGGTTTTGATTAAAGAAAGAAGGTATTGACTTTATAATGCTGTTAGATATGGCAGGTGCTTTCATAGCAATGGAATGGTGTCTGTCTTTTTTTAGGAAATCCTAGTTCAGTCAGTGTTTCAGCTCTGAAGACCAGCATGTTGCCTTTGAAACTATATTGATAGGTCCGGTGGTTCTGGTAGGTTGAAATAACGTCTCAAGTTCTAAAATGTGAGAGCTGCTGTGGGTGAAATGTTGTCTCGTAAGCTAGCTAGGCAACTGTTTGGATACTTGTTATTTGGAAAAAAGCTAACACTGTCTTCAGCATGTTGACTTCCAAATATTTACTCTTACTCATGGCAAGCTTTAAACAAATGTAATTACTGGAGATGATGCACATTTTATCTTTGAGTTTTCAAGATACTGGTGTTTAGCTGCATGTACTCAGTCCCTGGTATACTGGAATCTGTCACTGATTTGGGCTGTAGGCACTACCTCAAAATTAATACTGAAGTGTTCAAATTATGCAACAGACTAAAAGTAATTACCTAGAACTGAAGTACCACCGTAGCACCACACTGTAATGAAGAGGAAAGTTGCTCCACAGCTTTTGTTTTGGTTGTGTTATGGTCATGTAAGGGATCTCCTTAACAATCTGCGCTTTGCAGAGCTTCCTATAAATAACTTCCTGTTCGCTTGATGGAAGAACTGCAAGTGTGTGTAACTGAGATGGAGACTAGCCTCAGCACAGGGAGGGTTCGGGATCTGGCATTCCTCTTGGTGAGAATTACTCCAAGTGGGGTGTAGATTCATGAACCTATGCTTATGTGATAAGCTTATTCAAACAAATGTTGTGTGTAAAGCAGTCTTGTACACATTCAAGGCACTCTCTGGTCTTTTTTCTGACTTTTCAAACCTACCACTGCTTGTATGCTTTTTAGGTGCCGAACGACCACATCATCTGCTATTTAGATATTCCAGTCCCTAAAGGTCAGGAGGAGTTGACCTGTGTATTTGATAGCTGTTCTGCTGATGATTTAATTAAATGTGTTAAATAGAGTTGATATAAAGTGAAAATGAAAGTGAGCCACCAAGTTGGTCTTGCTTCCATATGATGTCTGCAGCTGTGCTGAATTCCTCTATTCTTTTAAAAATGCATTCTTCACAGCCAATTTTGCACATGTATTATGATGACCAGGTTCATGGCTCTACGTTTTCTTTCCGTAGAAAATAGAAATAGACCTTGAAAATAGACCTTGTGTCATTTTATATCACTGTAACATAATTTTTATACTGCTGCGTACCAACCCTTAGGAATATTCTGTCTTCCTGGTAAAGCAGATAGGAAAGCGGCAACTGTTGATAATGCACGCTCTGTGAACTGCATGCTTTCCTACTGCGGTATTTGCATGAATTCCAATCACCAGCTTAGGCAACGTCTGTGCTAAAAGTAAGTAAAAGATTATATAGATTCATGTATATTGCCCACCTGCAGCGAGGTGATTCCCTATGAAAAGAGCTCAGTAAGCAGTTCTCACCTATTGGATTAATATTTCACCCAAGTTCTTTTATGCTTGAACACACATTTGAAAATTTTAATTTTACGGGAATTTGTTCCTACTCAACATATTACTTAGCAGCATAAAAATTCGTTCTGGTGGCCAGATAACAACTGTCACTCTTGAATCAGTCTATCACCACCACGTCAAATAGACAGTTTCTACTGCTAATACCAGAATTTGCTTTTTCTTGCTTGATAGTCTACTAAGGCTCTGCCCCTTTGACTTCAGGTTGAGTTTTTAAGTAGGTATTGACCTTAAGGAGTTGGTGAACTTTTTAAAAATACACGTATATATTTCTGTTAATGTTATTTGCAACATTGTTTTCTTTTTTCTGTGTATATCCTTGTATGTATTACTGTGTGCATGTAAAATAAGTTTATTTTACATGTTCTTGTAGATGTCCTTTATCAACCTATGTGAAGGACGTCTTTTCCAGCATAGGTTATGTTAGACTATGATATCACTGGCAGGAAGGCAGTTTTATGAGTGGTTTTGCTTGCTACTTCTGTTAAAGCAGAACAAATACTCTCTAATGTAAAAAAGAGCCTATGTGGTAGAGAAAACATGTAGTAGCTGTCTCCTTTATAATCAATTATGGGAATAGGAAGGAAATGCAGGTAAAATAGCATTTTAATTATTTTTTTGTTTGTGTGTGGTGCAGACAGTCCTGTCAAGTACAAAATAGTTAAATTTTATATTGAACTTCTCTATTAAAATCTGGACTCTTATTTGGATTTATAGAAAATAATATAAGCCAAAGAAGCCTCTAAAGTTAAGATTTCATACTTGGAATTTATGGAACAAATACAAACAGAAAAATATAAACAAATATAGAAGAGAGTGTCAAAATGAAGCTGCTGGATTCCAATAACTACTGTTCATCAGTGCTGAAGAAATTTCCTGAAGTATTTAAACAACTTCTAATACAGCATATTTTTCAGAGGATTTACCTGATACTGGTAGATCTTTCAGAGTCTTTAGAACAAGCTGCAGACATCTTATCAGGATCAATCTTCATTGCACTTCTAAAGAAACGATGCATTCGTTTTCTGCCAGAAGGTGTTTCTGTTCGTGATGTGCACAGAAGATGACGTTCCCCTGCTGTAGTACTCTGGGGGAGCTGCCCAACGCTGGCTCCCAGAAACAGTTTCCTTTCAAGGGGAGGATTTCTGATGGCCCTCTGTTCGCTTAAAAAGCACACTAGCACAGGAAGCAAGGTCTGTACTTGCTTTGAACTGTGATAAAACTGGATGTATTTTATGTGGATTATTTTAGGTCACTGGGTCAGAGGCAGGAGGGACAGAAAGTAATTTGGAGTTGTTGCCATCTAATGGCTATTCCATGTTCTTACCCTAATTCGGAGTGGGTAGAGAAGACTGCAGAGATCCGGCAGTCGAAATGCCACTCTCCTCTGTTGCAGCACATCCCTTCCTCTACTTGCCTTTTTCTCACAAATGTCTCTTCATGTAACTGTAAGCTGAACTGATGCGTGAAAGCTATGGCAGGGTGCATTGCAGATTATTTTGCACAAATGTGTGCTGACAAATATTTCGGCTCTATACCAAATCCACTGCAAAACTTTCCCTGGATTACTGAGACCTACTTTTAATCCACAGCTCAAAACTAATTTTATTGTGTAGTGTGGTATTGTAATTTATTATGTATATTATGTATATTTATTATTATGTGTATTATTGTAATTTATTAGTATTCATTTACCCTGGAATATTAGTGAAAAGGAAGGAGAGATGAGTCATTAAAGTTGATTTTAAAAAGGGAAAACAATCAATAGTCTAACCATAGTTTACGTATCTTTGATCATTTTATATTGTTTATATTTGCTAATTGAAAATGGGGGGAACAAGCGTCAACAGCATTATAGTTAATTCTGTTTCCCACTGCATTTCTTGGAGGTGTATCCATCAGAAAAATCTGTCACACAGTAGATGGAGGTGTCTGACACTTACCAAGACGTGGGGAGAAGTGTGTTTGAAGCACAGATTCTGGACCATAAGGAAGCACTTGTCTCTTCCAGGCAAGCCAGGGAAACCCCTTTACAAAGCTACCATAGCCTCAGTGCCTTGCAGAGCTTCTTACCAGTATTTCTGCGTGGTGTATGCCTCATCCACAACTGAAATAGCAGCAGTTAGGCTCATTTTTCCATAGCCAGCTGAAAGGGTAATTAGTTCTGTGGCTGTGAAAAGGCCCACGGGACTGTTGGTGACTGTAAGTAATTACATTCTTTTTCTTATCCAAAGTCTGAGCTCCAGCAGCAGAGCAATACCCAAAATCTATGGATTTGGTGGTATCAAATTGATGATATTAATCTATGAATATGCTATTTATGAAGCTCTAAACACATTTTGTAGTGTCCTTGAGTAAGGCTCTCTTGCCATTTCTCTTTTGTGCTTTGCTGAATTTGTTCGGAATGACTGTCCAGATTGATGGATCTGTATGGAAGTTGTCTGTAGATAGAAGAAAATACATGAGCATGACAGATTACCCTTCTTAGAATTCCCTGTGTTTTTTAGCTCTAACTTCCATTAGTGGGAATACAAACTGCTGTCCAGAAATAGCAAAATGGAAGCCACCTGCTAGCACCTGAATGCAAGATTACAGAGAGTTTTCGTTATGAAAATCCAAGTGTGTCTTAAATTGATGAATGGACCAGTAAGGTCTACATTACATTAAAATTATTGATTAATCAAGAATGTGACACTGTAATCAGTGATTGGGTGTTAAATCCGAATCTAAGGTAGCAGGTTTTGGACATTGTTCAGAAGTATACTTGAAGAAAGGTTGTTTTCAAATAAGCAGAAATATCTTTTGAAGGTAGGAAGACGTATGTATTTTGGAAATAGGTGAAATTGTAACATGAGGATCCCTTTTTCAGTAGTGTGTCATATGTAAGGATTACACCATTTTTCCCTAGTCAAAACTTAATGTGACCCTTCTGCTTTTTATTAATTTCCATTTGTTCAATGTTTGAATATAAATTTTGGTCTACTATGTTAGCATACTGATACCTTAACAGTAAAAGTGTTCATTAAATAGGACTGCAAATGCATTTTACTCACCATAATACATAGTTAAATGCCTTGTAAAACTATGTAAATTAAAGAAAAAAAATCTGTGCACAGATTGTGGAAAGGGGATGATAAAATGATAAATTCCTTTGTACCAAGTTTTTTTTTATTCTTCCGGCATTATTTAAGTGGAATGTCCGTTTCCTTTTCAAAAAAATTGTAGTGCAAGTAGATGCAAAGAAGCATTGCTAAAAGAGGAAAAACACTGTGAAATGTCTGTAAAATCATTGTAATGTCTGTCCGCTTTCCCTCATCTAGGCTTGTTTTTCCCTAGTGTGAAGAACCCAAAAGGTCACTTGCATTAAAAATACATATATAAATATAATTCCCAGAAGATAAAAGTCATTCTACAGGAAGGGAATATTCAGTGTAAGTAGAATGGTCAAGGCAGTCAAAAGTGAGGGAGGTAGGGAGGAACCAAAACCCAAACCCCTGAACCCAGTGTTCTTATCATTTTAAGTGGACTCTGCTGCAGTTGGGGTTCCAGGGATGTATAAATTCTGCCTTCTGGTGCTCCCCCCCTTCTCAGCCCAGCCGTGACTCTGTCCTCCTGGCGCCCATCAGAAGCGTTGAAGTATGTATTTTTGCTTTCAAAAATCAAGATGGGGCAGAGATTCAGGAGCTTGTGGGAGGCTTAGAGAAGAGGTGGGTGCATCTTGTAGCTTAATAGGAGGATCTTAATTCTTCTAACAGTGCTTAGCGTCATATGACCTAGGATAGAAGGTAAAAAGGAGCTCTCTGGGTGAGGTTGATGGAGAGGAAGTTATCTGCAGTGAAGCTGAAGTCCAACGCCTCTCTCTTACATACTAATGCTGCACTGTATCTTTGAGAGACTGTGTCAGTTTTCTTGAGTGGGGTACGCTGGGTGTAGCAGAGATAGCTGGACCTGGTCGTGCTTGAAGAAACGCAGGGGCATAGCTCTACCATCTCACGTGTATCAGCGTGATTTGGACTTATGAATGAAGCAGGAGGATTTAGCTGTGACTACCTGTTTTGATCTTATGCAAATTTCTCCTTAAGAAACATCTCTTTGAGTGTCAGAATAGAGCAATTGGGTTATGAAATAATGTGTCAGCAGTTGTAATCTAAATATGGCCCAACAGTTTCCTCAACTGATTTTGCTATTTAGCTCTCCTTTTAGGAACGCTTGGTCATAGTAGATTATAAAACTGATGTAAAATATGACAAGAACATTATACTGAAGCATTGTTTCTTGTTTAATGAAGGAGGGCGTGCATTGGAAAGATCATTCCTGCTTAGAAGATTATTATTTATCACCTATGGACTTAATTTCATGTGCTGCAGGCTAGCACAACAATCTGATTAGGCTTTAATATTTGTTTTGAAGTTAATTGTGTCACACCCATCTTTGGAAAGCTACTCTTGCTGCTTCTGGTTTTCTAATCATATGCCTCAATCATATGCCTGTTTTTCTTAAAGGAGCAGAACTTTGTGAAGTATTAACAGTACAGCAATGCCTGGTACATTTCAAAATCCTAAAGTGTAGGTAGGCGTATTTAGATGGTATAGTGCAGTGCCCTTTCTTAGCCTGGTAGAGTAAAATCTGTTGAAGCTCTTTTTGCTGCAATCAAAGAAGAATTTTGAGTGTTCTTCAGACATAACTTGACTGTATTTCAGTTGCAATTCATAGAAGCCTGGTCCTCACTGAATTTGAATATCTACTTCCTTGTCCTTTTAAGTGGAAAGTCAGAATTCAAGCTTTAGCCTCAGAAGAGATTTTTTTTTTTCCTTCCCCAGGTGGTTTTGCATAGGTTTGTGTAGCAGAGACTTATGATTTCTGCAAATATCTGCTCAGTGTTTTGGAATGGCTAGTTGTTCTACTGGTTGTGTTTAACTGATGCATCCTGTGAAAACCTAACTTCTAGGTAACAATTTCATATACTGCTGTCCTCGATAATGTTCTCACAGTAGTGTTATAACATCTGTTCTGGTGTCTGACAGTACATAAAATAGGCATCCTAAAGCAAATGTTTACATACAGACAAGAGTTCAATGTTTTCAATGTTATAAAGGCAACAGGAAGGAAAATGTTTTAAAACGTTATCCAGTCTCATTTTAAAATTGATGTATATTCTTGCCTTGCTTAGAACTAAGTGACAAGTATTACAGGGTTTTACTGCTTTCAGAAGTATTTGATTTGGGACATCTCAAACAACATATTTTACTCTTGAGATTGCACTTGTCTGTTGACAGCTTGGATGTGCTCTTGTTTACTTTCTGATTAGATCAAAATAAGAATGTGTAGCTAGACCTGTTTTAATCACTCTGAACATATGCCAAGGCTCTTTCTCTTGGTGTCTGCTTTTCCAAAAGCCTGTTTTAGAATGCAAGACTTATTCTTCATGACAAATTTCTGTTTTGTATCAGACTAAAATTTTAAAGTATCTGAATAATTTGTCTATTTTCATATCTAAAAGCTGTGCTCCCCAAACCCACCCTTTCTAGCAGCATGCCTTTTTCCTTTCCCTCTCCTCACCTTGTGGGTTCCATGGATTATATCCTCTGTGACTAAATCTCTTACCTTGTAGGGGTAATATTGCTTCTGCCTCTGTTCCCTTGCGGCTCAGATGTCTTCTGGTGTTCTCACAGAACTCGCAATCGGTCTCTCAAAACTTCATACATAACCATAGCACTTCATTTGTGCTTTCCTTCTTTGTTGACGTTTTGTGGGCTCCCAAATTCTGTTGGAGTGGTTTCACTGTTACTTAATGTTATTCCAAGAAATCTGTCACTCGCAGTAATAGGACTGATCCCTTCCCTGGGTACAGAATAGTGTGTGTTGCTGTATTTTTATTTCTGACATAACGTGTTCAGAAATGCTTAGCATACAGTTACGGGATTTTAATAGAAGAATAGGGAAGTCTGGTTTGTGAAGATGGGCAGTTCTGTTTTCAATTACGTTATCATTATGATGTTCTGATTGTTGCAGTCAAATAGGCAGTGGTATTTCAATGTCTGAATCATCTGCTGAATCCAGCCTACAAGTGACAGTCTGCACCATTCTTTACCTTTATTAGGAAGATGGGGATTTTGTTTGCTTTTTTAAGGCAGTACTCTGAAATTTCCACCAGCAGAATTATTCAGATAAATGTGTGTTAAGTTTAGGTTTTTCAGAATGAAGTCATGAAAGGGTTCAGTTACAATTAAATATTGTCTGCTATTTAAAGAGAGAATGATATTCTTTCGCAAGCATGAGATGAGTGCAGTCTATCTGCTTCATGCTGTGCCTGCAGCATCAGCAGGCACGATCAAAGACTTAGGAAATTACAAGGACTTCAGCTGAAAATATCAGCCATTAGAAAAGTGCTAACCTTTGTTATGAGTATCTGACTTAATCTTCAGTTCTCTGCAAACCTTGTAACATCAAATCAAAATAGTTCAGTGCCTCTTACAGGTGGCCCAACATTTGCTGCACTTGAGATGGGATCTCAGGTTTTGCCCTCCCAATCTGCAAGAAGGTGGTTGAAGCATTGCAGCAGTAGCAGCAGTTTGGTGCCAGGTTGCTCAGATGTCTCGCCTGTCCTTCTCCCCAGGTATTGACCAAACAGCTGCTTGGGCTGTTCACAAGCCCAGGAAAGAAAAAAAAAAAATAAAAAAAATCAGCTGTTTGGTAGTTGCATTTTGCCAGGCTGCCATTCCCTGCATCCTCCAAGGGACAGTAGATGGATGGAAGGTGTCCGAAGCCCGGTCTTTGAACCATGCCTGTCTTTAGCTTGGTATCCTGGCCATAGTTGTCCATATTTTGAGCTTCAGACAAACATTTGGTTGTCAAGAATCAAGGAAACAAACACAAAAGGAAACAATTATTTGCGTGTGATGAGACTAGTAATTTTTCTTTGAGATGACTTTCTATTGACTTTCTAAATGTGCTCTTTTAGAATTGTTAGGAGATATGGACAGATTAGTGAGAGAGCAAAGCAGTTTCCTTAGGAGCTCTACAGGAAGCTTCTGGATGTTGCTGGTTTTACATCTTCTTGGTTTTAGTGTCCTCTCAGCTTTTAAGTCCTTCTCTCTTCTCTCCCAATGTAATACCACACAGATTTAGTGATTAATTGCAACTTCCTCCCTTTCCATACACAGACTTGTATAACTATCCTAATTAAACATGCACATGGTAAAGTTGCAAGCTAGAAAGAGCTGTCTGGGCTTGGATGATAGCAGTTAAATGATTTATATTTACAGGTGTCAATATTTATCTTATGCCTACTGTCTGTCCTAGCTTGTCATCTATGGTTCAGTGTGTCGTTCATTGGCTTTAGTTAGCATTCCAGCTTCTTTTCTCTGGACACTGTGTTCTTGGCTGAGGAAAGTATTACTTTTCATAAGATTATGTAAGACAATATTCTAACTTTTACAAACACTGTTAGTCTTTCTGTGTTCACCTGAGGATTTTTTTTTTCTGCTTAAGTTTCAGAAATGCAAGGTTTCAAGGTGCTTGAAATAAATGAGTCAGTGTCTCCTCCTGCCCCCAATTGTTCTCAAACAGGCAGCTCTTGCTAAAATTATTTAGGGTGATGCCCCTGACAAAAATATGGATGAATCAAGTCCCAGTTTCCCCTGAGCTTCAGTATGTTAAACAGGCACAATTTATTTTTCTATTCTGCAGTTCTCCTTGGCTCTTGCAGGGTCAGAAGCAGCAGTAGCACTTTGGCTGTTCCCAGTTGAGTCATTTGGAATGCAAATCACTTTGCAGTGATGCCAGAGGTTCCCTTTGTGCTGGGCTTTATATAAAATGCATGACAGATTGTCAGCTTTGTCACATTCCCTGGGCAGCAGGGAATAGGTAGAGGCTTCAGCTTTTGATTCAGACAGAACTGGACTAGTATCAGATCTTAGTCAGCTTTGCTTTGCAGATAACTGTAAATCATGTCAGAATGCCACATTGAGTGCTTCTGACTGATATTTTGGTACTAACATAATGCCTTGGTGCAAATAAATACCTACTGGGGAAGCTTAGCAGAATATGTGCTCTGGGGAGTACAGTCCCCCCGCACCCTTCCCTGCCTTTCTTCACTATCCAAACTAGATATGAAGAACTGAAGTGAAGCCTGGGGAGAATATTGAGCAGTGTAAATTATCTGCTCTTAATTCATCTTGCACCATCTGAGCTGCAGGGTTTTGGGGCTGCATCTACATGTACTGCATGTGCTGCATCTACATACAGAATCTTACAGGAAAGATGGCACTTGTCCTGTAATTAAGTGCTGCAGGTCTGGGTAGGGACTCTCTTCCCAACTGGACAAATAGGAATCCAGGTAGTTTTCCTCTGAAAATAAAATCCACCAGTTGCTTTTACTCTGTTTCTGAGCTTTGCTGCCTATTAAATATCTTGGTTAGTTTACATGAAACAAACTCAGTATGTCTCGAACTGAACTGTTTCTGGAGAGCTGGACTAAAGTGGACCTTGTGTGAATCTGTGATATACTAGTGATTTAAATCATTTTGTGTGTTGGTTGCTATTCAAAGCTTTCGAGTTACTGAGACACTTGTTTCAGAAACACTCATTCAGAAGGAAACACTGAACATTCTTTTCCTCCTTAGACCCATGTTAGTAGGGGAAGGCATGAATGTCTTTACCATTTCAATTTTAAATAAAAGTAGAATTTCTTGGGGAAAACAATTTTGCGGCTGTGAAATATTTTTAAATTATTGTGCAAATTTTAATTTCTGAGATTATCAGCTTTGATTCTTCTGAGTAGTTCTGTCAGCGTAATCCACAAAACCGATGTTAGGGAACTTGCTCTGAAAACTGAGAATAGTGACTGTAAAAGTTACTATTTGGCATGGTGAATGGAAAGAGTAATGAGATAACATTTAAGACTGTTACACAACTCTATTAAAGCCCCCATTTTTGAAAATTATGTAGCTGTCTGGGTCTGTCACCCTGACTTATTGTGCCCTGGGTTTCAAAGATGCTGCTATTTTGGGTCTTCTACACCATTTTGTGGCTACAATAACTTCTTAAAAATCAGATTTTGATTAAAAGACTTTGAACAAATTCCTTGTGTTAAAATAGGCCCTCATGTTCTCTCTTCACTGTCACACTAGGTTCTCTGTATCTTAAATCCTCTCTAAATCCAGAATCTCGGTGCTGAAGTCACTTGCATTATACAGTTCCTCTCTGAGGGAATGAGAATTGGAGCAAGCAGATGGAGCAAACAGATGAGCAGACTTTGCAAGCATTTTGAAAATAGGTCTTGCAAGGGGTTTTAGTATAGGAAGCAAATAGATCTGGATGAATAAGATTGGCACTCATAAGGTGGTTTTTTTTTTTCTGGCTTTGGCTTTCCTATTAAATTTGCTTTCTTTGAACTTAGATCAGAATTGCCTTGAGTTCAAGATCCTCTTTTTTTATGGGGTGTCTGCTTTTAAAACGTAGATGCTCTCTCTGCTCTGCAGGTGATTTCATTCTTTTTCAGCAGTCTTGTGGTTTAAGTCTCGTGTTATTCTTGTGCCAAGAATTTTCCTGTTGGGACAGGAGGTAGTCTAGAGGCAGGGCACTATGAAAACCAGATGGGCTACACATTCAAAATGGAGCTGATGAAGCTGACAGCCTTTTTGTGATCTTATCAAGTGTGTCTTTGTATGGGTGATAAAATCAGCACTCAGACTTCTGCCAATTCGTGTGGTGGTTGTTTTTTTTAATTCTACTTTGCAGCCAGACTTACTTGCTTTACTTTCACTTCTGTCTGAAGTGATGTAGGTAGAAGTTTGGCTTTGTTGCTTCTGTGCTGGAATTGTGATTTACAGGTCCTTGACAACCTTGGAGGCATGTGAAAGCCTCCTAACGATGCAGGGGAACTTGCATAACTCTCCAGAGCAACTTGTAAGCAGCACTGTGTATACTGAGACCACTCTAGCAATATCATTGAACTCATCTTCTAAGTGCTTTTCTGTGAGTTACCTATTTAGGTATTCACAGCCTCACATCTGGAATAAATGTACTTTTTAAAGCTAGTTCAGACTGCACACAGTAATTATAATGTGGGAAGTACTGTGTAACCACTGGTAGAGACATTACTGTGTGTGGAGCTGCAGACAGTTTGCATGGTAATGCCCTAATTTGAAAATCTGAGTTTGAAGGACAAGCCATGAGTTGAGTGTCCAGTAGCATGTTCCTTGGCTTACATTAAATTCTCTAAGTTGTCAAATGGCTTTGCATTTGGAAAATCTCGTGAGCAGCGTGCCATGTTTATTTTAAATGTAAATTAAATATTTTTCTCTTTTTATAGGAACTGGAGACATTGTTGCTGTCATGATTACAGAATCAAAGGTTAAGGAGATCCTGAATTATTTGGAAAAGAATATCTCTGTCCTGATGGCAATAGCAGTGGGGTCCCGTGTTCCTCCAAAAAACTTCAGTCGGGGCTCTCTAGTGTTTGTGTCAATATCATTCATTGTTTTGATGATAATTTCTTCAGCATGGTTAATATTTTACTTCATCCAGAAGATCAGGTACACAAGTGCACGTGACAGGAATCAGGTAAGGGGACTCCTTTTTTCTTTGAGTTCCGGAGGTGATATTTCTGTATACGCTAGTCGATAGAGAACAAATAATTTCTAAGGAATGTCCGTCAAACTAGTGTTCAGAACCTCTTTGTTCCACAGCAGAGCATGTTCCTGGACAAGGATTTTTATATAGCAAAGAGTTTTCATCCTGAGCAGCACCTGGACAAAATCATATTACATGACAGGAAAGAATAGAATTGAAGCAAAATATTTGGGTTTTAATGAGTAGAAGTCCAAGATGAAGATAAATTCTATGTTCGCTGAATAATACATACTGTATGTAAGTTGGGAGGAAAGTTAAATTGTGAATGAACTTGTATAGTGTAGGGGAACACAGGACTAATGTTATGAATTCTATCCATGTTATTAAGGGTAGCTTTAGTAATAGTTAAGGTAATTCTGAAGTTGTATAAAGGTATTTCCAAACTATAATCTGTCATGAATGTTAGGGTAAGAAAACTAAGGTACAGAGCTGCTTAGTGATCTGCATGAACTTTCAACTTTTTTCAGGATCGCACTTGGTATGGACTACCTAATTCTCCTGGTCATATATTTTAAGTAGAATTTTGTCCAATATGCCTTTTTTACATTGTTTTTCAACTTTAATTTGTTTAAGAACTGAATTAAGTATGGCCAAACTCGGACATCTCGACTAAATCAAGTAATCAACTCAAATACAGATTAAACTTTAGAAGTAAAAGTTTTACTAGTGTGGACTTAATGACCCACTGCCTCCATAGTGTGCCTTGGCTTTTATTGAGAAGGGTCAGTAAACCTCAGGAAACCTGCTGTGCTCTCTTTGCCTTTGTATCTCTCTGTCAAGGCTAACTTACAAAGCTGCTGACCTCTTGTCACTGTGGCCCCTTTCCCCCTGAACTAGAGCTAATACACAGGAGCTCACTGTGAAGCAGTGCTTTGGATCTTTAAAGATGTTTGGTCAAACATAAAATAAATGCAAACTTATAAAGACTCAGTTGTAACAAAGGATTTCCTTTTTAGTTTCTATAAATAGTGTCTGATGCTGTAGGTCCCATGGGCATCCTGTAGATTTTCCTAAGGATGTCATTCTTAAATGACCACACTGTAACCGGTACTTAGTGTGGTCCCTTGGGATGGTGAATGTTTAAATATAACTGTTACTCAATGAATGTCTATGGAATACTAAATTGTGCCTACTGCATCCCCTACATGGTTCTAGGCTTCTTCCAAATGTCCATGTTTCAAAACAGCTGCTCCATGGGGAAAGGGCTCTTATGACCTTTTTTCTTTCTTTAGATTTTTACAAAGGTCAGAAGAAACTTGATGAAAATTTTATGTGGTTTAAAAAGCTGAGCTTATTAAACTTTAATAAGAAGGTGGCGACAGCTACAGCTTATTTTTAAAGAGCTTTGAGAGCTTTCACAGAGAGAATGCTGTACTGTTAGTGATGAAATAAAAACAAGAGCATAGCCTAAAACAAGTTAAGTTATGTTGAGCCACACTTTTTGTAAAAACATCAAAAAGATGCTGTGTTTTGTAGAGCGTGCATGCTGTGTGCAAGTGGATACTGGTATTTCACATCATTACCCTTGCGCACTTCCGCCAGAGGTGTGAAACTTTTGCATGCGGTGGTGGCCTTTTCCATCAAGACACTTCTGGGTTTTAAAAGCAAGCATATGCTGTATGCCTATGCCTTATCAAAATAGAAAATCCTGAGCACTTCCAATGTTAGCATAAAAAAGTATTTGTTAAAATTAGAAAATGGAAGAGATGGATCTCGTAAATGGAAGGGATGAAAGTTACTGTTTAGCAAATCTATTTACATAAGAGAACATGTATACATTTTGGAAGAGTTTTGCTGAAATATTATGCTTTCGATAGGAAAATAATCTTTCCTTAAGATTTCTTGTAGCATGTATACCATCATATGCAGTACAACTAAACATAAATACTTCCCACAATTACTTAGTTGGTAGTGTTGAACATTTAAGTTAAATGCCTTTTCAGCCTTCTTCCTCTCTTAGTAATCACACTTTTGGTTATGCAATGATTATCTACTCCAGCAGTGTGTCAGTGTGTTCTGTGTCATTAAGTACTCAGGCCAATATGCTTGTTCCAGGACATGTAATTTAGATTTGCTTAAATTGACCAATTTCTCACATCTTGAAGTTAGGATGAGATTTCTGACTTCAGGAAGCATATAGTTTCCCCATCCCAGTTCTGTTTCTGATGCTGCATTTCCTATTTGGGTATACTTCAATAGTTGGGACTGAATAGATGATTATTTTTTTCATATCCATACTCTAAAAAATACAGAATAAAGAGCCGTTCTTCTGTGAGAACCACAAAAAAAATGTACTTATGTAATTCTAGAATAATGGTGGTACAGTTAGCGATCTTGTCGTAATAAACATAGTTGTGGTGTCCTTCTGAGGTCTTTGTGTTTCTCACATAAAAGCAGCCTTCTTCATTTCAGTTTCTATTTAGAGAAAGTGTATGATACAGGGGGGTACACCTTGTGAAGGATTTGATTTTCAACTGTATAGGAGGTGGGCACAAAAAATGCACATTTGCTTCAAGCTGTATTGGAGGGTTTGATAAGTGCAGTTTACATTCTCAGAAACAGCCTGTCTCTTTCAAAAGCAGAGTACTTAGTACAAGATGGAGGCAAAGGATGAAATACATGAACTTCCCTTGTTCTAGCCTATGTAAACACAATCTGATGTCTCAGGTTCCTGAAACAAGAAGACCTGAGCTCTGTTCCACTCAGTGCCCCATCTCTGGGATCCCACGGACCAGCTGGCAAACAGCCATTCTTCATTGGCTGGGAACTGGGCATTGCAGTAGGAATCACACTTGAATTGCAGAAAAGACTTCTTCCATCTAACAGTGGTGGTCATAAAAACAGCATAAACAACAAAAAAATAGCTTGGCCTCTGCATTCAGGTTGAGGTTCCTCTTCAAACCAGTATTCATTTCGGCTTTATTTAAGTCTGTATTGGCTTATTTAGATTTCGTGACCCATAATTTTTTTCTTTGTGAGATCCTGGTGGTTTCAGGTAATAGCAAGAGAGAAACTAGGTTACACTGAGAGGATCTCTTACATCTCAGAATAAGATCAGCCTGCTCAGGGGGAAAAAAAAAAAAATAATTCAAGCTTAAGAAGAGAACAAGGGATATATTACAGCACACTGAATAAAAAGCAGTATGAACAGAATATGATGGAAATCATCAGGAGGGCATATTGCTTCAGCTTTTATCCTGCGGGCTGGGTTTGATTAGTTTTGTCACACAAACGTTGGATCACTTCTGTGGACTTTTTATACGGTCCATGAGATTTATGCCCATGCTTATCGAGTGCATTTGTGGGCTCAACTGTTGGGTTTTCTTTCCTTCCTGACAAATCTCTGTGCTTTGTGTACACTTTTTGTCTTAAGTGTTGGCCTACTGCCATAGTGTGTACTGCAATGTTAGTACTGAGCCCAGATAAGTCATTATAAAGGACAGTAATGAAGCTTGATTATCAGGGTTAATTTGTGTTCTTTTCTTTGTCACTTCATTAGCGTCGTCTTGGAGATGCTGCCAAGAAAGCCATCGGTAAATTGACAACCAGGACAGTAAAGAAGGGTGACAAGGTATAGTAAGATTTCAACATGGTAAACTTGACGTCTTGTTTAATTTTTGCCGAGGGAAACAATCTCAGTTTTTCCTTTCTGCTTCTGACTTATGACTTTGCCTTCCTTGCTGGAGGCTTACTTTGTCCTGTGGCACAGTGTTTTGTGTAACTTTTAGTATCAATGTACGCTGTAAGTCTGTACATTTCAAAGAATCTTTTCTTGCTTAAATACTACTTGCACTCCATCTGGCAACTGTGACTGAGTGTGGTTTTGTGTGCTAGCTGGCTGGGGGGTTTGCTGGTAGGCGTACATAGGGCTAGCATTGTTTATGTGGAATTCTGTAAGCTTAGAATCATTCCATGTATAAGTTGTGTAAAGTAAAAATAAATTTAAAAGACAAATAATAAAGGACAATATCTTACGTAAAATATGAATATCCAGTAATCTGAGGGGGGAGTATAAACAGGTATTTCGTTAAAGGTAGTAAATGTTACCTAAGAATGTTTCTTGCCAGTATACAAACTAAAATATATGGTGTGTTAAGTCCTAAACTTTTTCCACTTTTATGAGCAGTACTGCTTTGTCTTTGATTCTGAAAGGAAATAACAGTCATTTAATCTTGGTTAATTTTTGTTCTTTAATTTGCAAAAGGCAAGGGAATTCTGGCTATGATTTTATTTTTAAGAGAACGTTATTTCCTTGGGCCTTTTCAGTGTGATTCCTTTTATCTTTCTTATCAACGTTATCAGCAATGGAAGACTGGGAAGTGATGGAAAATTTGCTTCCAGAGAGAAGGCATAAAAAAGTCTTTCTGTTCTTTCTCCCTCCCTATGTGGTTTTATTTCAAGACAACCCACTGCACTAAATCTTTTCTGTGGGTATGTGAGTACATATAGATAATGGGAACTTTTCCATATTGAAAGAAAAGATGCTGTTGTCTTGACAGCATAAATTCAAAACTGGCAAGTGTACTGCAACCTGCACGTCAGACAACATGAAATGCACACGCAGGTGAACAGAGGGTAGGAGAAAACCTGTCCTTCAGAGCAGCCCATCGGGATTCTCAGCATGTAGCACTGACTGGTGCTGACCAGGGAGTGGCTGTTGTCTTGCTGTGGTTCCTGTCTCAGTGTCTTGCTAGTAGCTTGCTGGCATTGAAAAGAGTAATGAACTTGAACTACGAGAAGGCACAGTCTGTTTTGTGTCTCAGGCCCAAAAGTTTTAAATATATATTGCTGATGCCATATCTACATCCAAATGAAGTCAGCCCTTTTTCATTAGAAATTTTAAATTCTCATGTTTAAAAAAACCTAATAATTAACACCCACCCCACCCCCCCATAACTTCTGGAAAACAGAGAATGAGAGGAGCCAGTCAGTGATCCTCATCTTCATGTCTGGATAGCAATGATGATAATGCTGAAAGTAAGCAGCAGACAAAAATATGGGACTACTCTGAAGTATATAAAAATTGCTAGTTCTGGCTATAAAAGGGAATTTCAGGATTCTTACCTTGCCCAAAAAACCCACTGAATAAAATAGAAGTTTTAGCTCCAAGCTGAAGTGAAACCTCTAGGAAAATCACTACTATATTTTGTAGTGATTCAACCAAATATTACAATCATCTTAGGCCTTAGCCCGTGTTTCAAATGATTGTTTACCAGTTCCAAATGAGGGGAGAGTTTTGTATGTATGACATACTTTTCTTTCTCAAGTCATATTGGAATATAATAACCCAGTCATTGTTTTTTTATTTTCTTAGTAACAGCCACTTGGCACAATGCAGTTCATGTACTAGTCACAACTACTTCTACATTTGTCATAGCCTCAACTCTTGACTTGAATTTTCATTCTATTCACTTTAGGAAACAGACCCAGACTTTGATCATTGTGCTGTCTGCATTGAGAGTTACAAGCAGAACGATGTTGTTCGCATTTTACCATGCAAGTAAGCTAGTAAAGTTGCTTTGTTTGGAAATTATTCTTTCTTTGTGCTCCTTTGCTTCATTTCATGTAATATGTGCATTACAATTTACAGACACGTTTGTCAGATGCTTCCAGTACTGATAACAAACACTTTATTTTAGACTATGATACCAGAAGGTGTGAAGGTGGGTGCTGGCAGTGGAGATTAAACAAAAGATTATGATCCTGAAGATGGGCAGTTCGGGCATATCAGCAGTGGAGCTATTCAGATTGTAAGGGGGAGTGTGCAGATTTAAGGACTGAGCAGTGGGCAGACACAAAAAATTAAGTATAATGAACCAGGTACAGCACAGTAGATGTGCAACATTGGCTGCTCGTTTTTGAAACAGTGTAGGAAACAGAAATGCAGTCTTTCCAACCTTCATACCTCCTCTGACATCAGTCAGCCACTGTGCTATCATCTCTCTTTGGTCATTCCAGTGTAGTGTGTTCTTGGCTTGTGCCTGAAGATTTGTACTTGCTGGATTTTCTGCATTGGTGCTTAAAATGTTCCTCCTCCTTGTATGCCATTCTTTTGACACTTACAGGTTTTCAGTTTCTTTCCATTCCACTTCCGTTCTTGAGTTGTTCTGGGTTATTTGCTCTTTGAGAGATGCTTTTAAGTGCTTTTCCACCTGGTGATCGGTTTTGATGAATCAGTATGTTTTGGTAGCTTTAAGCATTACCAAGGAAATCTTGCCCTTGTATTCTGAAATGCAAAGCTTTCTTGTTATCTCCAGACAAAAAGTACCTGTAAGTTATGTTGTATATATGCAGCTAAGATCCAGTAATTTGGCCTGTGCTGGGTATATAAATAGTGTTCTGCATGATACTCTAGAAGCAACAAAGTCATGGCGTTGGAGTCAAGCTTCAGTCACGCAGCAGCAGCACATAAGAGCTCATTACCGGTCTTCTAAACCCTCCTGCAGGCTGCTCTGAATAGCTGGAATATTTTTCTTCTAATGCATAATGAATTTCTATCACCATAAAAGGAGAACAGTATTATTTTATATCTTATTGATCAAAATATGTGTGCATTCTACTTCTGAAGCAAAACGTTTAATTCAGTTTACTTTTCTCTGTTCTTTACCTCTTGTACTGTGGGAAACAATGAACTGTTGGAGATTCTCTGTGGTGTTGTTTAGTTAATATACCCTACAAATGTTTGTTTAGAAACTCCCATTAAAATATTTGGGAATAAAACAGCTTGGTCCCAGATCTGTAGAGATTTGGGAGCTTTTGGTCATGTGGATGGGTGTGTGTTTCTTTTCTAGAATTCAGTCATTTTTACTGAAAGATGTCCTTTTGCCCATAAAAATGTACTCAATCCAAGTATGAAGTAAAGATTCCAGAGATTTATGTCCTACATCGTAATCTCAAGTAAAGCTTGCATATGTAAATTAAGCCCTAGTCTTTGATTTGTTATGTAGAAGATTATTTGGAAATTAGAGGAGGAACACCTGGAAACTGCACACCAGTTTTGGACCACTAATTTTAAAAAACTGCCTCTTAAGAAGTCTTCACTTGTGTAGTTCAGGGTAGTACTGTGAGGCTCAAGGACGTGGAATGGATGTTCACAAGTCCCACTCCTCTCTGCCTTTCTCTTTGATATTGAAGAGAGATCAGAGGGAGGCCCTTGCCAATGGTGAGAGAATGGGTCTTCAACTGATAGGAAAGCATCTTCTCCCACTAAGGACAATGCAAAATTGGGACTAAAAGTCAACTTCCTTAGTTAAACAACTGCCACTGTCCAGGCAATGCATATGTTGCTAGTATCAGCAGATGTGATCAGACCATTTAAGAGATTATCATTGATTATTTGGGTTTTAATAAAAAAAAATTTAAAGTCCGTTTCCTTCAGACACCTTTGGTGAGCCACAGTCCTGCAGATAGGAAGGTCCCTGCTCTTAGGGATGGTTACAGCTGCTTCAGGGAGCTGGATGAAGGTGCAGCTGGCTGCCATCTCAGTGCAGCCTCCCCCATGCAATCTCCCATGTAAAGGAGAAATCAAGGCTCCTGTGTAGCTCCTTTTCTGTTGTTTTTCACAAGAATATAAGGTCAGTGAAGGCTCAGATTACATTCCTGCCGAAGGCTGTATGACAACTTTTATGTTCACTTTCTACTTCTCTTTTTTAAATCTCACTTTTCATCTGCTGCAGTTCAGCTTTGAGTTGAGTGCAAAACCATCTTGGCTAGATGGAAACATTGAGATGAATGCTTTCCACAAGACATATTTTATATTTGTAGATGAAGGGCCAACCTAGTACCTATAGAGATGAGCCCAATAAATTTCAGACTGCATGTAAGACTTTTCAGTCTTCAGCATCTGAGATGCTTCTCCCCAAATCTTGTTTTGGAAGTTTAATCCCTTTCTGCTTCCTGATACTTCAACCTCTCATTTTAATGCAACATGCAAAGTTAGTTTAAAAAAACCAAACACAACACACACAAAAAAACCTACAAGAGACCTGAGAAAATACAGATGAGAAAATAAATTGCTAGAAATCCATGGAGAAAAGGGTTTGACCAAGAGGAAGCAACTGAAAGGCTAGAAGTGTTTCTTACTGTGCCTGTTGAGGAAGCTGTAATCACTGGACAGTAGGAATCACTGACATATGACATCCTTGCTGCTTTCATCAATTCAGAAGTAGCATTTCCCTTTGGTGCTACAGTTGTTCTCTGCAGTTAAGTATGGTGTGTCACTCTGCCTCAGCAGAGAGGAGTCTGGTTTGGGCAGACACACAGCACCTAAAATTCTGTAGTGAAACACCATGTTTGTGATGTAAAGTTTTGTGGCAGGTGGGAAATTGTGACCAATTTAAAAATAAACTAAAATGAAAATGATTGCAAACAATGCAGTTGAATTTCTATCATTCATTTTGTGCTTCAGAGATGTGTTCAGTACCAGCAGCCTTTGGACATACCTATAGCTTTTAGTGCACAGAGGGGTAAGGCAGCCATCTGTCTTAGAAGCCTGAGGAATGTCTCTGTCTTTTGTGAATATCATTATGTAAGTTAAAAAGAAGTGTAAGCAAATGTCAGCAAGATTCTAGCAAAAGACAAACCTCATGGGCAGTTTTCTTTATTCAGGTAGTTTTACTTTACCATCACACCGCTGCATCTAGGAGAAGAAGGGGCACTGGCTGAAAAGTGATCAGGAGGGGGTAGTGCGAAGGACTAGTGAGAGATAAGGGAAGGGGAGAGCAAAGTGGCAGGTTAGAGAAAAGCACAGAGTGACATTGGGAAGGGCAGAAAGATGGCCTTGGAAGGAAGGAATTTGCAACGTAGGAAGAGAATTAAAGGAGCGAATATGTTAAAATAAATGGCTTTTCAGTCAAATTCTTAGTATTTCCTGTACTGGGCAAGAAGGGGGAAGTGACAAAAGCAACTAAGCCGTATTTCCATCAGTTTGAGTCTGTGCTGCTGCAAATAGCTTTTTTTGTTTGTTTGCTCATTTCGTTTTGGTTTTTTTTTTAAAGAGCAAATTAACTCAATACCTCAATGCAATCCTTTCCACTTACTGCAGTGCCTCTACACCACCCCCATTTCCTCTGCTACCTGCTTGTGACGGCTGTCTCTCTTTTCCCCCAGCAATACTACGTAACAGCGGAAAGCATTGACACTGCTTTCCCCAGGCATTGCCTGCTGGGGGGGAAACATGTCACCTTCCTCCCTGCCACAGCAGGCCAGACATCTCTCCTCGGCGATGCTAGCTGTAACGCACTGCCTGCAGCAGGGCAGGAAGGACCTGTGTGCTGCTGCCCGGCCCGGCTGGGAGGTTTGTACCCCAGGGCGAGGGTGGCAGCTGCCTTCAGCAGTAGCCGAAGATGCTATGTAGATGCAGCGCGTTGATCAGGTCCCTTTGGTGGGATGCTGCACTGAGAGCAGGGAAGTGTAGTGACTTCTTGGGAAACAGCACTTGTAAACTCGTTCAAAGCCTTCTCCTTGTGTGATGTGCAAATTTGGAGGTATTACACCACTAAAAGAGATGTCTAACTCGTTTTTCTCTGTGAAATGCTGCAGAGAAGCTGTGTTGTTCAACAGAGTCGGCATTATGGTGTTTATTACAAGCTGGAGGGCAACTGGCTTGGGTATGCTGACAGAGTGGAAAAATACCTGCAGGTCACCTGTTTGGAGTTATGCCCGCATGGGAGACTCCTTCAATGCTACCAGCCTGGCTGCCGGCCGTGCTTCCTCCAGCCCCGAGGCTGGAGAAGCAGCAAAAGCTGTGTCACACTTGACTCCCTGGTGTGTGGTTCCTGGGGGAATGTTGTCAGCTGCTTTGACCTAGAGCAACTTGCTAGGAACTCTTCAGATTTATGGTCTTGGAAAACAAGTGACAGAAATATGAAGATGGAGAAGGTTTATGATAGCAGAAAACGCAAGGGCTTACTTTGTCAGACTGTTTTTAAAATAATTAATGTGTTTATTATCTTTATTGCTGTATTACTGCTTTTTAACTGTTGCAAGCAGAGAAATCCAGACAGAGCCTGAGCCATGGTGATGGTATCAGCAAGCTTTTTAAGGAGTGGATAAACTGCAGAAGTAGTAGGCAGAGCCATACTGATGTAAATCAATAAATAACCTTTGGAGAACTGCACTTTTTTGAAACACATTAATAAACATCTTTAAAGGTTTAGGAACTAAAAGCAAAGAATTAAGAGGTCACAAAAATAGTTGAGCTGTTTTGGTGCATTTGAACTATATCAAACTGCTAATGACTCTAAAATAACTCATAATATTTAGTGGATGCATGTTGGCATCCATATCAGTCGCCTGCTTCACTTGATCTGAGTGCTTCTACAGCACTGATTAGCTGATAACGATATATTAAAGCTCTTTTCATACTTCTGTGGAGTCATGATGTCTGCTGTTTCCCAAAATATTAGATTTTCAGGTTTGTCCTACTCTAAAAAACAGAATTCAGAGACTTAAAAGGAAGCATAAGCAACTAAAAGCCATGATTTGCCTAACATTGAAAAATAGCATCTCTATATGTTTCAGAAGATTTCAAACCATTTTCTATCACCCAGGATTTCTAAACATTGTTTCCTGTAGTTTTGTGACTAATAAAGGGAATGCGTTAAGACCTAATCACCATAGAAGTGAGTCTGTATTTTGTGCAATTATTTGAATAGTAAGCACTGTACATACCCTGTTTTTCATGATTGCCATATTGCTAAAGGACAGAGTCCAGCAAAGTGGCTAGCTGAGATGCTGTAAGTTTCTATTTCTGCAGTATCTGGGATATAGATAAGCAAAGTCCTTTTGCTCCCTGTCCATCTTCTGTTGACTGTATTATACTCTGTAAGTCTATGCATCTTCAGTTACTACAAGTAGGATATATAGTTGTAGCTGACTGGAACCTGATTACATTGATATCCTCTAGTCCCTCACTCAGTCTTAGTAGCCATAGACAAAATATGATTATGTACCGTCTTTATCCATGTTTATTAACAAATTCATGAGGCCTTTTTTTCCGGTCACTTTCTAGACATTTAGAAGATAATTAACTGGTAACATGCCTCCTTTGGTCTCTGCTTTTAAAATCCTAAGGGATAGGGAGCGAAGAAGTCCCAGACCCTATGAGGAGCTTACTGAGGCACAGAGCAGCAAGTATAACCTGAGAAAGGAGAGGACGGAGAGTATCTCAACTTCATGCTGCCTTGGGGGCATGCATGACCTCTTCCAGACCATGCAGATGCCTCAAATAGATGGCAAGAACTCCTTGTTCTGCCACTGCCCCTTCATCTGCTGGTTTCAGAGCACAGCTCTTTGCTGGCTAAGCAGCCCTTGTAATTGCTGATCTTTGCCATGGTCACCAGTCTGTCGTGTACAGGTGTGCCTGCTCTTACTGGCTTTTTGCTCTGCAGTTAGTGCCACTGAAAATGAAAGATCTGGGTTCTTATCATAGGCAGTTATTCAGAGTAGGTTATTATGAGCTAAAGCTGTATTGTGTAGAAAGTCTAGTGATACCCATTTCTGCTATGAATATGCTCTGAAAAATTCTTTGCCTTTTGAAAAGCCAAGAGGACATTTCCTTTAATGCCTTTAATTTAGATACGTTGTTTTGGTCTCTGCATAGTCCTTTCTTGTTATATTGGTTTATATCAATCCCAACACTGTTACATTTATATTCATGTATGTGACTAAGATTTTTGTATGCGGTGTAGGTGGCAATACAGACTGTTCTCTATTGCAGAGCTCCCAGCTGTGCAAGTAGAAGTGCAGTTTGCCTTTTCATTTTTGAAAGAGTCGTCTTTTTTTTATGACTGTCATATGACCATCATATGATGATGAACATGTTTTCCTTCCTGATATGAAGAAATACTGACTGTAGGAAAAGCCTTCTTTTTACTTAGATGTGATAATTATAAAAGCCCTTTCAAAATCAAACATAAGTGTGTTTGGATTGGCTGCACTGATTTTTGAATAAAATTGGCTGCTGGTGTATTTGTGCTCTTCCTGCCCAATTTATGTCCAGGTTCTACATAGTAATTGAAACAAAACTTTACACAAGGTTATGGTGGGGACCCTAGTTATTCTGCCCATGTGCATACTCATATCCACAATAAAAGGGGGGAAAAAATCTTCCTTTTAAGTGTTTCTTTCTAGTTGAACTATTAGTAAAAGGTGGCAACAACAAGCAAGAGTTTTTGATTTTTCTCTTATTGTAATCAGCTCAGCATGCTGGCAATTCTAGAATTTGTTCTGCTGTCTTAATTAAAAAAGAAACTGTCTAAATGTTTGTTAAAGTAGTTCTCATTGTATAAAATAGAATTGTTTGCAAATAATATATGTGCCTTGTCTGTTCTTCTAGGCATGTTTTCCACAAAGCCTGTGTGGATCCATGGCTTAGTGAGCACTGTACATGTCCCATGTGTAAACTGAACATTTTGAAGGCACTGGGAATTGTGGTAAGTTGCACTGTTGTGAGCTCTCCTTCCTCCCATGTCTGAGACCCAGAACAGGAGGAGTAATTGTAGGGGAAAAAGGGAGAAAGGTGTTCCCGTACCCTTACTCAGAAAGTGTTTGGGTTTTTTTACCAATTTCTTTGCTGCTGATAAAGCTGATTTCTTTGTTGTTGTTGGTCCTTTCCCTGGTTGGTCATTGAGAATGTCTTGTTATATTTCCATTTATAACAATTTCTTATCTACTGGAAGCCTACGAGGGTCTCTATAATCTTCCCTTTTCTCAACTTCTTTCAACCCTTCTTTATTAAATTTACTCTTTAAGTCTCTTGTTCTTGTTGTGGTCTACCGTAGACACTCTTAAATTTGTTTACACATTAAAAACCATGCCCTAGCCAGGGCCAGCAAGCTTTCCTCAAGCATCTCATGGCTTATGGGATCCCTGAGGACTGCTTTTGTTGACCAGTTCACAAAGGGATAGAAGTGAGGAACCATAAAGAGGATTTCTCCATCTTTCCTATATGAGGAAAAACTTATAAGGTGGGAGCCATGCTCTTTTCAGAAGCAAGAAATAAGGAAGAAAGAGAAGAGCATATGAAGATACTGTCTAAAGCGGCTTTTGAATCAAGCCAGTGAGAATAATCAGGCCTCCATTTTTAGCTGCATCAGTTGCAAATTTGCACATTTGCTAAGAAATAATTGCAGATATACTGTGGATGACCTATTTTTGCATTTAATAACATACCTGGATTTTTAGAGGAAGATACTGTAGAATTCAGTTGCTCATGGTAGTAAACCATACAGGCATAGGCTATGACACAAGCATATTTGAGTCCCTTTCTTGAATCTTAATCCCATTTCCTGCTTCTGTGTCCACCTCTTTAAGGTGGACTGAAGGAGCAACTTTGGATAGAACTTGCTAATTCATGTGTTTCTCTCCTATGAGGACAGCCATAGCGGCTGAATAGTGTGTGTGTGTGGTTTTACTCAATTTATAGGTTTGCTACATGTAGAATATTCACCGTTGTAATGTGGAATCGCTTGTTTTTCCAGCCAAATGTGCCATGTACTGATAATGTAGCCTTTGACATGGAAAGGCTCACCAGAGGCCAGCCAGCTAGCAGGCGATCAGCGCTCGGCGATTTTGCCAATGACAGCTCGCTCAGCCTGGAGCCCCTGCGCACCTCTGGGATGTCACAGCTTCCACAGGACGGAGAGCTAACGCCAAGGTCAGGAGAGATCAACATTGCTGTGACAAGTAAGTTTTCTTTGGCTTCCCAGTACCGTTCTATGGTTTTCCTGGTATGTGACACTTGCTCTGCTGTATCTCTTAGCTGCAGGGCTACGGTGAAAGATTTCCCTTACAGGGACAAAGGTGACCTCAGTGTCTCTGTAAGAGGCATACGCTCCATATTGAAACCGATAACTCTAGGTACGACAGTGCCAACGCTTTCATTATTAATGGTATATCCATTTAGCTCTGCATGCAAAGAACACTGGATGAACTAAAATGGCAACAAAATAACCCTCCTGAATTTGGTAACCAGTACAAGAAGCTGGAATGCCAAAACCATTATTTACCCTTTCAGAATACTTTACATGCACTAATTTATACAAATATAAATATTTTAGCTGATTACTATTTCTGCAGACATTTTTTCCCCTGAGAACATTACTACGGGAATTCTGACGTCTTAGCAGATGTTTTTTCTTACAAAATTTGTGAATTAAAAGAAAGTATTTGATGTACCAACATTTGAGTATTGTCCAAGTGTTTTATGACATGAAAAAACTGTTCCTGCACTGCTCGCAAGCTCTTATCTATAAGAACAGCATGGGAAATTTCCACTCACTGGATTTTACCTAGGGTTTTTAATGTATAATAGCACTATAACGAATACAGTATGTGTGGAATTGCATCATTTTTCCATATGCTGTACAGTCTCAATTTGATGCATGAATGGTTGTTTTTCTGGCTTAATTGCAAAAATAGAATCTATGCGGTACAACAGTCTAATTTTCTCCTTGTATTTTGCTTATGTGCATCTATAATCTAGATTTTGAACTTAGTGACACAGTTTGCCACTGATATATGTATCTGTAACTGAAACAGTCCATTAGAGTGTTTCTTTAGATGCTGTAGCAAAGTAAATGTCTCATTAAAAAAATCTCATCTTATGAAACACATAGTCCATATCCAGAAATGTCCTGATCTGAGAAGGAAAAATCCACATACAAAATCTAGATTCTTTACAAAGCCAGTAAGTCACTTTGTCATGCAGTGTTTGACATCTGATTCATCTTGTATTTAGCTCTATTGAACAGAGAGCAAATCTGTTGGTGTGTTGCTTTTCTTGTCATGAGTGGGAAAACTCTGTAGTTTAACTGAAACTTTTCGCTACTTGGTTTTACAGAAAGTATTTCTACTCTCTGTTCCCAACTGTAGTGCTGCTCTTGCACAGATGGGATGCCAGGGTAAAACAAGAAATAATCAGCAACAGTTCATTCTGACAATGTTTATAAAATAAAGCTTTAGAAAAGGCTGTTCAAATGTTTGGATTTTATGGATGACACATGCATTCTTTGATGCATGAGAGTTAAACCAAAAGCCATATTCAACAAACGTGTTTGTATTCCGATTTATTACCATGTGCCAAATTGATCTTGAGGGAGAACTTTGAATAGTGAACATTCTTTAATAGCCTTCTTTATACTACTATTTTTGTTAATGTGTCTGTATGTATGCACTAATGTTGGAATTATTTTTCCATGGTTTATTCCTGTCTATTAAATGGAAAACTCTAGTTATGTTTTAGTGTTGAACAAGCTATCCTATTTTTTGTTGTTTTTTTTTAAAGTAACAGTATAGCATTTATTCAGGAGGGAGGGGGTGAAGACACAAATTAAGTGTGAAAGTATACTGGGTATGCTTATGTGAAGAGCTGCATCTCAGCAAATCTAAACCAACCCTGACAACCTTTTCTGACTTGGGGGCAGACAGTTTTCATTGCATTTTCCCTTGTTCCTGCATTTCACTTTACATTGTTAAGTAATCTTTCTTTATCACTAACCCTTGGGCTCAGCCAGGAAATATTGTTGTGCCATGCTTTTTTTCCACACCTCTCTCCACTTCTTCTTTGCTAGCCTTCTCCAGTCAGTAACTCTGTGGCTAACCTCCTTCTGCTTCACCTCCTGGTGCCAGTCATGGCTTAGAAGCCTCTTGCCTTCCGCCAGTGGTGTTTGAGGGAAATATTGGCATCGCTTTGACATAAGCCTTCTCCCACGAGTGATTTCCTCCCTTTCCTTTGTCAACAGAAGAATGGTTTATTATTGCCAGTTTTGGCCTCCTCAGTGCCCTTACACTCTGCTACATGATCATCAAAGCCACAGCTAGCTTGAATGCTAATGAGTAAGTAAATATTCAGATATTTCTATATATTTCTGGTGGGGGTGTGTCATGGACAACATTGGGAGCAAATACCAAGAGAATAGAGAAGGGGGAGAAGGCAGTTTTCAAAGTATCAAATGCCTTTTCTGCTTTTCTCAAATGTAAGTCTTTCTGTTAACAGTAGGTTCCAGAGTAACATCTAAAGTCCCTCTTAATTTATGTTTCGCTGGATTGTCTGAGGAAACCTCCTTGCCAAGTGGAGACATGGAAGGGGGAAAAGAGAGAATATTTATATTCAAGTTTTGATCAATGGTCTAGGTAAACATTAGATTCCTGCCATTAAATCCCCAAGTTCAAAATTTACCTGGCAGAGCCAGAAATTACTACCATCAGTTACCTTTGACAGTTTTCACCTCAGTTTTGTAGTCAAACTTCATATTAAAAAAAAAAAAAAATTCTGTATTTCTGGTTGAAACACTTTCAGCAAAGAAAAAAGGAATTTAAATGGAAAACTACCTTTTTGCTCTTAGGAGAGGGAAGAGATGAAAGGGATGAATACAGTACTGTTTCCTCTCTCTTAAGTGAAGAGAGCAGACCAGTCTCCTGAGCTCTCATTTTAGTATGCTTAAGAATTGCAGTCAAAGGAGTGATTAAAGACATCCACACTTTCTTAATTTTTATAGGCATCCCCGATGCTTCCCTTCAGACAGGCTGGACAAGAAATGACTCTAGCATGTGACTTTCAGTCTTTTTTTATAGTTCTATGTGTGGGCAAGTATAAATAACTCTGTTCTGCAGATATATTAGCTAGCTACATCTAGCTATTTTCATTTAGATGTGCGGAACATCTGGGCTCGTTATATGTATTTAATCATAATTTATTTACTTGGAGAGGGGAAGTGTTAATATCTATCTTTGTCTCTGAACATCTTGACGCAGCTGAGTTTCCATTAATGTGTTGATCTCTTACCAAAAGTGGGGTGAGATTCAAAGGCAGTCAGTCTCCTGTGCAGCCTGGAAATCTAGCTTTATAAATATAATTTCCTTTTTTTTTTTTTTTTTTAAGATAAGAGAGAAAAGTGCTTTTTTTACTTTTATTGTTGTCTGGAAAGTATAAGGTGTCCTTCTCAGTAAGATGGAAACATGTCTGATAGTCTCCAGCATAAAATTTTAGACAGTCTCAAGCTCATCTTCTTCAGGAGGGGCCATAGTAAGTTCTTAGAGGTTTTGATCATCAGGGAACCTATAACTACCACTAATTTGCAAATCTTCCTTTCCTCCTCTTTTCAGATACTAATTCCAAAAGGGCTTAATGAAGAAAAGGTTTAGAACTTCAAATAGCCCTATCAAGTCACCCAACTATTACTTTTTTTTTCCCCATTTGTCAAAATCTTGAAATTGCAGCTATCAATCAGCAACTTGGCAACATAGCTGTAGCTGAACATCGTTAATGTGTGCTGAAAAATAGCTTGGGAAAGCGTGGAGCGAGATGAGTTGTGAAACGGGAATGGCTGCATTTCTGGGCATTTCCACATCATTAGGAAGAAGGCAAAGGAACTGTAGCCCATGTAGTATCATCCAGATGTGGGCACGGATAGCAGTTGCATTTCTGCCTTGCCTTGCAACTCTTCTTTTTGTTGTCTTTTGCTTGGTGGGATCTGGGTCTATTTTTACTGAAAGGGCAAGCTGCTTCACATTGGCAGAGAGTTTGGGTCTCCAGAGAAGTGTTTTCACAGAGATGTTCGCTCAGTACAAACCAAGAGCGTGCTGATGTAAGGAGAGCTCCTTTCCCCAGTGATAGGAATGAAAATGCAAGCGTATGCAAGTCTATACTTTGAAGCAGACTTAAGAAAACTGGCAACCGCAGAAACCAGAGCTGTCAAAAATCACTTATTTAGGTAACTGAGGTACCTAGCTGTAGCCTTTAACCTCAACGGCTTTTCGACTGAATCCTTTGAGATCTAAGCAGCCTCTACAAGTGCTGCTAGGTTCGACTGCTCATTTTAGACAGTTTAAAATGTGTATATATGACACTAATTCTTAGATTTATTGTTTCATTGACACCTTATGTTCCCCAGTGCCGGACAAAGCGTTTCCTGTGCTAAATATCATGCCAAATATATTAGCTCCCTTTCACTGTGATTTTCATTAAATGTCATAACAGCATAACTGCTTTTTATGCTGTTTTCCATATAAAAAGCAATGCTGGCATACCCTACATCTGTTACAGTAGAGTTTCAAGAGGAAGTTGAGGGGTTTTTCTTATCAGAAAACCACTGTAGCAAGAATGAGGCCACGTAATATGCTGATGAAAGTAAAAGGTGCCAAATATTCTGCATTAAAACTCATCTAAAAACATGTCCTGATCCTTTTTTTTCTATGTCTTTCTTGCAGCTTAAACGTATTTATTTAGAGCAATAGTTCTGGAGTTGTGTGTATATACATATCTAACTGTGTATATATAAGTTAGTGTGTAACA
The DNA here is from genome assembly GCF_030936135.1 of Gavia stellata. Taxonomy (NCBI): domain Eukaryota; kingdom Metazoa; phylum Chordata; class Aves; order Gaviiformes; family Gaviidae; genus Gavia; species Gavia stellata. The sequence goes on along the minus strand of NC_082609.1, from coordinate 6,647,119 downwards.
CACACATACATTTTTAAATAGTTACTGATAAAAGTAAACATTGTCTAAATCGTAAGAAAATAAGGAACCAGCTGCTTTCTCTTGGTCTCATAATATTCGTGCACTATTACTATTAAATTATTTTAGTGATTTAAAGGAACAAAAGAAGCACATTTTGCTTTGCTTCTTAGGGAACGGTCAGAAATTACTATATAACTGTGGTTTAAAGTCTAAAAAGCCCAGATGTTGGATTGCACCACTTAGGGAAAGTTTCAGTAGCAGATGGAATTTCCTCAGAAGTTTAGAAGTGCTGAAACCTCTGGCTGTCCTGTCTGTTTTACTGGTCCTGTAAGAACGATGTAAGGAATACAGACCTCTTTTAGTACTCTGGCTTTGTATAATCAGTCATTTCTCACTAACTTACTTTTACAGGATTTTTTTTTTTTTTTTTTTTTTTAGTTTTGGCAGTATTAATTTTAATATAAATATTTTGTTCCTTTTTTTTTCTGCCCCACAGAGCAGAATGGTATTGAAGAAACGCTTTCCGGCCAATTGCCTTGGAGAGAGACACCTATTTTTATGCATCATTTATCGATCGTGCAGCACAAGCAATTATTTAGTACATTCTATTTTTTCATAAAATTTGCTGATGCCAAAGCTTTGTATTAAGGAAAAAGTGAAGAAATAAAAAAAACTTTAATTATGAAATCTTACTCTGTGAAAATTTTATTTTCCTTGGACTTTCTGTGTTAGTACTTAAGTCTGACAGCCTTTTATAAATTTTATAAGGTACTCTGTTTCCTTTCAATGATTTCATCTTTGCAGATCTGTATTCTCCTTTCATTTTGGGACACACAAGCTAACAAGCGGAAGTCTCACACAGTGCCGTTCTCGTGATGCCACCCAGCACTGGAATGACTAACATGAGTCTTAGCAATCGTTAAGGAAAAAAGCAGGGCCAAGCATTCTAGTACATAACGGGCTTACCTTGACTCCAGCTAAGAATTAATTTGAAATAAGAACATTTTCTCCTGTTCTGCCCCTGTAACACTCCTGTGTCGCACTGGGAGGATTGCAGTATGATTTTTGTCTTCAGATCAGACATTGCTGAAGGTTTGCAACACTGTTTTCTTGACATACAACTCATAAAGCTTGTCTGGCTTTTGCTTTCACCCCACCCTTCTTTCTGATAAAAGTGAAGCTACTCTAAACCACTTCTTCCTTCCTAACACCAAGTGAAAAAGTAGTGTTTTCCCCCACTGTCATCTGTGAAGTCGCCTTTCATAATAGTGACGGGTTAGTTTTTGTTCAAATTCAGCTCATGAAAGATTGATAATGGTCTTTACTGTAATGTAGAAACTCTATGCAAACATGTCCCTTCTTGCCATGGGTTTTTTACTGGTGAGGAGGCAGAGGGAAAACATCTCTCATCGCTGTCCTCATTCAGGCTGTTTCACGCAAGTTTACTTATGCAAGCAGTATATGAGTAATTTCGCAACAGTCGGTTAAAACATGCACATCTGATTCACAGCCAAATGCTAATGCTTGAGTTAATGAGACGGGTATACGAAGGTAACAAGTTGGTAAGGAAAATATAATTGATAGAAGTTAAAAGCTATTCTGCATTTGGTTGGTTTTGTTGTTCTCGTATCAAGATGTAGACATTTGAAACTTAATGCTTTCTTATTTAATTAAATGAACAGAGAGAACCAATTTTACTGTAATATTTAATTTTTTTATGTACTGGGAAATAGAGGATTTAATTTAATTTTATTTTTATGTATAGGCACTTTTAGAATTCAGGAACACAGCCAGAGTCTACATTAAAATAGTTTCTTAATTCTTATCTGTCCAGGAGGCTTCAGCTGAGAAGGCAGCTTTTATAATAAGAAATGAAGTATGTGATAGCTTCAGTACATTTCATAGAATTATTTTTCAGTGTGTCCTTGTGAAATTTTGAAAGAAACATGAAAACCATCAATAGAGCAGTAAGTGCATTTTGAAAGACTGGAAAACCCCATTGGACTTTCTCATGAAGAGGAAAAGACCTCAAACATACTGTGTCTGAGGACTGTCTCCTTGTAAAATACAGCATTTGTCAACTGAGCATTGTTGCCAAAAATGGAGGAATGTGGTTAGAACATGATTTAGGGTACAGGCTGTGAAACAAAAAAGTGACTTTTTTTTTACCTGTCTCTCAAGAGCAATAGTAAAATTGGTAAGTTTGTGCTTGTCTCCTGAAACAAAAATCCTGAAGTGCTTTTTAATGCCGTCGGGAGGGATGCGCAGGGGCAGCCTGAACAGCGTGGTGACCCAGATGCAAAAGGCACCACAAACAGTTCCAGTTCATGTTTCTTCTACAGAACAGCAGCAGCAGAAGTTGAGCGATACTGGGAACAAAATGGTTCACAGGGCTTCTAGTGCATTTCCCTCCGTAGAGGATTTAAATAATGCAGGGCCATCTCTTGTAATCTTTCTTTTGAGCCTCTAACAATTGTCTCAGCACAGTGTTTATAAAAATACAGGCAGCATCTGCTAGGTTAATTACAGGTCAGGCTAGCCATGTAAGTTTATCCTGTTAATGAAATAAATATATTCAAAGATGGACTCTGCACCATCCCAGAAACTCAATTTTTTTACTCTGGATAGACACAAGAAGAAAATGCCCAAAGTTTTTGTTGCCTGCCATGCTTTTAGATACCCACACATAAAAGATGAGTAATGTTACTCTCATACGCATAATCATAACGGTGAGAGAAAAGGAGAAGAGCTGGCCCCTCTTTCCAGATGTTGCAAAGGTGGCAGGACTGGCCTGACAGAAGGGTATGGTAGGGTATAGTGCACCTTGCTAAACTGCTGGCTTCGAGGAAAGGATGCTTTATGAAATAATCCTGCTCTGTTGTTCCTTGACAGAGAGGGTGTCTAAAACAAATTGTCTGAGATAGGGAGTGCTCTGATCGGATTTCCACGTTAAGAAGTCGGCATGCTGGAGGAGCTGTGGAGGGACTGGAGCTTGTGGCAGAAGGTGGCCCTGATTAATGACTGGGGGCATTAAAATACTTTCACATGGAAAGTGAACACCAGGTGATACTTACTCCTGATGCACCTGCGATGCTACAGCAATGCTGTGTCTCTTGACTGTTTGGCCTTGGTGTTGTGCCCACTTCTGTAGCATCCTATGGTATGTATAAAGATCAATTCCAGGGTAGTATGTTTGTTTTCAGACTCAATACAAGTTATCTGAAAAGTTCTTTGGAGGTATATAATGAAGAATAGCGGCGGAGAGCACTGAAGGGTTCATTTTCATGTATTAAAACTGGATGCAGACTTCCCGTTTGTTTTGCATACCTAAGGGATAAATCTGGATCTTTCTTGGTAAGTGCAAAATAGGAAGAACAGATTCATAAGCTGAATTTGGAACTGTGGATGTTTCTACTTGTCCTTAAAATACATTTATTCAGTAAATCTATCAACTGGGCTGATGCCACATTTTTAAACAAACACTAGCAGTTTTCTGCATTAAGGTGAGCGTAGCTGGGTCACTGTGCCCTGCTGACTCCGTTTCTCTAGCCGTAAGTTGTGGGCAATGACACCGACCTGGTTATTAGAGCACCTGAAGATGGAGTGTTGAAAAGCACTGAGCAGCAGCTGGATTTTCAGCACTGGGCGGGCTGCCCTGAATGGTAGAGGAGAGAGACATTTAGGAAAAGAATGAATGATGTGTCCCAAAAGTGGTATGAAATCCAAGAGATTCGTATCTGTATGGAAACATGCAGCCTCCCTGGAAGTGGGTGGCTTAAACTTCTTTTGCCAAGAAGCAAGAAAACATCACAGTAAAGAATTTTAGAGGTGTTGGATATACAGTGCCTTTTTCCAGATTAATTTAAAATATTTGTTGTCAGATGACCTGTCTGCCTGCTGATTAAATCTCTCCCTTGAGTCTGCTGGAGTGGAAGTCTGGGCGCACACAGAGGAAATGAAGGCCTGGGCTGTCTGCTTCCTAATCCCTTGTTTGATTTTTGCGTAATAAAAACAAAAGCAACACCAAGGTTTTAGAATCCCCTGTGTTTCGTTTCAGCGTTGGCTGTTCAGTATGAAACGTTTCAGCGGGTGGAGGAAAGGGAGGTGAAACATCCACTATCCATGGCTTATTTCAACTGCAAGCTGAGACTCAGTCATCAAAAATTAAATGATCCTAACCCATAACACATTTCAAGAAGTATCTTGAAATCAGTTTTGTCTGCTATGATTTCAAAGGAGGTTTGGGTTTGTTTGAAGACAGACTATGATCAGCTGGAAGTCATAGTTCCAAGTTTATGTTCCCTCAAATACTCCATCTTTTTTAATTTTTTTTTTTTTATTTTAAGCATTGCCCAGTTTTAGAATCCTGTAAATTTGGGAGAGGGTTCAGATCTAGAAAGTGGGTGTTCATCAACCCCTACCAACTGCTTCTGCAAAGTATATTCCGACACAGTATACTTCTTCCAAATACCTGCATATATGCTCCTGGCAGAATCTGCAATTCACTCCTACACAATGTAACTACTAATTTCACTTGTTTCAGCTAACTAGAAGATCACAAATAGATTAATTTGCACATGAGAACTTCCCCTTCTCAGTGCGAACAGTGGAGTGAACGTATGTACTGGCTTTTGGTGATAAAAGAGAGGTTTGAAAGGGGTTTCGGAAAGTGGCAGCAGGTACGTTGCCCAGCTTCAGTTTGCTGCTGTTCTTAACGAGGATTTGACCCGGACGCACAATTGCTGTGCAGCTCAGGCCGGACTTTGCTGCAGACTGGGATGGCAGCTTGCTCCCACAGCTTGCAAAATGAGTTTGCATGGAGCCCGTCTGCAGTGTCCCTGGCTCTTCCAGCCAGTCCTGTTACGAGGCCTCTGCTTTGATAAGTGCAAAATTCATCTCCGCTTTTGCTCTCTCAGCAATTCTACGCATTTGGTTATAGCTCTAGTTTTTCTTTTTAATCCTAATAAGGACTACTTTTTTTTTCTTTTCTGAGTCTCTGGGGTGAGTGAAGAAGGAGAAAAGGTGTCTTGGACAGTAACAGCTGAATTCTTCTTCCCTCGTATCTTTTGTAAGCTCTTTATTTCAGAAGGGCATACGCTGGACTTAAAATTTGTCAGAGAAAGGAGGATTTAAGCACCTAAATTCTGCCAGGGCTAAAACTGCAATCCCCTAAGCATCTTGCTGCAGTGATGCCTGAAACTGGAGGCACCTTGGTTTGCTGAGCGCCTTCTTGAACTTGGAAGCTTTTCAGTTGCCTCCAATTTGGCTCACGTGGCTGCCTGGCGTATTGTAATCTAAGCAGCCTTGCTCCCAGCTAATCCTCCCCGGGATCGAGAAACTGAGTAATGAAACGTTTTGGCCAAGGGCTTGATCTGATAGATGCTTTCAGGGAGAACCATTTGTACAGCAGTAGGGCTGGGCTCCTTGCAAAACACATCTGTGGGTTTGGAGAGCCACGGGGACGCCAGGCTGCCGAGGAAAAAAAATGAACTTCCATTCCACACTCTATCAACAGCCACTTGGTGCTTGTTTCAGCTGTCATCAATGTTGGAGAAGAGGGTTGGGTCTCCTTTGGTTCTGTGTAAGGACATATGTAGGTGCCTATTTCTAGAAAGTGACTCTGGGCGGATGGAGGTTGCTGAGCTCTGGAGGAGGTCAGGCTTTCAGCAGCATCAGTCGGATGATCCTCGGTGGCCTCCTCGCTCAGCCTGCTCGCTCCGTTCAACCCCACGCCGGAGCGCTTTGTGCTGGCGCACGGCATAGGGAACTGGGCGCCTACTAAAGGTTTCTGGGTTTCTCGAGGAAGCACGTGCCTGCTTTACAAGGCTGTAAATCAACAGCAAGCACCGAGTGTGAAACTGGCCTGCCCCAGCCTTGCTCAGACTTGACCTGTTTTATCTGAAAGAACCATTTGAGGTGGGATTGTTCATGCACATAGAAAGCAGTTGCTTTGAACGGGCAGGGGAGCACACGAACGGAGATGAACTATTTCATGTGGCTGTTACTGGTTTGTGTTAAAGGGTGGCTATTTTTCCCATGTGTACTGTGTTTGCGGTCCGCACCCGTGCGCAAGGATGCTTTACTCGGTTCTTACGTTGTTCGCCTGTGTTCCTAACAAGGTTTTGTTCTACCTCTTGTAGGCAGTCACTTCTTTCATCGTAACTCTCTGTCCCCTCGAAGCCTGGTGTACGAGAGCGAGTTCTCAACCATCGAGCCTGCCTTGGACATGTATGACGAGAACAAAACCTGAAAGGAATCCGTGCTCCTCCTGGCCCTTTTTCTGTTTTTTTCATTTCTCATTCCTATTGTTGTGTACTCTTTCCATGGATCTCCTTTGTCTGAAGAAGAGCTGCTTTTTCCAGAACACGAACCCACCTTCTTGATTGCAAAGACGAAGACCAGCTGTGGTGGATTCTGAGGGTGGCATCTTTGAGCTGACAAAGAGTTGCGCGCAAGCGAGATTGTCTGATGGAAATCGCTGAGTAACAGCATGGGGAGCTGTGTCGGTCCAGCCGCGGCGATGCAGAAGAGGTTTTATGGTGGTCCTAAGAGTTTGTGTTGTACTGCAAATGCGTCTCTTACACAGGCATCTGCTGTTTCCATTTTTTTAATTGTCCAGATGGTTGGGCAATGTCAGAAAGGGAACTGGTTGTAGAGGAGATGGCCAGTGACTGGTAAAAGCACTCGTATATCTCAGTCAGTCCATAACCTTACTGTGAAATAGCCCCTTCTGAAAGGGACCTTTATAAGTGCATTGAGTTTCCTACAACCCACGTAACCCTGGACAATAGCAAGCCAGTCTGACGTTAAAGCTGCAGAGAGGACCTGCATTTGCAGAAAGATTTCGAGGAACTTGATGCTTGGCTTTTTCTCCAATTCAATTGAAGCAGGAGAAAAATGGCCTACACAGAACATACTTTTGGTCCTTCCGTGTGCTCAGGTCAAGTGAGTCTCTTTCTATAGAGAGGACATTCACAGAACCAGCACTTGATCTACCTGAAAACCATTAGACTTTTTGAAATATGCAGGAAACTAATTAGCTTTCTTTCTCACTTAACTTTTTTTTTTTTTGCGAGGGGGGGTGGGGTGGTAAAAAATCCACCGAATTTTTCACTGCGGTTTTTTAAAAGCCAGCATGTTGGCATTACACAGAGAAGAAAAGAGGTAAGCTTCTTACCCTGTTCTCCCGTTGAGATCTGCAACAGTTAAATAACACATTCTCTAAGCCGTGCCCTTTCCCACTGACATCAATAATGGGAATGCAGAATGCAGAAAGCAGAAGAAGAAAGGAAAGCAGCAACCGCTCTGACACTCTGGAGGAAAAATCAATTTTTACCAGCGTGTGACAAAAGCGATGGGGAAATGAATATTGTTTGCAAGCTTCTGAAGGAGTAATGCAGAACTGGAGAGCGAGGGAGGAACCTCTGGAGTTAAGTTGCTCACAGTGTTCCTCAAATGAGCAGATGTGGAGGAGCAAGCGCTTCTGCTCCACCTTTTCCTACCGGACAATGCATAGCTGTTTAGTGAATGTTCAGATTTTTCTCCATTGCAGTCTAAGTTACTGTAGGTGTAGAAATGCTTTTGTGTCCTTGTAATGTGAAACAAAGCTTCACCCTCTGTATAGGAATCTTGAGAAATCAGTTAAGCCAAAAAGAAAGGTAAGACATACCCTGCCACGTTTTAATTCATCCGCTTTTGCTACAAGCGGGGGAATTTCCCCTCCTTTATTATGGTTTTTAGTTGTATAGCAGTCTGCTTGACATATATCCTTACCTGAAGTGTGGTTCAGCTGTGTCTTTAACACAGATGTTTAAGAGAAAAAGAAGAACCCAGCTCTGTAAAATGAGGAAATGATCCTCTCTGCCGAGCGTGCTTTGACTTTTGTTGCTGTGCGTCAGCTTTACTTAATCTGATAATTCAAGAGTGGGTGGTGCAAAGCGTAGGGAGGTTTTTCTCATAATAGCCACCTTTATATTTACCAAATGCACTTTTATTGTCATTCAGCTCACTCTAGAAGTACGCTTAAACCCCAAACTTTTTAAGAGCACAATTTTAACACCCACTTTCTCCTACAAAGCAGAAGCGGAGGTTGCAGACGATGCCAGCCGGTGGCTTGAGCGGCAGCAGGTCGTGGTCAGCATCCTTCCTCTCCTCGTGGGTGTGCAGAGGGGGGCAGCTCCCGACAGCGCCGGCGAGCCCGGGCAGAGCTCCCAAACCCAGCCTGGCTCAGGCCCGTAGAGGGTTCGGGGGCGGCAGAAGGGCTGATTGAGCAACCCCTCTTTTCGTCATTACATCTGCGAGGTCACAGCAGGCAGGCACATGGGAGCGGGGGACTTCTGAAAAGAAATGCCCCAGAGAAAAATCACCGTCTCTCAAGGATGTTATAAGGCTTGCTTTTTTCAGGGGTGGGCAGTCAGGTTACAATAAACCGACAAACCTCTGGGTGTTCGTGGTTAAATACAGAAATGTCTGGGTGTCTCCAACAAGCACGCGACAGCCTACCCTGTGCCACAAGCCCCGGCCACCGTGAAAGCGCGAGCTCGGCGCAGAGCCCCGCCAGCGGGGTTTTGGGTAGGAGAGCCCGTTGTAGCACTGCGCGGGGCGCGGATGCTCCGAGCAAATCCTTCTTGGAGGGGCTGCCTCAGCCCGGCGCAGGGATTTGCCCCAAGGCCCCTGGGAATGTCAGGGTTTCGGCATGAAAACAAAGTTGATGGTTTCTCAGCTCCAGCTGAGACCGTTTGCTCCAGCTGTGTACCAGAGTATGCAGAAAAGCTGGAAGACGAATGGAAATTAAAAGAAACGTTAGAAAGTACAAAGCCCCCAAAGACAAAATAATAATGTCATTTATATTTTGTTAAATCTCCTTATTTCTAACCTAACACCTTGGTTTCAATGGTGGGGAGGGAAGGTTTGCCTCTGATTGTGGCGATCAGGGTCTGGCATAGCGATACAAAAATGGATTCGTGCTGTAGCATCTTGGATAAGGGACCTGACAATTACAATTGACGTCCTAGATTTGGAAAATCTTGCAACGCTGGAAAAATTAAAAGCTAGTTCAAACAACTGATCCCTACCTGCGTGCTGGGACGTGCCGTAGCAGGCGTTCTTCTACTTAGTCATCTTTAGGATGGGGAGGAGGCAGCACAGCAACTTGGGTGATTTTTCTGGGCTGTGCTGGTAAGTTTGAGGTTTTCCTTTAATATTAATCAGTATATAAAAAAAGCTTGATGAGCATCGTTGTTCTTGTTCTGATGCGGTGGTGCTGTGTATGGTTGAGTCATTTCATAGAAGTAAAATATACTTCAATCTACCAAGAACTGTAAGTGCCAGTAACTTGGAAAATCATTTTTAAGGTTAAAAAAAAAAATGCTTTTTAACAGAAAACATTGATTTTATGACTTCTACATATAAAAAAAGCTTTTATCTCCAAGTGTTTCCCTAAACTATTTAAACCCTACCACTTCACCTTCTCTTTCCCCACCCCGAATCTCCTGTTCTATGAAAGTTTTGCATGTTCCCGTAAGACATTTGTAAAATCAAAGTTTGCTTGTGTTCTTAGAGGATAATTGCCAGTAAAAAAACAGACTGTAAGTGTGCTTTTTACCTATAATACTAACACTAAGTATTAAATTTGAAGCATGTTAAAATGTACTTAACGACACTCACGATTACTCCCTCCAGTGAGCTCGTGTGTCGGTATCTGTTTGCACTGTCCCCTTGCTTCCAGGACGCTTGCCTTGGCACCTGAGGATGCTGTAGGAGTAGCCAGATATCCTACATAAGCCAAAGAAAGACCAAAAATAGTTAAATAAATGTGTTTAGGACTATATTATGAGACTTTTACACATCTTCTGTTTTCTTTGACCACGCTCATGTAAAACAGGGCAAAGGCTTGGGAGAGCAAAGAGCTTTACCAGCTGACAAGCGGAGGGAGGTCAGCGGGAGGCAAGGGTCACGCTGAAGCTCCAGGACTCGTTTAGCCCAGTTTGGGTTTGAGATAATGCCACAGTCATAGGTCATGAGCTGAAGGATGAAGGCACCAGGGTTGAGCTGCGGTTCAGGCAGCTCTGCAGCCTGATTACTGGGGAGTGAGTTGACTTAATTCTTAAAAATATGTATCTTTTTGCTTGGCTAATAGTCGTCTGGTTTTTACAATAAAGAAAGTAGCACAGCACCGCACACGCCAAGGCACGGCGGGGCAAACGCGAGAGCCGCGGGGCTTCTGCCGACCTCGTGGGGTGGGGAGAGAGGGGCAGGAGGGCTCAGGGCAGGGACCCCAGGAAACACCCTGACCTTCACAGGTGAAGCTTTTGCTCCTTTTTCACCCTGTGTTGCACATCCGTATGTGACCTAATTTTCCCACCTGAGCTGTGCAGAAGAGTGCGTGATGTGCCGTGACAGCTTGCATATGTGTTGTTATATTTAAAGGTATCTTCACTTTTTTTCCCTTCCCTGCTAGACTTGCTGCACCGCAGGGTACTGCCGTAAGGGCAGCCCGTGCTCCGGCACTGTGGATGGAAACTGCTGAGTAGGGGAGGGAGTGAGAGAGGGAAAGATGCTCCAATTAACCAGACTGGGGGGAAATCAGGAAAAAGATAGACTGTATTTCTGCAGGTTGGTCCTTATTTCTACTTTGTTTCCAACATCTTTGAAATAATCAAGAGAAAAGGTGGTACCCCCCCACCCCTTTCTCGTGGGATGCAGTGACAAGAGCGGGGCTCTGGATGGGATTTTGCTCCTGGCGCGGGGCCGTGGCGCTGTGTAACGCCTGATTGGTGATGTACTGAGCTGTTGGCCAAAACCATGACTTCGCATGGGCCCGTCAGGTTTACCTGGTGCTTGTGAAGTGCTTTAGGGGGTGAAAGACGCCTGTAAGAGTCTTTGCAAAGCAGCACTAGTCAACACCTTTTCATCTATGTTGGTTGTTTGATCCTTTCATTCACCTACTCTTTTTAAAAGCCTGTAACATTCCCAAACACTCTTAATTCTCTCCAGTTAATCTCTGCCCTTCCACCCCATCGATTACTGCGGGTTTCCTTCTCTTCCCAAGAGCCGGGTGAAGGTCCCCGTTGCCCAGGCACTGCTGCCCACCCGCCCCCCAGCATCTTCCCCATCACCATGCGGTCACCATGCCGGCCAGCCCCTCGAAGGGGATTCATCGTTCCAAACCAGCATCACGATCCGTGGGAGCACAGAGGTTCCTGGTGGGTCATTCTTGGCCAAAGCAGGCTGTGTGGGACGTGGGCTCTTGTTGTGGGATGCTCATTCTGTGGATCCCTGCATGGAGCAATCCTTTTGCTCCTCAGCCCACTAGCCTCATGGAGCTGCCCAGGTGAACAGAGATGGATGCATAGATTGTGCAAAAACTTCTGAATGTTTATTCTTTTTATGGCTATAATGTCCACAGTCTCTGGCTGTGGGGGCCCTGTGGTATAAGGTGTTGCCCAAAAATAGTCCCTTCCCTAAAGAGTTAATAATTAAGGATTAATATTCCCGCAAAGTGAGAAGTACACAGAATTTTGTTGAAAGTTGAAGCTATTTAGAGTGATTTCATTGCAAGGCTGAGGTATAATATGAACTAGTGTCATACAGCTGGGACTGGGGTTTCGCAGCCCAAAAATCCACTAAGGTGCTGGACGCGCACGTGGTTCTCCCTCGCTCCTGCTGGGCACGGGCTGTTCGCTTCTCCGCTTGCGTCCACCTGCAGCTCGCTGCGGCTGAGCCCCTCAGGAGCAAGAAGCTTTTTAATCTTCACCCTGAACTCAGCTGTGTGGGTTTGCTGCGCCGTTTGGCTTCTTTTTGCTGTCTCCCACGTGCTCCGAGGCTCACCTTTGCTTGGCTCTGACTTGGTCTTCAGTTGCCCAAACCCCTCATGGGGACAAGAGCCATTAATTCCCAACAGAGCAGCTCTGCTGGGTTGTGGTAACAGCATCGGATGGCTAGATCTGCTCTCGACCTACCGTGCCCATGTCTGTAACACCCTCTGGCTGTCTCAGGCAGTAAAGGCTGTATCTGCCCGCAGCCTTTGCACGTACCTGGGCTGCACTGTGGGGATCTCACAGAAAACAGCGCAACAGCTCCACAACCCTCCCATGCTTCAGCATGGAAAAGTCTGGGCTTGAAAATAAGGTTGACACTCTTTGCTGCTCTCAAGCCAGGAAAGTTTAATAGGGCGTTTGGGGCTGTTAAAGCAAAGCTCCTGTTTGCAGAATCGTGCGGTCCCTGCATCGCAGCCAGCAAGGCAGCGTCCCAGCCTGTCGCCTGACTGGGCTCGTTTTGTGCTTGCGCTGGAAGGTGCTACATGAAAAAAAGCTTTTTCGGTTGCCACTACATCAGCAGGTAGACTTTTTCCACCCCGTATGTCTAGACTTAACTCTCAGCGCTGGTAAGATCTGTCACACTGGTCCTATAAAGGGGAATAACCTTTCTGAGCAGACCGAGTGATAGCATCGCTCTTCTGCTTATCCAGTCAGCCCTGCTGCGGTTTGCAAGTCGATGTTAAATATGAGAAGCTTCTCTGTATGACTGTGTCTATTTGGGATCACCTGCTCGAGGCCATGGCTAACTATGCACAGAATCCACCAAAACGGGATCATTTTATCCCAGCAGAGAGGGGACACCCCAGCCTTTGGGCTTGGGAGACTGCAGCGAACGACAACAAAACAAAAACAATTTGCGTGCGTGTAAAACGAAAAGTCTTTTTCAACTGGCTTGCTGCAAGGTGGACCACACTGGTGTGACCATGTAACCTAAAAATGCTGGCAGCTACCAGGGGTAGCGACGGGGACGCTGCGGGGACGCAGGCGCGGCGGGCGGCGCGGTGCCCTCCCGACAATCAGATCTTTCCAGCCCTTGTGAAATTGTAGCTTGACAGCAGCAGAACTTCTTGACATGTTTTGATGTAAGTATAACACTGTATTGTAGTTAAGTGGTATATGCCAATATGTTAATAGTGTATACCGGTTAGTTAGGGTTTGCTAATGTACTACATTTCAATAAAAAGCAATTTAAAAATACGGAGTGTGTGAACTTGGTGTCTCTCAAAACAGAGGAGGATGAGAGCATTGCCCAGTGACTCCAGTCCCTCCAGTATTTCTTTTATATATATATATTAGAGGACAGTATGGAACAACATTGTCAAAAGATCTATTTTCAGAGAGGATTTTTCCCACTCTGCAGTAAATACCATTTTATTTTGCTGTACTAGTGCCTGGAAATCTCAGGCCATTAAAGACCACATGGTTCAAAGTGGTTTATGAATATACAGGAGACACTAATCCTCCTTCCCACACAGCATTTGCCACCTGAAAGATGGCACATAGCGAGCAGGAACAGAGGGAGTAACAGAGGGGAGGGTCCTTCAGCATCTTCCCCCAGTGTTTGAACCCTTCCTGCAGCACATCCAGCCTTCAGAAACCACCGTGCTGCTCCCAAACAGAGCCATGCCACCAGGATGAAGGCAGAGCCTTGAAAGCTCAGCCAGCTAATAAATATTTATATTACAGTAGTGCACAAAGGCTCTAGCGGGGATTAGGGCACTGCACTTACACAGAAGACAGATCATCCCAGGGTTAAAGGATTCATAGCCTAAAGAAAACATGGCATTCCCGCCTTCCTGGGAGCTGGGCAATAAGCACAGAGACGGTAGATGTCAATGTTTTCTGCTGTTGTAACACTTCCAGATTTTGCAGGGAGACTCTCTAACGGTTATTAAAACAAGAACAGCAGTTCGCTAAATTGCTGGGAAGCACTTGGCTCTGCAGCCAAGAGATGAGAAGGAACCGCATCTCCCACTCTCCTGTTTGCTGCAAAGACCGTCCTTGGACTCGATCGCCAGCCCTGTATGGGCTCCAGGGCCGCAAAATGAGGACCAAAACGGAGCCGGCTGCCGGAGGTGGATGCTGGGCACCCTGTCCCGGCGGGGCGCGGGCTGGCTCGCCCAGGCTGAGATGCTGGTGGTGCTCGGCGGTGCGTGTGCTCCGTAGCAAAAAGGGTAAATGAATTCCCCTCTCCCCAAAGGGGCATGAAAGCGTGGCCAGCCTGGGCAGGAGAGCTGGACGTGTCCCCGCTGTGCAGGGGGCTGGGGACCGCAGGGGAGGGCGGCGATGGGGACGGCACTTTGGAGAGGAGGCTGTAGTCCCTCGCACAGCTGCACTGGGAGCTCCCTGCCAATAAATTACTGCGTGTACAACGGGAGGGAGCATTTAAATAATCTGTCTTGGTTAATGGCAGCTTCAATGGGTCCCACGGGACTGCACAGGAAGATTTTTCATTTGCCTGATGTTTTACTATATAAGCGCATTACTCTCGTCAAATTCGAGCCACTCTGGCAAAGGTCTTTTCAGTGCAGGGTGCCACGGAGAGGCAGAGGAGGCGGCCCGCTCTGCAGGGCGCGGAGGTGAACGCCAGCTGCCCGCCGAGGGCGGTACACGGGCCGCACGCGGGGGAGCGGGGCTCGAACCGCCGACCTCCCTCCCGCGGGGCCGCGGCCCTCGCTCCCGCGCCACGGCGGCAGCATGGCACCGCCCCGCTGCCGTGAGGGGGCCGGGCCGCTAGAGGGCGCCGTGGCCGCCGGCGCGGCCCTGTGACCGGTCGGCGCGGCCCGGCCGCTCCCCGTGCGCCGCCCGCCCGCTCCGGCCGGGCCGAGCCCAGCCCCGCCGCGATGTGGCTGGGGCCCGAGGAGGTGCTGCTGGCCGGCGCGCTGTGGGTCACGGAGCGGGCCAACCCCTTCTTCTTGCTCCAGCGCCGGCGGGGACACGGCAAAGGGGGCGGCCTCACGGGTGAGGCGCGGCGGGGCTGAGGGGAGGCTCCGGCCCGGCCCGGCCCGGCCGCCTCGGGGCCGGCGCTGCGCGGGCAGCGGCGCGGCGCGGCGCGGCGCGGGGGGGGGGGTCCTGCCCTGCTGCCGTGTCCCCTCAGGGCCCGGTCCGGCCCGGGGGGCGCTGAGGGGCCGCCCCGTCACCGCGGTGCGGGTCCCATCAGGGCGGGGCGGGAGCTGCCCGCCTCGGTACGGCGGCGGCTGCGGGTCTGGGGGCGGATCCGGGGCGGGGGGGGGGATGCAGGCCCCGCCGGCTGGGGTGAGCCCGTTCCGCCTTTCCCCTCGCTCCTCCTCGCTGTGTGTACCCCCCGCAGAGCCCCCGCCGCGGGACGCCCTCGGTCGCTGTGGCAGCTGAGGGCGAGCGGCGGCCGCTGCCTGCGGCGGCCGCAGATGTGTCGGCGCCTTGCCCCGTCCCTCCGCCCCCCCGGCTGGCGCCCGCTTGCCCCCGCAGCCGGTGGGAGCGGCGGGCCGCGCCTGCTGCCTCCCGGCTGGCTCTGGGCAGCGCCTGGCGCTGCCGGGGCTGCTGGTGGTCGGGCCTCCCTCCGGTGCGGCTGCACGGGCAGGACAGGCAGCTGTAAGAGGGGTGGCCGGGATGATCTCCTCCTTCCCTTGTCAGAAAGGGCTTCTTTGTCATACTCGTGTTGCCTTGAATTCTTGAGGTGTTTTCTTTGTATCTTTTTTTTTTTGGTGTGGTTTCTCAAAATTTAGAGGATGTAAGTAGGATGTAGTTTTTAATTACTATCTGTATGAAAATTGCGCTGTGCTGGGGCCGGGGGTGAAGTTGTGTGGGTGCAGCCCAGTGAAAACTCCCCCTCTGTGTGTACGCCTGATAGCCATGTTTGGTGACAGAAACTGTTAAAATAACATAACTGTGACCAAGGCACAATGTTAACAACAACAAAAAATCCCCTCACTTCTAAAGCACCCCATTTATGCGCAAAATGCTTACATAGTTATGTGAATAATAAAAATGTGCCTTTTACATTTGTGAATCATGCACAGTTGGTTTCATGTAACCAAATACACTGACTACGGAAATGACGCAGCTGATAAACATCCTTAGCATATTTCATCTTTTCACAATATTCAAAATTATTTTGAATTACTCTGCTTTATGTAACATAACTTACCTCTGTAATTTTGCATGTAGGCATATAATTGTATTCTGGGATTTCCCAGGTTTTCACAAGAAGAAATGGCACCTGGTGCTGTTCTGGGAACATTAAACTGATCTGTTCTTAAATGGTTGAAGTTTTGAGCTAGTTTACTTCTTGAGCTAGTTTAGCTCGTGAGAGAGTCTTCTTCAGAGCTCCTACACGTTAAAAGCCACATGTCCTCCTTAGGGAGCTGTACATCTGCAAGTTGACATTTTAAAGTTAGAATGTAGATATTCAGCCAAGCTGCAAAGGTGTTTAAGTTGCTGTCATACTCAAGCTCTTAAACATGTCTTGTTACCAGTCTGTATGTCAATACTTGACATATTCGGTATTGTTATAAGAAGTATTCAAAATGACTATTTAATCCATATTCTGCCTAAAACTATACACAAGAAACCTGGAGCCAAAACTGAGATCCTGCTATGCTGGATACGTACATATTTGTTTTAAGGATTCCCAGATGAGCTTGCTATGGATGGTGCTTCTCTTGAAGTACATTCAGTGGTATATTCCTAATCTATTACTTGCCTTTGGGTAGCCAAGAGAGATAAAGGGGAGGAAGTAGCATGTTTCATGATAATGAATGAGATACGGGTGAGTACGGTTTGCTCAGACTTAGCCAAACCGTAGGGAGAAGAGCAGGGAATTGAGCCTGAGCCTCCCAAATGGTGATCCAGAGGAGCAACCATGCTCCCTCTCCGAGTTCTCCTGTTAGAAAACTTTTAATCATGAGGATGTTGCAGAATTAATTTGCATTGAAGATGGTCATAGTACATTATCTAGAATAACAGAGCAAAGTATCATCTTAGATATTTGATTTATGTAGTAAATAACCTTAATTGAAATAAATGGATTTGCTTTACAAAGTCTGGTGGCTGTCAGCATTTGTTCTGGAAGTGCCTGCTTTTTTATTTAACGTCATATTAAAAATATTTTAACTAATGTATTACCAAATTTTGATTCTCTGCCTTCTTACTTTGTTTCATCGAAGTACTTCTAGAAACATCACTGAAACCTGGAAGTACCAGTTTTCCTAGAGCTATTTGCTTCCATTTTGGATGCGTTATTTTACCTACTCTTTGTATAGGTGATGCTGAAAGATACAGTGTTGAAAACTCTTCTGTGTTTTAGTTTAGTAGGCTTAAAAATCGCTGTTAGCAACAGAAACCCCATAGAGGAAAATACATTTCACTTTTATTAGAAAACTCTCCTAGGAAGGCAGAGGATTATAATGAGATTTAGTAGACATTTAATTGCCATCTAAACTTTATCCGTTACCAGTGGGACTGGCTGTAGTTGGTTTATAGGTTATTTGATTGCAGTGACTGGATGTATGTCTCCATTTTCTCAACCAAGTGCCATTGCTCTTCCATCACAGCGTACATGATACGAACATGAGCATTTTTCTGTAGTGTTGATCCTGTATTTTTACTTAACCCAATTTTTTGTTTCGGTATTACATTGTTTTAATTTCTTTTTGCTCCTAGGTCTTCTTGTGGGAACATTAGACGTGGTTTTGGATTCCAGTGCCAGAGTTGCCCCATACCGTATTCTGCACCAGACTCAGGACTCTCAAGTGTATTGGGCAGTGGCGTGCGGTACGTATTGATGTGACTCTTGTCGGCGGCTGGATTTGTGTTGTTCTATTGTCTGTTTTTTTCAGATGATCAGTTATCCCACCTAGGAGTATTCTGTGACTGCTCAGGAAACTTTCTAGAGCTTCTGGTAGGGTAGTGGAAGATGCCAGAAGTGACAAAACTTCTCAGCGTTGTTTGAACTGTAGTTTAGGAACTTAAGGCTCTGTAAAAGCTTCCGTTTCTGCAGATGTTATGAATTTTCTTTCTTCCAAGGTGTATCTGTTTGCAAGGTCATAGCGAGATTGTTCAGAGAATAAAACCGTGATGATAAGATTGCTCTGGGACAATGAGTGTTGTGCCGAAACCTGCTTACCAGGAACACAGTACCAGATGGGAACGTGTAAGGTCATTCAAGGTGCCAAACACTCTTTGGGGAATCTCTTTACTGTCTTGATCCAATTTTTTTTTTTTTTGCTATTTCTCGCCTGTAACAGATATATAGATGTACTATCTCTGTAAAATATATTACCGTGATTTTTTTAAAAACATAAAGAATCCTCTTTTACTTGAGAAATGTAACTGCTGTATTAGAATATCATGGTACAACCTTCTAATATCTGGTGGTGAACTTTGGTTAAGGCTTTAGGTCCTACCGTTTGCTAAAGAGAAAATATCTTCAGACATATTTGTTAAACCAACTTTGTTTATAATAAGAATCTTCACTTCTCACTTTGTGGTTGAGACATAAAATCTGGACATGAAGTAATCATTTGCTAAGCCTGCAGATGTTGATGTCTTGTTTTCCCTGTTCCCATCTTCTCCCCAGGCAACCAACACAATATTCTCCCTTGCAGAGCTACTTAAATTCTGCAGAAGAGAAGTTGCTGTGTTTCACAGAAACTCATTTTGCCTCTTGAGGAGGGAGGAGGCAGAGAGGAAGAAAGACGGAAAACAAAATGGCAGGCCAGAAACTGCACAGAAAAAAGCAGAATATTTAGTGGCCACATACAGTGCAAATCTGAAATTTTATAGGATCTTGACACTCAATGAGTGTGTTATTTTTGTATGTTTTCAGGAGTGTTTAGTTGATATCCTCTATATCTCAGCTACTTTTAAGTAATACAGCATGGTAAAATGAGATGGGCTATATAACAGCTGAATGGAGTTTGATAAATTATTATACTGGAGTAAATATATTGTCTTCATCCAAACTAGTTTTTTAATCATATCTGGTTCTCGTTTTACTGTCAGAGTACTGGCATTCACTTAAAGTTATAAAATGTACATGGCTCTCTAGTTGAAAAATGCATATATTTTATTTACAGATACTCGTGGGCAGCATTCTGGTCATGCATGCAGCTTCGGCCTTTCAGCACTTTGTTCTTACAACTCTTTTTGTAGGAATTGCAGAATTTTACTCCGTCATGTATGTCATTCTAATGTTGTTCTTAGAAAGACGTCAATTACTGAGGCCTGGCTTATTTTAGCAATTTGTCTGCTGTCACTTGGTGAGAGATGCAGCTCATGAAACAAAACAGAACGCAAACTTTATTCCCCTGCCATTATTGCTGGACCTGTGGGTTTTTTCCACAACCAGTGCATCCTATAATTGATAATTCTGTGCTCTTAAAATAAGCCGTTTCATATTACTCAAAATCATTTATGCGTTAAAAACATTGTCAGATGGCTAGGATAGATGTCAAGTAAACTTATACACAGAGGCAAAGGAAAAAAATATTTGTTGTCTAATCCATTGGGCTGTACACGCAAACTCAAATTCATAGCCGTGCAGTCCTTTGAGGCAAGACAGCTTACTTGTTTCTAGTTTTTGGTTTCAGGTCCTGGAGTTATTTTTGCTTATGAAACCACAGATTAGCTGGCATTGGAGTTTGTGGTTAGGTATCCAACTACAAGTATGTGAAGACTATTTCGTTGCTGAAGCTGCCTCTTAAAAAAGAAAGGTAGAGCAATAGCTTTAGGGAACTGCTTGTGTTGTCTGCTGCTTTCTTCTTTTCCATCATTAACCACATGGAGGGGTCTCATGTACTCACAGAGAAATTGAATAGTGGGAGTCATGCTGTTAACATTTTTAGATATCCCACTGCTTTTGTCTGAAACTTCAGAAGATAAATTTGCTGGAATTTGGCAAAGCGAAACTTACAAATGTCTTTGATTTGCATTTAAACAGATTTCCTTTTGTCTGCATTTAACGATGTTTCTTATCTTGTTAAAAAAAATTGCATTGCTGTTTTTATTTCTTCTGCATTTTTTTTCTGTCCACAAGAGAATATAGTGATAGCCGTTGATAGAGAGGAAGAAATCTTTTAGTAAACACAAATCTTTGAAATAATTAATGGCAGCTAATTAAGGCAACTGTCTTCTATAGCAGAGTTCTTTAAATTGTTTACACAGTGAAGGTTATCCTTTGTGAACTCTTGTGGACTGTATAGTTGAAGACAACTAACTGATACAAGTTTTGCTGAGATGTTTTTATTTAAGAAAGCGAAGAACTTTCTGACGTGACTATTTCGGTTGCTTTTTGTTTTGGAATTGTATGCTCTCTGCTGACCATTGCCCATGGAAAATGGAACCTCTTTGTAGGTGTAAAAACTTCAGTTGTTCTGAAATTTCAAGGTTCTTCTGAAAGTTCATTATTTTTATTCTAGAATACCAGAAATTTGAGTACTTCTTGTCTGGAACATAAAAATGCTTTTTGTCTCAGGAAAAAGGTGTGTTTGGTGTGCACTGGCAAGTAGGATGATCTGTTGGTAGTGTGCTGATTATCCTTGGTGGCAGTGGAGACATTTCATTAGAAACATAATGTTGGTGTACATAACATATCCTTGACACGTATACAGTTGGTGTGTTTGATTTGACCTGATCACTGATAATTATTATTTTCCTGCTGTGAACTTCAAGGAAAAAAGACCTTGTTTTAATTTCTTTTTTCTTTGCTTTTCCCATCATCTTTCACCCCTTCAATTAGGATCATCTCGTAAAGAGATCACAAAGCATTGGGAATGGCTGGAGAATAACTTGCTGCAGACTCTATCCATCTTTGATAATGAAGAAGATATTACCACCTTTGTCAAGGGCAAGATACATGTAAGCGGCATGTTTCTCTGGAGGACTTCCAGATCGTGAGAAAGAATGGGGAGGTGTTTTTAAGAATTTTTTACCTGAGGGAGAGAGGGAGCAAGACCTCCATTGCAAAACTTCTCTCTGCTCCCTTTTCAGACATACATACATTTGGAATTGTCATGGAATGCATACAGTATTATCAGCATTATGTTACAGTCATAACACTGGACAAATGTATTTGCGGGGGAAAAGGTTATGAGAAGTAGATCTCAAGGAACAGCCTGCTTAGGATGCTCCTACTAATTAAAATATAATACCTCTTTAAAATCCTTGCCGATTATACCTTGGATGCAGAGAGAATGTTTAACGAGGGTTTGTCTAGCAACAAATAAGGGAGAAAGAATTCTAGTTTGCAGGCAATGTATTTGCCCTGCCATGATGGTCTAAAAAGCATCTAGGTTGTAAAGGAACTGCACCCCAACTTCCACTGACTTCCAAGACAGACAGGTGTCTCTGCTTGTTGTGCAGTTAACACACTTCAGATTCCCAGCCCACAAATTCTCCAGAGTAGAAACTTATAAATACAGTTTTTTATTGAACAGCAGCAATTTGAGTATTTTCCAGTACTCCAGTCAGATTTTTTGTGTTTTCTCTGTGTGTGTCTGTGTGTGAGAGAGATTGTGGTCATTTGTTTTTCCTTCTGGCCAGTCAAGATCTGACAGACTGCAGAGTTCTGCCCTTCCTGGCAGATGGATCTTCTTCCTGTTGAAGAAGCATGTTTTCAAGTGAAAATAGACTTTAGTTCTCCTGCAGGGTGTTCACAGTGTTACCAGGCCAGCCATGAGAAACTCAGTCAAATGTTAAACATGAATGCTTGCTGCAGGTGTTCAGGAGTAGATCTGGGATCATAGACTCCCAGACTACCTGACTGCTCTTTCTACATGTCTTTACTATTTCTCTAACGTGACAGGAGAAATGATAACTGCTGTGTCGTGTTTCTTCTTTCTGTCTTCTGGATTGCTGCTGTGACCTTTCGCTGTACATTATGTCTGTCAGCAGGCAAGTTCCCTTCCATTTCTTCTCTTTCTCCACCCATGTCCTTTCAGGGAATTATTGCTGAAGAGAACAAGAATGAGCAGCCCCAGAGTGAAGAGGATCCAGGTAAATTCAAAGAGGCTGAACTGAAGATGCGGAAGCAGTTTGGGATGCCCGAGGTGGAGAAGTTGGTCAATTACTATTCCTGCAGCTATTGGAAGGGGCGTGTACCCAGGCAGGGTTGGCTGTACCTCACTGTCAATCACCTCTGTTTCTACTCCTTCCTCCTGGGCAAAGAGGGTGAGTTATAAGCCTGCTAGTTGTTTTTCTGCCATTTCCCATGATCTTTTTGATGCAATTGATCTTTTGTTTGGACTTTTTTTTAAGCTGACAGCTTTTTCCTTTTAGGAATCCTTTGAGTCTAGCTCAATGCATAGGTCAGTCCTTGCACTCATAGGCACTTCAGTGATGTTTAGACTCAACGCCTGACTCATTTTTCAAAACATTTCTTAAGTTGTAGAAGTTTTACTTCAACTGGATTAGAGAACCAAGCAATATTTTTATCTTGGTGAGTTTTATTTGGAACCGCTGCCAGGACCCAGTATTTACAAAGCTTGAACTCCTGAGTCCAAAGCTAATTTGCTGGAAAGGAAGAAAGAATGAAAACTTGAGTAATTGTAGTTGAAAGCGTTTACTGGATGGGAGATAGTCCTTTTGGAACTGCATTATTTCTAGTCTAGTTAATCCCAAAGATTATTTCCAAGTATTTTTGGAGAACCCGGTAAAAGTATGAAGAAAAGAATTGCCCATGTGTAAGAGGGGAAAAATGCTGCTACATTGTGAGCTTACTTGCTGCTGAAGTTTAATTTTTTGTTTGTTTGTTGTTTTGCCTCGAATTGTAATAGTAGTTTGATTTTTTTCCCCAGTGACACTGGTGATCCAGTGGGTGGATGTAACCCAGCTAGAAAAAAATGCTACACTGCTGTTCCCTGAGTGCATTAAAGTAAGCACAAGGGACAGTGAACTTTATTTTTCCATGTTTCTGAACATCAACGAGACATTCAAGCTGATGGAGCAGTTGGCTAATATTGCTATGCGGCAGCTGTTGGATAATGAGAGCTTTCTACAGGACAAGTCCCTCCCAAAGCCCAGGAAGCCTCTTAAGAACATCTCTGCTTTAAAAAGGTAAATGTTTCCAGCAGTGAGAAGAGAAGACACATAACAGGGGATTGTAATAATAAATCTGCATTATTGTGTAGCTCCCAGGTGCCACTGGGGTTTTCTCACTCTAGGGGCTGCATCACTTATTTCAGTCATTAGCCCTCTTCCCAAATTGGTACTGAATTCACACACACCCTCGTGTCTTTCTCATGCATGACTAGGCACTGTCAGAAGGAATTTTCAACCAGAAACTGTTGAAAATCCTGTTTAAAAAAAAGTGTGAAAGAAGAAAATTGCATCAGCCCCTTTGTCTGAGTTGAAGATTTATAAAAAGTAGTATACATTTGTATTGTAATAAATCATCCTGCTGGGGACTGTTCTCTGCAGTTTCAGAATCTGATGTAACATTTAAGTTTCGCAGATGCACTTGCATATTTTATCTTGTATTGCAGGACATACCTTGTCAGTGAAGCATGTCTGAAGGCTGAAAGAGGAGTCAGATAAGGGGTGGCATCTCAGTTAGAGAAGTGAATACTAAGAATACACAGCACAGTCTGAAGGTTGTGATTGGAATGAACCCAACGTTAGTGTTTGAGTGGGTTTTTCAAGTGAGAAAAAAACTCTGGGGACTACTCTTTACTTTTCCCCAGAGACCTGGATGCTCGAGCCAAAAATGAGTGCTACCGTGCCACTTTCCGGTTGCCCAAGGATGAATGCCTGGATGGACATACAGACTGTACCTTGTGGACACCATTCAACAAGATGCATATTCCTGGCCAGATGTTTGTTTCCAACAATTACATCTGTTTTGCCAGCAAGGCAGAGGAGGCCTGTCATCTCATCATTCCTCTCAGGGAGGTGGGGATTTCTTAGCTGTACATTAAGACTACAGGCCTTTCTTGTCTTTTGTGTGCTTCTAGCTTTTGTGCAGTGCTTTATAGATAATGGAGAATCTGCTAGACCCAAATCGTCCTTGTCTTTGTCTTCTAGGTGACAATAGTTGAGAAAGCAGATAGTTCCAGTGTCTTGCCCAGCCCTCTGTCCATCAGCACAAAAAGTAAAATGACCTTCTTCTTTGCAAATCTGAAAGACCGAGATTTCTTGGTACAGAGAATCTCTGACTTCTTGCAGAGAACCCCATCCAAGAAACCATGCGGCAGCGACAGGGAATGGAAGTGGAATTTGGCCGATCCTGGTTGTGAGGTACTAAGGAAATAGCTGGGAGGAGCATTTGTCAACTTTTCAGAGTCATGCTCCTTACAGTGTGTTAACAGTGCTTGTTACCAGCAAATGATGTCTCTTTGTTAGACAATTAGCAGAGGAGGGAGGCGGCCTGAGCTCAGATGCTTTATGTTTTGTTCAGGAGGTTCCAGAGTTGCCTTCCAGCAGTCCACTTGCAGTTAGCCCCACGTCTGCTTTCAGCAATCGACCTGTCAACTTCTGTGCCGGGGAAGTGCCAACAGCCTCGCAGGGACTACTCAAACTCTTCAGAAGAGATTCCGAAGAGCTCTTGGGACCCAAAGGGGTAAATTATATTTTAACTTAAAACAATTAACTCTAAATAGTTTGCAGTAGGTTGCAGATTTCCTGTCCTGCTCGAAGACTCTGAAAATGCCTTTTGTCCCTGGTCAGTCCTGCAGTGTCACTGCTATGCCTGTCACAATGATAGTGCTGCATAGATGAAACCTGACCATCCGCTTACTTTATCAATACTGAGATACCTGAGGTACTTGACTAGAGGCTGAGAAATAGTGTTACTGTGCTTCTCGGATGTAAATTCATGTCTGTGAAGAACTTTTCTTCAGATCAAGAAAGCAGAGAACTGGTATCTCTGCTTGCTAGTTAATCGTCTTAGACTATGGTTGTGCTTGCATTTATGTAGAGATTTGCAAGATGTAATGCCATTGCACAGCCCACATTGTAAAGACTTGACTTTAAGCAAGGTCAGAACTGATTCAGAACAGTGTAGGTGAGCATACGCCCTTTTATTCAGCAGAAAGAAGGTTTTAACTGTCACAATGCATGTCTCTTGTGAAGTGTAGGCCTGAGTATACCCAGAAATCACCTGTCCTTCAAACATAAAAATGCATTAATCTGCTAAAATGGTCATATTTGTTCCTGTGAAGGCAAAGGAGAAGATGAAGGAGGAGTCTTGGAACATTCATTTCTTTGAATATGGGCGAGGGATGTGTATGTATCGCACTGCCAAGACTAGGGAGCTGGTCCAAAAAGGAATCCCAGAGAATCTTCGTGGAGAGCTGTGGCTCCTTTTCTCAGGTAGGAGGTTGTGCTGGATACTTCGACAGCTAGCAGGAGTAAGCTTTCTGCACATCTCAAAGGAAAAGGTATAAACCTTAGCTCATTTAATAAGAAATTAATCACAAGTTACCTCCACCTGAATGATACTTCATGGTGTTTTTGCCAAAGATGCAATGATTGTGTTCCTGAGATGACTTTCTTTACAAGTGTAGTAGCTCTTTGGCCTCCTTTATCTGCATTTCAGTGTTGGGACCCAGACTCTAACATGACGGTTTAACAATGAGTTTGTTACTATACTTTCATATCTATTTGTAGTTGGTGAGTTCATGTAGTGCTTCCTGGCTGCCTCTTCTCTGAAACTGTGGGCATAAAACCTGTATTTCAGAGCTCGAGAGGTGAAGCAGTATTTGTTTGTCGTTACAGGGGCTTGGAATGAGATGGTGACTCATCCTGGTTACTATGCAGATCTTGTGGAAAAGTCAATGGGAAAGTACAATCTTGCTACAGAGGAAATTGAGAGAGATCTGCACCGTTCTATGCCAGAACATCCTGCCTTCCAGAATGAGTTGGGAATTGCTGCCCTCCGGAGAGTCTTAACAGCTTATGCGTTCAGAAATCCAACAATTGGGTACTGTCAGGTAAGAAAGAAGTCTTAGACTTGTTAATCCTACACAGTGACCATGATTGACTTGGACTTTTTCTGCAGTTTTTTGTTCAGTTTCAGACTTCTCCTTCATGCTGTCCGTGTATGAGAGTAGGAAAGAAGTGGTAATGTTGCAAGATCTCTTAACTGTCCTTTGGATGCAGCATTTAAATAGACTTGGCACATTTCTGTTAGGTGTAATGACAGAGTCTTTTACTAGTTTTCCTGCTACAGCTTTCCCTAGTTCAGCAAAAACATCTTCTGGTTTCATTAAAAAGAGCAATTAAATCGAGTAAGTGATGATGCACATGGGCAGTATTGAAAACGAAGCCAGTTGCTGGTTTGTGAAACAATTCAGTGGAAATTCAGATTAATTTTGTGTATTGCTCTGGTATTAGAGGTTCTCATTATGTTGTTCTGTTATGACCAAATTGTTACAAAGCTTTTTACGAAAACTTTGAAAATTATACATAGTCACATTGATTAATGAAAGTGCTTGACAAAAAGTAGTTCTGTTAATTTGCTGCCTCACAAACAGGAACTGAAACAGGAAGGTAAATTGGCTCAAGGTCATCTGTTGACTCATATAGCAGTAGAAGCTGGAAATAGATGTGACTCTCAGTGACAGTTTTGCTGTATTCATGCATTTTAAGTTTAGCTGGTCTGTAATGACAGAGCTTTCATTAACATCTTCATGTTTCTCTCCTATATCTGCATATTTAACTCTGCCGGCTCGTAGGCCATGAACATTGTTACATCAGTACTATTGCTATACTGCAATGAGGAAGAGGCTTTCTGGCTCCTAGTGGCTTTATGTGAGCGGATGTTGCCAGATTACTACAACACAAGAGTAGTGGGTGAGTCTTTGTCAAATTCATGCTGGAGCCTGGATTTTCAGATACAGTTTCACCAGCATCTCTCAGGAACATTTTGTTGTTCAGAATGAATTAAATGTGATGCATTTTAAAGATGATGAAGCACAACCCTGTTCCCTTTAAAGTTGCAGGTGTGTGATGGAGACATAGGAAGAGACACTACAGGCTGCCAAGGTAGTAGTACTACCTTGTAGTGACAAGGAAGATGAAGTCACTAAAAATTGGTAGCAGGAGGGACCATTAGCAGTAAGGAGGCATATCTAGAAGAAAATTACTGGGTTATTTTTTACCCATGTGAATGATGTATTAAATCTTTGGAATAGGCTTCCAGGAAAGGTTAGTGAAAGCACCGCATCATGGGCTTTTAAAGTCGGTCTCTATAAAAGAGTATAGCTTGACATAAATACTGTAATATCAGTAATCTTCCACCCCTTCTTTCAGGGAAAATGCATAGCTCAATGAGAGATTCTGTTGCTGCATGCTCTGCAATATAGGAATAGTCTCTATCGAAATTTGTTGTTTTATTGAGAACAGAGAACAAATCTAAATAAATGTGTTAATTTTAGTTCTAATGTTAAAAGGCTTATATGAAATTAAAGTGAACTCACACTATTTTGTTTTATAATTTATTAGCTTGAGTATAGTACCATGATACCACCAATTCGAGTTCTACCATTGTTTTTGTTTGTCTTCCCAGGTGCATTGGTGGACCAAGGCATCTTTGAAGAACTTACACGAGAGTATCTTCCACAGCTGTCAGAAAAGATGCAGGACCTGGGAGTGATTTCCACCATATCCCTTTCCTGGTTTCTCACTCTCTTTCTCAGTGTCATGCCCTTTGAGAGTGCTGTCGTTATTGTCGACTGTTTTTTCTATGAGGGAATCAAGTTTATCTTGCAGGTGTCATTGGCCATACTTGATGCCAACATGGAGAAGCTGTTACAGTGCTGTGATGAAGGTGAAGCCATGACTATTCTGGGCAGGTACTTACTGACATTGTTCTTATTTATAACTGAATAATAACGGTACCCTTTTAGTCATCGTCTTTTTCTACCTAATTCTATTACATAGCAGGTCACAGAGAACAGTCTAGGATGAAACTTGAGCTCTAGAGAGGTTTGCTATTGCTTTCTACAACAGCTGAAATTAATTTTTGGCTCAAGTATGGAGGAGTCCCTTATTTCTGGAATTGTTTGCTTTGCAGTATAATGCATTCCTGCTTTTCAGTTTTAATTTGAACTCCAAAGGGTTGTTTATCTGAAATTCACAGAAGAATTCTGATCTACTATTAAGAACAGATCCTGGC
Organism: Gavia stellata; assembly: GCF_030936135.1. Classification (NCBI taxonomy): domain Eukaryota; kingdom Metazoa; phylum Chordata; class Aves; order Gaviiformes; family Gaviidae; genus Gavia; species Gavia stellata. Next base: position 6,619,210 of record NC_082609.1, on the reverse strand, counting down.
AGGAATCGCATTCTAGAAACATAAAACTTTATCAAGCAGATATCTCCCAAGTTTGGTAAATGTAAGATGTTCTTGTTTGAAATGTGATTCTCTTCTGTGTGCAGCAAGATCTTCAGCTTACTGCTTGAAGCCCACTTTAAAAAGAGTAGATACCCCAAAAGTAGGGTGAAAATCAACTTTACTTCAGATACATTCAGGGTGGCATTGCAGGTTAGCTGGGAAAAATTAAATTTTCCAACGTGTTTAGATGAATGATACCAACAAGTTGGTAATGATGTATTTAGGATATTACTTCTTTTCCTGGACACTAATCCTGGAGTCTTACATCTGTTCTGTTTTGTCCCCACAGATATTTGGACAACGTAGTTAACAAACAGAGCATCTCTCCCCCTATTCCCCACTTGCATGCCTTATTGACGAGTGGAGATGACCCGCCACTTGAAATCGACATCTTTGAACTCATCAAAACATCCTATGAGGTAAGGTTCTGGCTTAGTTTTTGCCCAAGAGATTTTTCTCCACTAACATTCAGTTTTATACTTTGTGCAGCCTGAATTTGAACAGGAAACTCCCTGTGTGGTAGGGCCCACTGATTACTACCCGCTGTTGGTTATGCAGGTTGGCAGCGACGAGATTGCGCAAAGAAGTCTAAAAGCTATTAAAAGGGACTTCAGAGCAGTGGGGCGACTGGTTGAAGGATCGGTAGCACAGGTAGTGTTTTCCTCAATCCCTTCAGTGGCACAGAGGAACACTGAAAGGAATAGGAAAACGCACCTGTTTAACATGTGGCTCAGAGGCTGGTGCCATTCGTGGGATTTTGGGTTTTTTGACCATGGGGCGGTTTACACGGCACCCGACCTGCTGGCAGCAGATGGAGTTCAACTGTCCCCAAAAGGATTCTCGCTTATGAGTTGGCAAGCTTCATCGAGAGGGCTTTAAACTAGATTCAAAGGGGGAAGGGGATGAAATCAGGCTCACTGGAGATGAGCCTAGAGGTGGCATGCTGATGTTGGGGACTAAATTGATAGCCCAGCTTAAGTGCATTTACTCCAATGCACACAGCATGGGCAGCAAACAGGAGGAGCTGGAAGCCATTGTGCAGCAGGACAGCTATGATGTAGTCACCGTCACAGAAACATGGTGGGATGACTCGTGTGACTGGAGTGCTGCAATGGATAGCTATAAGCTCTTCAGAAGGGATAGGCAAGGAAGGAGAGGCTGTGCGGTGGCTCTGTATGTTAGGGAGTGTTTTGATTGTATAGAGCTCAATGATTGTGATGACAAGGTCGAGTGCTTATGGGTAAGGATGAGGGGGAAGGCAAACAAGGCAGATATCCTGCTGGGTGTCTGTTATAGACCACCCAACCAGGACAAAGAGGCAGACGAAGCATTCTGCAAGCGACTGGCAGAAGTCTTACAATCGCAAGCCCTTGTTCTTGTGGGGGAGTTCAACTTACCGGAGGCCTGCTGGAACTATAACACAGCAGAGAGGAAACAGTCCATGAGGTTCCTGGAGTGTGTGGAAGATAACTTCCTGACACAGCTGGTGAGTCTACCAGGGGACGTGCCCTGCTTGACCTGCTGTTTATGAACAGAGAAGTGATGGTCGGAGGCTGTCTTGGGCTTAGCGTCCATGAAATGATAGAATTCTCAATTCTTGGTGAGGTAAGGAGGGGGGTCAGCAAAACCACTAGAATGGACTTCCGGAGGGCAGACTTCAGCCTGTTCAGGACACTGGTTGAGAGGGTCCCATGGGACACGGTCCTGAAGGGCAAAGGGGTCCCGGAAGGCTGGACATTCTTCAAGAAGGAAATCTTAAAGGCACAGGAGCAGGCAGTCCCCATGTGCCGTAAGAAGAGCCAGCGGGGAAGATGACCGGCCTGGCTGAACGGGGAGCTTTTGCTGGGACTCAGGAGAAAAAGGAGAGTTTATCACCTTTGGAAGAAGAGTACAAGGATCTCATTAGTTCATGCAGAGAGGGAATTAGAAAGGCAAAAGTCCAGCTAGAGCTCAGTCTGGCCACAGTCGTAAGGGATAACAAAAAATGTTTTTACAAATATATTGACAACAAAAGAAGAGCCAAGGAGAAACTCCATCCTTTACTGGATGCGGGAGAGAACATTGTCACCAAGGATGAGGAAAAGGCTGAGGTACTTAATGCTTTCTTTGCCTCAGTCTTTAATAGCCGGACCAGGTATCCTCAGGGTATTCAGCTCCCTGAGCTGGAAGACAAGGATGGAGAGCAAAATAAACTCTCCATGATCCAGGAGGAAGCAGTTAATGACTTGCTGTGCCACCTGGACGCTCACAAGTCTATGGGGCCTGATGGGATCCACCCAAGGGTACTGAGGGAGCTGGCGGAGGAGCTTGCCAAGCCACTCTCCATCATTTATCAACAGTCCTGGTTAACAGGGGAGGTCCCATACAACTGGAGGATTGCCAATGTGATGCCCATCTACAAGAAGGGCTGGAAGGAGGATCCGGGGAACTACAGGCCTGTCAGCCTGACCTCAGTGCCAGCGAAGATTATGGAGAGGTTCATCTTGAGGGCGCTCACAGGGCATGTGCAGGACAACCAAGGGATCAGGCCCAGCCAGCACGGGTTCATGAAGGGCAGGTCCTGCTTGACCAACCTGATCTCCTTCTGTGACCAGGTGACCCGCCAAGTGGATGAGGGAAAGGCTGTGGATGTTGTCTACCTGAATTTTAGTAAAGCCTTTGACACTGTTCCCCACAGTATTCTCCTGGAGAAGCTGGTGGCTCGTGGCTTAGACAGGTGCACTCTTTGCTGGGTAAAAAACCAGCTGGACGGCCGAGCCCAGAGAGTTGTGGTGAATGGAGTGAAATCCAGTTGGCGGCCGGGCACAAGCGGAGTCCCCCGGGGCTCAGTTTTGGGGCCGGTCTTGTTTAATATATTTATCGATGATCTGGATGAGGGGATTGAGTGTTCCCTCAGCAAGTTTGCAGATGGCACCAAGTTTGGCGGGAGTGTTGATCTGCTCGAGGGTAGGAAGGCTCTGCAGAGGGATCTGGACAGGCTGGATCGATGGGCCGAGGCCAATTGTATGAGGTTCAACAAGGCCAAGTGCCGGGTCCTGCACTTGGGTCACAACAACCCCATGCAACGCTGCAGGCTTGGGGACGAGTGGCTGGAAAGCTGCTCAGCGGAAAAGGACCTGGGGGTGTTGGCCCACAGCCGGCTGAACATGAGCCAGCAGTGTGCCCAGGTGGCCAAGAAGGCCAACGGCATCCTGGCCTGTATCAGAAACAGTGTGGTCAGCAGGAGCAGGGAGGTGATCGTGCCCCTGTACTCAGTGCTGGTGAGGCCGTACCTTGAATCCTGTGTTCAGTTTTGGGCCCCTCACTACAAGAAGGACATTGAGGTGCTGGAGCGTGTCCAGAGAAGGGTGACAAAGCTGGTGAGGGGTCTGGAGCACAAGTCTGATGAGGATCAGCTGAGGGAGCTGGGGGTGTTCAGTCTGGAGAAGAGGAGGCTGAGGGGAGACCTCATCACTCTCTACAGTTATCTGAAAGGTGGTTGCAGAGAGGTGGGTGTTGGTCTCTTCTCCCACGTGACAAGCGACAGGACAAGAGGAAATGGCCTCAAGTTGCACCAGGGGAGGTTTAGGCTGGATATTAGGAAAAATGTCTTTACTGAGAGAGCGGTGAAGCACTGGCAGAGGCTGCCCAGGGAGGTGGTGGAGTCACCATCCCTGGAGGTGTTCAAGGAACGTGTGGACGTGGCACTGTGGGACATGTTTTAGTGGGCATGGTGGGGTTGGGTTGATGGTTGGACTTGATGATCTTACAGGTCTTTTCCAACCTTAATGATTCTGTGATTCTGTGAGTGTTCATAGCTTGAAGTGCTCAAGGAGTGCAGGCCCAAGCCATTAATCCTGCTGTTTGTTATGAGAAGAGCCTAACACTGTTGGCTGTTGTGGATTACAGTCTCCCCACCACCAGTGGAGACTAAAACGAAGACTGCAAATAAGTAAAAATTACAGGCCAGAGATTTCTTCCTGCTTTGACAAAAAAGTCTCCATTCTTACTTGTATGTGAGGATTGTCAGTGCTAGGGAGTTGGGGAGGGAAATTCAGGGTAAAAAATGTGAGGTATACTGCAGAAACATGGAAGCATCCCAGTTCTTGCGCACAGGAATCCTGTTCTGGGATCCACGTTATAGTAAAAGGAAGGTGACCCGAGAATAGTGCCAGTGCTGTTGAAATACCTCTGCACTGGTGAAGGTGTACCTTATTATTCATACTGAGAACAAACTCATAAGAAATTTGTATCTGAATGATGGAAGGAACATAGGCAAGATAAGTGGTATTTGACAGTTCTTCTCTGCTATGCTGTGGTAAATGTGGATTCATTTCCCTTTTTATCTCCTGTTCTTCATCCTGTCCCCTTCCAGCTGCTTACAGTCAGGCAGCTATCATTTTGCTGGGTATTTTGTTTGTTTCTTCGAATCTGCCATCTCTGTTTGTTCTCAGTTTCTTTTATAAAAAAGAGTGTCACCAAATCAATCTTACTTGTCTGACCTAGTCAGTAGAAAAGCCTGTTAACTTTTGTGTTTCTAGCTGAATTTCATATGGGTCCTATTAAAAAACCGGGCTGAAGGGAATGACAACCGGTCTATTCTCTTATGTCTGCCACAGTACAGGATCTGTATTTCTGTCAATCCTTACAGATGCTTTTTCACCTGTTCTTTAGAAACCTCTGATGTTGGATTTCTCATGAATTCTGAATGACTTCTCTTGCAGGACAGGGGAATAGAGCTCAAGTTTTTTCTCATCTTTTTGCTGCTGGTGAAAGGCTTCTAGGGGTTTTAGATCATCTCTGAGGGGATAGTACACTTGTTAAAGAACATGTAATTGAATGGGGATTGTTCTTTCTTTAGGAGATGATGTTGACCTGGTCTGCTTCCTTTCTTGTAGAAATTTAGCAATCTGAAGGCAGATGACATTGAACAAATGCGTTTTAAACAAAGGCTGAAAGTGATCCAGTCGCTGGAGGATACAGCCAAGAAGAGTGTGGTATGTGAATCCCAGATTGAATGAGCTACCAAATGGCATATTAACGGAATGTGTTTTGCTGTAAGCATCTAGAAAGTTTGCCCTGTAGCAGACCCAGTTTTAAGTGACTTAAAGAATTGCAGTTAATTTGAAAAAAATGGATTTACTGGCTGGAATACTGGATTTTCAGGTTTTTTTCTTCACATGGTTCTAATTAATCTAATAAAATGGATTGAAGTGCTGGAGCATGATTGAATGAGGTATTTGGCATGGAGGGAGATAAAAAACACTTGTAGGTCTTCTAGTAGTCTCCACTGCCTAGCACTATCTGTTTTACTACTTGCCTAGTATCTTTGAGAAAAGCTAGCTAGCAGATAATTATTTTCCTGCCATTTAGAGAGTATGCTAGCACATTAGGGAATTTTACAGAAGGGTTCATGGCCAAAGGGGAGTATCCACATCTATTGCAATTATCTCCCATGTCCTAGGTGGAGAACCTCATCCCTGTGGTTCTTTCACTGTTGTTTTTCAATGCATCTGAGTCAAACATCTGAAGATAAAAACAAGAGGGAGGGGCCACACAGTCTGCAGAGTCAGGTCTGCACAAGCAGGAAATAAGCACAGTAATTTTTTCTAGCTGCTCAAAATGTCAGCAGTTTCTGCTTGGCCAGAAACTGTCTTCCTGGCCTGTAATCCATAGCAATGGGAGGCATCGGAATGGTTATGTTTTCCCTCCCGTCCTGTGTCGTATCTCCTTGCACTTGTTCTTTTCTATGTTACACAGATTTTTTCAGTGAGCCATATTTAATTTTTCTAGCTTTGAAATAAGTTGTTCACTCTATTTTCTCCCCAACTATAGGTTCGAGCTGTGTCTAGTGACATTGGTTTCTCTATCGAAGAACTAGAAGAGCTGTATGTAGTGTTCAAGGTAAGAAGCTGGAGTGAGGAAGAATGTGTTCTGGCACAGAGAGAACAAATATCAAAATAAGTTGAAAGGGAAGCAATGACTTTGATTCTTAATCCAACCTATCAGAAACAGATGTTGCATTCCGTTATACATGGTGCCAGTGAGACTGGCCCTATTACTATGCAATTGATTATTATTTTTTTTCCAAAGGTGGCCAAAACACGTTCACAGTACTTGAATGATACTTATTCAGAAAGAGATTGCGGAGGCAATGGAGAGGAATGTCACATAGCACTTAGAATAGGGAGCTAGGATTGACTATAACTCAATTTTTATTCTAAAGTTTGCCATTGACTTGCTCTGTAATTGTGACAAAATTACTTAAGTGCTTTGCCTCTATTTGTCAATGTATGTATTTTTAAGAGAGTGATATTACCCAACTGCATTTCCCAAAGTCACTGCAAACTCAATTGCACTGTGCTATAGACTCAGAAAGAGAGACTTAGTTCTAAAACCTGCATGTTCCCTTTGCAGTAAAGCCTGAGTGTCATTTCATTCAAATCTGAAATAATGTTTTTTGTATTTTTCACTTAAAATGTTCTTTGTGCTTTTCGTGAAATCCCTGTCTCTTCCTTCATTTCTTATTATTTTGTAGAGAAGTAACGCTAAGAATAATGGGAGAGATAAACAGTGTGTCCTGAAATGTCTCTTCTCTGCTTACTCAATGCTATTCTTGAGCTATAACAAAGTCTCCATTCCTGTTGATTGTTGTAGTGTAGTATAATCTGACTTATTAATCCTTTCCCTCCAAAGGCAAAGTATCTGATGAGCTGTTACTGGGGAAGTAATCGTGCTGCAGCTGCCCGCCGAGATCAGAGTTTACCCTACCTGGAGCAGTATCGCATAGACATGGAGCAGTTCAAAGAGCTGTTCATCAGTTTGACCCCCTGGTCCTGTGGCACACACACGCCTGTGCTAGCAGGGCGTTTATTCCGGCTTCTGGATGAGAACAGGGATTCTCTCATTAACTTCAAGGAGTTTGTGACAGGGATGAGTAAGTGGTGCTTTTGGAGATGATGGAATATTGCAAAAATTGTTTCTGTCCTTTTCCAAGCCGAGAACTAAAAGGAGATAGTGATGTTCGCATTATTGTGAGGGGAGGGTGGCAGCCTTACAGGAAGCCTCAGGCAGAAAAATAGATGCCTTTTTTGCTGCTAGGCAGTCTCCTGTTTTGCGAAACGATAGGTGGCAAACCAACAAGATGCAGCTTTGCTGTGAATTTCTTTACTGCTTCTGCACAGGGCTGTGTGCAGTTATCGTTTCCTCACTGCATGTGAACTCATTCTGTTTTGAGCCTGTGAGCAGAGGGTGATTCTTTTATCCTAAATGCTATTTTTCTTAACTTTTTTTTTTTTTCTTCACAGGTGGGATGTACCATGGTGACCTCACTGAAAAACTCAAAGTACTTTACAAACTGCATCTGCCCCCCGGTGAGTGATTGCTTTCATGTATTGCTACTATTGAGCACGATCTGTTCTGACATGCAATTGAAAAGGGATGCCTCATGAATTTTGCTAATGAAGTGGGTGATACTGCTGTTCAATTAGCTTAGAGATCTTAATGTTTCCTTCTCTGTAAATACAGCTCTGAATCCAGAGGAGACGGAGTCTGCTTTGGAGGCCACAAGTTACTTCACAGAGGATGTTACAACAGAAGGTAATACAACACTGCTGCCTTTACCTCTCAGTTTGGGCAGGAGTTGCAGCACAAATCCATGTGCCGTGAATAGTGATTTTTTGCAAGGCATGGTCTCGTGGTGGCAGCATGTTAAGATGGCCAGTGTGTTTGAGTTTGCTGTCTTTGTTGCGTGATGGGAAAGAAGTTTGGAGCTTAAACTGCTCGGTGGCCATTTCGTGCAGGACACAGCACGCTCTGAGGCACAGTTACAGACTGCTGAAGAGGAGCAGTGTGCTTTTACCAGCCCCTGTCTCCCACTATGGTTTAGGTTTTTCATGCAAGTCTCATTGTCTCTCTTCTTGTTTTTGTTTCCTTCTCTGTGTCTGTCTATGTCTGGCCTTTTCTTCTGTTTTATCTGGGATATTGTCCCCTCAACCCCTTTTTCTGCTGCTCAAGTATCTCCTTTTGTCTCAGAGCTGGATTTCTGCCTGCACTGTGAGTCTCAAGGTTAGTCCATGGATTATGTGCATGCATTGAGCATGGTTATAATGCTGATATCATCTGCCAGCACCAATGTGCTATTTCAAATACTCTGAAGTTCTTGCTGCTGCTCCTTTCTCATGACACTCCTACTATGAATAAAGTGCTCTGAGTAATTAGATACCTTTCAGTATATTCTACCTATTGTGTTTCAATCTTGGTCAAAATAGGTTTTGTCCAGCTTCTTTCAGTGGAATTTGTCTCACCCTAGAAACTGGTGGGGGGAAAATACTCTCAGAGCAGACTGTGGGGTGTGCTAGGCTTGCTGGCCTGGATAGATGATACCTGTGCCTCCTCCACAGTCTCCTAATTTAAAGGAATAAGGCTGCATGCCATTGAATTGTAAAACTGTTAGTAGACTAATTTACTGTATTTCTTAAAATATAATTTTGGGGATTGTCAATTACAAGATCAAAGTATGTCATTTGTGGTAAATGTTTTCCGAAATACTATAATGCTCAAAAAAAATCTGAGTAAGTAGTTGTGCTGTTTGGTGCTAGATGGCTAACTTAACAGTCTGAGTTGAGCCAAGATTTCCTATAAAGTCTAGTGACAATATAGGAAACCAGAAGCAAAGTTAGTGAAGTTAGACTCTGCAAATTACTCCCGAATTGTCAGTTCAGTCAGTGAATAATGGTGAGTGTAGATATTAGTCATACATGTGCTCAGCAGTGGTTTGGGTTTTTTCCATTCGTTATCTTGCTTTGGATAACTGAACTTCTTTGTCTTTAAGCCATCACATTGCTTAGCTGTCTTTCTTATCTGTGTTTCACCCTTTCTTTTAAGAGTTCTGCCCTCTACCTCAGCCCTTCAACCAGCTTTTTCAGTGTGGCTTTTCATCCAGTTCATCTTGTCAGCCTCTTGCTTCCATCCTGTTCTTTTCACTCCTCCAAATACGATGTGGGAGTGTGAGGTCTAACTTCTATTAAATATATTCTTGTATGATTTTAATTGGTATGTGAGTTGTCTTATGTTCTTCATGTGTTGTATTGTGAAAATCAGCTATTAATAATTCATTTATAATTCCACATTTTTTTAGAAACCCAGGAAGATAAAGGAAGGAGAAGTGAGAATGGTCCAGAAAAAGGTAATTTCATCATAAATAGACCACATTCTAGTCTTGTCTCTCTCATAATATGAACTGTTCATTGTCCTTTGCTGTATCAGGGAGACCTTTCAAAGTGTCCCTTGTGGACAGAGGTAAAGTGGGATGTGAGCTGGGAAATAAATCTCTCTTATGCCTTACTGCTCTGACTCTTTTACATACCAAGATCATAACATTTGTAAGTCATGTTTGGTAAGTTGTCAACTCATAGAGTTCATTTATGAGAAGTCAAGCTGATGCAGCAGTGTTAGAATTTTTGCTCTACTGAGCTGGATCAGATAAACCAGCAGACAACAATGCAGCCTTCCTGGTAGATGCTTTCCTGAACCATCAATAAAACCTGCTTCCAGCATGATTTTTGCTGGCACAGCATTCACTTCTTAAGTCTGAAACCATTAACCACCTAACAGTAATGGCTTGATCTTACCTTGCAGAGGAGAAAGGTACCAGTCCACAGGACTATAGATACTACCTAAGAATGTGGGCCAAGGAAAAAGAGTCCAAGAAAGAAACCATTAAAGATCTCCCCAAAATGAGCCAGGTAAGAAGTTAATGTGAAGGTTTCCAGTTAAATGACTGGGAGGTTAGTGGGGAATTCAGCAGTATGTGCAGCATTTTGCCAGCATACTCAGTCCTTGCCTGTGGATTCCCCTGCTGTTCTGGTCTGGGGAGCTTTAGAAGCCTCTAATTCCAAACGTTTGTGTTGAATTGCTCAGACATGGGCAAACTGCTTTGTTTCCACCAATCAAATTTATTTTAATATCTCTGCCTCCCAGACCAATTTTTCCTGTAAGAACTGCAATCTCTGTTTTCCCTCAGTGCAGTATGTTTCAAATATGCCATCAGTCATACACACTTGGTTGGCTTTTTTGGTTTTGCATTGCCTCGAATTACAGCTGCTTGGTGGAGAGCGAAGAATGTGGTTACAGGAAAGAGTCTGATGACTGGTGGGATCTTTTCTGTCTCTAATTTCCTTGATGGCTGCTACTTAAACCAGTTTGGAAATACTTAAAAGCTAACCACAGAAGAGTAGCAGCACAGAACTAAAACTTTAGGTTTTCTCAGATGTGAGTATGTGAGTACTCTGTTCGTCTGTCAGCAAAAAAACCCTACCACTATTAAATTGCTAGCTGTGTCTCAATTTAGCCGCTATGGCAGAGAGAGAAGATTTTGCCTGTATTGGACTGTTCTGAATTAGTACAATAAATTGCCACTTACTTGGCGGGGAGGCAGATAAACAAGGAGTCAGTCAAGATGGTGCCTGTTGCTTCATCTCAAGGAGCACCTGGATGACGCTTTTAGTCATAGGTTTTGGTTTAGGTAGTCCTGCGAGGAGCAGGGAGTTGGACTCGATCATTATGGGTCCCTTCCAACTTGAGATGTTCTGTGATCTGCCACTGTCAACTTGCCTGAAGTATGATTTTTTTGGTCTTTGTCTTTTAAAGGAACAATTCATAGAGTTATGCAAGACCCTTTACAACATGTTCAGTGAGGACCCGGTGGAGCAAGAGCTGTACCATGCAATTGCCACTGTAGCCAGTCTCCTTCTGCGAATTGGGGAGGTTGGGAAAAAATTCTCCAACAGGCCCATGAGGAAGTCTGAGGACTGCAAAGCAAACACTACCCAAGATCCTGTGAGTGAAGAGGAGTCACCAACATCTGAACAGAGTCAGAATTCAGCAGTGGAGCAGCAACCCCAGGCTGACCATGAGGACAAAACCTGTGGATATGCTCAGCCTGAAAAAGCACAGCAGGAGAACCTAACTCTAGGAGATGGATCAGGGGAAGGACAAGGCTCTCCTTTACAGCTGCTATCAGATGATGAAACCAAAGATGACATGTCCATGTCTTCCTACTCCATGGTCAGCACCGGCTCCCTGCAGTGTGAAGACATTGCAGATGACACGGTCCTGGTTGGTTGTGAAGGCAGTAGTTCAGCTGCCAGGTATGGTAGTACCATAGATACTGACTGGTCCATCTCCTTTGAGCAGATCTTAGCTTCCATGCTGACGGAAACGGCCCTTGTAAACTATTTTGAGAAAAAGGTCAACATTCTGCAAAAGATCAAAGATCAGAAGAAGGTAGAGAGGCAGTTCAGTTCATCCAGCGACTATGAACTTTCCTCCGTGTCAGGGTGAACTCAAGAAAGCAGGAATTGTCTTTGGGAGATAAAACAGGGAGATAATGAGGCAGATGGCAGGATGGTTTGGTATTTTGTGTTTGGGGTATTTTTTTGTTTAATCAGAGACCAGTAACTACACAATTACACAATAGATTCCAATCAATAAGGGGCTTCTGACAGTGACTGTTTTGTGTAGGTGCTTCTTTGGCTACTCTGGCTGACAGAATTATATTTACATTCTCAAGAGCCATTAGAACCTGATAGCCCCTGACATATAGAATTACCACCATAAATTATGCATGTCTGCCTTTTGCTGTCTTTTATTTTAATGAAGTTTTATTTCAGACGATAACTGCTCCTTGCCTGCCCTTGTTTGCTGTAGGTTCTTGGGTAACTTGCACAGCAGACGCAGCCTGGCTTGAAACCACATTCAGCTCTGGCTGCCCATCTGAAAGCTAATGCAGTGTAGTCAAGTGCTATAGGACCCTGACCTATAAATAGTCTTGTAAGTTCTTCAGTGCTGTTCTGTGACTCAGCAGCTATAATGCAAATGTGCCCCGCTGCTCCCAGCACCCTAAGGTCTAAACACAGACATTTCTCAGATCTGCAAGTTTCTTTCAGACGCGATTTGGCATTTTCATAGTGTATGAGCACCTTTTTTTCTCCTTCAGCATTCAGGAGTTTTCAGACAAACCTGGTTTGCTAGCATTTGCTTTTCTAATTCTTTGAAAGCCATTGGTTTTGGTTGGTCTGGGAAGCCACAAGCTCCTTGACTCCAGTGCGGAAGTAATATTAAGTCAATCAATGGGCTCATGGCGGTTATAATGAGGAAATACATTCCTAAAGTAGAAGTCGGTGAATCAGCCTCGGCATTATGGGGCAGCGGCACACTGATCTGCTGGACTTTCCCTGTTGGTACAGAAAACATTAATTGTTTCTTGCTGATTCTCCGTTTTTACCAGCTAGTGATGGGCCCAATTTTTAGGAGAACCCCTAAGAATACTCTGATCGGTCAGCCCTCACAAATGCTTGGGGCAGGAAGATGTGCAGGAGTGTTGTGCCGCCTGCAGCTGCCCAGTGTGTCCTTTCTGAACATCTCTTGTACAAAGAGTCTAGCAATGGACGTGCTCTTAGAAACTACTACGCATCAAAGGGCATTCATACCTAAAGCGGAAGAATTCAAAGCATTCTCAAAGCAAACTCTGCCATCAGCCCATTATGGGAAACCTGAATAGGCTAGATCTCTTTCCAGTTAGAGACAAAATAACTGGGAGACTGAGTGACTGCTCTTTTAAATCAATTAAGACCGGAAGAAACTAAGAGTTCGCCTTCTGGTAGTAGGGCGTGCGCTCCGAGGAAGGAGAATTAATGCTGTTCCTACAGATAAATTCATCTCAGTACGCAGGCATCTGCCTTGCAGGGCCAGAGCGAGAGGTGCTGCTGCTCGGCCAGAGCAGACCCTGCACTGAAGGCAAGGTTTGCTACAGCTTTTGGCTGGCGTTTGGAGTATTAAGGATGGGAAGGACACGTATGGTTGGATGTTCCTGTTTAACACTACTTGGTGTGCTACTCAGTGTTAATTCCTCCTTGTGACATTCTCTGTATTCACAGCTGGTACATATTTCTCTGCCTCCTCTGCCCTATATCACTGGAGAGCAGCCATTAGTAAAACTGCTTTTACTAATTATTCAGTAATTTATTGTAATTTTTTAAAAGTACAAATAATACATGTGATTTTACACTGTCTGTCTTACCTGTCATGTACTCAATAAATGAACCAGAATCCTACAGGCAACCTTGACTGCCATTTATTTCTCTGAGCTCATGGAATATTGCTTGTTCTTTGTCCATGGTGGTTGTCTAAAAGAAAAGACTTGGAGTGACTAGAGTCTGACTTTTTTTTTTCCCTTCTTTCTTCTTTTTCTTTTTTCTTTTTTCTTTTTCTCTTTTCTCTTTTTCTTTTTTATGTCTTTTTTCCTTTTTTCCTTTTTTCCTTTTTTCCTTTTTTCCTTTTTTCCTTTTTTCCTTTTTTCCTTTTTTCCTTTTTTCCTTTTTTCCTTTTTTCCTTTTTTCCTTTTTTCCTTTTTTCCTTTTTTCCTTTTTTCCTTTTTTCCTTTTTTCCTTTCCCTTTTTTCCTTTTTTCCCTTTTTTCCCTTTTTTCCCTTTTTTCCCTTTTTTCCCTTTTTTCCCTTTTTTCCCTTTTTTCCCTTTTTTCCCTTTTTTCCCTTTTTTCCCTTTTTTCCTTTTTTCCTTTTTTCCTTTTTTCCTTTTTTCCTTTTTTCCTTTTTTCCTTTCCCTTTTTTCCTTTTTTCCTTTCCCTTTTTTCCCTTTTTTCCCTTTTTTCCCTTTTTTCTTTTTTTCCCTTTTTTCTTTTTTTCCCTTTTTTCTTTTTTTCCCTTTTTTCTTTTTTTCCCTTTTTTCCTTTTTTCCTTTTTTCCTTTTTTCCTTTTTTCCTTTTTTCCTTTTTTCCTTTTTTCTTTTTTCCCTTTTTTCCCTTTTTTCCCTTTTTTCCCTTTTTTCCCTTTTTTCCCTTTTTTCCCTTTTTTCCCTTTTTTCCCTTTTTTCCTTTTTTCCCTTTTTTCCTTTTTTTCCTTTTTTTCTTTTTCCCTTTTTTCCCTTTTTTCCCTTTTTTCCCTTTTTTTCCCTTTTTTCTTGTTTTTTTCCCACTTTTTTTTCCTTTGTCCTTTTTTCTTTTTTGCCGGCGGACTCGAGGGGCAGAGCGGGAGACTCGCTGGTAGCGGGGTGTCACGTGGCCGGAAGGCGCGCGTTGCCATGGCGAGGGCGGGCGGCGGGATGGCGCAGCGGTTCTGGGCGCTGCGGTGCTGCTCCTGCCGCCTCTTCCAGGTGCAGCAGGTGGGTGCGGGCCGGGCCGGGCCGGGCCGGGCGGGGAGCGGGCCGCGACTGACCACCTCTGCCCCCTCCTAGGCCAAGCGGAGCGGGAAGTGGAGCTGCAGCGTGTGCGGCCAGCGGCAGGCGGTGCAGAAGGTGAGGGGCCGGGGCGGCCTCGGCGGCGGGGCGGAGCGGAGCGGAGTGAGCCGCGGTGCCTCGGCCACCGCTGCCGAGCCCCGCCGGGCCGGGAGGGAGGGCTGTGCGGTGGCAGTGGGAAGGCCAGCGTGGTGGTGAGTAGCCCTGGAGGGTGGCGGTGGGGAGCCCAGAGTGGCAGTTAGCCCTACACAGGGCATCACACACTCAGCCGTATGTGCTAACTTTAGTTAGCGCTCCGTCACCTGGGGTTGAGCCTCACTTTGTGCTGGTTCCTTCTGGCTGCTCCCTGAGCCTTCTTTTTCTTTAGTTCTTTTTTTTTTTTTTTTTCAGGTTTACGGCCAAGGGTCTGGCCTGGACTGTAGGCACCATGTCCAGAAATTAAACTTGCTGCAGGGTGAGGCAGAGGAAGCAATTGGTTGGACAACTCGGTAGTGTTTAATCTTTATCTGCTTTTTTCTTTTGGTGTGCTAGAGTTGATGTGCATCTTCACACATTGGGTGCCTGTTACCTAATTTGAGCTCACAAGAGGCTTTTCTGTCCTGTTGTAAAGCCACGACACACACCAGTTTTGTTGTCACCTCATAGGAACAAACTATTTGTTGGGTTTAGTGTCCTGGCACATTTCTTTTGACAAGGAATTTTTTCAGATAAGTGTAGTTGATCGATAGTGTGTGTTGGTCAGGCCTTTACCCATTAAAATATATGCAATAGGGTTTGGGGTTTGTTTGGTTTTTTTTTAAGTTAGTCCTTATTTACTGTTTGATGAGCTGATTGTGGAGGTGTTCATCTTACAGACTGACAAGCAGTGCAGAGGTGCATCCTTAGAGAGAAATCATCCTCCACTCTAAGCTGTTGCTACCTGACTGTTGCCATTCAGGGGTTTCACACTGTGAACCTGCTGAGTAATTGCTGCTGCTGTTGATAAAAAGACTTGTTTAGTGCAAACATTTGGGTGTAATTCCTGCTGGGCTGGAAAATCTGAGTAGCACTTTCCTGTTTATTTCATTCCTGAATCTGTTTACAAATGGCCTAATCTTGAACTGGACTTGAACTGCTCCAGCTTCCTTTTTACTCAAGGTTATTTTCAGAAATCAGTCAAAGCTCGTTAGATAACTTAGTTGTGTATATGCAGTGCTTCAGGGTTAAGCTTTGGGAAGAAAACTCATTGTTTGTTCACTTTATCAAAAAGGGTTGCTATTTCTATTCTCAAAACATTGTGCAATTCAAAACATTGTGAAATAACTTCCCTTTTTTCTTGGTTGCTTGGGATATAATTAGTGGGTTTAAGCTCTTGTCCCAAAAGAGACGCTGTTATATCCCTAGTTATGATCAATTAGAATTTATAATTGCATGATTAGCGGCTTAAATCAAACTTGCTACTCTGTTTGTATAGAAAGAAGGAGCACTACCCGCTAACCAGATTTTTTCAAGTATTTGGGCAATATATCTTGCAAATCCTTCATTTGACCTCTGCTTTTCTATAGATTCTGGTTTTTTTCCTGACATGCCTCTTATGCCCTGTTCCTAGCCATGCTTTCTATCCAATCACTTCTGCTATGATTAGGAGATTTGAAAATTATAAATCAACAGACAGACGTCTGTTCTAGAAACTCGAACTTAAACATCTGTTTTAGGTGCGTAGAAGAATCTGTAAATGACAGCCAAAATATAGCAGCCCATCGTGAAGACAGTTCGGTCCAGCAGGTAAGATACCTACAAAGCTGAGGCAAATACCAGCCTATACTGACCTAGGTGAATGAAAGTGAAATCAGTGATCCCTTCATACGGGTTCAGACAGCTGAAATACAGTGTATATAGTCAGAGAGGCCCCAGCAGAGAGAGAATGAGATGTATACAGAAACTCTCTCCTCCACCAGGATACTGAACCTGGGAACACGATACAGGAACATGTCCTAAACTGATTTGTGATTTGAGGCATTCAGCGCATACGTAACTGCCAAAAATGAGAACCCTGCATTTTGCTGTTTTCAGTAATTCTCCAATGTTGCAGGAGGGGAAGGCAGAAGTCAGTCGCTGGAGTAAATATCTGGATAAGGACAGTGAAGATCAGGAAGATGGGGAGGAGGAAGCAGATACAGAAAGGCAACAGTTCTGTTCCCGGAGGAAGAACACTGTGGAAGAACAAAGGTACAGAAAGAACTTTTTTAATTCCTGCCTCTGAGTGGTGACATTTGGTTTGGAGGTGTGGGAGGTAGCTCATCTCTGACAGCTGAACAAAGTACAGGTTGCAATGTACGACCTGAGCTGAGCAGGGCTTTGGTATTTGGGGGTAAAACTTCTCTTATTGCTAGCGCCATGCATCTTATGAACATTTCTGGTGATTTGTGAAAAAAATTCACAGTGGAGCTAATCTGTCCTCTTTGTGAATGGTTTTCTTGGCCAGGAAACACCAGAAGAGCTTCCTCTCCAGTGATGTTCAGGAGTATGCAGAAGAAAATGGAGTTTTCCAGCTTGCCTACCAAGCCAAAAAGGTTAAAACCTTTAGTTGTAGAAGATGCTTCCTACCAGTGAAACAAAACAGTGTTCTCCCGACCTCTTTTGTGTCATAATTTTGAAGTTTTTTGAGTCTTCCTCTGCTCTTCTGTTTGAATGACTGGGGAGGAGAAGAAAATTGTGTCAGGAGTTTCTCTCTGAAAGGTTTTAGTCAGGCAAAAACAATGCCAACTTGCATAAGCTGAGTGGTTGAGCCAGATTCCTCTATCAGCACAGTTGCAAACCATGCTGCCCTGCTTTACTGAGCAGTGGCACCTGTGTAGTATGCAGTTATTAAGGCTACTGTGATTACCTGCAGTGCCAGTGAAGCTGGCCTGAGTCTTCACAGCCCAGAGTTCATAGGCTCACCCAGCGCATCAGCCTCAGCTCTGTCTCAGAGGGCTAGTGAGAATTTGGGTGCATTTGAAAGACCTGATTGCTCGCTCTTTGCCTGCTTCTGTGGAGCTTGGCTGTGCCTGCTAGATTTATAACCAAGCTCTCTTTCTTCTTACAGCGCAAGAGATGTTTAGTAGCAGTGCCTGATCAAGATGATGGAAGTGCTGTTTCTGGAGACAGTATGGTTCCTGCTGTCTGTGAGTCTGTAGCGCCTGAGGAGAATACACAAACCCCAACTGCTTGTACCAAACCCTCGAAGTGGGAAAAATTTCTCTCATGTTCTGACAGCTATAGCAAAAATGCTGCCAGGGTCACCTTGTCACCACAGGAGGGCAGTGGAAGGTTGGGGCTTCACAGCACCGCTGCAGCAGATGCTGGTACGGCCAGTAGGTGCTCGGAACAGGCTGGAAGAACTCTACCTCAAGGTACAGGTTTTGAATTTAAAAAGTGTGTTGCTAGCCCTGAGCATCTTGCCTCAAAACTGCCTTGCACCACAGTGCTCAGCACCACTTGCTCAGTTGAGGAGGATGTGTTATTCAAAGAACCTCAAAGCCAATTGATAAGGGCAGGATGTGGTGGTGTAGAGACCACTACAGGAAGGTGCTGTTTGGATAGCACAAGGAGGGCAAACACCCTTGCTAACCGTACCACTGGGCCAAAGCCTAGCAGTGTTTCTTGTCAACGCCTCTTCTGCACAAGTGAGGAGTTTGATGATGATCTCTGAGAAGTTCAGGCATCTTTGGCATTGCTTTGTCTCTATAATGTATTTGGTATGCTGAGTACTGAGGCAAAGATTTTGACCTGAAAATGGCTTTACTGTAAGCTTTACAGAACTGCACTATTAAAGCTGTTTACTTGCTCTATGGCTGTGTTTGGGGAAAGGGTATGAGGGTGGAAGAGGCTGTTGCAGTGCACAGGTACTACGGTTCTGGTGTCATCTAGCAACCTCATCAGCTAGAAGTAAGAGTGGAAGTAGGTCAGCTTAGGAGGAGAAAGCTCCCAGGCTGTAAGGATTCCTGGCTCATACAATTAAATTCTGTGATTAATTCCCCATTACAAACTACAGCTCTTTTTCCTTCGTGCTACCTCTTTGTTTAGATCTCCCATAGCAACCCTTTCTTGCGGAGCCAGCTTCAGAGCCAGCAAAGCAGTTGATTTCTCTTTCTAAGTGTAGCCCTAAGGGTACACCCAGGTATGTGCAAAAAGGCAAGCCTACAGTCTTGGGCTGCCTCTGTTGTATAGAGACCTGCTTGATTAAATCACATGCTCTTAGCCAAGTCTTTCTCCTCTTTTTAGCTAAGTAATACAGCTGTGATACTTAAATACTCACACAGATTCATCACAGGAAGTAGTATTTATTTTTCCTCCATTCTACAAGCACTTAGGAACATGATACAGAAACCCTTAGCAGGAAGAAAGATGAACCGCTGAGTAAGTTGTACCGCATTGTTTGCTTTCAGTTAGGAGGAAAGTGCTTTTTGTTACAGGCTACTACAAGTGAGGTGGCTGCTTGGAATACTGGATAGCATCTAGTGCTGCCCCGATGTCACAGTTCTTTGTCTGCAGGAGTCGTGTGAGCCATCCACCCTCATCAGAGAAGCCCATAGAGAGCATCTGGGACAGAGATTCAATGAGACGAGGGTCTGCTTCTGTTAAGAGAAGAATAGTTTAAGTTTAAATATTTCATGTAATTGGCAAACCAGACAAGGCTTTAATACCGCACAGTGGGTAGGCTGGCACTAATCCTAGTAAACCTAGCATGGCTGGTTAAGTGCTAGAAGACATGTGCTCCTTTGTCTCCCAGGAGGGCAGATGTTTGAGATAAGATACATAACCATCTAAGAAAACTGCTGAGTCAGACTCAGCTGCTCTTGCTATAGGACTCTGTGCTGTTGATCTCAGTTAAGTGGCCTGGCATACTGTTACTGGCTCCCACCAGAAAAATGCTGTCTTAAAGTCACAGGACATAATACTAGTCTGCATCCTGCATTAAAGGGCTCTCTTCAAGACAGTACATAGCAAGGACATGATTTAGGATACCACCTTTTTTCATGTTGCTTGAACAGCATATTAGTCTAAGGTCTTGTTAAGATTCAGCTGCCCACATTCAAGAGGAGAAGCACCTGACTGTCTCTGACAGGGTGCAAGAGCTCCTATACCTGCTAACAAAGTTATGGACAAGTTAGGCTGTAACTTACATGACATTGGTTTCTACCATCTCTAAAAGTAGGTCTGCTTATGTCAGGCAAGTAGGCAGTTCCCAAGTGAAAATTATTCTCTTACGAAACCTGCACGCATTCTCATACCTGGTGGGAGATGTGGGTAGAGTGCAGCTTCTCGCAGTCCTGTAGGTCCTGGTTGGGGAGGATCCTGAGATGCATCCAGGGAGCTGGGACCCTCTGTCTCTGGCATTTGCAGAGACTGCAGTTCACCTGTGGAAGGATCCACTTCTTTGGAAGATAAGTGGGTCCAGTCCTCATCACCCCCTGATGAACTGCTGGACTCACTGTGTTCCTGAAAGGGAAAGAAAAAAAGTCCAGGTGTTGCAGTGCTTTCCAGGTAGGATGCATGCTCCTACTATCCGCCTTTAATATGAAGAGCTACCTCCACAACAAGTCCCACCACCTTTGCTGTAAACCTGTAAAGCAAAGGTGCTGTATATCACTTCATCTGTTGACATCTTAATATTTAACCCCACAATGCATGCTAAATGATTATCTTCCCTTCTAGTAAAGCCTCAGCAAGCATATTAAATCAGTGTCATAGTTCTTGTACCTGGGACTGGAAGCTACCATCTTCCATTTGTGTGGGCACAGGATCTATCACCATGTCTTGTATCTGCTCTGCAACAGCATTTACTTCTGTAGCAGAATCTGTGTTATTCCAGTCTGGTTTGGTCTGAATGTTCTGGTTAAGAGTATTGCTGCTTGGCTCAGCACTGTTCTTCTCTTGATCAGGAGAAGCAGGAGTCACTTTGCTTCTCTGTCCTCCATGTTCCACATCAATATCAACTTCAATACCTAGAAACACATTTGAGATGGGAGAAGGTCTTACAGAGATTTTTCCAAAGCACAGTCCTAGAAGAGCATGGATCAATCCTGGTTTAAACGCTGTAAGGCTTCTGTAATCCTACGGTTTGCCATGTAGCATGTAGGAATTAGAATGCAAAGCATTCTTTAAACAAAGAATAGTTAAGCACCAAATAGTGATCTTCCTCTAGACAAGCCATATATTTAGAGGGTCAGGACAGAAGTTATCTATGTCCGTATAAGCCAGGCAAAATCCTGAGTCACCACCAACTTAAGATTAGTGTTACAGTGGTGACACATTAATGAAATCTTTCCTCATTTCATCCCAAAGGAGGGCTCTGCAAAAGTACTGAGTGGCTGTTCTAAGCCTAGGCATTATTAGTACCAGGAGTAAATTAAGCCTTTGAGGCTTAGTAGCATGAGGTAGTTATGGTATCAGTCACAACAGCTGACTGCTGCTTCTGTTAAAAGGCACTTTAAGCCAGTCTCAGGGATTGGGATAACAAACTAAGTCACTTACCCAGGGGGCTCAGAAAAGCTGCAACACTCTCCCCAACATTCTTTAAGAAGGTGACATTGGGGTCCTGAGGCTGGCTGTTAGTAGAAGCTTCTAGAAAAACAATTTCTGTTAGCACACATAGAAGCTTAGAGGGAAAGAGCACCTACAGAGTGTATCGCCACAAGATCTTGGTGCTCGTTTCCCCTCACTCACATATGCTGCACAACAAAGGCAGTATAGAGACAGAAACTAACTCTGAGCTACCTCTGGAACAGAAAACCAGTGGCATTAGCATTGTTAAGGCTCATTAGCCATGCTGAAAGGCGGATCTGCAGTAGAGTAGTGACATGCTTGACCTAACAGCTCAGCTGGGTTTGGTTCCAGATAGCCTCCGCATCCTCATCTATTGCATGGGCCCAAGCATGCCTTAAAATAATCCCACTCTGTGCTGAAAAGTGCTCATTGTATTTCAAGCAAATTAGATTAGTTCCTGTGTCTGTTTTTTCAACCAAAGTCCACCCTGTGCTGCAGAACCTCAGCTACTCTGGCTCCACCGCCCCTTGTTTACCAGAGCATCTCCTCTTACCTTCTGCAGTGGGTGGACTGGAGGCTGCAGCACTGGCTTGGGCCTGTTCAGCATTTTGGCATGGAGCTGCAGGGCCAGGATATCCCCAGCAGTGCATCCATGGGAAGGGTGGAACACCATGCCGCATTTTACGGAGCCAGCGTCCTCGGGGAAGCCACTGTAAAGGGTAATGTTCATGTGACTCTGTTCACACAGCCAGATTCTGAGTAACCGAAACTTAGGACTTCAATGTGAGGAATATCCCATCCATTAGTTCCCCTCCATAGATTTTGCTCACCTCGAATGGATTTAGCAGCGGACTCTGAAACATCACCATGTTGTGCTCCTTGTGTATGCCTTTACCCTCACAGGTGCTGCACAGGTCATAGTCTGGACAGACCGTGCACTTGAACCTGGCACCCACCACCGGTCCTTCACAGCCATCACAGATCACATTGGGGTGCACCATGTCGCGGGGAGGCTCCTGGCTGCATTGCGAGCGATGTTCCCGCCTGCACTCCTTTTTCTCTATTAAGGAAAGGAAAATTTGCATCAAGAATGAGGTTGCTATTTAAAGTCTGGAAATCAGGCAGAAGAGAAGGACGCACAAACAGCCCTTGTCAGAGCAGTATTGACTTACTAGGTCAGTTTATTTTTGCACTGGCTGCCAAACACAAGCTGGGGGCATGCAAGAGACCTTAAACGAAGTGCGAAGGGGTTTTGCAGATACCTCCTCTTCAAACTGAGCACGCCTTAACAGTCTCTTGGCATGTTTATTTTGGATTAGTACTGCACTATCCCACAGGGCTTCTCATACTACCTTCCTAAGCACTGCAAGAACACAGTGTTTCTGGAGTTAGGAAGAAATGCCAGGAGGCATAACAGATGAGAACGGGGACAACAGCGCTAGCTCCTGTGACTCATTAGATGGACTGCAGATAAAGCTTTGCAGGTATCTGTGTGAACAGAAGGGACTAGGGAGCAACTATGCGCTGAAGAATAAGCTGGAATTAAGGCTTCCTAACATACTGTTGTGAATATTAAAGATACCGGGGCCAGGCTAGCGTTTCCAGGGCGCCAGCATGACAACAGTGGCTCGCATTGGGCCAGCTGAGATGACGGGGCTGGGAGGAAACTTGCGATCTGTTTACCCTACCTCAGCAGGGAGGATCCACATTCTGGCATGTTACCCTGCCCTTTATTTAACCTCCCCCCGAAGGCTGCCGGTCACCCCAGGCCCTTGAGGACACGGGGAAGGGCCAGGGCTGGCTTCTCCCACTTTGGGAGCCCTGCCAGCCAGCGCAGAGCGCAAAGCCGGAGGGAGACCTGCTACCGCCCTTCGGAGCTGTGCGGCGTTACCTTTGATGTAAACGCGAAAGACGCCGTCCTGCACGTAAGGCATCGCCATCTCCAGCTCCTCGTCGGTGGAAAAAGCGATCAGGTCCCCGTCTTCATCTGCAGAGGGTAAAGCACAGCATTAGGTGCCCGGTCAGGCGGGGACCCCGCGGCCGCTGGGCAGCCCCGTGCCCTGAGGCCTTCCCGCCCCCGGGGCCGCCGGTCTCGGGGCCTGACCCGGCCGGCGGAGGAGCCCCCCCCCGCTCACCCTTGTAGTGCATGCGGAAGGCGGGCGGCGGCCCAGCGCGCAGCAGCCCCTGGAAGAGCTCGGCGACGCGGTCGTGGATGGCCTGGTAGCGGGCGGGCGGCGGCAGGGAGAAGCGGCGGATCTCGCGGGCCGCCTCCTCCTTGCCCAGCAGGTAGGCTTTCACCGTCAGCGCCGCCATGGCTGTGGCGCAGCAGGAATTGCCGTCGGGGTGCCGGGAGGGCGGGCCGGCGGCGGGCGGGCGGGCGGCGGGCTGGGAGCCGGCCTCTGCGCCGCCGCCTTATAGCGCCGCGGGGCGGGGCCGACCGCCCGGCAACGCGCTCGCCCCGCCCCCGGGTGCCAGGGCCCGCCCCCGGGTGCCCGGCTCGGGGTACCCGCCCGTTCCAGGCTCCGCCCCCGATGCCTAGGCTCCGCCTCCGTGGGAGCAGGCTCCACCCCCCGGTTCGGGCTGCGCGGGGTCCGGGCTGCGGGCGGGGGTCCCGTACATCCCCAGCCCCCTGGGCACCTTCCAGCTCCCCTCTTCTCCAGGGGTAAATGCTCCTCGGTACGTTGCCAGCGGTCGGGAAAATCCGTGAACACTTGCAAATGCCCACGTTTGCTCTCTGCCCTGCTCGGCCCCCGTGAGCAGTACCTGTGCCGGGGTTTGCATCCCCAACTGCGGTGGGGGCAGTGCCAGGGAGCGCAGCGCTTTTGGGGTGCAGGGCCGTGCTGAGCACAAAAGCATCAGCGGCGCCTGGGCAGGGGGGAGCGAGTGCGGTGTCGGTACCTTCTGGGTGGCCACATGGCATCCAAGACTAGTTGGATGGGAAGCACAACCACAGGTCTGCCGTGCACCACGGGGCAGCCCCCCGATGAACTGGTCCCCATCACTGCCTGGCAGCAGCCGCCAGCATTAGCCCGTGCTAACACAGCACTCAACCATCCCGGTCCTGCTCGTCACCTCTGCTGTCGGCGTCGGGGCGAGCGGGGCCAACCCAGCCAGGTGACAGAGGTGGGGAGCCGTGCGCCTGCCCCGCTCCTGCCAGGGTGGCAGTGCCCGTCGGAGGGGTTTGCACTCTCCGCGTGGTGGGAATAAATAACTCTTCAGTTAATGCTCTTCCCTGAACCCAGTGTTTCGGAAGGGGGGCTAAAAATAAAGATACTAGTATAAACACAACTGACATGAAGGAGGATGTTCTGGGGGCTTTCCAAGTTGGTTGGCAGCAGTATTTTTTTGCAGATCAGATACAGTTGACAGGCCTCTTAATCTGGCCACAGGAGAGTCCAACTGGCAGAACACACCATCTGCGCCGTCCAAATGTAATTAAATAAAGATGGATCAATGATTATTAGGTTCCTCGTTGGTGTTAATTTCCTCTCACCCAAGGACCTGACCACTCTGACTCTTAGTGACATATTTCTTGGTTTAAGATAACAAAAACTTAGAGAAACTGTGTTATGATTTATCATCTTCTGCAATCAAGAGAAGGGTAAGTTTTCATTTCCGTGATGGGGAGGTAGTTTATTTCTTGGCCTAAAGTATGTATGTTAAAACACCTGGCCTTCCGTATAGATAAATTTTTGGCATGTGCGTGGCAATTTTGAAATCACAACACTTTTCTGGAAAATAGCATTTACAGTGAAAAGGGTTGCCCTTTTTAACTTAAAAAGTTTTCTAGGAATTTCGATTTCTAGGTATGACATGGCCAATATTCCACCATGAAGTGATGAGTTAAACTTTAAACGTAAGCGAATTCAGGTTTAAGCATGAATGGTGCTGCACAGGGAATGATCCACCAGGTTTTACAGCATGAGATATGAAAAGGTTTGGGCACGCAGCAAAGGCGTATTGCACTCACCTTCCCTTTTGCCTCTTTGCTGTGTATATCCTTATTTCTGAAAATGCCAGTGAAAGTTGCTGGCTTGACACCACTGGATTTTTTTTTTTTTTTCTTTTTTTAATAAAATCAGAATTGGGACCGGCAGTAGCAGGGCATGCCGTACAGGACACCCTGCCAGTGCCGAATCTGCCTTGCCAAGCATCACCTCCAGCACGTCCATCTCGTGTCCTATTTCTGAGGACCCCAAGGGGCACTTTTGGGCTCATTTACAGAGCCAGAGACTTGTCTTTTGGGACCCAGCCCCAGCACATTCATTCCTTAGGCACCGAGTTGCTGCCGTCCCGGACAGGACCGATTTCTCATTCCCCTCTCCATCACTGCCTGGGTGTTTGAGGCACAGTGGGTTGTCCTCAAGTTGCTGGGTCTTTTCAAGCCAGTTGTGTCTCCAGATTAATTGATGCATTTATAATTATCAGACGATGCACCAAATTAAAACCAGAAATCTAAATTTTCCTCTGTGTGAACTTTAATCCAGTTGGCAAATATGGAAGAGGCCAAAAGCCAGAGGGAATTTCCCTTCTCCTGGTGGGGCAAGCTGAGTCACGCTCAGCTTTCTGGTCGTGACATCATGCACTTTTACAAAACATAAGGAAAACAAGGCTTTCACCAGCCTGCTGTTGGCTTAGCTCACCGATCACGGGACAGGGGTGACTCAGTGAGTCGTCTCCTCCTCCTCCTCCTCCTCGAGATCGAGGTCGGGGATTTCCTCCCAGCAGCATAGACCTCAGACCTCGATCTCCTGGCGATCTCCCAGCGTTTCCCATTGCCCCCAGCCCTGGGATGTGCCTCCAGCCCCTTTCTCAGCCCCCCTGAAGGGGCCATGTGAGAAACTGTGCTGTATTTCCACATATATTAACTCGAGATGTTTTTCCCTCTGTTTGCTGTAGGATTTGGGGTTTGGCATTCTCAGCATGAAGCACTGGCTGTGTGGATGTTTTCTTATGGTTCTTTAGGAATCCCATAGCATCACAGCAACCTCTGCCCAACAAGAGGTTTGTCAGCCGTACCTTCTGAGCAGCCAGCTTCACAGATGGATATAGCAAAGGAACAGCGAAGGGAATGGGAAAAAAAGCTGTTCAAGTTTCAAATTTCAAGGCTACGGAGGAAAGGCTCAGAAAGGAGCAATTAGCATCCCTGGAGTGCTCGGCTTTCCCTCTACACCCACTTCTGCTGGGAGTGTTTAAAAATATTTGGTGAGATTCTTGCTCTGAGGGCACGATCACCAGAAATACTCCTTATGTCCAAACTTTTAATGTTCACAGTAAGGTCCTGGTGGGATGAAGGGGTGGGGGTGGGGGGTGTCCAGTCTTTTCCTTGCTTGCAAACCCCAACAGAGGCTGATGATTTTCCAGAGAGAATTCCTCCCCACATCGTCGCCCCAGCCTGAGGCCCCATCACTGCCCCGGCACTCCCGATGAGAGGGGAAGGTTTGGCCCCCGTGTACCCCCCGGCTCTGGCAGGAAGGTGTGCGGTGATGGAGGGACGGCGCAGAGCTGCAGCAGACAGGCGCTCGCCGGGCCAGACCTGGTGCCACCGTCCACACGGTGCCACGGTGCCACACACTCCTTCCAGAGGCTTCCGGAGAGGTGCAGGATCCTCCGGACACAGCAGGTCAGACGCTGGTGACTCAGCCCGGTCCCGTGATGGCTTCCCCCCTCCTCCAGCCCAGCGAAAACACTGTTCGCCGCCTCAGAAGCGGAATCCCTCCTTCCGCAACAGCGCAGGCAGAAGGGAAGGCTGAACGGGTTTTTTTTTTGCTGTCTCCTTTTTGAGGTTGAGTTTTCCTGCGGGTTAGCTCTGGCACGTCAGGTGTTTACGCAGGCTCAGCACCGTTCCTCACTGGTGTGACGCGAAACTTTTCAGGGCAGAAAACTCTGGGACAGGTTTTTCACCAAGACAGAGGAGCAGATAGAGAAAACGGGCGGAGAGTGGGCACAAAGTACAAACACAGGCTACAGGTGTCATGCAAATACATAAGGATTTCGTGTTCCCGGAGACAGGAAGGAACTTTCTGCAACCTACAGGAATTGCCTGGGGTGAGCGTTGCTTTGAGAACCTGACTTGTAGCTTTTGCCCTTGAATTAAAGCATCAACGTGTCAACAGATGGAGGGTGAGCACCTTGTTGTGATCTTCATCTCTCGTGGCTAAGGAGCATTTGGAAACCTCTGTACTGCGGTGAAACAAGCCCTGGTGATGTTTGAACACAGAGACCTGCAAAACACATAGGAAATGAAGTTACTTTATTTTATGAGAAAATAGCAAGTGCTTTTTGTTTAAAGCAGGGGGAAGGACCGAGCCTGACCTGCTCGCAGATGGGCCAGAGTCAAACGCCGGAGCTGAGCTCTTTAGAGAGCTTGATAAAATCAGCTATAAATCTGAATTACATTTTATATCTAGACCTAATAAATGTTTTCTCATTCTAATTTTTGCAACGGCCTCAGGACCTGCAGATTGGCATCAGAGTGCTTTCGGTGGAAAGCCCTAATTTCTGGAGTGTGCTCAGCATTGCCAACATCAGCTGTTCAAAGATCATGAAATCCCCTTAAAAACCATCTTCGCTCTGTTTATTTGCTGTTGGGGTTTTCAGTCTCTCCAGTTCCTATTTTAAACTTTGCTCTGCGAAAGGACCAAGGCTCAAAACGTGCTTGTTAAAAACAGAATAAAAGACAGTACTGGGTAAGAGGGAGGGACTTCAAGAATAAAAGTGAACTTTGCCGGTCTGATATAAAAATCACAAGTGCTGACAATTTTGCGTCATCCCTCATTTTTTCCAAGAGACCCCAAGGTTTTTGTCATGTGAGGGTGCTATAAAGCTCATTCATGTCTTCAGGCTTTTATGAAGACAAAGTATAACAGCAGAAATTAGATTAGGCTTTATTCTTGGGAAAGAGTCTAATTAATTGTCGTGGAGAAATTATTAATGTTATTCTGTTCTCTTCCGCTGCAGAGACACCACATATCCCGAGTGGTAGGAGCGTTTTGCACATCTGAAAATAAACACCCTGCATCTGACGCACTAAAATGTGTCATGTTATTTCTTTAAACTCTTTAACGGCAGTAGGGTTTCACACGCCTTTCCCACGAGCAGCTCTTCCTTGTCTGCCACCTCTGCAGGGTTTTTGCCATTAATTCCTGTGAACTCTCTGTTGGCTCCTGGGTTTAATACGTAGGTTTAAGGCGAGAAAGCAAGCAGGCTGGGTGGGACGGAGCTTCTGGGTCTTGTTTTCTTTGCTCTAATGGTGGAAATGCTATTTCTGCTGTGGTCGAGGCTTTACCTGCAGCCAAGGAGTGAGTTATGGGTGGGTGTGCTGGGTTGGGGGTCTGAGCCTGGGGACGTGGCTGCTCGCCGTGGAGCCGATCAAGGGCTGGATTGCTCTGAGGCACGGGACGTGCTGCTGGTCCACGTTCTGCAGGTGACGGTCGCTCGGGCAATGCCTTGCAAAATCCAGGGGAGGAAGCACAGATCCAGCCTTTCTCGGGTTTTTTCAATATTCCTGAGAGTGATGTTCAGTGCATTTCCCTACTCAGGGATGTGCCGGGTGTGAGCAACAGTCTGTGCTGGGGCCCCGCAGCTCCTTGCTGGCTTCTGGCACCAGAGGCAAAAACTTTTGGTGCCATCCAAAGGATTCCCTCTGCCGATTCCCTTCCCGGATTTTCTCATTCCCAGGAGAGGCCATTTGGAGATTTGAAAAATGTGGTTTATTTTATGAACTAGAGAAGAGCCTAAGGACACAGGTAGGGACAAGACCATCTCCTGCAGAAATGGACGATCTGTGCTTTTCCTCATGCACGTGTATGGCTTTCCACGAGGCACGTGCATTGCCCGGAGCACCGCGAGGCAGCCCCTGCACCCACCCCTCCCGGGTGCTGAGCTCCCTTCACCCCTCGCCCTTCCAGAAGGAAAGAGAACAGAGGCCTGAGGACCCATTTGCCGGATTTCCCCGTTTCAGAAGGATTCCCACGTCGGCTGGAGTGCTGCCCGGAGGAGATGTGCCTACAGAGCCCGGCTGGCTTCCAGCGCATCCCTGCCTGCCGCCTGGGCCGGCTCCGAGGCTGCGGCTGAGCATCGCCGAGCGCCTGCGTCGCCACTCCTGCCTCTGGCACTGGCTCGTGCTTTGCTTTACATTACTCTCTAATTGATCCAAACATTTCAAACAACAGACTTTGATCGCTGGAAGCCAGTCCCACAATATTTACACGTCTGAGAAACATTTACACGTCTGAGAAATATTTACTTACTAAAAGAGGTCCGGGGAATGGAAGATGACAACTTTAGCCAGAGGAATTACGTACCTGTGTACGGGGCACATGAGCTGCCGCCTCCTGTTTGACCTCACGGACAACCGCAGAAGCAAGTTCAGGCGATGGAGGCATGAAAACTCAGCATTTCAAACCTGACCTTGCTGTGCAGCTCCTCCTGATCTATAATGAAATAAAGCTGGACCCATTAACAGAAGAAAACACAAGCAAAATAATTTTTAAATCTGATTTCTTCTGTCCTTCATCTGGGCAAGCAGCTTGAGGCTGTGACCCCTGAATGCCAGGTCCTTTGGAAGAGCGATTATGGCCTTCCAGGCGGCAGCCTCCATTTGCGATATTCATCTGGCATCGATTTTCCCTCAATAAACATTAGATGCTGTTTCCTTAACCAAGACAAAATGCTTCTGCGGAAATGGCAGCGAATATGCACTGCACAGCTACGGGGGCTGCTGCCCCCCGACCTCGTCCTGCACACACCCCCCCCCAAGGTGTGCACACCCCCTGTACGTAGGGCCATAGGGACACCCCTGTGCATAGGGGCTGAGCACACACCTCTGTCCGTAGGCACCCGCGCACACGCCGGGTGTAGAGAGTCGTTTCCACGCAGCCCGTGGCGCGGAGATGCCAACGTTGGGTCCACGCACACGCCCCGTGGGATGCTCCGTGCGCACACCCCCGTGCTCAGAGATGCATGCTCCCCCCTGCATATATACAGGTGCACGCGCCCATGCCCACACAGACATATGGACCCAGGCGTGCGCACGCACACGCACACACGTGTGCATAGAGCCGTGCAGGCACCCACGGATACCTGTGTATCTTTGTATGGACATACGCGTGTGCACAAGTGTGCACGTATACGTCTGTTTGAATAGGCCAGGTATATAGGTACGTACCTTTATATATGTAACCGATGAGCGCCCATCCTACACACACACGCACCGCCCCCCCCGCCGCCCGCAGCGGCCCCGCAGTCCCCGCACGGGGGCGCCCTCCGCCCGCTGCCGCCCCGCCCCTTGGCCCCGCCCCCTTAGCAACGCCCCTTGGCCCCGCCCCGCCCCGCCCGCCCGGCCCGGCCCGGCGCGGCGCGGCCCGGCGCGGGCTCTGCATGCGGGCGGGCGGGCTGCGCGCCCCGCTCCGCTCCGCTCCGCGCTCGCCGGGGCCCCCGGGGCCGCCGAGGCCGCGCCGCGCCCGGGACATGCGGCCGCCCCCGCCGGCGAGGAGGCGATGAGGCTCCGCAGCGGCACGGCGCTCACGCTGCTGCTCGGCTGCCTGTGCGCCCTGCTCTCGCTCTCCTGGTACGGCGCCTTCGGCGGGCACAAAGGTAAGGGGGCTCGGCCGCCTCCGCCGGGGGACCCTGGGGCCCGGCTGCCGGGGCTTGAGGCAGGGGCGGCTCCGGGGGCTGGGCCCGGCTGCACCCCGGGGGTCCGCTGGGATGGGGAGCCGGGGGGATCCTGCGGGACCCGGGGATCCTGACCGGCAGGATGCTGCTGGAGCCCCTGGGATCCGGGCCCGGCGGGATCCTGTGCGCCCTGGCCCCGCGGTATACCCCCAGCCCCCGCGGGACCGTGGCCCGTGGGACCCCCGCTGCGGGCGTGCCCGTGCCCAGCAGGGCGGGAGGTGCCGGGCCGGGGGTCCCCGCTCGTCCCCGGGGCGCGCTGCGGCCTGGGGCACCCGCGGAGGATCGGGGGGCTGCGGGGTGATGGGTGGGTGTCCTCCGGGTTGGGGTGCGTTGGGCTTGGCTTCGGTGATGCACTTCTTTGCACCCCCACGTTTATGGGGAAAACCTTCGTGGGCGATGGGAAGCACGCAGATTAAATCCTGGTGGGGAGGTGGTGATGCCAGCAGTCGGGGGAACCCCTGAGCTGGGGGGTCTCAGGGCAAGCTGGAGGCGAGGGGAGATCTGAGCAGCTCTGCCCTCCCCGCGCCACACACGGCTCTTGCAGCTCGATGCTGAGTCCGGTAACGTAGGTGCGTGTGGGACGGGTGCGAGGGCTGCCGGCTTCAGCGCTTAAATATCGGTGCGGGCTTTGCACCGAGTAGGTGGCTGCAAAGCAGGGGTGCAGGGCCCCGTCCCGGCGAGGCTGCAGGGGAATCCCGCAGAGGTATCGCAGAGATGCTCGCTCCTGGTTTTTCTTGACAACAAAATAGTTGCCATTCCCCATCCTGTCACTCACTAGAGCAGTGCACCGGATTTATCCTGGCCTGGAGGACAATTCTGGTAGTTGCTTCTGAATTGTGCATCTGTCTCGTGCATGGGTGCGCAACCTCTCACGCCCATGCTAGTCACTCACCTCTTCCAGTTCCTGCAATTTTAGAGGTCGTTAAAGCCAGGCGGTCCGGCCATCCAGCCCTTGACCCTCTCTTCCCACTCGCCGTATAAGCATCTCTCTCCGCTACAGGTGAGAAGCAGCTTTTGCTGAGCGTGAGATGTGATTTGATGCCTTTGCAATCCCACGGCGCACTATGCACAATCACAAGGTGCAGCTCACGCGTGATGCAAGGCCGGCATCGGGGCTGGGGCCTCTGGGGACAGGGGAGGTTATTTTGGCTCCGATGGGCGGGATGACACAAGCCCGTCTAGGTGCCCGTCCAGCCCAGCCCCTTCCCGGGCAGCAGGGCAGGAGCACCTGGGATGTGCCATCTTCTCCGGGCAGCTGTGGGTGCCTGATGGGTGGCTGCTTGGGCTCCGCTGCCTCGTTCATCAGCTGAAGGGCTCTCCTGTTGTGCTGCTAATGTGGTTTAAATCCCACCGGCGCTGCCTCCCCGCAGAGGTTTGGGTGACGGGCGTTTGTAACGCAGGGTACTGGCAGCGGATCGGTTAGCTTCTGCTGGTGAGATTTTTAACAGGACAAAATGTTTGCACAACCAGGTGGTGTGGTATGCGCTCTCAGCCAGAAATGCTAGACCGTGGTAAGTTGTGCAGGGGCAGAGGAGCGCTCCGAGAGCTGCCTTCTTGTGGTTACTGCTGAGCAGTTGCTTTGCTCGTAGCTCGCTCCCATGAACGAAGTGAAACCAGCGTGCGGTGCTGCACGGGCTCCGAGCAGTCACTCCTGCTTTCTGAGGCAGGCTGGCCAAGCCCGCTGGGTAGTCTGTGCTGTCCGTTGACTCACTTTTATTTTTTAACAAGTAGCTTTTCCCCATTGCTCATTCAAGTGCCAAAATAATAACCTTGGGTACCACTGTCCCTGTCCTTCTTGGTAGGACCCTCCCTGGGATACAGGTTTTCCTCTGACAGCAACAGATTGTCACTTGCAAGCAGCGATCGCTACAAGAGGTCACAAATAACGCGGGTCAGGCTGTGTCAGCACAGCAGGTTTCCGGCTATTATGGTCATTTATGTATTAGGCCGTTAATTCAATACAGAGCTGGAGAAGACCTTGAGAGGTCATTCAGTCCATCTCCTGTCCCTGCGCAGGATCGGTGATAACCAACCCCTTCCTGACAGATGTTTATCGTATTCTTTTTTAAAAACCTCCGATGACAAGAGATGCCTAAGCTCCCCGGACAATCTGTTTGACATTTAGCAGCCCTGCCATTAGATTTTTCTTACGGTCTGAACAGAAATGTCTTTTCCTTCAGTTTGGTTTCATGATTGCTCTTCTTTTTCCATTTATTGGGCACAGGCAGAAAAGTTCCTTCCTTCCTTCTTTGCAGGAGCCTGTTAGATATTTGGAACTTGCTACCATGTCTCCCCTTAGTCCCTGGTAATATAGATTAAACCACGCTGCTTCCTTTGATCATTCTTTTTAGGTCACGTATTCTTGGTCTGCAGTTGTTCTTGTTACTCTCTCCTGGACCATCACCCTTCGTGAAGAGTGATGCTTAACCTGCGATACACGACTGAAGTCACTGCCTTATTTTTTCTCAAAAGAATAAGTGGATACTTCAGGTCTTTTACATACAATGATCCTGTTTATACATCCTAGTGTGTTTGCTTTTTACTTTTGCCACAGATGACTTGTATTTAATTTTTTTTATCCCATTGACCCTTCAGCCATTCGTCTCCAGAACTTTTCCTGCTTTTCATTCCTCATCTTGCATTTGCCTGGTTAATTATTCTTACCAAATCGCATTACCTCACGCTTGTCCTTGTTGAACGGCGTCCTTTTTTTTTCAGACTGCTTCTTCTAAAGTGTCAGGATTGTTTTGAATTCTGATCTTGTCCTCCTGCGTGCTTGCAGTCCCTCTCAGCTCGGTGTAGCCTTCAAAGGCAATCAGCATGTTTTCTCTGCCATCGGCCGAGTCGCGGATGAAAACACCAAACCGTATCGGATCTGGGATGGGTTCTCCTGGAACCCGCTTCAGTAAGGTCCTCCCAGTCTGTGCTCAAAGAGCACCGACCGGGTCACCGGTGGTCTTCCCAGCAATGGTGCACCCACCTTCAGGTGGCTCGGTCCAGCCCCTTCATCCCTAGCTGTGTTACGGGGATGTCCGTGAGACACTGTCAGAGGTCTCTCTGAAATCTTTGTTTCTTCTCCCCTTCCTGCAAGTCCTGGCACCCTGTCGCAGAAAGAAATATGATAGATTTGATGTGATTTGTTCTTGATAAACAGAGGTTAGCTCTTGCTCAAGTTCTCCTCG
The DNA here is from genome assembly GCF_030936135.1 of Gavia stellata. NCBI lineage: Eukaryota > Metazoa > Chordata > Aves > Gaviiformes > Gaviidae > Gavia > Gavia stellata. The sequence continues at coordinate 6,585,552 of NC_082609.1, read as the reverse complement.
TCTTCTAAGCGCTTCAACTGAAGTTAAGCTGATTATTCTATGATTTCCTGCATCCTCCTTATCCCCATCCCCTTATTTTTCAAAGCCAGGCTTCGTGTTTGCCAGTCCTCTGTAACATCAGCCATCCTCGTGAGTGGCTGGAGTCAATTCCCAGTGATTGTGAGCTGCTCATGTCGTTGTGTTCTGGGGAAGGCTGGCAAGGTGTCCGCGTTGTCTCTGATGGGGGATAAAATGATATTAAAACACATGTAAGGCATCGCAGAGCCTGCTTGTCTTCCTGCTCTGTGTGGGGAGGACAAAACAATTAGTCAAAAGAAAATATACCAGGTCAAGCCAGCTCTAGAGCTGCTTTTCTGTGACCGATGCAGGGTTTGTTTACCCGCTAATGGTATTTTGCAGTGCTGTGGTTATTAGTAAAGTTTTGACCTCGTGGTCTGCAAAAACAGATGCTGCTTCTTTCCAATTATAAACGGGGTTTGAAATAGTCTGCTGGAGTAGGAAGAGAAGGGCAGCCTCAAATAGCACAGCCAGCCACCCAGGCGGCCGATGTCCAGCATCACGGGGTGGCTCGGAGGTGGACCACGTGCTGTGCATCATGGTGGTGGGTGTCTTGGCCAAAGTTTAATATTCTCTCTCCGCTGATTTTAGGTTTAACTATGGTTTAACTTTCAAAAACCAATAGCTGCCTTGGAAGAAGCTCTTCTATAACCCGCCGTCACGAGGTGGACCTGTAGGGTTGAACTGTGGAGGGTGACCGCACAGTTGAGGATCAAGCCTTCAGGAAAGCATGGGCAGGCTTGGGCATTAGTGTGCTCGACGTGGGGATTACAGGGGCTGTTTACTGAGGGCTCGGTAAAACCGAGAAGCTTTCATGACTTCAGATAAGTCACAAGTGCAGATGGGACGAAGGCAAACAATTTAACCTACCTGCAATTAAATTGTTGTGGTTTTTTTCTTTCCAGTGATGAAAACTGTTCAATGCTCATCCATAATGTTTGTTCTCATCTTGACTGACCAACCAGCCATGTACCATCTTTCCAGCTCTTCTCTTTGCCCCTTGCAGCCTACCCCAGAGCCATAAATGCTGCAGGATATTTGGGTTTTAAGTGTTTGGTTTTGGGGGTTTTTATTGAATAGGAAATTCTAAACCGTGTATGAACCTTTTAGGAGACTCCCAACATGCTGCCCCTTGGAAATGCTGCATTTTGAGGTTGGGATTGTACCTCCAGGGTTTGGCTGCGTAGCTCAGGGTGGGCTCTGTGCCCATGCTGCCTGTGAAGGCTTCCCCCGCAGGTTTTTTCCCCCTCAAATTGTAATGATTTATAGTTAGCCGGTACCAGCCAGCTCCAAGTTCCCATTGCAAAACCACAACTGCAGGCATCTCCGTACCTGTAGATTTGCCTGCGAAGTGGGGTTGCTCTTGGTATAGTGGCTTCACACCCCAAAGATCAGTTTTGATTGTGTGGTACTTTGGATGCTCATCCCGAGGGAACTGTTCTTCCCGCGGGCGTTGGGAAAGCGCTTCAGAATAGATGTGCACAGCTCCTTGAAGGACTCGCCACTCGCGTCCCGGGTGGGTATCTCGGTGCAGGTCTGAGCGTGAGGTCTCTCCCTTGACTTGCGAACGTGGTGGGGAGCGGGGTGCTGGGGTGGTGGTGACCGCGGGGCACCGGCTGCAGCGTGGACGTTGCTCCGGTGCCCGTTGCAGCGGGGCAGGCTCAGGCAGCATCTCCGTAAAGAAATATTGCTTGTTCGGTGCCGCAGACAGCGGGATGCTCCGCTCGCTCGGGGTGTCCTTTGTGGGAAGCAGACTTTGTCCCGGAGGGACGTGTTTACAAAGTCTTCTTATATAATGCATAAAAGCCGTGAACGCTAATCCGCTCTAGAAGCAGCAGAGTCAAAGCTTGTGATACTGCTAAATACGAGCCGTATCTTGCGGCATGCAGGGGTTCCCGCTGCTTTTTCATTTCTGTTACCTACCCTGGCTTGACTTCAGGTTTTTGTAGTTTCTTTGAGGTCTTGGGCACAGGCTGCAGCCAGACGGGTGCGAGTGAAAGCCCTGGTCTGCGCTGGGCTCCTTTCACTGCAACCCTTGGAAGCATTTACCAGGAGGAGAGATGCCGGCAGCAGACCCAGCGTGTGCTTCTGATAGCTGCGGAGGTGCAGGCAGGGACCTGCGGTTGAGGAACCGCAGAGTTTAGAATTCTGTCATTAAAATGCATGGGGAATAAAAAGATGTGCAGGAGCATTTCTGAGAGCCTTTACTTGGCCTGTGTGGTGCTTCGCAGACGTTGTTTGGAACTGGTGGCTGGAATGCAGCAGCGCTTGCAAAATTATCCCGCGTATGTTTTGACCAAATTCATGCCAAGAGCAAGGGACACCATGCAATCTGTTGATATGCATTTATCAAAATAAATATTTCATTGTCTGGAGTCACCTGTATTTCTGGTTTTATTTTTTTGCATTTTTTATTAGGTCTTTACACTGGGCTCTTGACCCGTACTGCACATGCACTTGTCTGTGTCCCATTGCTGCTCCAACGATAAGAGCTGCGGTTGCGTGATGGAGTTGAAGTTATTGGAAGTGGAAGAGGGCTTTCTCCTAACCAGGACAGTGTTCCCCAGCATAGAAGACTTGGATTTGGGTCCTTGCGATGCCGTATCCATCCCAGTCTTGGGAAAGTCATTTGGCTGGTTTCATGTATCAGTTCCCATCTGCTCTCTGGGGACTGTGACATCTCTTGTCACAGGGGTTTGGAGGACACAGCCGCGCTTCTGTGACAGCGGAGTCTGTGTCAGTGCGTAGGAGAGGAGCAGGCAGAGGAGGTTAACACGCACACACCCGATTACATCGAGTGCTTCTCTCAGTTTACTTCTGTTACAGAAAAAAACCCTTTCTCATTTGTGATTCCCTTTGATTCATCTAAAACAAATCATTGATTTGTGCTTATATCCTGAAAGTTCATTGATTATTCACTTAGCGTTTAATGTAAAACACATCTATAGCTGTCTAGTTTAAGTGAAGCTGCCAGTCATCTCTAGAAAGCTTTGAAGGCTGCTAAGGGATGGAGAAATTGCTTTAGCGATAGATTGGGCAAGGCTGCTAGCAGGCTACTGCAGCTAGGCTTGGGTTATCCGCGGTTCTCCCTGCTCACAAAACCCAAACCAGTCACCAAAGTACCAATTTCCCAGTTCATGGTGTAAAGAAGCACGTTCTGGGGCGCCTGGCTCGGCACGGGCATCCACAGCCACCCGGCGCTTTGCAGAACCCTTTGCAGAGGTGGGACCAAGCCACCTGCCTAATAGTATTTGGAGACGAAGCTTTATGTTTCACGTGAAGATTTTCCATATCGTTATTGTGCCAATTCTAATGTTGACATTTTGTTTTTCACGAGACAAAGCCCAGGAGATCAGCAGGGCTTGGTGGGTGAAGAGGGCTGCTGCGGCAGCAGAAGTCACTGGTCAAATTAAAGGATTGGGGAAACTACTAAAATAAATGAAGGGCTTTAGCGGGGGCTGGCAGGTTAGCGCTGTTAGGAGAGGCTTTTCGGGGAGCGCTGATCAAGCGTCTGCTTAACAGCTTCCTGATTCGGGGAGAGGACTGTTGTCTCTGATGGAGGGAAATGCATTTTTTCTGCCTTTTTTATTTGAATTGAAGTGTAGGGGGCTTTTTATTCATCAACGTCCTTCTTGGGTTTGTTTTTGAGCTCACGTCAGGCTTCTCTTGCAAAGCAAGACAATCTGGGAGGGGCAGATTTCTGTTTTAAATCATCTCCTTCTGCATTAATTGTGGCACTGGCCGCTTCTCCTTCTGTTTTTGTCCCGGTGTCAAGTCACACTCGAGTCTCCGGGATTTGTGCATTAGCGTGGACGCATCTCTGATGCACAGAGACGGCTCCGTAACTCCATCTTCCCTCCTGCCTGCCCCTGCCTTGGAGTGACTCCCTTAATATTTAAATATTCCTTCCCTCTTGCGCTATGTACAGGATAAATACTTACCTAGAGGTTAATCTGTATTTTGAAGTGACTAGACACGTTTGTGCAAGATGTTTTCATTTCTGCTTATGTTAAAGTGGGCAGCAGTAGCATTAAAACATAAATTGTTAGGCTTTAAAGAAGCTTCTGTGCAAAAATTAATCCTCTCCTGTCTTTTAGTTTCATTATGAGTTTTGTTGCCTTGCAGTGTCCGTTTACTTGTAACTATAATGGTCGCACTGGTGGTTTAGGACTTGTTGGTAGTGGGATAGATGCTGCACTGGGGGAAGAGCACGGCGTTGGCGTGTCAGTGCTGCTGCCTGCTCCACACCTATTCCTCAATGAGTTTTTAGACCATCCTGATCACATTTGCAAGACTGTCTTAGAGCACATTGGTTTTTCTTCTCTCCCCGTGATGGCGAGAGCTTTCTGGAAATAAGGTTCAACCTGGAGACCCTTTTTTGTCGCTCACTACTTGTATGCTGCAATAAATCCTCTATGTCTTGTCACGTGGCTTAGGTAGGAGGCCTGTGGTACCAAAAGAGTTGCGTAGCCTTCAGAAGCCCTTGTAAATAATCGAAGAAACACTTGCAATTCTGAGATACGAGCTACTTAAGACGTGTCATAGCACTACATGTTTGTACAGCCTGTTCTACTGAAAGCATAGTAGCAAGACTAACCCTGCCAGTACCAAGAACTTCATACAGAAGGAGCTGGAGAAGTTTTCTGAGTGAGGACTAAATTGGTGCATTCTTTCCCAAAAGGCGGGTGCTCAGGGGAGCAGAGCTGCTGTGCAGTGTCCCCGTGGCGTGTCCCCATGCTGGATGTGAAGAGGAAGAACAATATTTGACCGTATGGATTGTCTTGTTGATGGATGGACCTGGACAGTGTTGGACTCTCTCAGACCCAACCACTGCCACAGACAAGCACCTGTCAAATGAATTATTCAGTTAATGCTGGCGAAAGCGGTGTGGTGGTCTCCTCTCCCTCCTCTCTGCGCCCAGCCTGTGATCTTTTGCTTTTATTTGATCTTGCCTTTCATGTTTTAACTATTCCTTTTTCGTGCCATTTCTCATTGCGCCCTCTCCGGAGCTGGCTTTGATATCTCTTCTCTTTGTCTTCCATTTCCCTCGGTTTCCTTCCTTCCTTCTTCCTTTGATGTTGCGGAAAATGACCGGGATGGACGTCTTCCCACATGTCTCTCCCTCTCTTAATCTTGTCCAATTCAAGTTATCCACCATTTGAGGAACTTTACCAGGTGCCCACCTAATAGTGTGGCTTTGTTAACTCCAAGCAACTGTTTTGGGTAGAAGCTGGTAAAGGTTGGGCTGCCCGGGGAGGAGGTGGTGCTGGTCCTTGCACCGGGTGTCCGGGGTTGCTCCGAGTCCCTCCGGGTCCCAGGAGTGATGGGGAGGCAGGACGCAGCCCCCCCGGACAAACCCTCCCGGTTGCAGAGTGGGGACGTGCCGTGGGGATGCTCCTACGGGCATCGCACGTGGGGGGCTGGCGCTGCCGGCCGGCAAGAGTCCGTCCCGCACCTCGCCGACAGAGTTTAAAGTAAATTGAAGGCAAAGCAAGAATCGTGTTTAAAAGCAGATTCGTTTGCTGACTTTGGGGAGCGAGAGGTATTTGGAAAAAAAATGGGAAATGCAAATTCTAGCTGAGCACAAACTTCATCATTTGATGGCTGAAATTCTCCTCGGCTTTGTCGTGCCAATGAATCTGCATGAAACATGTATTTTCCCGGAGCTAAAGAGCAGACCTGGGTGGGGGAGGTAAGTACCCGGAATGGTGGATGAGTGTAATTAGGACATGGATTGTGGGTTGGCTCCGTATAGATCAGTTTTTGTTTCGTTAGTGTCTGGTTCCACCCTGTCTGTCTGTTTTATTAGATTAATTTATTACTTTCTGAAAGTGCCTCTCCAGTGAGCTAAAATATCTATTTACTGGAAGTATTTGGTTACCATGAAAAAGTGTATTTGGCTTGTGTTTGGCAAATATTAACTACTTTCTTCTGTTTCTTTTGCAATTTAATTGTCTATTTATCTTGGGTATTGATTGCTGAAGGCCTTGGTAATTATTTGCTGATTTTGGAAAGAATTATTTTAAAGGCTCGGATTACTTTTGTAATATTAATCATTACCTTAGTGTGCTTGCCTCAAAGGATGGGATCTCTCTGACGGCTCCAGTTGCAATGTGGACATTTACTGTCTGAAACTGTGCCGCTGTCTGAAAATAACAAAATCGTTACTGAGGTTTCGTTCCTGAAACTCAGCAGATATTTGCAGAGACGCAAACCTGGCAGTCACAATTAGCTCGCAAATTTGCTGTTCCTCTTGGCGGGAGGAGTGGCCAGATTCCGGAGTCAAACAAAAAGAGAATTTTATTTACTTTCTGCACTTTCACTCCTTCCAAATTAATTTCATGCCGTATCGGTCTCAACCCTGGTGCAGGGCTGGTGGGGAAATGGGCTGCCCCTCTCCAGCGGCGGCAGGGCAGCGATGCAGCTTTGCTTTGGGGGAGAGAAGCAATACTCCGAAAGGGTGTTACGCTCGCAAGTACATGTGCTGCCGTACAGCGGCACATCTTGCTTTGGGGGAAGGTGAGAAATTGGAAAGTCTCTGCTGGGAGCTGAGTAATTGGCGCCTGCTATTATCGTGTCCCTCCTCCCCCTTTTAATAACTTGTTTATAAGGATAACTCTCCTACAGATCTCATTACACAGCCGTAAAGCATGCTTTTTTTAAAAAATACATGCGTTCCTATTCATGTCAGGTCTGAATACCTACCTCCTTATGTTTCTATAAGGAGGAGGGATAGTTTTTGTGTCGTCCAGGCGTCTTTCCTCACTGCTGGGCAGACCTGCCCATGGGGAGACGAGCTGTGTCCTCGCCACACCTGGAAGGAGATGTAATTCTTCCATTAATACAAAACCTGGCAGGTCGTTAGAGTGGCTGGGAGGGGAGTTCTGTCTTCGTGTTGTTTTAGGCCTTGAAGCAAGGGATTGGCGTTGGCTGTTTGAATGATGTTGGCTTTATCTCCGTCGGAGCTTGCGTAGTGACGTATATTACTAGAGGGCACGCAACGCGACGTTTAGCGTACGCCCCTGGGATCTCTAGTGCAGTGAATCCCACTTCTGTCTCTTGCGTCAAGTGATTTGTTTCGTTGGTTTTAACAGCTTCATCCTTGTTCTTCTGTTAGTGGATCGTGGTGCAAACGGAAGCTGGGAGTGGTTTTGGATCCTGCCCTGGGTAATTTGGTGACTAAGGCTCATTAAGCTTCGTTGCTGTGCAGGTGCAGTGGTGCATCTCCTGCAGGGGATGCGGTGGGAAGCGCGTCTCGTCCTCCTCCCAAACGCACGCGTGGGGAAGGAAGAGGAGGAGGGGGCAAAATCATATCCATGACAATTGTTTTCTGATTCTTTTCATCACCTTATAGAACGAATATGATAAAAGGAGCCTCAGAAAAGAGGGCATTGCAGCAAGCCCTGGCAGGGATGTAATCTCTTTTCTTCGTACCGAGGTATAAAGATAATTCCAATCGGGATTGAAACAGCGGATGGCAAATAATTCTTGAACAATCTGCTTATGGTGTTCCAGGATGCGAATGAAAACCACTAATGGGATAAAGAAGGATCTAGATAATTATCTCGGCTGCATTAAATCCTGTCCTTTCAGGAGAGTACTCTTGCGTGGACACTAATTTCATGTGTATGAAATGCTAAAGCTGACTAGACATTTTCGGAAGTTAGCCGATTCCAAAATAGCCATCATTGCTTGGTGATCGTCTGTTTTTTATCTACCTGGTTGGTCCTGATAAATCCGGTTTCTGGTCTCTGCTATCCTGTTTGCTTTTTTCCCCCTCCCTGCAGCAGGTTAAAGCTGCGACACACATTCTCTCCAGGGCGGATTTGAAACCTCCTTCATCCTTTTCTTTTTTCATTTGGTCCACTGTTTTGGGAGACTTCCTGGGGTTTTTTTCCCTTCTACAGCTGGTAATGCTGCTGTTTTAAGTCTGACAGAAGATCTGCTTGCAGTATTAAGGTATGCAAGATATTTTTTAATTTGCTCCATTTTTTCCCCCAGCAAGAGCTCTGCCTTGCAGTGCGGGGGATGGCACTGTACTCCAAAACAAACCCAGTTGTACAGTCAGTTAATGAGGCTCTTGTTGTAGGCTCTTTGCTGCCTTTGTGTTTGAACCTAGTGGGTGCCCCATGGATGAAGTGGAGGATGGCAGGAAGAGAATGGAACAGTTTTGTATTGACAGCAACCGTGACATTTGGATGGGGTCGGATCAGTTAACAGCGCTGAAAGATCTGTGTTACGGGATCTCTGTTCTCTACGACCCCGTGGTCAGAGGAAATCTGCTGTTCGGATGTATGGGCGACAGAAAAGCACTTCTAAGAAGCGGCTGGTTCTTCGTTCTCCCCCATCAGCTGCAGGCAGCTGCATTTGCCAGCTGTCGGAGAGCCGTTCCTCTCCAGCCTCACACTAAGAGAACTGAGGCATGCCTGAAGCAGCTGCAGCATCCCTCGGTGAGCCAGGCTGTGCATCCGACAACGGGAGCCAGGTCTGGGGACTTGAGCTGAGATGACTGCCCACGAGCTGTCCTCCAGCTGGAAGAGGAGGATGGGCAGTCAGCATCATCCCTTTGCACGCTGGAGGACAGATGCTGTGCATGGCTCTCTTGTCGTGGGAGGACTCCGTCATTCACCACGTGGAGAGTGCCCAAATGTAGTTCCTCAGCGGTAGACCCTCTGGAATCACAAGGTTCCCATCTTTTCTTGCTGACATGGCAGTACAGTTAAGGTTCAGGTGTCTTCTGGAAGTACAGAAGGGCTTTCTTGCTTTTAATGAGAAGACAAACAAGAAATGCTGTCCTGTCCAAGGTGGACTTGGGTTTCCAATCTTCTTCATGTGGCACAGAGAGATTCAAGAGCCAATCTTGCACTGAAATCCAAGGAGTTGGTATGTCTATTTTTGCTGTGGGCTGGAAGTTGCTCTTGACACCAGATTTGCTGTTCACACAACCGTGAGCTGTGACTTGCCTGTCCCAACTGGAGGATGTCCGTAGAGGCACATGAAGCTCAGCCCTGCCAAACCAGGCATGGTGGGCTGCAAGAGGGTCTGATATGCAATTAGGCACACCTTGATAAGGCACTTGCCTAGTAGGGCTGTGTGTGGAGAAGAGGGCACGTGGGATCCTTGCTGCCTCTGGAAGGCTCTTTAAGAAACGAATTACATTTAAGAAACGTGGTCACCTTTCATCTTGGTGACATGCTTCTTGAACAGCAGCTCTTAAACTGAATTGCTCACACAGAAGAGTCAGTATCAAGGTTTCTTCACCTCCTGGTCACAGTTACTAGCCCTGTGGCTCTAGGAGCAGGGCTGAACATTAACAGTGGTGCCTGGCGCAGGCTTTTGCCTTAAAACTGCCGACATTCTGCAAGAGGAGTCTGGTGAGGTCTGGCAGTTGACCCCTAAAAGTCGACTGATTGCTGTGTAAGGCAAGATAACCTTCTTATCTCTGAGAACGCCAGCCCTCCTACGTGCTCTTGACTTCTGCAGAGATCTTAATGGGGATTTTTACCTGGTTCTTGATATCACTGCATGCCCTTTGAATGAACCACTTGCTAAGAAATCTCATTACTTGCTCCTTGTTAAAGGTGTCTGGTTAGCTGAGTTGCTAGTTGAAGTCTCCTTTCCTCAACGCTGTGCTGTGATGAAGTGGTACCTGGAGCTGTCGTGCCAAGCGTTACCTCCATAGAGCATAATAAACTGTCTCCTGCCATCTCCCGCTTGGGTGAGTTGTACCCAGAGAGAAACAGTGTGTTTTTCTGGGTGTCTGCAGAGCTCTCTGCGCGTGCATCGTTCAAGTCCCTTGAGAAAGGCAGATATTTCATATCTCTTTGGAAATCTGCCAAGACGGTGGCAGATCACTTACCCTGAGTGCTGTTGTCTGGGCTGTGGTTCATAACTTCTAAAATGCAGGTCAAGAAGTATTGCTCTAATAGTTAAAGGTCAGGCAAAATGCCGACCTTTAGCCGTTCATAGCAGCTGTGGTCATCAACGGAGGTGTTTTACTGCTGGGATTGAAACTTCAAGCACTCATCAGTTGTTCCAGAGCACTGGTTAATTATTCTCAAAGCCTTCAAACCAAAGGTGGTCATTTCTGCAGCTACCCCTGACGGTGACCCCATGGTGCTCAGAAGCCCCATCTGAGAGCAGGATCCTCTCTGGTGTGCCCTGAATGTGCTGGGTGCAAGGGGAAGCCTTCCACATAGCTTCGCCATGAAAGGCTGGGCTAGGAGAATTGGGTCCCTGTAGGTGAGGCAGTCATCAATGGCAGAATTGGCCATTTCAGATCCACATCTACTCATCAGCATCATTTGGTGACCAAGGGCTGCTGCAGCACTGGGGACGAGCGTGGGGGTCGTCTGCATCAGACTTACAGATTCAGCAGAGAGAAGGAAAGGGGAAGATGTTGGCAAGAGAGGGCTCATGGGTGGGTAAAATTTGGATAGCCAAGCAGTGCAGAAAAGGTCAAGAACTTCTTATGCGTGGCATAGCGCATAGGTGAGAAAGTGTGGATTTATTTGTACGTATACTCTTGTTTGGTTTGGCTCCCAGGAGAAGTCCTTATCTCTTCTGCTGCTGCCAGCTTCCTCCGAGTTGCCCTCTTTTCCTCTGCTCTGCCTACATTTCTTGCTGTGATTTCAATTATTTATAGTATTTCTTTTCCCCTTAATCTACTCCGCTGCGTGTGCGCTATTTAAGCAGCTGTCGCTTCCCAAGCCCATTCCGCTGATAGGTGAAGATACGATCCCTGCGCATACAACTCGTTAAGAGCATTTCAGGGCTCTTCAGTGTGGGCAACTATGTGAATGTAAAATTGCGGTTGGATCTTATGTTATGGAAGGTTTTGATTGCGGCTGGTGAAATAACGATCCGCTTGTTAATGCAGAGTAACAGGAGGAAGCTGCCGAGGATAACGAGGGGAGAGGAAGAAGAGTTTTGCAGAGGAGCATGCCCCCTTTTTTTGGTGAAACGTAAGCAGCCTAAAACAAGAGGCATATTCTCCTCTTGGTTACATCAGCGTGCGTCTGGAAGAACCTCGTTAAAATAATTTAATTTCTTTTCGACACAGGCTGGTGTCACAGAGAGGGGAGTCCTTGGTGGCAGCTTACCGGGCTGGTCGGAATTCCAAGCCGAGGGCAGGAGCAGGAAGGTTTAGCTGTTCTATTTAGGACTCCCTCATTTTTACCTCTGCAGTATTAAGCTTAGAGAGGAAGCAGAAAATAGTTGTTTAAATCCCTTTCTTCATTGCTGCCATGTTCAAACTGATTTAACTCTCATCCGAAGGAAGCCTGCGCTATAGGAAACATCTGCCGTAGTCCAAATTGTGTTTGAGGTCGGAATTAAAATGTATGTAACTGTTCAGCGGTGAGCAATGAATACACAAATCCTGCTCTTCGCCAACAGTTGTTTTGCGAGACATGATTTGTACGCTTCCCTTGTACCTGTGCGGTTACACGGATGTGTTATTGGAATACGAACCAGCACAACGTGTCTCTCTCAGGAAATAATGATTATAAGGTGAAGCGGCTTGCTAGAATGTCAAATAGTTCCTTATTTCAAGCTTACGTTTGTTTATTTATTTGTCTTCTACAAACAATGTTTCTGGAGTGTACTAGTAATTGATGTGAGGATGTAATTGTATTCACGGTGCATCTGTGTCAGGGGCAATATTTATGTGCAACGGCTGCCCCGTAAACTATTTGTTCTCTTGGCTCCTCCGTCCAATGAGTTGACGTAAGCTCTCAGAGAAAGCATGAACAATTTTTAGAGCTGTTCTAGATATAGTCCTTACAGATTCTTTGATTGTGTAACTGAAAAGAGCTTTTGAAAAGACAGAACAAGTCTCAAGTATAGACTGACCAGGGAGAGGCTGGTGCTTTGCTGTATTTGATGAGCTTTCAGTCTGCTGAATTAAGAAAAACTACAGTTCCCATTTTAGGGACTGTTGTCTGAGGACCAGGACTCTTGGGGTGTGTTTGAGTGCGTAGGCTTCCTTCTGGCTTCTTTTGGGTGAAGACCATTCCAAATTTGAAAAAATTGTTCAAGTTCTTTATGTCCCGTCTTTCAGCGGGAATTGCAGAGATAATTGCAAACTAAATCGAGGAGTGACTGACAAAAATGAGTAAGGCAGAAGTTTAGGCAGGACAGTGATATATGCTAATGCTGTATTTCTGGTGTGCAGTGGCAAATGTTGGTGCCACGTGTATTTCAGGGGTTAGTTACGTGGTACTGCCAAATTCCTGGTGGGTTAATGGATGTGTTGGTTCAGACTGGCAGCTCCCGAGGCCCCAGAGCAGCACGGTGAGGGTGGTGGCACCGCAGTCCTAGATGTGGAGGTGGATTGATTAAAAGCAAAGCCTTCTACAAAGTTGGCTGGGTATCATTCAGCCCATTTCACAGGTGAGAAGTCAAGGCACAGGAGGGGTTCCCAGCCTGCAAGGTGTATAAATCCCTTTGAAACCTCCCTCTGACCGTCCCTCCTGCAGCCCCTCAAACACAGAAGCCGTGTCTACAGAAGGATGGGTTTGCATTTCTCTGCTGGCACATTTGCTGGCAGAGAAGTGACTTTTCTTGGATTGCTCCGGGAGGTCTATGCTTGCACTGGGATGGAAAGTCTGCGGGGTTCGGGGCAGGGACCTCGAGTGCTGCTGTAGCTGCCGGGAGGACAGCCGGAGGACGCATCCACGTACCTGGGGCTGAGCTGCTGCAGCATCTCGCCCTGCTCGGCTGTATGTTCTTCAGCAAGACTCCGGTGCTAGCCAAAATACATGTGCAGGGAGGCGGGCGGTGCCAAAGCAGCTCCGAGAAAGCAGCAGTTGGCCATTAATTTGCTCTAAGGTTGGGTGGATTCATTCCGCTGCTGTGGAAACCCAAGCGGATGAAGGGGCAGGAGGACAGGGGTGGTAGGTCACACCAGAGTCTGCTGTCAGCGCAGAAGAAAGAGAGATTTTTATGTTTTGTGGCGCCTCTTTTCCTACTTTGGGAAAAGCTCCCTTTTTATGTGCCTGTGTAAATGCTTTATAGCCCGAGTGCTGTGACTTTGAGTAGTTCCTCGGAAATTGATGATGAATTTTGACCACGTACAGCCAGTGTCTTCAAGTTCCTGAGGACTCTGCTCTCAGTTTGTGATGTGGTTTTTTACTGCATTTAAATGAGTGATTTTATATAACTTCTGAGTATTGGCAGGCTTACAACCACTTTCTCCCCCCCCCTTCTTTTTTTGTTTAAGCTTGGTTTTTCTGAGGGACTGATGCTATGTCCTTCTTCCCAATAGGTTTCCAACTCCTAGTCTCGCTTTAGCCCAATTGGGCCATGGCATGGAAATCCCAGAGGTGATCTAAAATCCTCCAGGTACTTTTGAAGGTAGCCAGAAGGGCAGAAGAGAGAAGGTCTGTTGGTGGCTCTGCCAGAGGATAGTATGAACTCCTCCCTCAGGCGTGGGTGAATCTGTACAGTAGGCATTGTCTTGATAAAGCCTTGATAAAGCCCGAGAAATGCTTTAATCAAAGCTTGTGGTTGAGTACGGGACGCCCAGATGTTGGGTTCCTCCCCGGGGAGGGGTGCGGTGGGGCGGCTGTGGCCAAAACCGTTCTCTGCGCCCGGTCAGCAGCTCAGCCAATCCCTCATAAAGTCCTGCCAAGTGCAGAGAATAAGTAAGACCAAGGCTGTTTTTTCCTTTCCACACCTCTAGCAAGGATTAGAAGTAACCACAGAAAGAAAATAATAATGTTTTAAATTTTTTTTTGGTAATGGCTCCATCCATTTCGGTATTCCTATCTAGGGCCAATGCCTCACTCTCTAATTTCCGTTGCTCCGACTGCTTTGTTTTTTATTCGTTGCAATCAAGATAATGCAGTACAATATTGCACTAAGAATTTCAGCTATTCAATTACCTTTCAGAAGTTGACTTAATTGGCTCTTTAAGTGATAGCTCTCTATTGTGTGCAATCAGCACGACTCAAGGAGGGAGCAGGAAGAGGATAAGGACTTTGTTTCTAATCAATAAATAAACGTCTTTGAAATAATACTGCTTGCAATTTGTATCACCGGTTAAATTACACCGAAGATGATCATCTGCACATTCCTTGCCGAGCAAGGCTATAACAGAGTAATAAGCCTTTGCTATCAGCAAGTATGCAGACTATTTTACTCTGTTTCCAGCAAATCCAATTCTCCCCTTGGATTTTTTTCCCCCCAAGTATTAGAGAAAAAACCAAAACAAAACTGCTGCAGAGCCTAGCACAGATGGTTTGGGAGAGACTAATAGGCAATGACTAATCATTTCTTTTGCACCTCATAAAGTATGCAAATGAATGTGATACCTGATGATAAATAATTCAAAATGGAGATGCAAGGCAAGGGGAGATTATAGAGAAATAGGTAAACCAACTTTTCAAAAAATAAGCGATCCCAAAAGCCTAAGCTCTTCTTCCAAGCTACTATCCATAGAAACAGCTGGTTCTTGGTGCAGGTTTGCCTCCAGTGCTTGAATCCAAGGGTCTGTGGGCCCGCAGGATTTCTAGAGTTTGCCGTCAGTGTTTGTCCAGAGCTACAAATCTCAGGAGCTATATATATATTTTTTATTTTTTTTCCTAGTTAGTGGGGTAAAAGTGATTGGCTGCTTCATACTGGCTGGCTCTATAGGGGTCCCAGTGGTCAGTCGGGGGTTCCTGGGCTCTAGAGGGGTCCCTGGGGTCAGTCTGGGGGTCCCCAAGTCCACAGGGGTCCCTGGGGTCAGTCTGAGCAGTCCACAAGTCTTTTTTTAAAGCTAAAGTTACTAATCATAATTAATGATTTAGTCCTAATTAAAAATCCAGAAAGGTCTTCTTGAGATTGCAAGAGGCACAAAACTGGAAGTCACCCTCAGTCCCCTGGTGCCGCTGCTGCCTGGGACAATTCCAGCTCCTGTCACCAGGGTCTCATCCCCGAATCCATCCCCTTCCGAGCCATGGGGGTAGGTGAGAATTGCAGGTGCAGAACTGAGTAGAGCCCCAGGTTTTAATGTTTAAGCATCCAGCACACTCCTGGGTACGGTGCATGTCTCTCCGCACTCCACGTCCAAGACCTTCTGCACGTGTGGGGAGTTTCATTCTGTTTGGGGGAGCGACCAAGGGATGTTGTTTGCAAGGATCAGCTAGCTTAGGCCAAGGGGAGGTTTAGGCTGGATATTAGGAAAAATTTCTTTACTGAGAGAGTGGTGAAGCATTGGAAGAGGCTGCCCAGGGAGGTGGTGGAGTCACCATCCCTGGAGGTGTTCAAGGAACGTGTGGACGAGGCACTGCGGGACATGATTTAATGGGCATGGTGGCGTTGGGGTGGTGGTTGGACTTCATCTTACAGGTCCTTTCCAACCTCAGTGATTCTGTGTAACAGATTAAAGATGCTTCTTCCTTTGCTCCCTACCCCATCCTGGTAAGAGATGGATGATCATCCTTCAGTGCAATGTTCTTCCTGTGGGGAGGAAGACGATGCTGATCTAGATTTATAATCCTGCACCGAAGGGCAGCGTTAAGACCATTTCACGTGTCAGCTTGTAGGACTTTTCACGAAACTGTGGAGCTAAATTGAGCTTGCCCTTTTATCAGCTAGAAACAGTGATGCTACAGTGTCCTGGTCCAGCTCAGCATTAAACATGTCCTTAAATTGCCAGCAATCTTCTCCTGGCAGCCGCTGGCTGGTGTCAGGCGCCTTCGTGCCCAGACACCCCGACAAGGCGGTGTTTGTTAGCAGAAGGTTGGTACGGTCTTGCCTCGGTGGAGAAGTGGAACTGAATGGTCATTTTGTGATGACAGTAATTGCAGCATCCGTGTAGTTTCACCATCCAAGTGTTTTACTCATGATCCCAAGAGCTGGGTTGATTCCATATTGACTTTGCAGAGCGCTGCGGCGCTGGTAAGGTGTGTAGCATCTATTTATAAGATGCAGTAACTGCTGGTTTGCTAGTAATTTTGTCTGTATTAAGTTGAGCAATATAGGGGAAGAAGGGCAAAAGAAACAACTTTTTTGTTGTAAATTTACTCTGTGGCTTCTTTTGCTCCGGGGAGGGGCTGTTATGATAAAGCCTGATATATTTTCACATCTGCCTATGAAGAATATAGGATTTATCTTCCAAATGAAATTTGCTTTGCTGCGCTGCCAGCAGGTTTTTTTTTTTTGAGTAGCTATTTTTGTGAAATATAACCTGAGAATTTGTATTGGCTTAACACTTAAAATGTAGCCATGGGAAGATGGAATATTCATCTTTATTGTGTTTGTTTCTCCCGTAATGAGACATTACTGTCTGTCGTAAAGGAAGCGGTCCCTGAGCCCAGGGAGCATGCCCAGTTATTTTCTGCTTGCTCCATTAGCTCGTGTGCAGACCTCCCCATTTTTTACGTGCATGTGCTTTTCTACTTGTTTAATCCTGCCAACTGCTCTTCTGCTTGGAAATCCATTTCTATAATGCTGGGTATTACACAAATTTGTTGAAGCTCTTAATGCAGCTAACGGGGGGGTGAGGCTGGGTTGCCCAGTCAGGCTGTGCCGACTTTCTGCTTGCCATCAGTCACACAGAGAGCTTTACGCCGCAGCTCACCGAGGGCATAAAATGCAGGCAGTAAAGAAAAATAAAGTTTAAGGAGCAACTAGAGTGCTGTAAACATCACTTGGCTTTTGATTTACGAAGTCCAAGCACAGCACAAACTGTACGGATCGCTGTGCCCTGTGGAAATTTCTCTTTGTACTCCTTTTTTGAAAAATTTCCATAACTAGTAAGCATGGGATCGTAGCAGAGAGCCCTTCTGTAAATAGCTTTTTGGTCACCAC
The DNA here is from genome assembly GCF_030936135.1 of Gavia stellata. Taxonomy (NCBI): domain Eukaryota; kingdom Metazoa; phylum Chordata; class Aves; order Gaviiformes; family Gaviidae; genus Gavia; species Gavia stellata. Next base: position 6,568,698 of record NC_082609.1, on the reverse strand, counting down.
CGCTGTTTACTATTACTCTGTACAGCGTGGTAATCGAAGGTCCTCATTCACGGGAATACTCAGAATGAGTTGCAGCACGGATGCAGGTGGTGGAGCTTCGCAGCCCTGGATTTCGGGGCGTCGTTGTGTGCATGAGGCTTCGGGGACCAGAGCTGGGGCGGGTGAGAGGCATCTCCTCTCCGAGCGCTGCGTGTGATTTGCAGTGTTTGTGTAGCTGTTTCCAGCAGAACTGGGCACATCCCTGCCTGTTGTACTGTTCTGGTTGTTTTAATCTGTTGAATTTATCCATGGCACTTTGCCTGGCGGAGAGCGGTGGGAATGCTGTCAGCGGTGGCAGAGAAGGGTGCCAGGCTGCGGTTTTTTTATTCTGTCTAGTGAAGCCATACAAAGTCCATCCAGGGCCTCATGGCAAGGATTTAAGTAGCTCTCAAGCACGCACGTACCCTTTATTTAAGCAATGGAGTAGGCGACCTGCTCAAAGTTTAGTGTGAGTTTATATACTTGTGTTAACTTCTGACTTAACTATCCAGTTGTATGAAAAATAAAAGGAACGAAATTATTCTGGCACACTTTGATAGCTACAGCATTTGGAATCTCTTCAGCTTCTCTCTCTTTTCTTTCCTGATTTCTTCCCAAGAATAGTTGCAACACTTTTCTGTTTTAGGACTTTGCCCTAATAATTACATCTGTGAAGATCCTCTGGGATGGGTTATCCCACAAGCAGGATTATGCCCTTAAATGGAAAATAAGCCGCCGCAACAGCCAAAGTTTGGGAAAAAATATTATTGTGGGAAAACTAAGTTGCTGGTTGTATTATTCCATGTTGTGGAGCTGCACAGTCAGGAAATGTTTGTTAGTGCAGAGAGGAAATGCTCATGTCTTCTAAATGCTTGTTGCGTAGAGAAAACATACCTCTAATAAAATACCAGCTAATAGACGCTCTGTAAAATGGACGGGAGGCGTGAGAAAACATTCGAGGGAGATGGGGAGGCCAGTCTTGCTTTATGAACTCTCATTTATTTGCTGGCTCACGCTCCCTCCCTTTCCCCCCAAGCCGGTGGCGGTGCAGGTCCTCTCCAGGCTGCCCGGCCGGTTCCCCGGCCCCGCTGCCTCTCGGCCAACGATTTGGGCTAAATAATCCAATTAAGCTTTGCAGCTTATATAACTGTCTTGGCTTGAGGCAGCAGCCGGACTGACGGGGATACAAAACACATCTGGAAATAGTGTACTAAACATACTACCGTGGCCGGAGCCAAAACAATTTGGACAAATTTGCTCATACGCACAAGATGTCCTTTGAACAGCAAGATGTGTGTGTACGGTCTCCTTGCTGAAGAAGGCAAAGTTAGAAAATGCTCCTATCCGCAGATCGTTGCCCTGGCTGGGAGACTTAACTGGCTTTTCTCCTCTCGTCATCTGGCTCTTCCTCCAGCTCCGGAGGATCAGCCAGTCCCCATAGTACGCTGATCATAAACAACACGTGTGTTTATGTATTTCGAAGGTGGAAAGGACCTCCAGCATCATTTAGTCTGACTCCTTATCTGATACCCATCACAGGAGTTGCTTTTTATTGAAACTGAAATGTTACTTGATGTGTAACTGGAACATAGCTCCGAAGAAACAATCAAGTTTTTCTTCTGAAAATTCATTACAACCCTGGTAATTTATGCTAATGGTTAATCACACTTACTATTAAAACATGGGCATTTTACGTCAGCTTGAGGATTGGGGAGAAAGAAGAACTCAGCGATTCTGTATTTCAAGTAGCGTGCCCAGCACAAGCTCAGAAAAAAACAGCGCACGTTTCAGCACGCTCAGATGTCTGTTCTCCTGTTGATATCCATTACTCTCAGTAGGGAAGTTATGGGCATTAGCAGCAGAATGAATTTCCCTTCATGTGCAGTGATACGCTCTTATAGCTTCATTTTATAGTCTACTGTCTGACGTTAAAGTAAAGAATTTATTTGTCTTTGCAGGTGTGCAAGGCTGGTTTAGCAGTCACGTCCTGCCTGTTCCATGGCTGCCTGCCCGACACCTTCCAAATCTGTGCTGGGGAAGGGGTGTAGAAACGCCACCCCCCCAAAATCTGATATCACACTCACACACAGACACCTGCCGTGCTTGTCCTCAGGAAAACACATACAGGGAGAGAAGGGCGACGGAGCTGGTGAGGGGTCTGGAGCACAAGTCTGATGAGGAGCGGCTGAGGGAGCTGGGGTTGTTCCGTCTGGAGAAGAGGAGGCTGAGGGGAGACCTCATCGCTCTCTACAACTGCCTGAGAGGGGGTTGCAGAGAGGTGGGTGTTGGTCTCTTCTCCCAAGTGACAAGTGACAGGACAAGAGGAAATGGCCTCAAGTTGCACCACGGGAGGTTTAGGCTGGATATTAGGAAAAATGTCTTTACGGAGGGAGTGGTGAAGCACTGGCAGAGGCTGCCCAGGGAGGTGGTGGAGTCACCATCCCTGGAGGGGTTCAAGGAACATGTGGACGTGGCACTGTGGGACATGGTTTAGTGGGCATGGTGGGGTTGGGGTGATGGTTGGACTTGATGACCTTACAGGTCTTTTCCAACCTTAATGATTCTGTGATTCTGTGACGCCGGTTTGGCTTTTGAAGTGGTTTGGCCACTTCTGGGCGATGCCCAGGGACATGCACCCGGGCAAACCCCACAGCACTGGGGAGGTGGTGCAGAGCTTGGCTCTGCTTGGGGCTCCCCCGGCCCACACCAACGTAGGGCTAACAAACACTCGACCCACACTGACAGCGTCCATGCTCCCTTCAGTATCTTTGCACTGGCAGGGCTTACTCTGGTTTCTTATGGAAAACACAAGATATTTCTTCCAGCGTACTGATTTTAAGGCTGTCAGAGTGCCCCTGCTCTCGCCAGGCTTTGGACATGGCTGTGGGAGTCTTCTGGGGGTATTGTAGTCATAAATACCTACATACAAAGTCATGATCTTATAGTTTATACATTTTGGTTTTTTCCATGGTCATAAAACTAAATAACGAGTTCCCCAAAACAGGACATGTATCTTGAACAACCTGTCCCAGCCTGTGACAGCGTTTGCACTCACCTGTCTGCGTTGCTCCTGTTCGGACGTGGGTTTGCTGAAGATGGTGAGACAGCTCTGCCTCCACTTCTTCTACATTGCTGCTGCATTTGACAGACTGGCTGCTCTCTCTTGTTGTTTTATCTGTAAAGAAGGAGAAAATCGGATTCGTTTTTTTGCAGCAACGCATGGCGGTGATCCTGGGTAACAAAGCTGATCTATGCACGGGAAGCTTTGGGAAGCGGGGTACGAGGGTGTAAGCTATTAACAGGGCACTCACCCAGGGTGATTTGCTTTATGGACGTCTCATAAAGGCACTCCAAAGGGTGAACTGATTGCTCAACGTTTCTTCATGTGCTCAGATGACAAGTTTTAGTACTAGAAGAGGTGCTGAGCAGCCCAGGTAGCCGGTGAGAGACCATTTCCAAAGCAGTGTTTGGATGCATCGGGGGGACCTAAAAAAGCACCTGAGTACAGAAACAGCCTCCCCGGGCACTGCAGTCCAACAGCAAACCTCTTTGTACAGAGGGAACGGGGGCTCGAATTGAGCTCTAAATACTCATGCTGCAAGTTTTAAGGGCAGTTTCCATTGGGGTGAGTCACGCTGCTTGTTTTCCCCGTGCCGTGCTGAGCCTTGCTCCCCACGGCGGGATTCTCCCTGGGTTTTGACCTCCTGGCACCCCTGGGAAGCCGGACTGCAGCGAGTGGGGTCAGGCCCTGCGTTCCGTCACTCCCACTGGTGTAGTTTGCTGTGATTTTGTGCGGTTTAACTCCCTCAGTCTGAGCTGTGGCTTTGCTCGGCTGTGCTCTGGGTTCATCTGTGCAAAGCCCCTCTCCCTCCTGCCCCTTTGCTGAGCAGCCACGGCCCCTCCGGAGCTCTCGGCTCTCTTGTCTTCCCCTCACACCTCGCTGAGTTTAAAAATGTCTGGGCTCTTGGTTTGAGCATCTCAGCAAATCCTCCTGTCCTGGTATAAAACCCACTGATCCATTGATTTCATCCGGAGGAGCAGCTGGGGACGGCGGGGTGCTGCGGCGCTTTGCTCTCCAGACAGCCCCATTCACCGTCGTCCTGCGCGTGCTCCCCTGACGTCGTACGGCTGCGCTGGTGCTTTCTGGGCTGCGTAAGATGCGACTGTTTTGTCATGGAAGACTCTCTCTGTGGGCTCTGACACCGCTGGGCGCAGGTCGTGGGTTCCTGCGAGGAGAGAGGGGCTCTTCTCCTTGCAAGCAGGCAGCCCGCCCATCTTGCGTTCTTGCAGCACCTCACATGCCACATCGAATCTTTCTGTAATATAGCTTCCCTCTGGGTGGAAAGCCTGGAAAGCTGAGCCACAGCAGCCCACATAGCAATTAGCGTTACCTTATATACGCCACCAGTAAAGGTAACAGTGTGTGAAATACTGAAAACCCAAATGCATTTAAATAGACGTGTTCGAAGGAAATGAGAGGTGTGAACGGCACATCCGCTCACAGGGAGCGAGAAGTGTCCTCTGCCAGAACTAAACAGCACTTTAGGAATAGTTCTGAAATTCAGCATAAATACCATGGTCTTGCGGTCCCGGGAAGCATACGTATTTTTGGAGGTGGTAAGCAGCATACTGTAAGGCTCGGTGCATTGTCTTTAAGCCATTAGGTAAACCTGACGCTGCAAGGAAGTAAAACCCCTAAGGATGTGGTTCCATAAGGCATGTAAACTGCTCGCCATTTGGGCTGCTGTCCAAAAGGGCATCCCAGTTCCCCTGTGCCTCCTCGGTCAGCAGGATGCTCTGGCTGACCACTGAGCCTGCCTGGCTTGAGATCGCTCCCTGCCTGGAGCTCGGCACGGGGGAGTGGGAGATGCCAGTAACATTTCAGAGCGGCTTGTTGAGAAGCTTTCAGGCATCGTTTAAATAAGCAACCAAAGGTCTTAGCAGTAGGACACCCGTGTAGTCAGCACCCTCCTCCTCCTCCCCCAGCTGTTTATTTTCTACCCTTGAAATGTCCTGCAAACCCCCATCGTGTGCCGTGCCATCGCCAGCGTCTGGTGCCTCCCAGCAGAGCCGACCTGCTGGAATAACGCTGCTGCTGCGGCGGGCACGGGGCGGGCAGGCAGCTCCGCGGCTGAACGGGTGTCGGACGTGGAACCAGGGCCTCCTGGCTTCGGGTTTTCAAGTAGGGAAAAGTTAAATTACCGCAGGTTGCTGTTGCTGGCAAGTCGGGAAATGCATCTTTTTGTATGTCAGAGATGTGTTTTCTGCAAGGGGAAGAGATAAAGGGCTTTTTTGCACTAGAAAGCTAGTGTGGTTTTGTGGGAGGGGCTGTCAGCATTATTTGATAACCCTTTCTCACATTTTCTTGGCTGCTGAATAAGAAAAGGGAGAAGAGGGTCTTCCTACTCTTTTAGTGGTATGTTTTTCTTCCTAGGAATTATCCTAGCATATAAAATGAAACAAGAGCCCTCAGATAGCATCAACACTTATAGTTGGTCTAAGTGTGCTATTTAATGGCAATGTCTTGTTTTTTCTCTGGAGAGAAGAAAATGTACCCCATTAAGTGCTCACGTTACAAGCCTGCACCCTGGGGGATAAATATTTCAAATATTAATGCTGAGTAATTTTTAAAAGGGTTCTGTATGCATTTTATTTTAAGCATTCTGCAAATTATTTAAGACTACTAAAACAAAATGCAATTCAGATCAGCTCATCCCGTGATCAGTATGTGGTGATTTAAAGATCTGCTTCTACTGACCAGCACAGTTGTGCGTTGGGTTGGGCATTGGTACAATAGGGAAATTGTAATCTGTTTGCTGCTGTGGATCTGTAGATAGACAAGACGTACAATTTACATAGACAGTGGAGCGAAGGGAACGCTCTGAATATCCTTCCACTCTAATAGAGTTGCATGCATTGCAAATGAGTTACTCTTTCGGAAAAAGAAGTCAAACCTGACTTGCATTGAAGTTCTCAGCTATTAACATCAGCGGAGCCAGGGACTCCAGCCAGAACTTCTGTGATTTCCTTGATATCCCTGCAACTTAGGACATCACTTAACTTTTCCATATGTGTTCTTTGATTTATAAGACAGCATTGCTTTATTTTGCTGTTGTAAAATTATTTCATACGCTCAGCCATGCCAAAAGCTTCATATGTTATTGATTAAACAAATTCCTCCTGTTCCAGGATTTTGGCTGTTCTGAGTCTGGTGGTAACTTTAGTGGAACGACGAGTGCGATGGTCGGTTGTACAAGGAGGTGGGGAAGTACAACATCCCGGCACTTATTGCTGCTAATCAATAAGCTATCCTTCAATTTGCAAAGTGGAACTGCTCTTTCCACTCGCCACTGCCGCATCTCTCCCGAGACGGGCTGAGCTCGTCCATCAGCTGCGAAGCGCCGGTGGCTCGTGGTCATTTGTGGAGAGGGATGATGATATTGGGTTTTAGTAATATTGGGAGGAGGATTAACAGGAATTTCATTTTGAGTCCTTCACAGGCAATTAGCGACAGCTGCCGCTAGCGAAAGGGCATGATGATTAACACAGTGACCTTTGCAAAGATCGGCTTCCCTTCTTGGAGGGATTCCTTTCAGATGGACTTGCGAGCCGTTAGCACTGGGCACAGAGCGGGATGCGTGGGTGCTTTGGGGTTTGGTGAAGAAGGTCTCTGTTTCACTATTAACACAATTAGGTTGTAATAAAAAGGGGGTTCCTTTTAGACTGTGAGGCATTTGCTCTGCTTCAGGATTTTCTGCTTCTTTAAAGCTCCAGAGCTGGGCCCTGCCAGCACCCACGGGAGCGCGATCCTGTGCGCTCCAGACATCAGCTGTTTCTTCGGGGTCGTTTGGGTTCACGAGGTTTTACTCACTAGCTTTGGTACTCGTCGTGAGAACAAGGCAAAAGGGAAAGAAATCCAGTCTCGAGGTTCGCAAGTGGTGAGAGCCAAGCAAATCTGATTTGGGTTTTTACTGCGTGCAATGGTTTGCAATCCAGCGTGAAGCTGACGGCCACAAGTACCAGGTAAAAAAACCCATGGCACGGCCAGCGCCGAGACCGACGTGCCTGCACCTCGACGATACGCGGACGAGGCTGCTGCAGGTTCCTGCAAGTGCATTTTCAATACAGGAGAGCAACTCGCTTTCCGCTGTGAGTCTGTTCCCGCTGTCTTTAGGTGCGTCCGAGAGCATTTTCCCTGCCCGTGCCAGGGAAGGACAGTGCATTAGGCAAATGCATCTTCTTTTAAATCATGCACAGGTTTGCTCGGTCAGGACTGACCACGCGTGCAAACTCCCAGCCTTTCCCATTCCCCTTTTTTCCCCCTTTCTTTCCACCCCTCACCCAGGTTTGCCTGTGTGATGTCCTCACTTAAAAATCCTGTAGAGCTGCAATTATTTCAAGGTTTAATGACCCATGACTTCTGTAATGCTTTATTTTGTTCACTTTCAGCATGTTTTTATTCCCCAATCAAATAAAGAGTATTAAAAAACCCACAAAGCCTTCACTTTCCATTTGAGAGAAAAACGCTTCGAAAGCTGCATTCGTGCTACACAGGTAAATAATTAGATTGCTAATGAATTAGCTGTGCTTTGAAGACGAGAGCTGCAGTGTTCCTAATTAAGTTGTGAGGAGAGACATAGAAATTTGGGATCTTTCTCCCAAGAAATGGGGAAAAAGGGGACTGCCAACCCGGACAAGGCTGGGGACCATCGGGGGAGCAGTGATTTATCCCACCTTGGTCTCAGTCCCATCTCATGGTGCCTCTGTGCTTGCAGCACCTTCCAGCTCTTCAGCGTTGTTTAAATTCCTCATTTCAGTGTTCTTCCATGTCAGTGAATTCAGAGAAATAATATACTTTCTCTGTGCAACACATTTGCTTTTATCAGTTTCAAATTAATACTTGAATTGAATGGTTACTTACTCCTATATTTTGAGGCAAGGAGAATGGAAGTCTGTGATATATTTTCATTATATCACTCTATTTTATATGCTTTTCATCATGAGCCCTATTATTATGCCCTATTTTTTTCTTTCCTCACAGAGCAGGGCTTTTTTTTCAGGCCTTTGATCATTCTCATTACCTTCTTCTAAAGCCCCTTTTAAGTCTGTAATAATACTCTTTTTCAGAAGAGGTGAAAACTATTCTGGGATTAGGCAGCATCATTTTAATAATGTTATAATCTTCATACTATTATTCCCCATCCCGTTCACTAAGCAGACTAACATCTTGTTTGCCTCCCTCTCCAGCCCCCTTTTTTTCCCTGGATTGCTCCTGCCTGCAGAGCAGCATCAAGACACGGATGCTCTGGTCTCCTTCCTAGTTAATATTGTTAATTAAGAACCATGTGAAAAACACCTTGATTCCCCCCGATTAATTTGCATCTATCGGCTTTGGCGTTAATTTGCCATTTTGTTGCCTTTTCTCCTGGTCATTTGCTTCTTTTCTGGCTTTGACGAATTTATCTCCGTGTCAGCTCCGTATTTGGCTACTTCACAAATTCATCTCTTCCAGATCCTCACTAAATCTATTAGACGGTGGGTTTAATGCCAATCCATACGGCTTCCTCTTGATAGTTAACCTTTTGCTATGGTGAAAATTCACTATTGAATTCTGTCTTCTTTCTCTTTAGAGCAATGGCAGTATTTGCCCTCTTCCCTTCTCCTCCTTAGGTGTTTTGCAGCAAAATGAATTGCCATCTGATTTCTCCGTCTCGTTAAATCCCTTGAATGGGTTGATAAAACCCCAGGAAAAATCAGAAGGAGTAGTTCCTTTTGCAGAAGCCGGCGGTGGTTTATACCTGCCGGGGATTTCCTCGCCTGCCAATGTTTTTGTTTGTGGCACGGTAAAACCCAGGGGATTCGCCCTGATGTCGGAGCTCTTTGTATCATTCAGTGTGATTCACCCATGGAGCCGGGCTGCAGAAAGAGATCCCAAACCTGCTCTGCAGGTACCCGAGAGCCGTCTGACGCCTTCTGCTCCCTCCTCTGCCCTGATCCGAGACCTTTTAGGCACAGGTGGTGGGCATCACTGTTCGCTTTCCTAATTTCTGAGTTTCTACATCCTTGCTTCGGAGCCTGCATCCCTCCTGCAGCTCCCTGGGGAGCTTTTTGGGTCTGGGTGCAGGCACCCCTGCGTCTTGCTCTCCTCCTTGGAAGGAGATGTTAGAACATTCATCATTGCGTTGTGGTTCACCATCCCCGTAATGGGAAATCTACTCATCCCCATCCCTGAAAACTTACTACGTGGGACTTTAAAAGCAAAAAAAAAAAAGCTTATTTTTGGAAGGATCTGTGTGAATGTTGTCTGAACTGGATCTCAAATGCAAACAGTTGCTGCTACTTCGGAATAATAAGGCACAGGGGATATGTATTTTCCTCTCTCCTTCTGAGGATGTATGTGCTGAGACAACATTAAACTCCGGCGAGGAGACGTGCAACAGGAATACGATCAAAACCTACTGCTGCAGAAAGAAGAAATGGTGACTTAAGGGTGCCCGTGTTCCCTGGGTAGCGACCGTCGGTGGAGGGATGCATTTCTGTCTCATTACGTGGAGCTGTTGAAGGTTGAAATGCTGTTAAATATACCACAGGCTCTTATTAAATGTCTATATTAAAACACACACACACACACCAGATTGCAGCCGGTGGAAGCACTTTCTTTATTTGAGGATCATTTTTTCAGACAGGCTGACTTTTCCTAAGCCTCTTGCGCCGGCTGATGTGTTAGCTCAGCGTGACGGTGGTGCGGTGGGATGCTCAGACCCAGCAGCTGACCCGGGGGCAGCACAAGAGCCTCTGCGGCACCGGGTTGAGCGGCTGGGTGGGCGCTGGCTGCGAAGGATCGCTCCTGCTGCCATTGCCCACCCGGGCAGCCAGCGCCTTTTACTGGGTATGGAGGTTGGGTACCAGTTTTTGTAACATGCCGTGGACCCTGATGCTGCAGAACGGCACTGCGTCTGCTTGGGACGGCGCTTGAGCACAGGCTCTAAGTTGGAGCGTAGTGATGGCACTGAGGTGTGTGCTGGAGTGGTGGTGGCATCGAAATACATTTTTTGGCCCCGATTCAGGATAGCACACACCGTAGGTAGTGACTGAACTGAAACAAAGTGTAAATAAAGGGCAGAGGATGAACATAAGGAACTAAACCATAGCTGCTATTTTTGCTGGCTGCTTTGACCGCCCGTGCCCATTATGCCCCCTCCCTGGAAGTGTTCAAGGCCAGGTCGGATGAGGCTTTGAGCAACCTGGTCTAGTGGGAAGTATCCCTGCCCATGGCAGGGGGGGTGGAACTAGATGATCTTTAAGGTCCCTTCCAACCCAAACCATTCTATGATTATGATGACTCTGGGGCTTGCCCCGTCAGTGCCAGTGCCACCCATTTCGATTGCTTTGAGCTGGGAAACCCACGTGCCGCCTCTTTCCTTCCCTGGTCCCTGCCCTGCCTGCTGCTCTCCCCGCCTAGAGCTATTTTCTCAATAATAATGAGCTTTCTAGTGGTACTAAAGACTCTACTTTCCATGTTACTTTCTGTCTTGATGGTAACCACAAATTATAACATAATATAATAAACAAACTTGAAAAAGTCTCTTTAAAAACTTTTTTGCTTTAAAAACCTTTTTTCTTAAAAAAAAAGTTTGAAGAAACTTATAAAAAAGAAACTTGGGGTGTATTTTTATAAGCAGCAGGTAGAAAATATCTGTTTTGACTCAGTATCCAGGTGGTTTGGGACACAGTGGAGATGTAAATGTCACATCATGTTTACTGAATAAAGCATCCATGTTTGCTGTGTGGTGATGGCACTGCTGAAATGCTCTTTCTTTCCATGGGGATGAATCAACCCCCAGCGAGGTAGTTGCAACCGTTGGAGCCTTCTGGGAGGTCAACCCTGCCAGATACTGTCCCTCCCTGAAATCTGGCCGTGACGGTGTTTGATTTGTTGCTTGGCATGTCTCGGTGCTCAATTCCTTAATGCAACCCGAGTTCTCTGTGGCTGCATATGTCCTACGCTGCCAAAATATTTATGATTTTAAAAGACGAGTCTAAGGCTGGGAGCAGTGGTCCACTGGCTCATGGAAAGGGAGACGATGTATCTCTCATCTTGCTCATCTTACAGGAGCACAGTTAGTGTTGCTTTAGATTTGAAAGACAAGACCTGCTCAATCTTCATCTTGCCTGGCAAGGGCAGTGACTTTGGGGGGGGTATTTTGGATGCTGAACTGTCCTCTCTTTTTCTTTCTGCTACTGAAGAGAATATTTTTAGTGTCACGACTTACCTGTAGCTCCACGTGCCCCAGCAGAGTCGCTTCCCAGTGGCTTTTTGGGGGATGCTTCGGGGTTTTGTTTATGGTGAGTCTCTAAAGCTGGTGTCTTCCTTCTACAGCCAAATAAGCAAAAGGCAACATTTTGCTTTTAATGGTATAAAATGTTTATTGTGGAGTTACTGCCGATCCCTGTGTACCTGTGTGCGAAGCGCCTGATACCTGTGTGCTACACAAGCCATCAGATTTCCGTGTAAAGCAGGATGATCCTTTTTTGCATCTCAGGAGCTGAATTTAATTCACTGATACAGCATGGTAACTCCTTATATCTGTTTTAATGGTGCAGTGAAATTCTGTTAGCAAAATACCTAATGAATGTTGTGATTCAATCAGGGCAATCTAGAGTGTAATGTGTGGAGCGGTGCCAGCATTATATAAATCATTAAACATCAAAACATTAAAAAAAAAAAACCCTAAAAAATCATAATCTAACTCCAAGAACTCCTGTAAATGGCTGGGGATGAAGGTAGGCATGGGCAGCGCCGGTGCCTGGCTGGGACGGGGACGGTGGCGAGCTGGGGTGCGATGGCTCGCTGGCTTGGCTCCCCGTGCTTCCCCAGTTGCATTTTTGGATAACATAGATGCTGTAGCACGGGGAGGGGGTTGTTTGTGTGCTCTGGAGTCCCCCCAGGCCCTTGCAAGTCCTAGAGGGGGAACGGTTATTAATTAAAGGGGTGCTTTAGATAAAACGAAGGAGCATAGTCATTGCAGAGTTTTCTGTAGGCAGTTTAGTTTTCTGCTCCAACTCCATTTGCGTTGTGAACTGGGGACTACACTTTATTTCGACTGTTTTGGCCCTGGGAACTCTTGCAGCAGATGGGTCAAAAGGTGCAGTTGTGCTCTTGAAGCCAAGATTTTGTAAAGATAAATGGTTTAGAGGTTTGGGGGTTGTTTTTAGTTTTTAAACAAAGTCTCTTGAAAGTCTTCCTAATGAGAAGCAAATCCAGCTAGCAAAGACTTTTCATTTGCTTTTGAAAAGATTGAATTGGAGGGAAATGTCTGGCTTTGGCCATGGGTCCACTCTGCTGGGAGAGGTTATCTGCGGCGAACAAAACCAAAAGTAATTGGTCCTGAAATACGGACATGTTTAAAATGCACCACAGGTTCCCTGGGAGGTTGGAGTGCGATTGGAGAGACTAATGCAGAATACAGAATTATAACATTCCTGACTGTGTATGTATATATGTACACACACACATATATATGGATGACCATGTGAGATTTCAAGGTGGGGGTTTTATTGGCACTGGTCTGATTTTGTGCCCGTCTGCTGGTTTAGGATCAGATTAGGTATTTTGCTTTCACTCAAAAAGTGAAAATGGATAAGCAGAGTGGATACAGATCTCCCAGCCCTCAGCTCTGCTAGCAAACATGGTTTGCACTTAATAGGCACTTAAATAAGAATGAAGCCACAGAATTCTCCATCGCAGAGAAATACTCTTTATTAAACGGATGCTGTCTTGGATGGATGAAAACCTTTGGGAAGGCTGCAGAGATCAGCTCTGCAGAGCCCACCTAAGGCGCTTGGGGTCAGCCCGTGAGCCCCACCAGCGTGTGCCCATCCGCTGTGCAGCACCGCATCCCGGCTGCCGGGAGGGGAGCCCCTTCAAGCCATCCCTGCCGGCTGCTTCACCAGCGGTTCCCGATGGTGCTCAGCAAACCCAGCGCAGGGATCTCAGCTGGAGGCCCCCAGCTAAAAAAATGAAGCCTGGCAGCTGCGGCCGGGCGCAGCCGGGGCGAGAGAAGGGAGCCGGGAGGGAGCTGTTGGTCGGCGAGCGATGCTCAGCCGGACGCTTACTACGGCCGCTGTCCCTCCGCCGCAGGCTGCTCCCCGCTCCAGGGATACAGGACCCCCAGATCTGCTCCAGGGAGCGCCGGGATGGGCAGATGGCGGCCGGCGCTCAGCTGTGCCCAGCGCTGCCTTCTCTGGCCTGCGGAGAGCCGGCTTGTATGAAGCTGCTCGATGCACGCTTGGAGCCTTACAGCCAGCCAACTTCTGAAGACAGCTTGCGACAGAGCGTTGAGTGCAAATATTAGGCATGGCAAGGTGGGAAATGGGTTATTTGCAGGGCACTGGGCATGCACAACCTGTGCTGCAAGTACTGCAAGTTTGAGAGGGTTTTGGTCTCCCAGGTCTGTTCTGCGGACCGTCACCTAACGCCGAATTTCTTTCTTTATTAAACCAGTGTATTTTAAGCCCGAAGCAATGTGTTATCTCTCAAGAAAAAGTAAGCTGAGTCTTTTTTTAAATACAGTTTTAGCTAGGAGTTTTTGTCCTGCAGTGCTTGAGTCTGGAGACATTTTAAGAGCTCTGCTATCTTGTGCTGGGAGGGAATACAATAAATATGTAGATAGGGAGTGCTGCTGCTTTGAAAGGTAAGTAAAGGGTCTGTGCTGAACTGACACTAGCTGAAAAATTTGTTCAGCCTCATTACCAGCAAATCACTTCTATGTCCAACCTTGCTTGTAGAGATGGGAGCCAATTAGCCAATTCCCCCCCATCCTCTGCTGCCTTTCGTGGCTTTTCAGAGTCCTCCCTGGCTGAGCGGCTGAGGGGTTTTGCGAGGTGGCAGATCTGCATCCATGTGTCACTGCAGACCGACGAGTGCAAAATGGCATTACTGGAAATTCATGGGAAACTACGCCTGTCTTGGGCTTTGTCTCGGACTGTTCAAGCTGTCACCGGAACCGGTCACGATCGATCAGCTTTTAAATTTCATGAAATTTTAATTAAAGAATGGAAAGCCTACAAAGACATCATAGGACAAGAGCACTGGAAACAAATACAATTTCACTTCCAACCATTAGCCAGAAAAGCAGCAAATGGTTGACTGCACATCACCATTGCAGTGTAATGGAAAGTACAGCTCTTGGCTTCGGTGGGCAGGTCATTAGTGACAGAATAATCAGTGACATTTCCCTTCTAAATCTGACACAAAGTGCAGTGCTCTGGAAAAAGCCATTAAGTGCAAAGCCTTGCCTTTACTCTGCTCCAGGTATTGCAGAACAAGATCTAATGGCAGCCTTTAGCTGTGATTTGGCTTTGATAGCATCCGCGGGATAGTAACCTCCCGGTATGCCGAGAGCCAAATGCTTCCAGCCTTGCACAAGCATGGTTCCTGCCATCGTTTTGTGCAAAAATGGGGAGCGAGACTTGCTCCTTGCTGGCGTTCACAGATGCCACCGGTAAAAGATACAAGTAGGAAACTGTATAATCCAGAGCACTGGGAAGCCAAAAGGTATATTCTTATGTCTGAGAAGGTACCAGGAGATAAAGGTCTAGCTCATCGTGTGGAGTCAGTTTAAAGCCTGACATCCTCCTGTGAATTCCCCTGGCAGCTCCCGAAGCTGGGTGTTAACCTGTGTTTCTGCTAATTTTTAAATGTTTTCTTGATGGGAGAGGAAAGCGAGCGGCACTGCACAGGAAAAAGGAAGGACTGGTCTTGTTTATGTCTGTCCCTCGACTTTCTCTGAATAAAGTGTTGTCAGATGGACGGAGTAATCAAATGGGCGTAACTTCCTCTGCTCCCTCCCCGTGTGCCAGTGGCTTTGAAAATAATGCTGAAAGGTTAATAGGAGCCAGACTGCCTGGGGGGGGGGGGTGTCCCTTGTGTTGAAGCAGTGAGTCTTTAAGAAGGTTTTGGGGTGGGGGAAGAGACCCCATGGGGGAGACTTTTCCTAGGCAAAAGCATTACCTGGAGCTGGACTGGGAAGCACTGTTGTCTTGGAAACTCTCTGCTTTGGAGCTGGGTATGTCTGATCTTCAGAATTCCTATTTCTTTATGGATCCCAAAATAGAAGTTGTCGATGCAGTCAGTGTATCTTTATATTTAGCCCCGTGTTGGGAAGTTCCAGTGCAGTATTTTTGGTCATTAGCTCTCCTGGTCGTGTTTGGGCTAAGGGTCTACTATTCAGTGGATAAATTTGTTTTGGGTGTAGTCCTGTGAGTTATAGCCTTACTGAAAACACATGAGTGACCACAGATAAAAGTGCATTTTTAATGAGTAGTTTCGTTAATAATGGGGTAAAAAACGGCCCAGGAAGGTTCATTAATGGCTAACCGATTCCACTCCCAGCTATAGTATAGTTAGTTCCGGCTGAAGGCTCTTGATAGTTTTATGGCTTAACAAGGACATGGTGATAAGGTGTTGTTTCAAAATAAAATGCTTTATTACCCTATCAAAAGTTTCTTTTTTATATGTTACATTTATGATACATCCTTAAGGTGCGTATCCAAACACTTGGATTTATATAAGCGTCCAAGCAGCTATTGCCATGTGATATTCTTTATCCTGCCATGTTTTGAAGAGGTTAGATTCCCAAAATGCCTACTGGCCATGCGAATTTGGGTCTCTCTTCTGAAGCTGGAGGAGGTGCTGTCCCTGCCCTCATCTCATTGCAGAGCAGCATCCCCCTTGCCAGGATCTCGCTTGCCATCACTCGGGGTCATCTGGGAGATGCCCCGTGCCATCTGGAGAAGGGCTTCGAGATGCTGCCTGGGGGGTCTCCCGAATTACCCCCTTGAACACACTTTGACGTGTGCTCTTAAAACTCTTTCCTTTGTGTGCCATAAGGAAACCAAAGCAAGGAGCAAGCAATTGAAAATATTGATATTCCTTGGCTTTGTCATGGCTTTAACAGGACACCACCACCAGTGCTTCCAGTTCTTTTACACTTGACTCCAGTTCTCTATTGCTCACTCCAGCGGTCGCCGTCTCACGCACCTAAACCTCTGGAGCTACAGAGAGGTGCAGAATATTGCTCGTAAAATTAATGCCAGCAGCTGACTTCCCTTTTCCGAGTATATAGTGAAGAAGAACTACCATGCAACTTATTTTTTGCTGCGTGCCTTGGTCACAGAGAACCACGTCATATTTCTATATGATCCGGAAACCCAAGTTAAAGAGAAAAATAGGAGTAGCTTTTTAATTGTAGTTCTGCAACTTAAACTGCCCTCTCTCCAACCCTCTCACCGATGGGCACGTGCTGGACCACAGCTCCCTAAATCCATGTTTTAAGGATTGTGAAGGTAGGGGAGGTGTGAGTGATGGGCATTGCTTTTGCGACTTGAAACCCTTCAGGGCACGGAGGAGAAAGCTTCTCTCTCTTTTCCATCCGCAGGTGACGTTGTGGACATCTACCAGCGGGAGTTTCTCGCCCTCCGGGACCGACTGCACGCAGCTGAGCAGGAGAGCCTGAAGCGCTCGAAGGAGCTCAACCTGGTCCTGGAGGAGATCAAGAGAGCCATCTCGGAGAAGCAGGCCCTGCGGGATATAAACCGGACCTGGAGCAGCTTATCTGGTGAATAAACAGAGAAGTTGAGGATCTTGGGCTGTTTTGAAGCTGTTGCTAATGAGGAGGTAGAGAGGTGTGCGTGCGTGTGCGTGTGTGCAGGGCTGCAGGCAGGACGTGCTCTTCTCTCCCCCGGCGCGAGCACATTGTGGAGTTCAGAGGGACTTGGGAACTCTTAAACTCCTCTTTAATTAGAGGTGCATATGCATCATTAAACACTGAGATTTGCCTCTGCTGAGGATGTTTGCCAATTTGCTTGCTTACAAGCTTTTTTTTTCCTTGCAAGTCATACATGCCGTTTCCTATGACTGTATTGAATCCATATGGAAAATGGGTATCCGAAGAGAGGGGGGAGGAAGGATTTAGGCTGGCTGAGCACCCCTCGCCAATTTGTTTGTTCTTTTTATTTTTTAAGTTGCTCAGTTGAAGAAAATTGGATCTCTACAGAAAGATCCGATTTGACCTTCATTTTATCTTCATTCTTCCCCTTCCTTCCCAAATATTTTGGGACTTCTTTAAGGCCCTCATGGCTCCTGCTGAACTTTAATTGGGTTTGTGGTAGCATGTTAAAGGTTGGCCTGATTCTTTATAACCCAGCAGTAGTCTCGGGTGGCCAGGCTGCTCTAAAAAGGCTGTTAGCCTTGCAGTCGCTTCCTACCTACCATTCCTTGCAATTGATTCCCTTTTCCTTTTTAAGACGAAACCAAGTTAAAACTGTGGAATATCACCAACAAGAATGTGCTGCACCTTCCCACCATCTTCCATCATTTGCCACATTTGCTGTCAAAGGAGAACAGTCTGCAGCCAGCCGTGCATGTGGGACAGGGGCGCACTGGAGGTAAATAGGAATTAGTGCTGCTTCTGGTGCTCTTCCTCACCTTAGTGCCTGTCCCTCCCCTTTCCTCCGGGCCTGGCTGTGGTATGGAGATGAGCGGGACTGGAGGAACGGCTGCATGCATCATGCAAGCTTCCTTGGTATCGTGGCACATGGGGTGGGTAAGCCATGTCACATCTGCAAGTCTACGGGAGAGTGCTGTCTCTGCTCTTTGACTGGGACTAAAATGTTCTCGATGCTTCTGCCAGATGTTTTTTGCTGCTTTCCATCTCCAGAGTGCTCTAGACTTTGCCTGGAAGGTGATCAGATGAAAGCATAGTTTGCAGGGTGCTCCATGGAGACTCTAACCAGTCTTAGGAGACAAATCCCATCTGGAGTAGGACTTAGGGTACTAGATGATTCCCCTCTGCTCCCAAATCCCAACCCAAAGCCAAAGACCCGACTTACCCCTCCTAAACTGAGGTGCTTCTGGCCATGGGAGGGATTTGGAGAACAAGGGTCGTCTTGAAGTTGCCATTCAGAGGCTGAAAAGGCCCTTAGGAGGGGGAGAGCTTTCAGGTGTTTCCTTCAGTCTTTGGGGGAGAAAAGGAAGAGTCTCTCTGACTGCCATGGGTGCCCTGCCAGCCTGCTGCACCGGGGTGCTGCTGGTCGGTTCTGTGCTGGGGGACAGGAGTATGGGAACCCTACATAGCCCAGGAACCTGCCAACTTGCTGGTTTTTAATGACGGAGCGTGGCACCGAGCAGGTGAACCATGAGGCGGTCATGGAAGCGGAGCAAAGTGTCTCGTCCCAGCACACCCCCCCCCTTCTAAAATCTCTCCTTGGCCCTGGGCAGTGTCCGTTGTGATGGGAATCCCCAGCGTGAAGCGGGAGGTGCATTCCTACCTTACCGACACCCTCAACTCCCTCATCTCAGAGCTCACTCAGCAGGAGAAGGAGGACTCCGTCATCGTCGTCCTCATTGCCGAGGTAAGACAGAGCTTTGTCTGTTTATCTCGCTTCCCTGTTTATTCTGTTTCCCTGGCCCCCATCCCATCCCATCCCACTGTCTGCCAGACCCGGTGCCAAACAGGACGGCTGCCCACCTGGAGGCCAGCTCTGCCGCTTGCCAGGGCAGATAAGCCCAGCCTTGGGCTGCCATCTGACCAGGACCGTTAGGTGCCCCCTGCCCAAAACGAAACACCGATTAGGCCAGAGAGGGTCAGGATGCGAGCAGGCAAACATTAGCAGCTGCCAGCGTAGCACGTGCATTTATCTTTCCGGTCTAAATTGTGATGGCTCCTGCAGGGTGCCTGAGAGGTTGTTCCCAAAATCTGCTGGAGCAGCCCCGTGGCCACATCTGGGGAAGCTCTCAGACCCGCTCCTGAAGCAGCTTCGTTTCTCCGCATACCTGTAAGACAGCACTAACCCCCTCTTCAAACCCAAGAGCCCCCTGATTTGGGGCTGAGACTAATATGATGCCTCTTTGTATGGTGTCTGGAGCCCAGAGTCAGTTGCTGAATCCAGGGGCTAAAAAGCCTCGGTACATTAATCCGCAAGAGCTGCTTTTATCTATGGGTTTAGATGGTTATTTTTCTCCGTGGCTTTCCCCTCAGGATTATTTTCTTGAGCTTGAAGTGCATTTGTCTTAATTTCCAGAAATCCGGTGAGAAAGATAAACCTCAGTGGCATGTTACAGGGAGCGGAACAAAGATAAATGTCTTGGTTTGCTGCCTGTTTACTCATAATCTGACATTTTGAGTAGCATTTGGCTTTTGGGTCTCTGGCTGGTGTTTCGTACAAGGAGAAGGTGTGCACAGATGGGTGCAGCCCAAAGTGCCTGGGACAAGGTTTGGTCCTGGCCATCTTCTCCCTTTGAGCCAGGACAGGTTTGGTGGCTGTTTTCACAGCGGGTGAGTTAAAGCATGAGAGGTTTTAAGCAACTTGACCAAAACCATCTTCTATTTAGGACTGCAGCAATATATTTTTTTTAGTTGACTTGAAAATAGGGTGCACGCTGTGAAGGCAGCACCTGACTTTCCATGTGTACCTGTGACGAGGGAAGTGAACAACAAAGAAATTAGTTCCGATACCGTGAAGTACAGGCGCACACGTGCCATAGCCCAGTAACAGCAACGGTAGTTGTTGCAGATCACCACTACCATCACTGACCTCTTGCCAAGCTTGCTCTTGTAGCTACACAGGGTCCTCCTCCCGTGCAAGTACCACCCACCACTGTGCCTGCTCTGCCTCTTCCCAAAGTGTTTCCCAGTGTGCCTGCACTTGGCATTGCTTGTTAGGACTCTTCAGGCACGGGATAAAGAGCAAATAGCGGAGTGGTGGTATGAACCTGGAGCGGACGCTGGGTAATTTGGAGACTCAGGACAACAAGTGGAGCAACTGAATGTCCTTTTTGTGATGGAGACTTCTCATTTCTGAGTGCCACCGCTAACCACTGCGGATGTCATCCATGGTGGCCGGACTGCCTGGGAGAGCCGGGGGCTCCGTGGCTGGTGGAGGGGAGCCCCGGGGCGAGCTGGCTGGTGCGGCTGTCACCAACCTGCCGTTTCGGTGGTGACCGGCCACTTGGAGCCGAGCTGCATGTTTGCTTCCAAAGCCAGGAGCATCTTTCCTGCCTTTGTTTTTCCCATTGCTGTTTTCTTGGCAGCAACGGGGTAAGAAATCAGTCCAGCACCAGGAGCCTGAGCCCTGTTTGGGAAAGGGACCTTTTTCCTCTCAAGAAAACACTCCCTTATCACCGGTCCGGCGTGGAAGCGCTGGCCTCAGCTTGTGACACACATCCCCGGCGTCTCACTTCTCGCCTCCGCCCAACACCGGGCACAGCAGCAGCCAGTCCCAGCTTCTGCAGGGCTGTGTCTGCAGATCTGCCCGGGACACGTGGTCCCGTGGTCCGTACAACCTCCCAAAACAATGCCACCACCAGGAAGCAGGCACAGTTTTTGCTCCTGGGTCTCCTGCCCTTTGTGCTTGGATTTTGTTTTCCCAGTGGCTGTGCAGATGGTTTCTGTCCGGTGCCTGTCCCCATGTTTGCACTTATCTCGCCTGCAGATAGCGGCGTGCGGCAATGCTGACCTCTGCCTCCCAACTGTTACAGGTTGCCAGGTTGATTGCAGGAACAAACTGTTGTTTTCAGAAGAAAAGCCTCAAAATGAACCTGAAATGAAAAATGCATGCTTGTAAATAAACCTCTCTTTTTCACAAAAGGGGTGGAAATCCTTTTCTGCCAAGAGTATTTGCTTGGATGAAAGGCAGTGTGCATAGAGAAAAAAAATAAATAGCTCACTTTGTGCAAAGGCTTGGTGCTGGCAGGGGCCGAAGTGGCAGGAGAGCACGTGGGGAAGACGTGCAGCCCTTTGGGGTGGTTTCTGGTGCGTGATGCCTTTGGGTAACACTGGCCAGAAAGGAGGGCTCCTAGGAGACCATCAGCACAGGGAGAGCGGTTAAACTGGATGAAAGGAGACATGAAGGAGGTGCTGACAGTACCCCCGGGGTGTGTTGAAGGTGATTTCTGAGCCATGGGGGGCCCAGGCTGAGGCTGGAGGATCTAACACTGCTTATCTTTTGTTTTCAGACGGATCCGCAGTACACAGCCGGAGTGGCAGAAAATATCAAAAACTTGTAAGCACTTCCAAATGACTACAGCGGTACGGGCTGTGCCTGTAGCGAGGCCAGGGAACGGCTTCATTAAGGAGAACACGCTTTTCTGCTTCCCTTTTGTATCTTTTTGTTGTTTGGGTTTTTTTAATGTTCTTAAACTCTGGGCTGTCTTTGCTATTGCTGCTTCCACTTTCTGCTCGTTCTAAAATGCATCCCATATGTAGCTTCCATTAGGCTGCTTTGTGCTTGCAGTATTTAACACACGCGGTCATGCCATTTCATTTTGCTCTTTCTGTCCTGTGGCGTTGTGAGAAAATGGGATTATTTAAATTTCCAGTGATCCTGGCAATTGTTTCTGTGTCTAGTGCAGCCCTCTACCTGCTCTGCGGAGTCAGAGCAACTGGGCAGTGCGGTAAGCACACCCAAATGCTCCTGCCTTATTTTGCTTTAAAATCCGTGATCCATTTTTCTTCCCGCTCCAGCCTGTTTGTTTTTCCCCTTGTTCTAGGCGCTAGTTACATTTGTCTCGCAGGCTAACTGCTATTTATGTCCTGGAGTTTTAGTGGCTTTTGCAGCTTCGTCTGTGGCTGTTTAGGCAGAAGCCGGTGACGGATTATTAACCGTGAGCCGGGCCAGGCGTTAACAGCATCAGAGCTCAGAGGCAAAAGAAAAAGGTGGCGAGAGAAGAGGCTGTGACTCCCGTCCACCTCCTGCGATTGCATGTTTCCAAAGGATCGCAGTCACCATAAGAAGGAGATGCAAAAGGGCAGCGCATCCTCCCGGCGCCCCGCGTCCCCGAGCCAATGATGGGAGAGGGGCTGGGATGTGTGCGGGGAGGGTTGTGTTCCCGGGCACTTGCAGAAGAGCTGAAACAGAGCCCTCCATCTTGCTGAGCAGGAGCTGGCAGAGCTCCCCTCCTTCTGCCTGCTGGCAGGAGGACGCACTTATCGGGGGATAATGGACTGATTGTCCGATGGCTCCTGATGAAATTACTGGGCGCTGCTGCAGAGGGTGCTTCTGCATAGAAGGCCTGAAACTTTAATTGACTTAATTATTTGATTTCTCGCTGTCCCCCTCTCCAGTGCCTCCTGCCCTTCCCTGATTCACTGAAATTATTTTTCCTCCAAATTGAATTGAGGTGGTGTGGGGCCAGGGCAGGCTGAGCTCATATCGCGGGAGGGAGAAAGCTGTTGCTGCTTTGGTACAGGTTTTGTCAGCTCAATGAGAAGCTTCTGTTTCACTGCTGCCTGAGGAAGGGAAGATTTGAAAATGTTAGCTGAAAATCTTGCCAGTCCCAAGGAGGGAACAAGGAAGGGAAAAATAAGTGAGAAGTTTTTGGCAATCTTGCTGCTTTGTCTCCCTCTGCCCCATCTCCCGTCCTCCAGAGTCTGCACAAACAAAGGAAATCAGCCTTGCACCAAATGTTCTCAAAAAGGCAGTATAAAAATAACTGGTTTTCCTGCTTATCTCTCACAGTTACAGTAATCTCTCTGGGTATTGCTTGCAAGGCTGTTGTACGTACCAATTTTTCAGATGGGTGACATTTTTTTCTGTTTCAGTTTGACTCTTTAAAGGGTTCTTAACCGCACTGTAGGGAAAAGGGACGCTGATTTATCAGCATAAGGGAACTAGGTAGTATTCCTGCTGGCTGTTCTAACTACAGCGCAGCAGTGTTTTAAGTAACTTATCAGAAATGCATAACATAAACTCTGCAAAATGGCTTTTAATTACTGATGCATTTAGAAAATCTCTAAATGCCAGTAATGCCAGCAAGTCCTTTCTTTGGTGCGCAGGTCTGCACTTCCATCTAATCCTGTAGAGAGTACACGGTGCTCACGGATGGTCTTTAAAACTCACCCGTGTGTGCGGGAGGGAGGGAGGAGGGATGTTTGGGGGGGAGCACGCAGACATGGGGCTATTAGAGACTGAGGGAGGGAGAGAACAGCTTTAAAACTCCGTGCTGATGTCCTTCGGTGAGGCCTGGAAGCGCACTAGCTGCTGGGGAAGTTTTATCTTGGAGGCTGTGTTTTTTGTTTGGTTCTGCAGCTCAGTGTTTACCCAGCGATTTGGCCTATGAAATGGTGTGTCAGACATGGAGGTGTTTGTTTACTGCTGCTTTTCTCCCTCAGATTCCCAAAGGAAATACACTCAGGTCTCCTGGAGGTAATTTCCCCATCTCCGCATTTCTATCCTGATTTCTCCCATCTGCGGGAATCCTTTGGGGACCCCAAGGAAAGAGTCAGGTAAGAATCAATGAACTTGAAAACAAGCAATCCCTGAATTAAGTAACTGCAGTATCTACCCCGCTGAGTTTTCCAGTAACTCTTAGCTGACCAGTTTGAGAACAGAAGGGAGAGGCTGGATGCCATCCCCTCCTCCAAGAGCTGTGTCACCTTCCTGGCTTAAACCCAGCCTCGGCTGGCTCCCCCGGGCAGCCCGGTACCCCAGGAGAGATCGGCACTCCCATTGTGTTTGTCTCTTGCAGGTGGAGGACAAAGCAGAACCTCGACTACTGCTTTTTAATGATGTATGCCCAGTCCAAAGGCATATATTACGTGCAGGTGGGTTTGGTGCTGGGGACGGAGGGGAGGTGGGTGTACCTGTGAGTTGACTGTGGCTCATACCCAGCTGAGAGAGGGCAAAGAGCATGTCCAGTTGTGTGATGCAGGAGAGCGGGAGCGGGTTTTAACTGGATAGGTTCAAAAGCTGGGTTTCTAAGATGCTTTAGACTTGGAGACCTCCTGCCTAGGGAGGGCAGAAATCCCTGTTTCTTTCACCTGTTAGATTGGGTGAGAAAAATCTGCTTGAAACATCTTCCAAAATAAACTAGGTCTGTGCCAAAGCTTTCCCCCGGTCTACAGCGCGATTGCTCCGCACAGAGAAGCTCTTACTGGAACCTGGATGGGTCATTGGCACTGAGTGTCCTTTCCTCTTGCAGCTGGAGGATGATATTGTGGCCAAACCAAACTATCTCAGCACAATGAAGAACTTTGCCTTGCAGCAGCCCTCCGAGGAGTGGATGATCCTGGAGTTTTCTCAGCTGGGGTTTATCGGTAACGTCTTCCCCCACTCACCCCAGTCCCATCAGGCAGGGGCACAAGTGCCTGACGGTTCTTGCAAGCACTTATGCTCTTGGTCCAACGAGTTGTCCCCACGAGATGGTAAAATACTTGGACTTGATCCCTCCCTATTTTTGCACTGACGCTTGAGTTTGCACAGGGGAGAAAGATCCTCACAGCTGGTACTGCTGATACTCACTTTTAATAAAAATAAATCTGGTCAGTGGCCCAGCTGACAGCCGAACAGCTTAGACGTGACCAGTAGCTTTTAGGCTGGATGGGATCTGGAGTTGCCTAAGAGTGTGCAAAAGGAAGTTTACATCAGCACAGAACTATTTTGGGAACGGCAGTACATGGTTGCAGTAGCAGCTTGATCTGTTATTTTGGATACTGGTTTGACTGGCTTAAAACTTGTAGTTTTCAGAGCAGGAAATGGTCTGTCCTGCAGCTGGCTGAATGTTTTTCATCCTTATTTCTCCCTACTGAATGGAAGAGTTTTAGACCTTTTGATACTGTTGTGACCTGTGAGGCACTGATGCTTTCTAATTCTGCGATGAATATTGAATCCGGAACTGTATTAGCAATGCTGGTACATAAAACAGAGCTGCATGCTATTTCCTTTACGTAGAGAGATGGACACATCCAACCTCCACAGCCCAGTTTCCCAAGTTTTTTCTTCCCAGCTCTGATTCTTGACCATTTCATACCATAGCTGCTCTCTCTTCTCTCTTTCTTTGTGCTGTAGGAAAAATGTTCAAGTCTCTGGATCTGAGCTTGATTGTGGAGTTCATCCTGATGTTCTATAAGGACAAACCCATTGACTGGCTGCTGGATCACATCCTTTGGGTGAAAGTCTGCAACCCTGAGAAAGATGCAGTATGTAAACAACCTCTGTTGAAGGGAAACCTTCTGTTGTGTGTGGGCAAATGTATGCGTGGTCTGTGTCTCCAGAGGATCTTTTCTGTGAGCTCTGGTGCTAACTGACTTTGCACCGAACCGTGCCGTCCCTGTGGAGTGTGCTGCGGGGTGTCGTTGTGGATTGTGTAAGCAAAGACCTGGGAGTTCAGGCTTTTGTCGTCTGCAGCTGCCAGAAAAGGCATTATTTCTGCATCTAAGCACTAACAGGGTATTCCTCCTCCAGTCCTCGAGGAGAGTAGCTGTTCCCCATTCTTCTGCGTTGTTTTTCATTCCGGTGTGCTTCTCTCCCTGAAGCCATTCCCCACTCACTGACTATAACCCCAGAATAACCCTTTGGCTCTGGGCTCGTGTGCCGTACCCGCCTGGAGCACACACGCAGGCTGGCCAGAGAGCTCACCCCAGATGACCCAAGAGCAAGCCTGCCATGCATAGTGTGCCAAAATGAAGCCAGAGCACGCAAAGCTCTTGTCGGGGTATCTAGGAGGGTGCAGAGTGGTGAAATGGGCTCTGTTTTCATGCTGCCATCTCGTTTGCGGAGCCATGTCTGCACGAAGCCTTGCAGACAGCAGCACAGAAGCCCCCGTGCCCTGCAGAGGTTGTGTTTGAACTCCCATCGGCAGCAGCAGCAAGGGGCTAAAGCGAGTGGGAAGGGCAGAGGAGGAGTGTGTGTGATAGCAAATGTAAGATGAGCTCACCACCAGATACTCTTCTGTCTCCTCTCTGAACATACTGTATTTACTCATACACTCATTCGCCCTCCTCCCCCGGCGGAGAATGAACAGCGGAGTCCCTGTGCAGAGCTTGAAGCCAGTCGCTTGGGACAGACCTCATGGCCACAACTACTTTACGGTGGCAAATGCCAGAGCAAGTGGTCACTCTGGGGATAAATACTGTATTTATGTGTTGGGGGAGGGGACAGGGCATCCTCAGGGCTCTGCAGAATTGGGGCAAGGATGTGGTTTAATTTGGCCTGATCCCTGGCAGAGGCCGTGACGTTGGCTCCAGTCCCCCATGTGCGGTAGGACCAGTCTCAGATGATGTCCATCGTTGTCACAACCCGAGTCCTAAAGCCCTGGGTTAAAGGACGAGTTGCGATTAGGTTTTGTGATCCCCCGTGGATGAGTAAAGGCCAGATTTAACACCAAGCGACCAGGAGATTCAATAGAAATCCTTTATTGGTTGCAGAGAAAAGTGATAAAATATCCCTAACTACTTGCATAGTTATATAATTCTCAAACAAGGTGTAAAAGGAAAAAGAAGGAAGAGTAAGAATAGACAAGAGAAAACGAGAAATAGAAAAGAAAGAGAGATGTCACCACCCTAGGTTCCAGCGATGTCTTCTCCTGCGTAATGTCTGGTTCGTGTTTCCTGGATGGTGGGGTGCCGTCGCCCAGTCTGTCCTGACATCTTTCATAGTCTCTTTCTTCCCGGGACCCTCCCTTTAGGTGGCGTCTTGACATGCGGGCGCACTATTTACTTGGAGTACTTGGAATGATCTTGAAATGAGTCTGGGGGTGTGGGGGGTCCTGGTGGTCGATATACCCCTCCTCCGGTTGTGACCGCGATGTCACCTTTTCCTTGCGCATGCGTCTTAAGTCAAAATGGGGGAGTTAAGGTAGGAGACAACACCGCCCTGCCTCCGCAAAGCTCGCCGCTTCCCTTTTTCCCACTGACTTGCAAAAACGGCTTGTTTAAGGCATATCTAATAGGCCACACATCCTGTTTGTTACAGCCACACGTCCTGTTTGTTACAATCATGTCCTCCCGGCAGTTCAGACCATGCGCTCAGGTGTGACAGCAGTCCCCAGGCCTGTCTGGCAGCCCCCAGGGTCCTCACAGCCAGGAGCGAAGCCGGGGTGGCGGGATGCTGGGGTGGAGCTGGGAACGATGCCACTGTCTGTGTCCCCCCTTCAAAATCTACAGCTTGAGCATTGATTAAATGCAGATCCTGCTGCGCGGATTATCTTCTCCTTAGCTCATCTTCGCTCGTCTTCTCCTACCTGGCGGAGCCAAGGTTTTCCCAGGGGAAACTGCAAACCTCTTAAATGTGTTGCCTTTTTAAAAATTAACCTACTTTCCATGTGGATTTCTGTCTCCTTTCCCCCACTGTTTGCATGATTAACTCTGCACAACGCCCTTTCAAACATGACTTTCCCTTGTAAATCCCACTGTGCAGAATCAAACTGGTAGCAGGCAGGATTTGTCTTTTTGATTGAAAGTTTGCTTGACCTGAGCTTTTGGTAAGTGCTTTGCCTGCTCTGGATATATTCTGCTCTTTCTTTTTTAGCTACTTTTAGATTTACCTGGGGTAGAGCTGTGTGAAAGGATGACCTTCTTACCACCAGCTGAGCCATTTCCCCTCCTGGCTCGACTGAGACAATCCTGCTTTCAGCAAATGCTTCTTTCGCAGGATAGGAAAAGGGGAGAAAGAGAAATCAGGAGATGCTGTAGCTCCCTCTGTTCCCCTTCCTCCTCTTCTCCTCATCCAGAGTGAGATCAGACCTAATGGGGTTGTGTCCAGGGTTGCTGGCAATAAGTCTCCCACTAGCATGGCTAGTTTTAATTTTCTAATGTAATGTGAGCTGGATCAGGGGATTAGCTCCTCCACAGTTCACAGGGGTCATGCCTGGAATTTCCCAGCTCCCGGCGTGGCGGCGGTGGCCCGTGTGGGCAGCCCATCAGAGGGGCTCGGTGTGGCTGGCTTTCCCCGCTGCGCCCTGCCTGGTGCCAAGCAGCCGGTGACACAGCGCCCGGCAGCGGGATTTCTGCCGGGGTTGCTCTGGGTGTGAGGTCTCAAGAGCAGATGGTGGTAGGGGTGCGCATGCATTTCTTTTCTTGGAAAAAGCGAAAGTCAGAAAATAAATACCCTCTCCCTCCAGTTTTTAACCCTGTATTAACGCCCCTCACTACAAGAAGGACATTGAGGTGCTGGAGCGTGTCCAGAGAAGGGCGACGGAGCTGGTGAGGGGTCTGGAGCACAAGTCTGATGGGGAGCGGCTGAGGGAGCTGGGGTTGTTCAGTCTGGAGAAGAGGAGGTGAGGGGAGACCTCATTGCTCTCTACAACTGCCTGAAAGGGGGTTGTGGTGAGGTGGGTGTTGGTCTCTTCTCCCAAGTGACAAGTGACAGGACAAGAGGAAATGGCCTCAAGTTGCGCCAGGGGAGGTTTAGGCTGGATATTAGGAAACATTTCTTTACTGAGAGAGTGGTGAGACACTGGAATAAACTGCCCAGGGAGGTGGTGGAGTCACCATCCCTGGAGGTGTTCAAGGAATGTGTGGACATGGCATTGCGGGACATGTTTTAGTGGGCATGGTGGTGTTTGTTGGTTGTTGGTTGGACTTGATGATCTTACAGGTCTTTTCGAACCTTAGTGATTCTGTGATTCTGTGATTTTTGTCCCGCGCCCCCAAACTGAGAGAAATGAACTATTTTTAAAATGTGAGTTCTTGTTTCCATGCTCTTAGTGTTTTTCCCCTTTGTTCTTTATTCCTTCTCCATTGTCTCTCTCCCTCCACCCCAGGGAAAAATCACTGGCTGGATCGGAGTTGCATCTCAAAGTTTATTTACATGGTGGGATGGGTGTGAAACGGTCAAACAGCTCAGACAATGGCATGTGCCGTATATCTGCCTAACAATACCTGCCAACAAACTGAAAACTCTGCCCGTCTGAAAAGAGCCTGCACTTGCTACCTGTTCACTTAGGCTCTGAATCATCCCAGGACTTTCCATACCTTCAGACACCATCTCTCCCGAGCTCTGGGTTGTAGGAAAAAGGCTTCCCTCATAAGCCAAAGAAAAAAGAAACAAAATTCCCTGGCTGTCCCTACGTGACAGCACTCAGAGGAGATGTGCTCAGCGTTTGCCAGGCTATGCTTGGCAAGGAGGGATTTGGCACTTAAACCTGGGCACTCCGGCTGCCCGGCAGAGCCTGGTGGGTGACCGGCTGAAAGTCACGGTCAGGTTCCTCCAGAGAGCGGTTAAAAGCCCTCTTGCCAAATTAAAGCCAAGGTAACACAGAAAGGCATAGAGATGGAGAGACAGGGATGTTTTTCACTCCTCGTGCCCTTGTCTGTTCCTCTTGTGGGGCACAGTTGACCGCAAAGGTTTAAGCATGGGGCACTGTGGGATTGTCTCATTTCAGAAACACTGCGACAGGCAGAAGGCAAACCTGAGGATCCGCTTCAAGCCCTCGCTCTTCCAGCACGTGGGAACCCACTCCTCCTTGGCTGGGAAGATACAGAAGCTGAAGGTGGGTACCGGCTGCCTGTCCAAGCTGCAGGCAGCCTTTCTGCCAGGCCTGGCCTGCAGGTGCCCGGGAGCTGGCAGCTTTTGGGGTAGGGACATTGGTGACAGCAACTGGTGGGATGGCGGCAGCTGGATTTCTGTGCAGTGGTTGTGTTTTATGCCGAATTACAGTGAGCTCATGTAGCTCCTACTTCTCAGAATGGCAGTGACATGTAGCAAGAGTCGCTGCGAGCTTTTAAACCTTGGTACTGGTCCTGGCCACCCATCCTGAGTGCCAAACCATGATCCAGGCAAGTGATTTCAAAGCACCTACTGAAAAACCCTGGAGACATGACTCCTGAATTCGTCTGACTTCCTTCCCACCACCCTCCTTATTTCTGGGATTTGCTGGTAGGCGAACTAGAGCTTAAATTGTTTGTGTGTATTAAAACATTGACAAAATGAGGCTTCCCACAGCTCTTTGTGCAGGACCCGTAGACATGCATCCCTGGGCTGTGCTCAGTCCTGTGTCTGTCCAATCCCCAGGTAAATGGGTGGTGTACTCCAGTTTGTGTCGCAGTGCAGTGCCTGTCAGGCCGTGTAATCCAGTCATTTTATGCTATTGTCAGCCTCCCAGCCACCTTCTCCTCAGGTGTAGGGACTGTTTGCAGAGCCCCTGGGACAGGGACACACGTTCAGGAACGCTTGGACAATGAAAAGCTCTTTGGTGCCAGATCAGAGTGCAGAGCAGTGGTGCTTCTCTGTGCTGCCGCTCCTGAAGTTTTGTCCTCCTGGGATGCAGCCATGCATTGCCCTCCCTGTCTGGTGCCTTCCCCAGATCGCTTCCATCCCTCGTCCTTCTGCGCTGTGCAAATCAAGAGCTTTTAATTTGCAGTGCCCTGTTGCTGGGACCCCTGTTCCTCACAGGTGAGAGCAGCTCATGACCCATTTCTGCCCTTTTGCTTTGCACCCACCAAGGACAAGGACTTCGGCAAGCAGGCCCTGAGGAAAGAGCATGTCAACCCTCCTGCGGAGGTGAGCACCAGCCTGAAAACCTACCAGCACTTCACCTTGGAGAAGGCTTACCTGCGGGAGGACTTCTTCTGGGCCTTCACTCCCACCGCTGGAGACTTCATCAGATTCAGATTCTTCAAACCGCTCCGCATTGAAAGGCCAGTGCCTGGGGGGGGTCGGTGACAGGGAACGCAAGGACAGCCTGGAGCGTGCGGAGACACTTTCCTTTTGCTCTTCTGGCTCATGCTGAATTTTTTGCCCCCCTCCTGCTCCCAGGAGGAGGGAGTGGTGCTCTTCCAGGGGGAGGATAATTTGACTTTTTTTTGGTGGGGCCACTTCTGCCAGAGCCCTTTGCTTTCCTGCACCTGTGAGCAATCTACCATTTGCTAATCTGGCACAGCTGGTCTCCTTCCAAACTATGTGCCCATGGGCTTTTTGGGAAGGTGCCTGTTAGGTTGAGCTGTTTGATGGTTCAGCTGAGGTGAAAGCCATCATGTCTCCCCTTGCTCAGTGTGGGTTTCCATGGCTTTGGTTTCTGTCACAGGTTCTTCTTCCGCAGCGGGAACATTGAGCACCCAGAAGACAAACTCTTCAATACGACTGTGGAGGTTTTGCCGTTTGACGTAAGTGTTTTATTGAGAATTGAGATGGGGGTGGAGTGGGAAGCAAAAGAGGTTTGCGAGAAGGGAACTGCTTAAAGAGATCAGGAAAATCTTTACAAGGCTCAAGTGCCTTGGAGAGGTGCTGGCTGGGAGCCGGGGGATCACGCCTGGTGTGGTACTGCCTCGGCAGTGGGGATGCTGGGCTGAGCAGTCGCTATGGGAGCCATCCGTGCCTGCAGAGGGGATGCCCAGATGGATGGGATGGCTGCAGAGGAGGGGATGGAGCCAGGATGGTGCCGTGGAAGCAGCAGCATGAGGGCAGCCAATGTCCTCTTGTTTTGAGACATGAGGCTTGGGGTGCCAGGCGGGGGGACGAGATGCCAAGGGCTGCTGGCGTGGGCAGCTCCGGGGTTGCTGCTGTTGCGTGGGGCTTTTGGGTGGCTCTTGCCACTGGCCTTGTGTAGAGCTCCTCTCCTTCCCGCAGAGCCTGCAGTCAGATAAGGAAGCCTTGCAGGAGGGAAGAGGCGCAGCCGTCAAATACCGCAGGACGCTGGATGGCTACATCCAGATAGGTACAGCACTGGGTGTGGGGTGGTGAACTGCCCGCTGGGTTTGATAACACGGCCCATATCCTCACCTTCAAGTGAATTGAGACCCTGAGTGCTGTTTGCTTGGTAAAGAGTAATTTCTGCTTGCCAGGAGCCAGGCTGGAACAGGATTTAATTGTTGCTGTCTCCTCTCCTCCACTGCCCTCCCTTCCCTCTTAGATTAGGTGTCCTCTTCAGATAGTTTTCAGTTCTACGTTTTCTGCCTGCCTCTGGTCAGAGCTGGGACCAAATTATTCAGATTATCCATTTGCCTAACCTGGTCTTAAAAACCTCCACTGTGGGCGATTTTGCACTCTCCCTCCACAGCCTTTCTTGGTACACACACCACTTGCAGCTTGGACTTTGTCTCTTGCCACCTGAGCTTGTTTTAGTGCTTGTCCTGCCCTTGGACAAGAAGAAGTGCTTGCAGCCTATGGGGACCCGCTGGTGCGTGGTAAAGCCCTGCTAAGACTTCTTTTTTTTTAAAATAGACAAATAAAAGAAAAATTCCCTGGCACTCAGAGCTTTTTGCCATTTTAGCATTCCTCTGCATGCTGTCTGGTTTCTCCCAGTTGCATTTTCCCAAGAAAATCACACCTAAAAATGGGTCGTAGCAACAGGCTGAGACCTTGCGAGCACTATGGATGGAGGACTTGCCTCCACGGCGCGGATCCTGAGCCGGCATTTGTCTCTTAGAGGACAGTGCTGCCGTCAGGCCACTCTGCCGCCCTTTCACACAGCAGTGATGTGTAGCCAAATATTCCCCATTTGGTTTTAGCCGATTTTTTGTTCCCCTAAGTG
The DNA here is from genome assembly GCF_030936135.1 of Gavia stellata. Classification (NCBI taxonomy): domain Eukaryota; kingdom Metazoa; phylum Chordata; class Aves; order Gaviiformes; family Gaviidae; genus Gavia; species Gavia stellata. The sequence continues at coordinate 6,536,432 of NC_082609.1, read as the reverse complement.
TAGCATTTTGCACTATATTGACGTCCACGCCGCTGGTTTTCAGCCCGTCTCTCTCGTGGCGGGGAGCTGCGGGTGGGGGGCTGCCATGGCTGCTCGTGGTTCTGGCTGCCGGGGGACCGTCCCCGCGTCACCCATGCGCTCTCCCCGCCAGGCTCCTTCTCCAAGGGCGTCGCGGAGGGCGAGGTGGACCCGTCCTTTGGGCCGCTGGAGGCCATCAGGCTGTCCATCCAGACCGACTCCCCGGTGTGGATCATCCTGAGCGAGGTAAGCCGGGCTTTGTCCGCAGAGGGACAGCCCTCGGCCCGGGGCTCCCTGTGCCCCCCTCGGCTTCTCTCTGATCCCGGCACTCTCTCCTTTCAGATTTTTATCAAAAAAGCAGAGTGACGCGGGCGTGCGGAAGGGTGGACACAGGCGTGACTCCCCGGTCCTGCTCCCTCCCCTCCCGCTCCCTCCTCCCCGCGGCGCCTCGCCCGGGCACAAGGACAGCCATGCCGCCGAGGCGCAGGCCCGGCTCCTGGGAGGCGGCACTCGCCGACAGGCCTCGGCAAACCGCAGCCAGCGCTGCGGGGCCGGGACATCGTCTTCTGCGGAAGAAGAGCAAAAAGCAAAAGCCAGCGCCCCGCGCAGAGGGCTGGCTTCGCTCCCCTCCGCACGGCCCGGGCGCTCCCTCGGCCCCTCGTGGGTGCATGGCCGCACCGACACGGGACGGTTTGGGGTCGGGGTGAGCTTTAGCAAGCGTGGGGACTAAAAGCACCTTCAGCCCAGGACAGGGCAATCACTGGCTGTATTTGGGGACAGAGCAGGGGCTTGGTCACGCTGAGTCCCGCCGGCTGACCCCGCAGGCGTGTCGGGATGGAGACCGCCAGGGACCGAGGTCTGCCTTGCCTTCGCCCAGGCCATGGTCCTGGCCACAGCTGAGGATTAAGCGAGGGTGAAGACTGACCTTCCTTTGTCGGAGGAGGAATGTATCCGAAGGGGTTGGAGCTATGAGTATGGCAGGGAAAACAAAAAAAAATAAAACATGCCACACTGTGCCTGCCAGCATTGAACACAGCCCCTTAACTCACGGTGAAGTCTCCAGTGTCTTCATGCCTTGAGATGGAGTGCAGAAACCATCTTTTTAAATAACTATTTCAGTTATTGATTGGTGTGAATTTTTTTGGGGGGGAAAAAAAAAGCAGAAGTAGCCCAGTTCAAAAATAGTAGGGATTAGTGTAAATCCCAAATGTCTCTTCAGCTATACACTGGAATGCATTATACTACTTTAATGTGCTGTATTTTTTATTATTGGATACATTTGATTTTTCAAGTACATCTCTATATATAAATATATAAAATAACGTGCACTGTAATAAAAGCTAAATTTAAACCTTTGATGTGGCGGTGAGCGTCACTCGCGGCAGGGAGGCACGTGCTCCGGCTCTGCCTGCCTGTTCCCTTCCCCAGGATGGGTGGGCGTCCCTGGGGGCCGGGGAGCAGCTGTAGCCCCTACACCCGAAATGGAGTCATTCCTCAGCACTCACCAGTACTCAATACTCCGAAAGCATTGCTCATGCTGGGGAAATCACTTCGAGCAGCCCAGTGGGAGACCGGGTATTTTTTGCCCCAGCACCACAGGAACCATCACCAGTTATTAAAAACAGAAAGCTTGGTTGGGTCTTTGCTCATCAGGGAGCAAGGAAGGCGCTTGGGCAGCCATATGCCCAAGGGTGCAATTGTGGAACACTTGTCTGTCTTACAAAATATGTTGCTTTTTTTTTTTTACCCACATACAGCTTAGCAAGGAGCTGCCTGCTCTAGTTACCTGCGAACCCCAAGTTTGCAGCAGAGGTTGAAACCCAGAGAGAGGGCAAAGTCCTACTGGTGGGTCAGTGATAAGCAAAGTCGGGGCCAAGTCAAGATCATTCAAGTCAGTGCCAAACACGGACATAACATTTGGACTAGAGCCAGGCTTTTTTCCCAAAATTTGGATAAGGTTTTAGACAAGTTTACTCATCCTTTCAAGTTAGTTTTAATCACAGCAGCCTTTTCCATGCAACCTAGTCCCCTAACCCTCGGACGTTCTCACACCCAGTCCCCAAGCACCTTTGACAATCACAGGTGATTTCTACTGAGAAAAGGAATTTATTTTTTTTATAGCCATGGGGTGGTCCTTCAACATAGATTGTTACAGCAGTAAGGAGGAGTGATGACAGTGTATGAGTTGACTGCGAGGCTGAGCCAAAGGCGTTAAAGGTTTTAGAGCAGACAGTGCTACAAAACCTGGCTGTGAAGCCCATCGGCCGGGGCAGAGGCTGGGCAGCGTTTGCTTTCTGGAAGGGACATTACCTCTGAAGAGTGGAGCTTTGCAAGCAGAGGAGTGCCAGCATCCACCTCCCTTCAAAGGTGAGCACAGAGCTGGGGAGATACTCAGTCACGGACCATGCCACGTGAGTCCCTCCCCTGCGGCACGGCCGCGCTCACCAGGCGCCGAGCAGCTGGAGGGGCCATGCCAGCACTGCCGGCCATGGCCATGCCGAGGAGCGGGGCAGCAGGAAGTGTGCCAGGAGCCCGGCCACCGCCAGCCCCAGCAGCAGCCAGAGCAGCCAGGCGCTGGCATACAGCGGCCCCAACCTGCGTGGGGAGAAAACACCTTCAGACACCGCCCGCCAAGCTGGGGCACAAAGCGTGCTGATGGCTTGGCATCCCCCGTCCTCCTCCAAGACTGTGCTGGGGAAGAGCTGGTGGGGCCACGGGTGTGTGGGGGCAGGAGAGGAGGAGAAGGGGGTGATGCAAACCTGCCTTCAGCCCCAGCCGCAGGAAGGAAACCTGCCCCAGGGGCCGCATCCTGCACTCGGCCTCCCCAGGGTTGGTTTCGGGTGCCCGCAGCCCCAGCCAGGTACTAACCGTCCCTGCGCAGCCACGGCGTATCCCTGGAAATACTTGAAGCGGGTGTAGAGGTACAGCAGCCCACACCCTGCAGCCACACCTGTGGGGGAGAGGGGAGCCAAGTCCTGACGGGGCCGGGGGTCTGCGGCTGCTGCCGGAGCTGCAGCCCAGCTCAGTCACCCATGTCCCCGCTTCCCCCTGCAGATGGGGGCACAGCCACGAGAACCAAACACAGAGGGACTCAGCTTTAAAACGCCGCAGGAGTTTAAATGGGTTTTCTTCCTTCCCTTTTTGTGAGGGATGGACCTCTCTACCCTCTGAAGTTGCCCTGGGACTTGGGTTTGCAACGCTCCCTGTTGTGGTCCTTCCTTGCATCTTCCCTGCAGCGGCAGCCAAATCCCCTAAACCTGCTTGGTACAGGAGGGGTGGTGGATGACTCTTTGGGTTATGGTTTCTCATTCTGATGTAGCGATTTGGCTATTGTGTTGTAGCTCACCTTCAGCTTGCACCTTCTCTGGCACAGTGGGACGCAGCAGCCTCCGAAGCAGAGAGCTGCACTGCTCCCAGCCCTGCCGCCGCCCGGGCACCACACACCAGCCTGCCCTTGGCGAAGAGAAGACGCGTGCGGGGACAGCTGGGTGCCGGCGGAGGAGCATGGACTGCTGATGCCACCAAACCTCTCCTCTGGGCAGGAGACTGGCTCAGCTGCCACCAGCAGCTTCATGCGTGCTGGAGTTGGGGTGCTCCTCGGTCTGTCCAGCCAAAGAGGAGCTTTGCTTTCCCCAAGTAACAGCTTTATGGGTACAGAGAGGATGTGCCTGAGTTGCAATGGGATTTAAATTGGGGGGGGGGTTGGTATAGAATGGGATAGAATAGAATAAAATATGTCAGTTGTAAGGGACCTACAAGGATCATGTAGTCCAACTGCCTCACCAACTCAGGGCTGACCATGTGGTGCATGTGGTTTGGGTTGGGTTTCCCCACCCACCCTCCTTACCTTGATGGAAGAAGATTCCAGCAACCCAGAGGAGCGAGATGAAGATCGGGAAGTATTCTGAGCAATTTGCCCTGGTAAGAACCAGAGATGAGTGTTAAAACCGCATCCTCGTACGTCAGAGACTGGTTAACTGAGACCAGAGATGTGAGCTGGAAATGCATATCAGAGCAAAGTGAAAAGGCAGATAAGAGGCATCGCTGTGCTCTGCTGGGGAAAAAGCACCTTTTCTGTGACCAAGGACACCCAATAGCTGTATTTTAGAGAAGAAAAGCACCCAAACAACACACAGCATTCACCCGACCCACATTTACATGGGGCCCTGCAATGACGAGCCATTGCCAAGATGGAGATTTGTCTTTGCTGGACCCTCGACAGGCTCCAGCCTTGGTCCCGCGCACGGCACCTTCACAGACATCCAGTGCAGCTACAGCTTAAAAGCTGCAAGGGTGGAGGTTCCTTGACATTATCTACAGAGCTTTCTCTTCCCCTTGGGTGAGCACAGCTCAAATTTGGGTGTCACACAAGTCATGCTCCAAGAAGGAGCCTTCTCCCAGCTTTAGCTCAGCAGAAGGTGATCAGATTTGCAACCACGTTTTCTTCCGTCCTTTTGCTTTTAGGGACAAAAATACAGATTTTCCGCAAGAAAGGACAGTGGGAGCTGTGCTACTAAAGGCAATGATTTTGTTTCTCGATTTCTCCTACATTTTACCATTCCCTAGGCAATTTAATCATAAATTTGGCCAAAAATTTACCAAGCCTCGGGGAATGGAGCCAGACTGGGAGCTGGAAAAAGTCTGAAGAACCTTATGCTGCAAATGCAGTTTGAGCCTCAGCAAGGGGAGGCTGCCAGGTTTCCACGAGTGAGTAATAAATCAATACCTTTCTTCCCCTCTTTTTTTTTTTTTAATATATCAAAACAAATTATCCATTTGTATCCTTTTCTATAGGGAAAGGAATAAAGGGAGGAAAAAGCCCACAATGAAGAAATACCTTCTCAAACTCAAGTTCCCTGAGGTTGCCTCCTCTGAAGAATATAGCAGAGGGCTTCCAGGTACGCCGCAGCCCACAGCACGACTCGGTTAACGCACATCCCAGTATTTAATTAAAAGCCTCATCAACATCTACCCAGCTAGCAAAGGCGGATGCCTCCCATGCAGGCTGGCCCTTCACTGCATCGCAAAAGGACTGAAGCGGGTGTTTTTGTCACTCCACAAATGTTTCCTGCACGCTGGCAAGGAAATGCAGCTGCTTTGTTCAGGATTTAGTGCCGTACTCAAACTACCCTTCAAACCAGCTCCGGCCAATTCCTTTCAATCGCTTACGAAACAGCACGACTGAGATGAAAGATGGAATTTGGTGCTTGCTGGAAGCCGAAGGGATCTGTGAATGTTTGCAGTTTAGCTCCAGCATTGCTCTCTCCATAGGAACAGAGCAAAAAGAAACAGCCCTTGGCATGGGCCCGTGAGTGCCGACTTTCACAGCACAATGGCTTAAAAAAAGAAAAAAATAAAAAAGTCCTTGTAGCTGGTTCTGTAGCAAGGCCCTTTGCTTCAATTCAACAACAAAAACTTACACGCAAATATTAGGTTATTAATATAGCTTCAGCTACTCTCGTAATTTGGAGCCAACATTAATATTAAACTTAATGATTAGAATACATTAATGCTCAGCACCTCTTCCATACAGCCACTAATTTGTAACTTGGCTGCCTCTCGTGATGCCAGAAGGAGGATTATCGTGGATGGACAGAAACACTCCAGCCAGAGCAAAGTGCTCCGAATCAAAACTCAGACCTCTGCATGCAAAGCATTAAAAATAAATAAATAAAAATCTAGTATCAGCAGCAATAAGTGAAAAGGTGACTTGAGGGTGACTTCAGTCTTTCCTGGTAGTGACATGTGACTGAAGTCATATCTAGATGGAGTCACCACAACAAAGTCAAAATCTTACTGAGCTCTGAAGATCCGCTCAAATTCAGGGTGACCTGTTGTCTCGGGAGGGGAGATCTTGTACTTGCGTCGGGCATAGATCACCTGCAGCACAAAGTAGGCTAAAAAAGAACAACACAGGAACAGTAATAGTCCAGCAGCGGTTTATCTAGCCAAGCTTTATCTAGCTTGGAATCAAGCATATCGTTAGAGGAAAAGAACTGATACTGTCTAGGTTCGTGGTCCAAGGCTGTCTACACACAACCTGGAATAAATGTGCCATTTATTTCAGGCTCGTACTTTAAATTCAGATTTGGTTACCCTAGCAGAGCACGCGTACCGCAGAGCCGACCTGCTGGCTGCCGCTTTGCATAGTCTCAGGCCCAGCAGCAGAGCCCTTGGTGCTGCTCCCCGACAGATCAAACACGCCCAGAAAGGCCAGAAACACACATGAAAAACCTGAGGTTTTAATCCCATCACAGAATTACGAGTCTTTTTTTAACCTTGCACTCCATATTCAGAGTATTAGTACACCCTCAGCCAGTCAGATGGGAATAACGTATAACACCTCCCACCACACCCAGCAGGCGCAAAGCTTTTGCACAAGGACAGCAGCACCTCACAGAGAAGCATCCAAACTCTGAAGCACTGGGATATCATTAAGTCAATTACAGATGCTCATAATCATGACAATATAAGGAAATGGGGATGGGGGTGATTATTTCTTCCACTTCATTCCTGCAGGGCAGCCCCAAGGCTTGAGCAGTTCAAGGAGCAGACATGCTGCCAATGACTGCTTGTGCCAAGTTTGGGCCAAGGTACTAAATCTGTGTCCGCTACATCGCTCCTTTGAACATTTAGGCTGGATATTAGGAAAAATTTCTTTACGGAGAGAGTGGTGAAGCATTGGAACAGGCTGCCCGGGGAGGTGGTGGAGTCACCATCCCTGGAGGTGTTCAAGGAACGTGTGGACGTGGCACTGTGGGACATGGTTTAATGGGCATGGTGGGGTTGGGGTGATGGTTGGACTTGATGATCTTACAGGTCTTTTCCAACCTTAGTGATTCTGTGATTTGTAAGGGATGTGGAAAGTCACTTCTTAATGATGAAAACTTGCAAACATGAAGATTTGGACTGTTTCGCTATTTGATCAAAGTTCTTACTCCCACAGGCGACTGCAGATGTTTCAAGTATTTATCTTTTCAGTGCACTACTACATTGTTGCCTTTATGGAAAAAGAGGATTTTCATATAAGAGAAAACTACATTATAAAAACAATTACTTTGGTAGCTGCAGCAGCGTGCTGTTAAGCAAGTCACTTGGATTAGCAAGGTCCTAACATAGCAACATTTCCAGAGCATCGAACAGAGAGACAAGGAGTCAGGCTGCAAGGACTGCCCTGTGGACTGCCCAATTCTAACAAAGATGACAAAAGCAGAACAGCAGGAGAGAGAAGGAAAGTAGGGACAGATGTTGCAAGATTAAAGACAAGACAGATCCATGCATGCTGGCAGAAAAGCATTAGAACATATCTAGAAGAAAAGGGAATTAGAAATGTAAATAATCTGATGCTCTGTGACCTGTCTATTACACAACGTATTATCCATTTAAATACACAGACATTCATTTTAAGAAAACATCTGCATGTTCTAGCGTCTTCCACACTGCGTGCAGTGACCCAGCTCTAAACAAGAGGTGCTGAGAAAGAAAGGCAGTGAGGAACAAGTTTGCTTTCCCCCTCCCGATTTGTGTGTAGCATGCTGACTATGGTCGAGGGCAAGGATATCGTCCTGGCTCTGAGACGCGGCAGTTTGCAACCCAGCATCCCCTCTGTGAAACCAGGCAGCTACGTCTGCAGTAACGCACAACTGGCAATTCAGCGGCAGCTGGCAGAGCTGTGGGAGAAAGCTGATGAAAGTGTGACCCATCCCGTTACCTCCTCTTCACATCAGAGAAGCACATCTTTCCTACGCAACTATTTAATGCTCTCGAGGTCTCACCCCAGCCACCGCTCAGGAAACGGAGGGAGCTAAAGTTACTGCATTGTGCACAGCTCTGACTCGTGGCATAAGCCTGACTGTGCTGGGCAACGGCCTTCATCCTGCTTCGTGCCATCTGCACCCTTCCTGACACAGCTTTCTGGTGACTGATGAGCATGGTAAGAGTAATTTCAAACCCAACCTCTCCATCAACTCTATGCTTAACATCTTGCTTGTATAGAGGGGCAAATACTCGGACAAGTCTTGCAACAGCCTCCTTACGCTTAGGGATGGATAACACATAAAACAACCACCTAAGATGAGCAAGAGCCTTTTGGAGGAGGGCTATGTGGTGTATGGGTAAAGCATTAAGGATGAAGAATCACCCGCCAAAAGCACTTCTCAGACTGAAGTGTTGAAAAAAAACCACACTGCACAAGCCGCCTCAGCATGGACTTTTAGGGAAAAGAGTTCTAGCTGCTCTGCAGAACCTTTCAAACTAGTTGTTTGTGATTCAGGTCTCGAGATTAAACTCCTGTGTGGATTCCCACATGGCTCATAGGGGCTGAGCTCTCCCTGCACTTTGCTCCTCAGTGAAGCATCAGCCAGACCTTCATTCTCTATTTGATTATGTCCACAAACTTGTCAAACCACATTATAGCTGATATCTGCCACATTGGAGTGAACCTGGCGAACAAGCTCTGTGGGGACTGACAGACAGTGACATTGCATAAGCTTTATTTCCTTTGAAGCCATAAAAAAAAAAGGGGGGGGGGGGAACTGTGGTAGCATTGTTCCGCTCTCTGGTACAGCATTCAACACAGGGCAGGGACACGTATCTACAGAGCACTAAACTCAGAGCTTTGCTAAACTGAGCATAACTAAATTAAAAAGGGGAAAGTTACTGGAAAGAATGTGGAAACTGTGGGCTCCCAGAAAATTAAGGAGAAAAAATAAAAATCAACCAACCCTGTACTAAGCTCAGCCATTAAATTATATCTCCTACATCAGGATGCGACGGAAGAGTATTTGTACGTATAGTGCACCTCAGTGTTCCAGTGCTGTGTCTTCTTGGAATGAATCTCAGATCTGTAACTCACATACAGAATGTCCTTTCAAAATAAGCAAGAAAAGCTACTGCACAGCTCTGAATCAAGGTGACATTAGCACACATTTCTTACTAGTAGAAAAAAAGGAAACCATGTAGTATTTTGTAATTGCTCCTTGGCTTTCCACACAGAGACCATAAACCGAGGCTACTTTGTCCGATCTAACATAGGTAGGAGGGTGCCAATGCTTGCTATTTATCTGCTGGCTTCACACCTATGGAGGGTTTGCACAGCATGAAAGTAAATGCCTAAGGCTGCAACCTTTAAAAAAATACTTGAAGTTCTCATAAAACAAATCTATTCGAGACAAAACTGCTATCTAAGGATTTGCTACTGAGGGTTTCCAAGTGGAAAGGGCTTAGCAATGGTTCTGAAACTCTATGTCAAGTTTTCTTCATGTCTTCTCTTTGCGCACTAACCACTCCCTCCATCCCCACTTAGTTTAATAACAAAAAAATTCCTGAGACAAAAGTATCTTCCATTTGTAGTTGCTGATATTTCTCTGTAAATTGTTTGAGAGGAAATTGCTGATAATTCAGAAATCTTGAACTTTATTCTTCAAGTAGCATATTTGTGTTTTAAATAATGCGTATATTAAGAGATTTATCATCTGATGGCTAAAAATACATCAGGGCTGCTCAGAGATTCACATCCGTTTGTAAACCAAGAGGTGTGAGAGCTGTACGGTGAATTAATTCAGTCATAAAAAACCCCACCCTCTCTCATAGAAATGTGAAGATTTTAACAAAACAGGGGTTCTGTCCCCACCCCAGGCAGGGGCAGCGTCCCCTTCTGTGACCCTCCCGAAGCCCAAAGGGGAGAGGCCTTTGCCCAAAGGACCCACAATTGAACACAAGAGGTAGACAGAGCTTGGCAACACTACTGCTTCTTTCCAAATGGTCTAAACCAAACGCATCTATTTAAATTACGAGAAGTTGCTGAGTTTCTTGGAAGATGTCTGCATCTATTTCTGACCAGAAGGGCTTGCATTAGTTTCCAAATCACTGTGTGCTGTCAACTCATTTTGTCATCTGCTCCGTGCAGCCAGGCTATATGAACATATAAAGATACCTGTCACAGGAGAAATACATGTGTTCACCATGCTCTTTTCGATATACAGATGATATATGTTTCTACACTGACCTCTTCATCAGCATATTTATTAACCTGCCTTTATTTTGGCTACCTCCAGCCACTCTAAGTTACAAATTGCCTGCTAAAATTCAATCACAGAAAAATATTTTTAAAAATGTTCTATTGTTTTAAGTTTAAAAGTAAAACTTAAATTTCATTTCCTTCTAGGATGCTGGCTTTGAGGTTTGCGAATCATTTTAAGTCCCTATTAAATAATCGACATCCTCAGGCATGACACTTCCACTGTGAACAGCCAAACATCATTTTACCATGTTGGAAAGCAGCAACTTTCAATTCCATGGAGACTCCAAGCAAAATACAGGAACCAAGTTCCACAAAGTTTAATATAATTAGCTTAATACTACCTAGCATTATATAAAGGACATTTACCTTGCTCCAGGACTCCCAAAACTGTGACAGTGGCCAGCAGGTCTGTCTGATTTCTCATGGTGCTGACTGTGGACCAAAACCCTAGCCAGGGGCAGCGAGTACAGCTGCTCCCCAACCCTCTCTCCCACTACTGCATGCTCTACAGCAGAGCCTTCCTACTGCTCTGCAGCAACATACATTTCCTCCACCACACGTTAACTCTGCCCATGCCACACAATTTTGCAAAGCAGCCAGCCATCAGAAAATGTCTATTCCAGACAAGTGCCTTTTGCTGAACTATATAACAGCAGAAGTTTTGCATGTGCAAACTGTGAAACTCTTGCAATTACATTTACAGATTTTTGTACCGTGATTGAATTATATATTGCCGGCAACTGAAAGATGATGGTAATTTTTCCAGCCCTTTTAGAGCTGACTAAAACTAGCAGTAAAGCATCTAAATTATGTGTGAGGTTGTAAAATATTATTAACAAGCATTTACAAATTAATGCCTTGACCTTCTGCTCTTATTCCAAGTAGTGGAGTTGACCACGTGAAAGATTTTTCTAGACTTCAGCTGGAATAATTTAATTCTGTTACTGGATTCTGAATTTTTAAAAGAGCATTCAAATATGTTGTCCTATTAGTTAATACTGTAAGTTTACCAAATAAGACCACGGTTCTTTTCTAGTGCTCGGTCACTTTTTGTAGTTTTCTGATGTTTTTAAAATTCTGCAGTACAAACCTTTTCCTGGCTAATATACAAACCCCAAGTTCTCAGTTCAGAACGGATGGCAGCATAGGATGTAGAAGCACACAGACCCTCAGAAATGTTACACTGACATCAGAATTGTATCTGTGAAATGTAAAGGTTGAAAACCAGCAGTATTTAGCCCTAAATAACTTTTCTCCCCACTCCACAAAAGCAAAATATGCCTCAGTTAAAAAAGTTATCCTGCATTTTGAAGCAACTTTATAGGGATAAAAGACTACGCTGACTTTAAGGATTTTAAAACCAAAAAGGAGAAAAAAAAAGAGGTATCATTCATTATCAACTAAAGTTTTCCCTTACTTTTCATGAAAAGAGGGGACAAGATATGGTTGAGCTATTGCATTTCTCTCTGTACAGTCACACACAAAACCTCAGTACAGAATTTGTGCACAATACCAACAAGAAACGACCAGACCTACAGTTTCTCCTGAGTGGGACGCAGCAAGTTCGTTCTTCTGGTTTGGATCTTCATCACCTCAAAACCCGATTTGACAGCTTACCAAGTTGAAAACTTAATTAATTCAAATACATGATTGTACACTTGCTTTTAAAAAACATGCATGTAAAAGAGTAAAACCGCTCCCTTTCTGTGCAAAACACTCATACGATGTGACTTTAGACCCTCCAAGCTGCCAGCAGACCCAGACAAATAGAAATAAAACAATTAACCTTAACAGAATCTCTTGGTGACCCAAGATTTCATCTGGGGTGTCTAATGTAAAAGTCAGAGGGGAAATGTCACCAGGAGTCTCCTTCTGCTTACACCATTCCAACAAACAATTCAGGCTTTAGAAAACACTTCCATTTCAGAGTTACATTAGCCTCAGGAAAAACACGAACATGAAGTGGAAAAAAAAAAATCAGTTTCTGAGCAGAGGTTGGTCACTGGCTGCCACTGACTCCTTAAAATCTTTGAGAAAACATGCATGTGCACATCACTTCAACGGGGGACACTTTGGGAAACTTCTGTTTTAATCAACATTAAACACAATGCAGCACTTTTAAAGGGACAATAAAGCAAAAGTTAATAAAGTAGTAACTTCATAGTTCCCCACAGGCTAGAAGCAGCTCATCCTGATACTCTTACTTATTATTTCATTTGGTTCTTTATAAGCTTCTAAAGTTACAGGTCCCCTCCTCCCCCCAAACACAACTCAAAACTTGTGGAGTAGGAATATACTCGAAATATACTCAGATTAAGTCAGGATGCACTTTGTGAGGAAATCTGAAGGCTGTGAGCTGGGGCCTTAAACGCAATACCTATATAATAAGATACCAACTTCAATGCTTGGAGAATGATCCTTCAGTGCTTCAAGCTGACTAAAATTCTTATTACATGGGGGGATGCTTGAAATTACAGTAACATGTAAAATGAATACAGCCTTAGCAAGAAACGCATGTGTCACACTTTGCAAATTCTTCTTTATCACTACTGCTAAATCTGTGGTTGGAGAGATTCGAGATGTTAGTTTAGAACTTAAGACTAGATACCATCAGCTAAAAGGCGCACTTGACAAACAGGAAATACTACATAAATAACTGCATTATTGGATCTGCCACAAGTGGTATGATTCACCAAGAGAACTGCTTTGAAATGTTCAATTCAGTGTAATTCATCAAGTAATAACTTGTTAACAAGAACATATTAACATCCAAACACACACCACTAAAGCTAGGCTCCTTTCAGCACTGACGGAGCCACAGGCGCTTGCTTTACTTCTCTTCTAACCAACGCACATGTAAGCGTCCATCTCAAGAGGCTCAACAATCAAGCAGGGTCCGAAAGACCTATTTTGCCATTATTTTCCACAGCCCATTCAACCTGCCAGTGGCTTAGGGACCGTACCAGCTTTAAGCTAAAATCTTCACGCACCTTGCTGCCAGCACTTTGTTTCTTGTTCAGAAACATTAACTCATGCTGCAGTACGGATTCCTCATTTCTCAGTTTGGGTTTGGGTTTTTTGTGTGTGCCATCTGCCTACATAATCTTTGTCTTTTTACAAGTCTCAAGGAAACCAGTTTGAACCTCTGTAAGGCCTGTTATTTTGAGGGAATCTGAGCATATTTTTGGAACTCGACAATTTTGCACATGTGAGTAGTTATTAACATCTTTTTCACTAGAAACAACAACCTCTGCAGTCATGTTTCCCAGCTTAAGGCCTAAAACTGCATTAAAAAAAAGTCCAGAAGCAGTGGATGTAGCATAAAGCCTTGTTTTCTAAGTAAAGTTTTCTAAGTCTCTTTATGCAGTTCTGGCCTGTTTAAATGGACTTTCTGAAACCGTAAGAATTGGTAAGACACAGCAGAAGAATTTGAGCCTTAGTAACAGGCTGACCAAAGCTGTGTGTTGGGATGAAGGGAACCATCTCACTAGGAACAACGCTGAACTCCGCTCAGCTCACACAAATGTATAAAGTCACACCATGTATGTTTAATACACTAGCAAAATATTTATTTTGTAATGATAAAACAGAAGTGAAGGATTTCTTTTTGGTGTGCACCAGTAATTGTAGTAAAAGAATAAGGGGATTAATGGACTCTTTATACATTTCAATGACAAAAATTCATAAAGGTTAGCATCAAATTCAACTGTTCTCCATTTACAAGCATAAAACTTACCATAATACCCCCCAAACACATATATAAAGAATTATAGTTTTAAAATCTATAAAAAGTAAAAAATATACAGTCAGAAGATCTAACTCTTATTCAAATCTTTAATATAAAATTGTAAACATTTATTTACACAAAGGAAATGTGTATAACAAAATTTTGAGCACCCTTTTCAATTGAATTGTGGTTTTTGGAAGGCAGTGGATGTTGCACAGTGACACTCTCACCTTTCCTACCTAACCAAAACCGCAGTTTATAAATAAAGCCATGGGCGGCTGGCTAGGTACAGTTCAGGGGAGATACATTTTATTGCTCTGAAGCTGCAGCAAATGGAAAGCCCAAGTGCATATATAGACAGCTACATGTTAAAGGGCATCAAGGCAAAGCCCAGCCCTACCCATGCACCTATGTACATCTAAACCATATTTTCATTTCCATTGAACTGTTTCAACTTTGTTACAGTGACACCTTATTTCCAACAGTCTGATCACATTATGTGGACAGGGACCAAAACCAGAAGCAAGGGCTGTTTTTTTCCACCAGGTTAAACGCTGTTTGGATCCTGTTCACACATGAAAACCAATGGGCATTATAAGCCAGTCTGCCTAGAATCACACTTAATTTTGCTTCAACAGTACCAAGAGAAGGCCCTGTCATCAAATGTAGATACCTTCCTGAACAAACCCTCTGGTCAAGCAGGGCAATATCCACCTTAGCTTCCAGAAACAGTGGAGGAAAGAGTACATCTGCATTTTCCTGGATGTTTAGCTGGATTGCCTTTTTGGTAGTAATAATGCAAACAGCAGATGTTCTTTTCCTCCAATTAAGAAATCACAACTGGATGGATTGTATTTTGACTTATTCAGAACAAAGCCTGTGTGCAAAATCTACTGGAAAACATAGCAGATTTCACCACAACTTAAACAGGGAAGAAAGAAAAGCTAAATCCTACTACCCTGTTATTTCTCTGAAGCGTTTGTAAGGGGGAGAAAAAACTAGTGACACTGAAGGATGTCACTTGAAATTATGAGGTCCCAAGCACCCCCAACAGGAAGGGAAGGCACACTGGTGCAAAGTTAACCCTTAAAAATAAAAATACAGCAAACACTCCTTCCCCTGCCATTGCTAGTTTATATCTATACTCTTCTAATGACACTTACCTTGGACCAGGTTTTGGTTTAACTTAATAGTAAACCAAACTCACCAGCTCTTTTCTTAGATTGCCAGTGTAAGAAAAGTTAGCATCAGTTATTTGCATCTCAACTACTTATTCTAGAAAATAACACAAGTGTCAACAACCAAAGTCACTAACACCTTCGTCTTCCCATCCAAAGACAATCTTTATGTTACCTTTTCACAAGCTCTACGAGGGATTAAGTCTGCTTCAGTGAAGTTTTATCCACTATTCAACGGTGGGATCCACTGATCAATGCACATCCTTCACCAACAGTTCAACATGATACATTATCAAATCTGTTCAACAGAGCGTAATTCATCCACACTAGGTAAGTGTGCTGGACAAACCATGTTCCATGCATATTTGGAAAGGGTTAAAGTATTAGTGTTAAAAAGCAGTTTTTAAAAGTGCAAATTGTCTCATAAAGGAGCTGCAGATACAGTAAAATACTTTCCTTCTTTGAAATCAATGTTATCCTTCACTTCCCTTCACCCACTCTGGAAAAAACCCTCTCTCACACATCTCTGCGGTGCAGAAAACTCCTGAAGAAGCCAGTCTGTGTTGAAGGACATTGCTTTTAAATCACAATGCTGGGTTTGATTAGAAAGTTTAAAGGAGTTTTCCAAAAAAGTGGATTTAAAAGGGAGGAGGTATTTGTGCATTTAAAACAAAAGCTTTCAACTTTATTTTCATTTTAAAATAAAGGTTAAGGCAAGGTGGTTTGTTGGTGGATAGGGAATTTTTTTGGTAGAAAGACTTTGGAACACTGACTGTTCCCATTGTGGTTTTTGTCCTTTCTGGGACTGACCCCAATATATGGAGAAGAGGTCTCCTTGGGCTGAGCTGAAGAACCAGCATCTGCTTCAAGGTATATTAAAGAAGTAAATCCACCAGTCTATAGAAAGATTATCAAACTCATAACCCAGTACTAAAAAAAAAAAGTATTTAAAGGGGGAGACTTCCATATTGGAGCAACCCTGATACAAGTATTCTCCCAGGCTGCCTGTGCTATTATTGCTGATAAGGACTTTCCACCTCTCAGCCAAATTCTTTTTTCCTCATCTTCACCTTGAAGTGACAAAGTCTTGTGCTCATGGCGTCATTGCTAACTTTGGGGAATGAACTGATCTCAAAAGTTAGTTTTACTTTTTACAACAAAGAAAACTAGATGAGCTGTCATGAAGCAAAGCCTTCATTTAAATACAACTACCTTTGGAAATAAGTTATGAAGAAACAGGTGCAAAGTAAATGGCTTTACAATTCACGTTAAACCTACTATAGTTTAAAAGTTCTCCCGTAAGAAATTCCCCCTTTAAACACAGCAAGGTATAAGCCAAGAACTGTGCCTCTCTACAACAGAGTGCAAACTGCAGCTTAAAAGACTACAATCTATTAAGACAACTACCTAGACTAACTGGCCAGGTTTTAATACTTTCTTTCATCTATCACCAGCATCTAGAAATATTTACTGTGAAATATCACTTGCTTATTGAGAGTACAGGCACATGCTGCAGCAATGGGGAAAAGAAACAATTCAAAACATTTTGCAAGCATACTCAGGTGCATACAGCCTCTTCTCAAATAAAAAGTCAGAAGTTTGATGGACAGTACTATAATAGCGTGTCAAGCTATGAACAAATAATGATTGCAAGTAATAGCTGCAGGAGACTAAGCCCTAAACACAATTTGTGCAACTATTTGCTTTCTTTCTGCACTATTTCTGTGGAATTTTGTTTTATTTTTAAATAATTAAAAAAATTAATTTTAGAACACTGCAAGTGAGATTTCCAAAAGGCTGGCTAGGACGCGCACAATTTTTTTGACCTGTTCAAGTGTGTGACTCCTTAGAGACACCAAGATAAAGCGCACTGTTCCTGCAGCCCTGCTTGGTGCGCCATTACCATCTATCAACACTCATTGAGAAGCAGCTCCAGTCCCTTTCCCAACCGTTTACCTCTAATGCCTGCAAGTCTCCTCAATGCCACAGGTTTTTTGGTCCAAGTGTTGTTTGTATTTCATGAAATAATTAAAAAAGTAGAACCCCCACCCCCAGCCCCATTTTAATGAGTTCCTAACAACTCATCCAAATCATTCATCCACTCCTCTGAAGTCCTGTTTTTCAGCAAAGAGTCTATCAGATCTGTGTCACCAGTTAAGTTCTGAAGTCCATTATTGCCCGACTGGCCGCTGTAGGCAAAAGGCAGCTCTTGACTGGTTGTCCTCACAGAGTACCCTTGACTACAGTGCAGATTACCTCTGTTGGGCATTTGCTGATTTGGATTCTGGTTGAAAGCATTCAGATCTGGAACAGTCTGGTTCATGCCAGGCAAGACTTGCTGTGAGGGTACCTGCTGTTGCGTAGGTGGGTTTGTCCGCTGCTGCGCACCTAAAGATGACGACAACATCTGCCCAGAGACGGCAGCATTCATAGAGGTCATCGGTCTGCTGGTGCTTAGGCTTACCTGAGGCATTCCTTGGGCAAACTGTTGGTTGGCCATCTTTAGATGAGTTTGCTGCATGTGGAAAGAGGAGCTGGCAGTAAATGGTCCTAAGCCACTGTTTGCTTGTGTCTGGTTGTTAATATTAGGGATACCTTGGTGTTGCCAAGATGGATTTTGAGCCCCCATAGCAGCTGGTACTCTTGCCATCTGTGGCTTAGATAAGGTTGGATTCAGTGCACCTTTATTGTGCTGCTGAGAAATACTTGAGTTTGCTAAGGTATTCTGCCCATACCCAGCAGGAACAGCAGCACCCTGGCCCAAGCTGCCTTGTCTCTGCATCGGTGGCTGTCCATTGGCACTTTGCGTTGCGTGCTGGGGAACCATCTGTGTCATACCAGACGCCAAGTTGTATAATCCCCCTCGCTGAATGTTTTGCATATTGGTATACTGAGTCACCCCCCGATCCTGCTGACTGGAGCCCGACTGGAGTGGAGGAACAGAACTGTGTCCAGGTCCCATCGGAATCATGTTCTGGGTCTGAGGAAACATCCGTGGACTACTGGAGCTGGACTGTCCTAAATTACTGACCCCAGGCATGGCTGAAGATGACCCTGAAATACAAAGAAATATTTTGTGCATTAAATACCTACCTCGGTTCAACCAGAGCCAAGCTAGGTTTGTAGACGCTATAATCCAGAGCAGAGGTGCAGCTGCATTTGTATAAACCAACCTATGCAACCAACACGCAGACAGCAGTACTTTAATTAAAGGGTGTCAATTGTTGCTCCAGTTAGCACCTCCACCTTGATCTCGAACACAGATATGCCAATGTCCTAAGAAATCTGAATACCACTTCTAAGAGTTCAGCATCATCAATTTTTAAAAAATTAGACTTTAAAAGCAAGAGTCCGATACTTCTTTGTGAACAAAGGTATACACACATACTTTGAAGTGCATGCACAATTTGCTAGGCTGTTAACAAATACCACTTCCTGCACACAAACATTGTCAGTTATTCTGTGCATACACTGTGTATCTCTTATTGTACAACCGGAGGGCTTCCAGTCCTGCATTTTCCCAATTTCAGAAATTTCTTCTATTTTATATAACTTTCAGACATTTTTGGTCAAGTATCTTTTGGATTTCCGCAATGAAATATTCGCTATGTTAACAGGCAAGCGATGTTAACAAGCAATGATAACCAAGCAAGATGATTTGCAAAAACAAGTCTTCTCAGCAAACTAAAAAAAGTCCTTTGGTTCTTGTAAATTCTGAGTAAAAAAAGTTTCTTCCTGTAGAAGAAACAGCCCCCTACTTTGAGGAAAAAAACAACAAAAAAGAAAAGCATTGTGAAGTGTAATGCATATAATCCCCCCCGACTTCTTACGGTTGGCCAAGGGAAACCTACCTACACTACCACTTTCTCTATTTCCAAACCAAGAAGAAAGCTGCAGATCTTTTTCATATTTTAAGATAGCTGAGGAATATTGGCTCTCCATTATTAATAATTCAATTTTTACTCTAATATGCAAATACATTCAAATATAATTCAAATTATACTGAATTAATTATCAACAAAGCACACCATAAAACCACCAATGTTACGAGGGCACGGATGCATGGGGGAAGAGTCTTCCTGGAACACTACAGTGAAGAGGTAGTACACATACCAGGATTAAGATGCAAAAAATAGTTACAATCATCATATCAAGGAAAAAATTGTTTTAATAATACTGTTGCTCATTATAGCAAAACAGACTCTATTTCTAACAGGTGTACTACAGTATTTCTGTAGAAAAGTGGCAGAAGAAAAAAATATGTTTCAGTGCAATATTTGAAGGATGCTACTGATCACTGTGTTAACACACAATCCTTTTGTATTGGTATCAAGTTTTTCCAGTTAAGTAACAAAACCCAGTCACAGCTCTACTAGACACCGCATAGTCACAAACACTGTCAGAATGAGGGTATCACATTTCTATTTGCATCTTTTCCCTTCAGTATTTACTCCCGTGGGAACATAGAGAGTAAGGAAACAAAATGAAGGGAATAAGCACTTTTTTTTACTCTAGGTTCATGAAAAAAGACAAGTGGATTCTTGATGTCCTGTTAAGTAAGGATTTTTCAGGTAAGGAGATGAGTTTTTACTGTTCTCTAGTTCTTCCACATTCATTAAGCTATTCCAGCTTAACGGTAACAACATCTTTTATTTATCAGCATTAATACACTGAAGACATACCAAGCTGCTTCTCCTACAAAAAACAACATGTAGGACACTAACATGTAATGAAGAGAATTAAAATTGGATTCCCTTCTAAAGGTAGAGGGATAAGAATATTAGAGAATTTTAAACTCATCCTCGAAGATGAGAGAAATAATACATCACTTATTTTTCTTTAATGAGGGCCTGTGATAGATACAAGCAGTAGTGATGTTAGGCTTCAGAAAAGAACCTGAATGCTAATATCACACAAATATATGAAAGTTAAGGAGAATTTACAACCTGTAAAGGGAAATGGCAGTATAAAAAGGCCTTTAGAACAATGAAGATACTTAAGAATTTTACCCATTTCCAAAGCAATATTACGAATCAGAAGCTTAAGTTGTCCCAGATATCTGGGACAGGGGAAGCTGTTAATTTGCAACTGAATCAGAGTATAGGTCTAAAAGTTTTAAGGCACAGTGACGTGGGAAGATGTTGTAATAAATTAATTAAAAGCTATCCAATCCAGGAAATTTGAAGACACCTTGTTTTTTACTCCTGGTATTTTTTTCTGCCATTATTTCAATTGCCATGTTTACTTACCTGTGAACTGTCCAACCTGTTGCTGGTATGGATTCTGTGGTTGATCCTGATATTGGGGAGGTGGTCGAGTCAGATGCCGCTGCAGCTGTTGCTCTTGCTGCTGCCGCTGTTTCTCCTAGGAAAGGTCCAATGCAAGACAATTAGAAAACAAGCCAAGCTTTTTCCAGAGGTGTCTATCTTGGATAAAAACAAGCTATCTGCATACTTTTATGCAGAGCTGGTAATTAAAGGGGCTTCTGCAGCCTTAAGGTCACTTCAGACCTTTGTTCTCAAGGTTCAAACACAGTCAAATTAATCCGTTGAATGACAAGACTAGAAACTTGGAGACAACAGGACAACAGCATGCATTACAGGAGTTACTGCAATGCATGCCTGAAGCCTTTAAAACATTGAAAATCTGAGATGTTAGTCTTTTAATCAGTAACATAATCAACAGGCATTTTTAGCAATACTGTAAAGACACTAACAGGTACAAAAAAGCAAAAGTGAGTGTGTATTAAAAAAATTCACACATATTTTTTGCTCTTTATCCCCAGATCAATTTATTTTAGACCTCTGTTTAAAAATTAAATAAAAGTACAAGTCATAAATATCAACAATGTTACACAGAAAAGTAAAAACTGAACATGTAAATATTTTCTAGCCCTTGTTTTCAAAAATGAAAAAAATAGACACAAACCCAAATTTTTACATACCACAGGTTTTCCTAGAAGATTATGGAAAACTACAGAACTAAGTTTATAACAGAAGCTTTGTAAGTTTTGTATTCATTGTTCGAAACCATTTTCTTAACAATGCACCAATCAACTGAAACAAACCCTACCAATGATTCAAAATAACCTTGCCTCTTTAAAAGCACATTAAACCCATATCTACTTTAAGATAAAACCATCTGAAAAATAAAACAAGCAAATTTTTTATTAGGAAACTTTTGGGGAAAATGAAATTTAAAGCCCTGAGGGGAATGTTGAGAGCTTATGTACATGCAGTAACAGTACACACAGAGATCCTGACAATATAAACAGCCAACAGGCTGCTTTTACAATATGAAACATATCAGGATAGCATTTCTGGCTCTTCTTCCACAGGTATCTTCAACCAGACTGAAATTCTGAGATAACTCAGTAGTGACACAATGCACAACTACCTACTTATCTGAAGTTGCACAGGGCACAGAAGGGGGCAGAAATTCCCTTCCAAGAGTACTGGGGTAAAGACACAAGCAATAAGCCTTTAAAGAAGAGACTAGTGCAATGTAGCAAATAGGCAGATACCCATTACTAACATCCTTTTAAAATGTCTACAATAAGAAGCTGTTAAGACATGCAGAGGAATGAAGAGGGCAGGCTGCTTGACAGAAAGGACCTGCTGCTTGCAGGACCAGTTAAACCTGAAAGAGGCTGACCACAGAAGCCAAGAAGAGATGCCATAGTTCTGACAGAAACCAAGAGCTGCAGAGCCTGACTCAGGAAAAAAAAAAAAAATCCAAGGGAAAAAAAAAAAAAAAAGATGCAGAATACCAAATGCAAAGACAGCTTTAGAGTGGCACAGGATGGCACTGAAGCTACCTGAAACTGTAATTCTCCTGCAAAATAGAGATCAAATGATTCAGAAATATTTTTGTAATACTACATCCAGTATGACGTGTATCCAAAGAAATAAAAAACAAATTAGAACGCCAACAAGATCTAGCTTGACTGGGCAGCACAAGGCCAAGAAATGTGGCAAATGCAGTATCTAAGTCTGTTCAGCTCCAAAGCAAAGCTGCTCTTTATTTGGGATCAGAGTCCCAGTATCACTACACAAACATGCAAGCTGTAGAAGTTAGTCGTAGCTACCATAACTAGGACAGGAATAAAATACTTTCGTAACACTGACATTCACTACAGCAACATGTGCTGGCTAAGCAGAAGCAAATAGGTAGGGAAAAACCCCAGTATTTCAACACTGTGCTTGAGATATGCTACTTATCACTGTGTTAATATACCACCCCACTGTTCAGTGAGGTCTGACACCTCAGAGAGGTCCAGTACTTCGCTAAGGAGACAGTGGTGCAAAAGTACAAGCAGGATGCCAACACCCCATATTTCCTTTCTCCCCACCTTTCAAAGAGTACCTGTTTGCTAATATTTTGGGAGATTAATAATTAGTAATTTTTGACATTTGATATTAACATACAAGTCATCAAAAACAATTATTTACTAGAAAGTATTATATTTATTTATGTAAGTTTATAGATCACAGAACTCATACAGAAAATATCATTTTATCGATGATTTGGGCATTCTTTGTCCTTCATTTTTTGATAGTGTATTTCCACCATGATATTCCCTTAGCCCAAATTGTATTTTTACCCAAATATCAAAAATGTATCTTTACGAACATGCATAAAATTTTCTTTAAAACACTGCCAACCACATTCTTATGTTTTATCTACACTGGGTCAAGAACTGAAGGGGCTTTTCCGTCACCTCAATCTAGTCCTCAATTTTAAGGGAAGTTTCCAGGTGATCAAAAAAGCCGCTAGCTAGGACTTGGCACAGCCACAGCTCCACAGTACTGCAGATTCTACTACACCCTTCCCCTTAGAATAGGCTTTCACATATTTTCAGTTCGGAGGAGACTGTATCATTTCCTTCTTTCTTAAAAAAAGCTTCTGATGGACAGTTGCTGCAATAGAAGTTTTTTAATTTTTTTAATTCTCAGGGATAGATGCAGTTCACATTTTTTCCATTAAACCACTGGCTCTTTTTTTTTTTTCCCCATTATCCCAAAAGACAACAGTTTCCATGGCTCTTCCCTCCCCCTGTTATCTTCAAAGACAGAACTTTTCAGCAGTACAGATTACACTTTTTACAGAAGTTCTGAATACCAGGTTCTCCCTGGGTCTCAAACCTTCTTTGAAAATTCATCTTCCCCTTCCTCCACACCAGATATTGGTAATATCTCTGTATGTACAGTACCAGTGCCTGGAACATGCCTGCATAGACTTCTAAAAATGCAGAAAAGCACTGACGACAGGAAAAAGGTCCTTTGGGCTGATTCCCGGCTGGAAGACTTGCAAAAGGTTTAAAGCTTAGAAAGGTTCACAGGAGGAGCACATTTCCCTGAGAGAGGCTAAAGCAGCTTTCTGCAGTCTGATGGACAGCAGAGTTAAATTCTTTTGGCAGTGTAAGATGCAAGTTGGATGCAGATGTCTATTTTCCCCAAATAAACAAGTGAAAAATGTTTTAAAAATTGAGACATAACTGCTGTGGATCTCACAAGGAAGAAAGGCAGAAGGCACAATGAGATTACAGAGTCCCTTGCCCATTGCTTCCATTTTTAAAGCTCTACAGAACACATCAACAGTATCCCAACCTTATCTTTCATTTTTGCTCTGATTCCATTTGCCTTTCTTCTTTCACAAAGAATTACAGCATCGCTGGTATGATACATGGTCTCCACGTAGGTATTCTCTTGCATTTTCACACTACTCAATTCTACCTATTTTATTCTTCTCATTCACCACAGTGCCTTATAACAACAGAAAAAAGTAAGTCTCAGCAATCAAGTGCTATGTGTTTGGGTTACTATAAAACCGCAATTAGACTTATGATACCAAAGCGCCTTGTAGTCTACATGCCCTATTTTGTAATGTGATAACTGTTTGACAGAATCTCAAATGCTGTTTCATCCACCAAAGCAAATCAGCGCAAAGAAAAAAAGACTGCTGGCCCCTCTCACCTGCTCAGCCAGAAGATGTTGCTGTCTCTGCTCCATTAGGAATTGCTGCTTCTGTTGCTCCATAAGCAAGTGCTTTTGTTGCTGCTCTCTCTGCTTCTGCTGGTCCATCAGCATTTGGTGTTGCTTCATCACTGCTGCTTGCTGCTGATTGCTGAGATAAGGTGGGTTGCTGTGGTTACTTGCCATGGAGACATTGGGAGCCTGGGCACCCACACCAGGGCCCGGGACAGAAACGGGAACGCGAGTAACATTAGGAGAAGGATTTTGATCCTGCAGAACACAGAAAGTGGCATGAGTTACAGAAAGAGGTTAGCCCTCCAGAATTTACAAACTGTATGTAGTTACACAGATAAGGAAAGGCACTTTCATGGTGATGACCGTGATTTGTACTATTTTTACCATTTTACAGGATAAAGAAGGGACATTTTATAAACAAAGTCTACACAGGGAGGGGAATCATAACACATCTCAGAAAAACAGAAACTGACTATTATTGCTTATTTGTACATTTACACTATTTAATAAAAATTAGATCAGTTCTTTGTATTTTGCCATCTTTATGCACGAGCTTCTTCACTTGTGAACCTTCTAACAGAAAAGGCGAAGTGTGATACTGTTTCCAGTTCAGCTAACTAAAGACAGACAAAACCCCATTTGTAAAGTGCCAGACACAGAAGTGACAGTTCGGAGGTAAGGTCAGAAGCTTCACAAGATTCAGGAATAGAGGCTTTAGCTTCAGTCTCAAAGTACTTCCAAAGCCCAGCTCAAACAGGTGACTACAGCCCTGTGTGCTTCTGCTCAGCCAGAGGAACAGCTACCAATTACAAACAGCAATTCAAACACACCAGCTTCAGTTAACTTTGGTAGCAGCTTTTCAGCCACTATGTTTTAAATTTTCATTTTACAAAACATTTATTTAAATCCTGCCTCTTCTGCCAACATTTAATTCAGGAAGGGTTTATGCCTCCCCTTCTGAAGTTGCTTTTTTTAGTATCAGAGTATTTACTATTTGCAGGTGAAGGGGAGGAAGGTTATCACTGATCAAAATGAGTCTTAATGTATTTTCCCAGCAATCCAACCATCACCATATTCCACAAAGAAACAGACTACTACAGATAAGCCTGTTATTACAAATTTTTCTTAAGTCTGCTTTTTTTGGAGATTGGAACTTGGGATAAGCAAAAATAACATGGAACGGTTATCTTTCAAGATCTGATACTGTCCTCTTCGTAGCGGCAAATCCATTTGAAATTGGACAATTTTTACCATTCTTAAGCACAGTTCAGCCTCATCTCTAATTACGCAAACAAATACTACTTTCAAGGTTAGAATTCAGCTAATGGGTTCGGCTGTTGGTTCTCACTCTCTGCAGATTCATAAGAAATCACGAGCCAAATACAGATAATGCTGTGCTAAGTTGTTCTATGTGCAAGCTTTTGAGAAATTCTCCAGAAGCATTCATCAATATTTCTGTTAATTCAGTGCAAGCGTGACAGTGTAGATGCAAGGTCACCCTCATGTTTTCCAGTGTGGGAGAGATGCGACATACACAATCATCTCTACCCTTCTTCTTCCATCAAAATATTGTTAAGATTGTTACTTCTGATAGCTTTTAAAGAGATTTTTTTTTTTGTGCCTTATGAAGCACACATTGATCTCAGATTTTTATTTGTATATCAGTGTGGTCTTTATCACAGACTAATCAGATCTTTTTCACTGTTTTTTAGTTTTCTTGAGGGAACATATTACTAGAGTTGGATCTCCAACGGCTTTTGCTAGAGGAGCTGTAATCCTTATAACAAAGACCTTTTTTCTCAACAAGCCCTCTAGTATGTGCATTGCAGGCGCACATTACAGAATCAACGCGTCTATACCTCCCATCCACTACATAAATTTTAACCTGCAGCATACCTGTAGTATCAGTTATATCTAAGGCAAAGAAGCACCATCTGGAATTTTCCTTTACAGGAAAACCTGAAGCATATTGCTTCAAGCAGACAAATATTACTATTACTCATTCTCAAAGATGTATCTCTCTCCTATCCCATGCTTCCCCAATCCCCAGAGACTTAACCAATAAAAAATTCTTAGATTTGAAAAGCCTCAAGGAACACCCAAGAAATCAGGAATGCAGCCCCCACTTCCATCTCTCTTCAAAAAAGAAGCAACTGAAGGCATGTCTTTTTATAGTAAGCCAACTCTGACCCAAGTAGGGACTAAAAAGAAGGTAAAGAAATCAAAGCTTCTTTGAGAACACTGTTTAACCCTACAGTTTTACGTGAGTTATTTTAGGCAAAAGTTTACAAAGCATCTATTTATCTTTGTAAGTAGAAGCCTCTATGAAGCGTGACATAATTTGTTGCCCACAAAGTATATTAAGCTGGAAATCACACATTACCACATGACCTAGAACCAAGTATTAAAAACTGTCCCCAGTGGAAAACAGAGTTCTTGATTCTTGTCTCAGCTTATTGCACATTATCATTTTCTTCTTTAAAATCATGGGGCAACTATTTTGAAACAATACCAAGTAATTTGTACTGTAGCCTTACCTATGCAACACCCTCTTGCAAAACCTTAAATATGCTACTAAACAAAGGTAACAAAACCCAGAACATTCACCTGACTGTGCGGTAGTCGGTAGGCAATGTTTCCAGACTTGGGTTTCAACAGGATCATCCCATTTTGGTCATCGCTTACATGAGACAGTGGTGGCTGCTGGCGCTGCTGTATGTATGCCAACATGGGAGTCTTGTTCTGCCCAGGTACCGTAACCCCCTGTTCACATTCTGCTTTGTAATGTGAAAGAGGTTTGGTGTTCCCATAGTCTAGCATAGAGCCTTGACTATTCACAGGGTTCTGGTTCAAGCTGTTTTGCTGATGACCCAAAATGTTCACATGGTAATTGCCTCCAGCTCTCGGTGAGCTTTTATTTCCCATATTAGGCATCATAAGTTTCTGATTGTTGAAGTCTGGCTGATAAACTGATGGGCTGGTGGGATTTTCCATGGTATATGGGACAGCCAGTGGACTATGAGAAGGCCCAGACTGTTGCCATGTAGACATCTGATTCGTTTGGTGGACTTGTGAAGCTTGTTGCTGGTTCTGCAACATCTGGTCTCTCTTCTGCTTGGCAGCAATCTGCTGAAGTTGATGAGCAGAAGACATTTCTTTGGCACTTCCTGTGCCCTTCCCAGGTAACAACACATTAGGGAGAGGCCTCTGGACGTTCTGAGAGTGGTTTGATGCCTGCATCATGGGCTGATTAGGATTTTCAGTCATTGACTGACTGGAAGGCTGAAACATAGCCTGAGAACTACCAACCGCTGGAGAAGCGGCACTTACAGGTACAGAAGCAGCACCAATAAATGCTGGACCTGATGAAGTGGATCTAACCTGAGGAGATCCCATCTGTTCCTGTTCAAAGGGTGCTGGGGAAAACTCAGTCTTTATGTTAATATCTTGTGGCAATGGAGTCTGTGCAGCTGAATTTGAAGAATCTGCATCTTTTTTCTCTTCAAAGTCTTCATTAAAGAGATCCTTCATGTCTTCATCAGGC
Organism: Gavia stellata; assembly: GCF_030936135.1. Classification (NCBI taxonomy): domain Eukaryota; kingdom Metazoa; phylum Chordata; class Aves; order Gaviiformes; family Gaviidae; genus Gavia; species Gavia stellata. Next base: position 6,508,954 of record NC_082609.1, on the reverse strand, counting down.
ACTGATCTATTAAGCTCCTCAATAAGTTCCTTCCATTCCTGCTCATTAAGATTAAGATCAGGCATCAAGTTATTCTGAGATATAGAACCCCCTGCTCCAGCAATCATACACGGAAGATCATCTACAGGCTCCTGCTTCAGCTCTTTGTTCAAACTCAGAGGAAATGAGTCATCAGCATCACGACCTCCATTCATTTGCAGGCTGGAATCTGGAAGACACTTCTTGGTGATGCCATCTAGCCCCATTGGATGTTTTCCATTAAGCTGTAAGGTATCTCCACTGCCAGATTTCTTGTCAAGATGATGGAGTGGAGACACAGGGGGCATTCCATTGGAAGATCCACTCACTCCACCAAGACCATCATCGCGACGCAGTTTCTTGGACACAGAAAATACATCACCATAGCCATTCTGCTGGTCTCCATTCTGAGGGGAAGCAGCACTATCGAGCTTTCTTTTCACAGTCTCATGAAGCTGCTGAAAAAAAGGAAGGTTTTAGTTACTTAGTTTTATGTTTCATAGATTAGGATTTTTGTTTCTTAACAGAACATCGTCTAGCTCTGAATAAAACATTTTAGGAAAAAGAGGTTAAAAAAGGTTAGTTCTTTGCTTTGATAACATTTGTTTTACAAGGCATCACATGGGATGACATCCTTACTATAATCTCTTAGGGTAAACTTTCAAAAATACGCACTATATCAAACAGCGCCCCCTCCTTCAAACAAAACCAAAAGCTGCCATATACTTCGACAACAACAAAAAGTTGAGAAATGGCTGTGAACTCAAATATATTACGATTTTTCCTATTCAAAATGAAAAAATATTGAAGAATACTAAGATTTACAGTTTAGATGAGAAAAAAAAAGCCTGTATCTTATTTGGGCTATGCACACGTGGTATAATTGTTCTGTAAGACTGCTTTATAAAGCAGTCTCACATTTAAATATTTAGAGAAAAAGAAAACCATTTATCTTGTGATTATGATTTCTGGAGAAGAGCTATGTGTATAAATTTTGAACACAACCACATTTTTGGCACTACAGCAAAACCAGTTTGTCACTAAGCGACCACTGTATCACACTTATGTAAAAAGGAATTCAGCGTTTAGTCAGTTCTATCACAGCAGAGTTATTTCTCTCCTCCTTTCTCCTGAAGTATTTGCCAGCTGCTCCGCTCTGCACTATGACCACTAGAGCCTCAACCAACTCAGCAGTTGGCTTCTCATAGCTAGTGAATGCATGTATTCTTTTTCTTGTAGTGCCACCTAGAAGCAACTAGAGGGTACAGCAACAGTTTTACAAGCAGTTTGAGAGCCTTTGTTCAACTTCTCTTTCCTGGCAGCGTTCTTTCAAATACAAACTTCTTACCAGTGACCTCAAAAACATCTGAAAAAAGAACTCATGCACACATCAAAGATGACTATAAACTTTTCCTTCCCTCAGGTGCATTCTGTAAAAACAGTTGTGCTTTGCTTGTGCTGGAACGCTACACCAACACAGACAAACCTGTAGGGCAGAGACACTGCTCGAACAGACCAGTGTGCTTAAGAGGGAAAGCTCCCATCAGCTCCCCTAACCTGTACAAGATGCCTTTGTACATCTCAGCAGGACACTCTAGGAGAATCCCCACAAAAAACCACCCGTCTGAAGCGTGGTTCACTGAACAACAGTTCTCTCAGATGGCAGAAAAGCAGCTCATTAAACAAACCTCAAGACAAGTATGCTTATTTTAGTATTACTTGCAGTCTCCACAATGCAGTCCAGTAACCCTTGGGGAAACGTGTCTCATCCAAGAACAAACAGGGAAAACCTCAAGATCTCAGCACTCAAGCAAGAGGTTGTATGTACAGCCAGCATAAATTATCAGAAGAATTTTACAGCACTTGCCTGGGCAACAGCATTCTTTGATTTAAGGATGGAAGGACTGGTTCGCAGTTAACTGTTGTAATTTTTTTTGAACAGTCTACAGTAAGCTGATCTTTGGAAAAAAACACTATTTGTTTAATGCTTGCATAGGTAGCAGCAAAATCTTATTTTTAACTGAGGGATAGACTACGGTCTTCTAGATGGTTCATGAAAATAGCAGCAGAGTAGTGGGATCAGCAGAAGACCTAGTAGGATGGTGAGGTGTATGTTTGAAGAGGAAGCTGGAACATGAATTCTTGTAATTTGAACACTAGGTCTACAGCTTGGAGTAGCAGATCTAGAGTGAATTTTGCAAATACCAACTTGAAAGAATAATGGAAATTTACTTTTTTGTAAAAAGGCAAAACAACAGAAAGCAAGGAAGCCTCAACTCAGTCGCAACATTTGGCTTTCAGCAAGCTTCCCGTTGTTTACTTAATACTCCAACTGGGAAAACCGAAGCTCAAGGTGGATGAGTAACTTGCCCAAGGTCATATGATGAGTCAATCGCTCAGAGTTTGGGAATGGATCCTCCTTAATTCTAAACCATTAGGGAAAAACACACTCCCTGAAAACTGACATACAAGTAATAAGCTAGTTTTGTACACTGAACATATTCTTCTCATAGTTGAAGCAAGTTTCTGTATTAAAACAGAATATATGCCCATTGGGGTCACTGCTGTAAATATAATTCATACAGACAACTCGAGGCAATTAGGATCTTAGTAGCATTATAGCTATAATTGCACACAGTTCTTCAAAGGCTGCAAAGCCCACCTGGGTTGCTGGACAAATATTCCAGAAGTTAATCTGTCCTAAGGTCTTTGCTACTGTACTACACCATTTGCAATATATGCAACTAACTAGTCTAAGATTAAATCATCCATGCTTATAAGCTACACTTACTGTAGTCTAGAAAAAGATACAGAACCCTAATATCCATCACAGGCTCTTTCCGTCAATAAAAACACATAGGAGCTTTCCTATCTGAATGGGTTTTAATAGTTATAATGCTCAGATATCTGATTCTTGGTGACATCTTGACTTCAGTTGCTCTAAACAAAGTCATGCTTTCACCTAAAACTATATCCCTTGGTCAAAAAAGGAGATTAAAGAAAAAATAACTTTAATAAATTCACTAATGAAGTAAAATTTGGGGGTGACTGCTTCCAGCCTTGCTTCACCTCAGCTAAATCTAAGATTATTTGAAAGATATCCTACCTGTACACAACAGCCAATAGACACATAGGAAAGAAGAAAATCTGCTTATCTTCTATCCGTATCAGAAAAGATTGAGTCCAGTTCGTAACCAGGACACTTAACTTCTGAGTTTTAGAAGCCATTCACCAACTGCACTTGCATCCTAGTTCACTTTTCACATTTAAGAGAGTCAAAAGAGTACTTGGATACTGTGGCAGTAAGTCTACACTGAGATATATGCTATTGTAGTTAGCTATCTACAATACAGCCAGCTAACCAGCTTAAAACTAATCTAGTAACAGTGCTCCATTTTCTACCTCGTGTCCTCTCTCATGAAAAGACAGTACTATAAAAATTTGTGGGAGGCAAAATTTACAGGTTCCTTCTCCTCTGCCACTAGAAATATATCCTGATACCCTCTACTTACTCATGTTTAATTTTGAGTAACAGAAACTGAAATTCTCACACCAAATACATTCATATAACTACTTTGCAAATAATGCAACTTTCTCTTGTGAAATTCCTTTCTTATATGCATTTCTTACATACTATTCTCAGCTCTTGATTTCCTAACAGAAAAAGAAATATTAAATTCAGTTCTCCCACAATTTGTCTATGTCTATCCAAATAATCTGGTTTTGGGGGAAAAAATAACAAAGAGCATGTGAGATACAAGTCAGACTGCAAGCTATCTACATATCAAGCTGCTCCAACAGAGTTCTCAAGGCAAGAAAAACCTGTTCTCTTCTGCCAAAACTCAAAAAAAAAAAAAACCAAAGAAATACTTGCTACTCACTAAGAAAATTCCTTTAGCTTTAATTTTATTGTCCACTACCATTCTGTAAGGCTCAGTGGCCCTCTGGTATGCTGTCCATGGTTTCCTTAGAATCAATCAATTTTATTTATAACACATGAACCAATCCTTTCCATCGTCACAAGATCGGATACAGAAATGTATTCCCATTTTCTCAGTCTACTCAACTGCCCAACAAAAGATGAACCTCCAAGATCTCTGCTATTTAGCTTTGCCTAAAATCATTACCCCAAAAGCGTTTATCCAAAGTATTTAAACCAATATAGGAACAGTGCAAAGAAAGGGATGTAGCAGGCCTCAGTCCTTTGGCCCCAGACAGGACATGCAGTTTCTCAAAGAGCCACTGAAGGGCTGTAGGCTGCACCTCCTCCACATCACATCATCAGAGCTGCATTTTATTCACATGAGCAAAATAGACAGTCCTCAACATGGTAATAAATACACTTACTTGGCAGAAGCACACATGCAGGTCAGGCCATAACTGTGGATTCCTCACATGAGGAACACAATCTGATAAAAACCAGGTGTCATACATCACAACAAAAGGGGTGTCCAACATAAGCAGCCTCTGACCATACAATTCACAGTCCATACACCCTATACTTGACTAGGGACACAGGACCACAATGCCAGAGATGGATGCATGCCCAGCCAAATGACAAGGCTTCCATCAGAAAACAGACAGCACACAAATTATTTTGATAAGTTCTATCCAATCTCTGTCTTAAACCCACCAGTTTTACCACAATGATGCTCAGCCATATCGCAGTCTTACTGCAAGGGCAAGTTGGCAGGCTTCATAAAAGCTATCCACAAACTACCACAGAAGTCCAACAAGAAACTGGAAAAGCTTTAAAACTTAATCTCCAGCTTTTCTGTTAGCACTAGCAGGGTTCAAAACTTCAGAGTCCAGTGCAGCGCTCTCTCGCTGCCTTGGTGGGAAAGGGGCATGAATCACTGATTTAGTAGCACAAAGTTGTTCTGTTTTGTTAGTGGTTTTTTGTTTTTGTTGTTTGGTTTGTTTTTTTAAAGAGCAAAAGATTATTCCAGGAATCAAAACATCAGTGTGAAACACTCAATACCTGAACCTAGTTTTAGATAATAGTTTGAAAGCAATGACATTTCAATGCATTAGAACTTAACAAGCATGAAAGTTTAGTTCACATTGTTCACCTGAAAGCAAGAAATCTTTCATAATGCAGAATTTTTAAACTAAGGACAGTCAGCTAAACTACTTTTATAAAAATCCAGTATTTGGTTATACTTCGAGTCCTGTAACTCAAAGTAGAATACAGTAAATATATATATATTTAAAAAATAGAAACTGAATGCAAGTTTCATTTTTTCTGAAGAAATACCTAGTGAACATGGCAGAAACAAAACTTTAAAAAAAATCTGGTTCTTATACTGCACCTTTTAGGCTCCATAGAATGTTCTTGTTTAGTTTTTTTAAAGCATCTGTTACAAAGATTAAAATATTCATAGAGAATTCAACAGAGCTTTAATTTTTTGTATTTTATTTGGAATAAGTTTACCATTTCAGTCTCAGAATTAAATTATGTCTACAAGCATTTGTCATGAAATACCAGCAAGAGAAATATAATGCTGGTCATTTTCAAAGAAGAAATACTATATTACTCTAGAAACATAATAAAAATCTAGTTCCAATATGCCTCCTAGCTAGATACCAGCATTCTCACCTAGAAGGGGAAACCAAAACAGAATATATCTGTTTTTCTGCCATGGAAGTGGTAGTACTGCAGCACAGATAAGCTCCCATGAACCAGAGCTTACAGTAGGTCCTCTATAGACACAGATTCTCCTCTCCTGCCTGGCCAAGGACAAGAGCAACAAAGATGACCACCTCTTAAGCTGGAACAACAATGCAAGTATCAGAAATTGTAGTGTATGAATTTTGGATAGAAAAACAACATTTTGACTACACAACATAATAAGAACTCCCCATTTACTGTGCATCTACCCACAGCTTCCAAAGTTGCACCCCCCCGGCAAGGAAAGCATTTTATTACCCAATGTGTTCCTGCATTCCACTGTGTTGTCAGAACCAAACTGCTGGACTAAGTTTGATTTTGACTTTTACTTTAATTCCAGAAGACTTTTGTATTTGGGTGACTGCCTGCTGGAGTGAAGAAGGGCTGTGGATATGCACGTCTATAAATATCCCAAGCCTGCATTAGTCACAAGGGGCAGCTTCTGCTACAGGAATTGTTCTGCTGAATCAAAAAAACTGCTGTGCCTTCAGCTGCAATGCCGGATCCTCCACCTTACTTGAACTTAAACAGCAGCAGCAGATCAGTCACTCCCAGACCCTTACAATTTAGGAAGCATCACTGCATATCTAACTAATCTAGTAAGGGAAATGTTTCAAACATACAACAATACCTCACACAGAATTAAAAGGAGACAAAGAAAAACCTGTCTGAGTTGTTGGGCAACAAACTGTCAGACTTGTCAGCAAAAACAAACAATGGTGGCAAGACTACACTGCACTATAGTTATGTATAAATAATGTGGAAATAATTTGCTATTTTTGTGGTAAAACATAATTTCACACCCCTACACCACAGCTTACACAAAAATAAGGTCTTCTGAATTGTTAGCGGACCAGCCTGAACTTCGTTAGTGGAATGCTGTTAATGCTTGTCAGTACAATCCAGGCAATCTATTCCCTTTAATTTATTACTTTAGGTCTTTTCAGCCAAGAAACATTGCATTGCTCTCCTTATACTTAAGTTTCTTTTTAAATTTTTTACTTGGTGCCTTTGCTTAAATTACCACTTGCCTATTATTAATGTAAAAACTTCTATCACTCCCAAATAAATGCTGATCTGCTCTTCAGCTTTAACACAAAGCATTCCCAAGACAGGCCACCGACTAGACCTTCTCTGCCCATTCCAGAAATACTGTTTGTGGTTTCGCAGCAGTCCTAGACAAAGCAAACCATCTACACAACAACTGCTCTTAGGTGGGAAAACACAGTAAGAAACAGGGAGCAGGTCTCCTTCCAAGAGACCACATCATAAAAGAAGGAGTGGAGATGAAAATCCAGAGCTCTCCTCATTCGCATGTCAAGGAAACACTTTCTGTTCAGCTCAGCAATACATTAAGTTATAGTCTATCAGAGAAATACAAGGAAGCCAACCTTTCTACTGCAGAGAATGTAAACAACATAGTAGAATCAGCTTACTCAAATCAGAACCTGGCAAAGAGGAAAAATTGTGCGAGGGGACAAGCCCTTTCTCTTCGCAACTTCCCTGTTTCTCAAAAAGGTAAGATTAACACAAGGGACAAGACATTATCCAAACACTAAGCATCTTCTGCTTTGAACATAGTCTTAATAATGTCATCTTAAACAACAGATACATAAAGTAAGTTTCAATATTTGAATTTCCCATTAAATAATGGCTTCTAAATTTAAAAAGAATAGGGAGCTAGTATGTTTTTAATCTTTTTCCTCAAATGGTGAGGCCTACATGGTGCACAAATCATCCAAGGTATTTCTGCATCAATACTGTATTCTCTTGGTTTATGCAGTTCAAATTCTAGAACTGCTTAGTAAGAAAACAAAGGATGAATGTGCCCCTTACTTCTGCTTTTAAGCAAGATCCATGCAGCTTCAGGATCTAAAACAGAAAAAAGACTAATGGAAGAGAAAGTATCTTATTTTGGCCACATGAAAAATCAAACAAGACGTGAAGAAGGAAGTGGCGGTGTTATCCTGTTCCCCATGACTATTCTTAATTTGCAAAAGATGCTCTGAAGTACAGCATCTGGGAGTGCACACACTATCCACACTTGTGGCAGTGCAGCTTCACATCCTTCTACTACAAGCCCTCCGATGCTGGATCACAAACCCTTTACATTTACAGGAGTTGCTTTCTCTTTCAAGGATCAAAATAAATGCTTCATTAACTTTCAACACTAAGTACCAGTTTCTAAGGGAAGATTCATATGCAGCTTCATGGAGAACTCTGGATCATAACAGCAGTGATAGCTGATATAATGCATGTTTCGCTGATCTAGCAGCATTCTTTTGAAAGGAATGTGTCCAGGATATTTTAAAACAAGATAACTTTGGTGTTCATCCAAACTTTATTGAAATACTGTAAACCAAACCCATGTCCTTCCCATACAGAGCACATGCTTGGTCTTGGTAACAGCTACATAATGGCTAGAGGTAAAATACCAACCTAGAGAGGTACCTTTTACACCAAAGGAATGAAATTAGCAGCAGAGTTTTGTTGTTGTTGTTTTTTTTCAAAACTTGAATTACTAAGCAAACCAACTTTATACCCTAGTAACGAGGTGATGAATCAGCAGCTGCAATTAAGCTTACAGTCATGTATCCTGGGAAGGAAACAGCAGGCCAGCACGAGGAAGAGTCATTCATACACTAAAACCCTCTTCTGTTGTGTAAATTGGCCACTGGCAGCAGCTTCCTGCACAAGAAGGGCTTCCCCAGATGTGCAGTGCATTTCAGAACCTCACTGCTGTTGAGAGTCCTCATTATAATGGATGCTAATTAGATCAAATCCACATCCAAAGCAATTTAAAAGAAACAACACCAATGAATTAAAGACCTCTTTCTTTTAGAAGATCAATATGAAGACGTGTTGTGGCAGTTTAAGCAACAGGATTTGACATGCTAAAGAGCTCTGTGTGTAACAAAAATACGCATTATTAATGGATAGAGCCCCATAGTCAAAAAGCCTTAGAGCCCAGACAGGAAATAAATAGAAATCCCACCAAATCTTTAGAGAACAAAATATGAGTTAGAGTAATTTTTGTTCTGATACAAGTTTACATTCAAGATCATTCCACTAAACAGCAGCTACACGGAAAGTTTTACAGAATCATTGTTAGGAATGCACAAGGTTTCCTCTCTTCCTCAAAGAATCTTCTTTAACAACCATCTGAAGTGCTCTAACTGTGTCACAAGTATCTTAGTCTTCAGAAAAGTCAGTATGTCCTAGATTCTCATATGTGTATTAGCAAAAATAGAAACGATTCAGCTGAACAACATTTTCAGTTCATCCTGTAAATACTACAAACTGCACACATGCTGCCTAGTACTAGTTAAATTAAAGACAACATAGCTGTACCCTGTGTTTCACTATTTCACATCATGTCTAGTCATACCCAAGTATACAGTAAGCTCTATAGTGATTCCATTTTAAAAAACATTAACTAAATGAAGTCCAAGACAGCAGAGGATCACATCCTCCTTCGCTTCTAACCTGATCAAACACACATACCATCTTAAAAATCTGATTAATCCATACATGTGCTGGCTTTGGCTGGGATAGAGTTAATTTTCTTCACAGTAGCTTGTATGGGGCTATGTTTTGGATTTCTGCTGAAAATACGTTAACCTGGAAATGTCTCAGGTTAATCCAGTATCCCCTTTTAAAAACACTCAGAACAGTACTCTATCATTTTCCTGCAGGCCACCATTTAGAAATACCTGGTTTTCAGAAAGACAGGTATTAAGACAGGCAGCCTTTAAGAGGTTATCCTACTAACCTACATTACTGACACGTTAGTATGCAGCAGTATATTTAAAGGGCTCAGAATAAGTTAAGCAATAGCTATCTTGATATACAAACAGGGCTGCATGAATATATCCTGACAACCAGAAATGCTAGAGAAGCCAGAGAAACATTAAGATTTTGAGCTAAGCCAGTTTTTAATGGGTGGAGTGGGATTCCCGTAGTGTTCACACCCACTAGAGTGAGTGACAAATAAGCAGCTGCCTTTCCACTGAAATTCTTTCCAATATATACCAGAATTAACAGACATATTATTTGTCTTAAAAATTCCCCCTCAGTAATAAGCATATCCTTATCAAGCGACTCCGCTAAACCCTGACAGCCTAATTAAAGACATAAGGAAGCAAACAAAAAATCCAAAGCCACCGCAGTATTAATTCTCCTCTGACAGTTTCTGCAGAGACATTTTAGATGAATTAAGCAGAAACATAATTCACAGAACACTACTCTGAGTGACTGTAACCCATCACAGAAGGCCACCCCCTATTCCCACCTCAATAGGGAGCAGTTTTTATGTACTCTTACAGCACGCAAAGGTGACAATAGAGAAAATAAACCAGCCCTTATCAGCTGCAAAGTTGTAACACAACAAACGCGAGTACTCCACAAAGCAACACCAACCTCAGCCCTCCCACCACAAGCCATCACACCAACCCTGAGAGCTGGTTTTCCTTCCTCCGTCCGGTGCCAGCTCCAGAGAGGTCACGGTGCCAGCCGGGCACAGCCACGCCGACCTCCGGCTCCCTCCACGGCCCCAACCACCCCGGGCCCCGACCGGCCCCTTACCGCGATCAACGTGCTGCTGCGGCCGTGCTGCTCGCCGCTCGCCGCCTCGGCGTCCAGGCCGTTGGCTCCGGTCCTGTCGGCGCTTCCCGCGACGGCGGCGGCCGGCGGAGGGGGCGCGGGCGGCGGCGGCGCCGGGGGCGGCTGCCGGTGCTTGCCGGCCCGCTTGGCCTTGGCCTGCAGGCAGCGCTGGTGCAGGGCGAAGGTTTGCTGGCGCTCCAGCTCCAGGCGCTCCGGGGACACGGCCTGGTAGCGGGACTCGCAGGCGCTGTGGTGCCGCCGGCAGAGCTCGATGCGCCGGCGGAGCCGCTCCATCACCGCGCTGTGCCGCGGCACCACGAACTCCGCCATGGGGCAGGGGGGCAGCACCATGGACCGGAGAGCGAGGGGGGCGGCCGCCGCCGTTCACCGGCTCCTCGCACCGGCCCCCGCCATGGCGGGGGCTCCCCCCGTCGGGCCTTCCCCGCTCCTCCCCCTCCCGCGGGCCTTACCTGGGCTCCCCGCCGGGCTCGCTCCCGCCCCGGCCCGGTGCCCGCTACCGCTCCCCCCGCCCCACTTCCTCCTTCTCCGCCAAGGCCGGTGCCGCTTCGCTCCCCCCCTTTCTCTCAGCGCTGCCCGGCGGCCGCTGCCCACCCCTCCCGGGACCCAGCCGGAGCCCGCTCCGCTCCCCCCCCGGCGCGGCGCGGCCCAGCGGCCGGCGCTCTCAGGCACGGGCCGGCCCGAACCCTCGACTCCCCATTGTTATCCGCGCCGCCGCCATCTTGAAATTGTTTTTCCCCTCAAGAGCCGAGTTGAGAATAAATAGGCGGAGCTTCCTGGGTGGTGGGCTACGTCACATCACGTAGCGTGTCACGAGCCCTGAGGGACATCCCTCCGAGCCAATAGGAAGGCGCGGAAGCGCGAATTAAGCAGCAGAGGCGTGGGCGGGCAGGGCGGCTATCTGGAGGCGGCCTTCGGCGCATTTAAAAGGCACGGGCGGAGAGGGGGCCGGGCGGGGGCGGTGCAGCCATTCATGCGCGCCGGGAGGCGGAGCCAGAGGTGATTGACAGGGAGGGGTGGGCAGCGGCGGCAGCGGGAGCCCCCCGGCCCCGCCCGCAGGAGCCAGGGCCCTGGAGCGGAGCCCGCCCCGGCCCGCCCCACCGGCCGGCAGCAAGGGGCGGCGGGACCGGCCCGCCAGCGCCCGGGGTGGGTTCGGCCCTCAGCCGAGAGCAAACAGGGCTCTGCACTACGGAACCCCTTCTGCGGGAGCTTACCGAGCAGCTGGCTGTGGAGCCGGGGGAAAAAGCAGTCCCGCCGCAGAGAGAAGTACTGGTCGCCTCACCGGGACAGGATACCGTCACCTCTTCTTCAGCGCTTGCTGAAGCTGGCTCCTAGTCCAGACCTGCTCCTTCCACTTTTGAGTCAAGCACAAGTGATGAAGACTGAGGCAGTTTTGCTAATTAGACAAAGAAAGCCAAACAGATTTAAGTTTCTTTATTGATCAGTTTTTACATATTTTTTCCAGTTGAATCTACAGGTACCTTTATGAAATGGAAGCACAGTCCTTGCTCAGCAACACTAAAAAAAACACACCCACCTAAAAACAACCCCAAACCCCTTCTGAGACCATGAGGCAATGGTGGTATTAAGGGGGGAAACACACAGGGATGCAGAGTGGTCCCAAGCCCCCCCCCAACCACAGCCAAAGTGGAGCGCTGCTTTTGAGGAAGAAGTACAGACAGCAAGAGACAACCGCAGAGATGTATGTCTACTAGCAATTAGCAATCCTCAGGCCCTGGAGTCAATCTTAAAACAGACATTGGCAACACATTTCATAGGTCACAGCCTCAAGCTGCAATAATTCACTATTAGCCAGAGCCAGCAAAGCTAGATCACATCCGATCACACAGGTTAGTTGGTTAGCTGCATCTTACCAACTCCCTTTACTGAGCACCAGGGGGGGAGAAAAAAAAACCACCAACACCCCAAACCCACACACACACGCAACCAAACACCCAAAACCATTTTCAGCATTTCTACTGCCTTGTGTTTCAGACCCTGTCTGCACCTACTCCCCCAGGGTTTTTTGATTTACCATCTCAGTCTAACACCCCTCCCCATCCTCAGACACAGCATGTTCAGCTGAGTAGAGCACCCTTTCCAGAAGCTGCCACTCTCGGGTGCACAGACACAAAAGGCCCAAATACACCTTCACGTATTGGCAGAAGTTCCAAACCTAGTTCACAGGTTACAACCAGGTAAAGCTTCAGTACTTCAAAAACACAGCTACTCAGGATAAGCAGATAGTTCATTTTTTCCTCCAAGGCTTTAAGAGTGATTCTGAAGTTAAACTGAGCCACCCAAGTCAGAAAGCAGGATAAAAAGTAACTTTGGAGTTGTCTATCCATTTTGGAAAGTCTTCATTTATTGTAGTGATTATTTAAGAAGCATACACTATGGTATCAAAAAAGCCATAACATGCAGACAGGAGACCTTTTCAGGAGATTTAGCAGAAGCAAATGTAGATTTACAATTAGCTTTAATATAGTACTATTTAAAAGCTGATAGCAGATCTTAAGTTCACTTTTGATGCTTTGAAAGAACATGTATGCACATGAATTGTTTGGGAATTTAAGGCAATTTGCATATTAAGATAAAAAACATTTGATTATGTTGTGCTCAAAATGTTAGCTGAATTGAAACCATTTACATACACTTCATCTCAAAGGACTGAGAGTCATAAATAGCAGCTGCTCCTTGATAAAAATACAGTCCTGAGAACAAGCTAGTAGCAATACTTAAGCTATGACATCTTCCATGTCAGAGTATAAGCTATTTTTGCAGTAAGGAGCAGTATTTACCAGGTGTTCAACAGGCAAAGGCATTCTAAACATGCAATAGCTCCCAACAGAAGTCTGAAATTACTTCCAGTATCTTGCTCACAATAGTTTATTTGCACACTGCAGAAAGATCAAGAAATCCTGCTATGCATTTGTGATCACTAATAATATTTCAAACACAACAACCAAGGGATACAACATAAGGACAGGCAGCAAAAGATGTTTTACAAAAACCCCAAAAAACAAGAGTCTTTTGGTAATTAGTTAGATTGTTTGCAAGGTAATTGGAACACTCTTCCCTCCCCAACCCCTGGGAGTTATTCCCCACACTATACCTATGCTATGATCAAACAACACTGGAGTGTTTAAATTCAGTGCAAGAAGAATAATTTCAGGACATTTAATTTCACTCTAAACAAAGGCAAAAGTTTATCTATATAGACATCCAAACGCCAACATATTTGGTACAGTGTAATGAAGTTACATAGATTTCACCCTCAGAGGTATGCTCTTGTAGTGATCACCTGCATTCCACAAAAAAAAGTGTTTGAAACAGTATAATATGGTAGACTCAACGCTTTAAAAAAAATTTATTCAGCTGGAATTGGAACTCCTAACATTCACAATATAATTTAGGATGCATTTGTTACATGAAGAGCAGATAAAAGACTTAAACAGTTTCACATACCAGTTAAGATATTCCACATGCTCCTTCCCCACCTACAATACTGACATCTTGGTTGTTTTTTTTTTTCCTTAACAAATACTCAGTTCAACTTGTCTACCTGACTACCTCCCCCATTTCTACAGGAGTAGACATACAGTGACAACAGTGAGAGGATATGGGACACTGTCCTATCCAGTGTTTGGACCCTGGAAAGGAGTAGGCCTAGCTATAAAAATAGAGTTTGATGATGAGCTGAACATGAAGCACTTCAGCAACTGAGGCAAAGCTGCACTCAGAAAAAGCTGTATAGTCACAGAGAAAGGAAAGCATCAGTGGCTGAACAGAGGGGAAAGGGGGAAGTAGTCTAACAGCCCCCCACCCATTAGCTTTACAAAGAGTTCAAGAACTAAGAAGATCCCTTATCTGCAAGGTCCGCAGGATTAAATGCCACATTAAGAAGACCCACTCCAAATCCTAGATTATTCGTCAACACTTAACAGGGCTTTAGCCATGCACAGTATGCATATTCTATAGACTAACCCCTTCCTTCCACCCCACCCCTTCTTCCTCTTTCCCGTCCCCCCAAAAGAATGAAGTTGATTGATTAAGAGAATTTCACTATTAGTTTCCCTATACATCTCCCCCCAGTTCTCTTTTCTTTTGATGGCAGAAGGGCTGTCAAATACATTGACAACTTTAAACAATTATCAAATTTTAAGGGATATAAAGACATTGATGCATTTAGGAATTTACATATTTGTAAAAAAACTAGTTATAAAACTGCATTTTTTATCACCTAGCACTTTCAAGATTCATTGTTATTTTTCACTAATTAATATATTAAATTAAGCCAAGGTTTGAGATCGGAAAAGTTCTACCAATCTACTTAAAAACAGAAAAGAATATTTAAAACTGAAAGTGAAAAGGTTAGTTATGTTACATTCCAAAATCCACAGCCCATTACATTAAATGCATTCTTTCTACAGGAATGATGTTCTTTAAAACAGATGATTGCAAATATTTTACTGCTAGACACTCCATTACATTGGATAGTGTGACTGGAACCTGTGGATAGTGAAATCTTGAGGTTTGTCCAAGTTTCAATGTAAGGTGTCCAAGGTCCTCTCCCAGAACCACATTTGAAAAAAAAAAAAAATCACAGATCAAGTTCTTATGACTTTTTTTCAATCTTTCCTTGGCTTTCTGTTTCTGGGTGATCTATTCACAGTTTCCTCCTCCTGCAAGAAAGTAATTTGTGTAAACATCAAGGAAATAAAATCTAAGAACACCCTTAAAAACCATTTTGAGCAAACCTACAAAGAATAATCTACTTTCAGTTCTATGTTAGGATTTAATTTTTGAAAGGACCTACTGCTGTTACTACCCTTCCTTTCGACACATAGCAAACAGAAATCCTCTTGTTTTCACAGTGGATGTACACTATTTGCTGAGAGTACTCAACAGCTGCTGCTGTGAGAATCCCTTTAACTTCAAGCAAGACTCCACCCATTTTAAAGTCAGCCATTATGTCCGTGTGGAGCACTTCAAGTGGTCATATCCTGACTGCATACAACACTGAATAAGCCTTTTGCTTCAAGAAGATGCATTCCACACAATCCCACTCCTCTCACAATGCAGGGTCTACCGCAGTGCCTTTAGCAAGGTGCCCAGCTCTGCTGAAGTTGGCCACAGCAATTCCTATTCCGCAGGGTGATAAAAGTTTTCTGAAATTCTGACAGTGGAAGGGAGTATCAGGTGAGCCAGGTTACATTTTAACACTTTAAGGCTTGTGCTGCATGACTTAAGGAAAAAAATGCACAAGAATTCCCTCAAAGATTAAGCACTCTTACCTCTGATGCAGGTTTCCTGTCCTCATCCTCCTCCTCTTCCTCCTCCTCCTCTTGACTAGCACTTCCTATATCAGCATCGCTTTTCTGCTTCTCTTCTAAGGGAAATTAAAAAAAAAAAAATCTCATTCTCATTTCTGACTTACCTTCATCACTGGCTTTACTCCATGTCTGCCAATCCTGCTGTTTTATTCTGTCAGAGAGAAAACTCAAACTGTTTCAAGATTATCTAGTTTACCAACCTAGCTTTTCCTCATTTGCTTCCTCCTCTTCCTCCTCCTCCTTGTCGCCTTTGTCTTTTTCTTCCTCTTTCTCCTCATCCATCACATCAGGCTGAGGAGCATCAGTCTTTTTGTATTCTGCAGCACTTGGCTGTTTCTAAAAAAAATTGTCAAAACCAGGCAATTATTTGTGACGTTAAGGCACATTTTGCGGAATCTCTTTTTAAAGATTATATTACTTACTATTGGACAAAATGCATACCTTCCCAGAACAGCAGAAAAGGACAACAAGAAACACTGGCAAAGCCACAGTAAGGATGTAGACTACCCAAAGCCAGGGACGCTCTTCAGCAGCTGCCATCATCTGGCCCACAACACCAGGCTATAACATAAAAAGAACTGTCAAATTTCATCCCATACAGCAAGTTGTAGCAGTGAAGTTTAAGCTACAGAATTTTCAAATAGGCTTTTTGCAACTTTGAACATTGTATTTCATACCTCAAAAAAATTAAAGCTAACCTGCACAAGTACTTTTTCCATAGTTTACAAATTAAGAATTAGGCTGAAGTTAACAGTCCAATTGTCAGAGCAAAAACGTCACAAAAGAACAGTGAGGACTCATTGCTACTTAGAGCAACCACTACCATATTATAATTGGTAACTGAGGTTCCAATCTGGTTTACCATAACCCCTAGCCTTGGTACATATATTGATAAAGACGGTGGGAGAGAACAGCAGCAATGCTCCTACTGTTGTAATCAGAAGCACACAAACCTTTCTTTCTCACCTCTGCAGCACCATCGGCTGCCTTTTTCAGTCCCCATCCATCACTGGCCCAATCATCAGCCACTGCTCTTTCAGTACAGATGATAAAGTTGTCAAAAAAGATGTCAGAAGTCATTGACCATAGCTCAAGTCCCACAGCACTGAAGGGAGTCATCTTGAAAGGTTCCAAGTCTTCAAAGAAATCTGGGTTTGGGATCTTCCTGGGTTTCCATATACCCTAGGAAAGACAAAAGACATTCAGCCTCACCTGTTATAATACAATTTTTAGTTTTCAGCCCATTTTGAATGAAGAGAAAGACCAATCCATTGCACTTAATTACAGTATCTATGGGTGCAGCTCATCAGGTTTTGGGAATCAGTTTTCATCTGTGCTACAAAGAAGTGAAGCCAAGTAAGAAACCACTTTGAATCTGTCCACTTGAAACACAGCACAACCATGACAGTATTTGTATTCTTAATTACACCTGATGGATCTAAATCATTCTGCTTTTTGTAAGAGAAATGCTGCATTGGCCAGCAGTTTAAGCAATGAAAACACCAACCTGATAGTTCACGTTATCAATCATAGGAGGCTTCCATTTGCCCTTGTAGTTTGGATTGTCGATCATTGGTCGCTGCCAGGTACCACAGCCAGGGGCTGTCTCACATTTAGGATTTGCAATCTGAGGTGCCTCCCATTCACCATCCATATCCTCATCCCTGAAAAGGGAAATTCAGTTTTGAAGTTCATCCCTTGTCTTTATACAGAATAAGACTTAGCCAATGTTTGATTTCTGGGAAAGTTAAAATTCCTACCATAAAATGGAGATACTGAAACTTTGTATAGCATAGGTGTGCAGATAAAGACACTGCAGAGGAATGAGGATTTCAAGAAGTAGCTTGGAAGCACAGAAGCTCAACAAAACCCAGTCCCTGAGCACAGCGCCCCACCACACCTTCCAAGTATGGTACAACTGCAAAATGACCATCCCTGCCCTGTTCAGCTTACTCTTACAGAGAAGTTGAAAAGTGTGCAGGTGAACGCAGGAACACAAGACTCCTCAGACTAACTCTACCTTCTACTTTTGAAGAAGGACAGCCTGAATTGAAGACTTAGTTAGCAAGCAACACTTGTAAAAGCCAGTACCAAAGCTATGAAGTATTTACTGTCTTTTGCAACAGGCAGTAAACATACCAATCTTCAGGCTTCTCAGCGTCAGGATCCGCGACGTATTCTGGCTCATCATCCAGCCAGCCCTCCGGTTTCACTGCATTTTCATCTGCGATCTTTGCAGGAGCATCCTCATCCCTTGAGAACAGAATATTATGTATTAACACACAACACATAAAAGTTCTTAAACCCAAGGCATGATTCTATAGACTTTGAACAAGCCCACTAATACAGACAACCAGCCAGCTTCACTTCTGATAGGGTAAGTGTGATTTCAGAACAGAATTGCCTTGTAATCTGCTACCTATACACATGCCTCATGGCACAGTCATGGCACCAACTGTAAGGTAATACTACTTATTTTTCAAAACCAACCTAGAAAGGGCATACTACAACAAATCCCATACCTTACTGGTCGCTGCAAACACACATTTGAGCTTTAAATTGAGTTTATGGTTCACAAAGCATAGGTTCAGAGACAGAAACCCAGTATCAGTTTCTGATTTAGGATGTCAGATATTTCACTTACAAGTTACAGTCACTTGTAACTATGCATTACACAAACAGCTACAAACATCTTACAGTTATATGTTCTGCAGCTCATCTTTTGATCCCATCAAGGATGAAAGCATCAGCTAGCATAGCTGTTTCAGTAAAACCTTCATCTGTGGCCAGCATAGTAACATGAGCACCAAACAGTTAATTCCCAGAGGACATGGATCCTGTCTGCCTTTGCTACCAAACTGCTGCTCAGATGCGTAAACTGACTGTGTTTTGCTTATAAGGGTGAGACTCAAAACCTTCTATAAGTCATCTAAGAAAGACTTTTTGATCAGGACCAAATTAGCAGGCTAAGGCCTCCCTCAATTCCACCCCTCCAATAGCTTACCAGTCATCTGGTTTAACAGCATCTGGGTCTGGGATTTTTGGTCTTTCATCCCAGTCCTCAGGCTTCTGGTCATTCGGGTCCTCAATCTCTCGGGGTGGATTCACAGGAGGAGACATATCATTTAGCAAATTCCCACTATTGACAACTGTTTGATCAACCAGTATTTCAAAACTATTATCAGGATTCAAGACTGTAAGGAAAAAAGTTCATGTAGCCATTACATATATGATACAAAGCATGCATCATAAAGCATCACTCATCCCTACTGTACAATTAAAACTTCAGCAATCCAAGCTACCACCTATCAAGCATCTGTTTTAAAGAATTGTTAAGAACCTTTCTCCTTATGCCAAAGTATAACTAGTGACAATGTACCAAATCTCACCTTGTGAGAAAGAAGACTCATTGCAGGGGTCCTACTTTAATATGCTAAAAGCTTTATTTACCAGTGACCACAGCAAGTTGACTTTGGCACAGTAAGTACTGCTTTAGTAGTAAGAATGAACATATTCACATTCTACTGAAGAATAAGACTCCCTACTACTGGCTCACAGGAGTTCAATCTCACTCCTTTATCCATTGCTGCCTCAGTAGTAGGAAAAACTAGAGAGATCCTCCTGAGCACTCCCTGAAAGATTTTGGTCACAGCTAATACACCAGACCAGACACTGTACTTCCAAGAACCACTGAGTTTGTCTGGTACTATGAAAGCATCAAGAAAGAATATTATCCCTCTAAATCTAAAGCCTAGTATACCCCAAATTACTAGGGGGCAGCATTCATGCAGTTTATACATGTTGATAATTATTTTGGATATACTTAGCATATCAAGTGACTCACGACTGCTCTGAAATTCAGTTCTCCTTTAACTATTAAGTTCAAGGTCTCATGATCTTTCTTACATGAATCAAGACTTCTTACGAGGAAAAATAAGCCTTTGTATAATAAGATCAGTTTTTGCATTCAGAGCTTTCAAGTGGTTTTTAGTTGTATGGTGTGTTGACACAAATATTCAGTTGTTCATCTGGCTCATTTTATGAGTTTTTGATTCAGGAAACATAGTAGTAGTTATTAACATGCATAGTTAACAAGTCACCGTACCCAGAGTATAAAGATGGGTCTTCTTATCAGTAAAGTAAGTCTTCAGGTCTGCATCTGGACGCTTTGCATGCTTCTCCTCATATTTGCCAGTCTTTGGGTTTTTATGCCGGAAGATGAAGTGCAGTTTATAGTCCTCTCCACATTTGTCAGGGCCAAACATGATTGTATATGGAGTTTTGTCATGGAACTGATCCTTTAAATACAGTGCAAGAGTTCATTCCATTATTTTGAAATACAACTTAAGTCACTGCCTGGTGTAAGAACCCCCAATTCATTAGAAATTATTCTGCAACTTGGATATCAAGCCAGCGAAGTACCCACACGAAAGCTTGCATCATGACTACAAGCCTCTAGAGAAAACAGCAGAATTATCCCAGCTACTTGATTTTACACCTTTGGTGTCTACTTTCCAGATGGAAAACAACAGCTGGTCGCATGTTATCAAAAAAATAAGTGCAAGTGACAACCACAAAATGTTTAAGTATATCTCTATATCATAATAAAGGATTTTGAAAGCTATCAATATAGAAGTATCAGTTACTGGTAATAACGAATGACTAGCTGGTCCAGTGAGTTTCTTTCACACAAAGTGATAAGCAGCATTAGAAGCGAGGCCAAGTTGTATTTAGTTTACACACTTATAAAGTGGTGTACTGTCTCAATCTGAGAGCTAACTGGATATAATAATCTCAACCTTTGAACACTGCAAGCAAGTCTATTTGTTCTTGCTCACGTTATCTTAAAATTCAATGCATACATGAAACTGGTTAGACAGCCAAGTAGGTTTTTTTTGGGTGTCTTTTTTTTAATGATTTGGAATATCTATTAATAATACAACTGCAATGAGACTGCAGAAGGAAAGGAGAAGGATGGGTAACAAGCCATAAAAGATACTTCCTGTGAAGCCTAGAAAGATGGCTTAAAGAAAACCCATTGGCTACATAAGCCTATGCAAGATGACCCAGCAGTTAAGCTTTGTCTGAAAAGGCTAAACCACTTTAGGTCAGTACATGATTGAAAGGAGAGAAAATGATTCTTAATCCTTTGGAGTTGTAGCATGGTCTCTCCATTGACCACACTTTTAAGGCAATGCATTCAAGGGTCATTTATGAAGCAAATGGTTCTATATAGCTAGCGTGTGCAGCTGAACATATAAAGGTTGTATGCAGTCCAACCTCTCAAGACTTTTTTTAAAATATACCCAGTTACTCACAAGTGGGCTCACATGTCAACGGCAAAGCAATAAATGCAAAGTATATTTTTAGTTATTTGCATTAGTCTGTTTTAGAAGATGAAACAAAATCTTCCTTCTAGGCAACAGCTTCCTGAGAAGGTTCATACACTGTCTACTCTCGTAAGATACCTCCTCTTTCGTCCCAGAACCTAGGGAAATCTGAAGTACGGCAGACTTCAGCAAAGGTCTGGAACTGCTCAGCTACTAGGAAACTCCAGAGTTTTCACTCAAGAGGCCAGAAGATTTCAGTATTTATCCTTTCCAACCGAAAACAGTGGGAAACTGCCAAGTGCAAAGTACTTTGGAGATCAGGCCCTAAATACGCCTTTACTGAAGAGGTTTCGTCAGGAAGAAACAAAATGAAAAATATTTCTTTCATGTCTAATACTCATAGTAGCAACATTACTCACCAGGTTCAATTCAGGGGTTTTTGAAAGCAATTTCACATAGGCCCCGCCACACTCTATTCCATTCTGGAAGTTAACTTCATATCTAATTTTAGTTTTGAACAGAGGAGAACATGTTATACATGAGGAAAAATACTTCTGTAATACACAATTACAATTTTCAAGTACAAATTAAAAGACTGTTTTGTTCTCATTTGCTTTAAATCATATGCCCAGTGAATATTAAAAATATACGCTGCACTCTAAGGACTAAGTAAATATCCATAAGGGCCTGAAAAACAAGAAAAATTGAGGATTTAGAAGACTTAACCTGACAGAAAAGATTAAAGGAATTGAGTGCTGGTCTAGAAGATTATGAACTAGAAGTAGAGAGAAGGAAGAAAAAGCTTTCCAATATGTAAGACACTGCAACAGAGATGAAGGCAAGCCAATTGTTTTCCCCACAACTACTATGGCAGTCAGACAACTCAATTTACAGGACTACCAAAGCAACAACAATTGGATCCTGGAAGATGCCCCTTTAGGGTTATAAGCATACAACAGTATATTTAGGGATGCCAAGGAGTCTGAAAAAGGCAAAACATCTCTGTCAGGAATAGGCTAAGTATGCTTGATCCTTTCTCAATGCCAGCAGCTGGAGTGGATGACCACTGGGATTTATTTTTAGCCTTGTATTTTGAGCCAAAACTAAACAGTCATGCAAAGCAAAATGACCAATTCATTATCTTGTGCAAATATGAACTAGCTTACTCTTTGTTTAACACTGATTAAGTAGGTAATAATCCACAATTCAACTGTTCTCACTGAATGATCCCCCCCCCACCCCCCCCTTCTTGCTAGTCTAACATACATGCAAGTAGATTCTTCTACATCGGTCATGGACAGAGCTAGGCAAGCTGTTCATCTTCCATGACAGATGAACTAAGACAAAGCAAGGAGGAAACGAGTGCATCTTTACCACTCTGTCCACTCCACCTTAGAAACGGGGCAGCTTACTGCATAAGGAAGTGCACTGACGTACATACAGACCAGCTTTTGTCCAAAAGGACAAGTACTTTCACAATTAGCAGTACAAAAGTTGGTTGCCTGACCTTGTTACTACAATTAAATCAAGTGAATTCAAGTCCCAAGACAGGTTACCAAGTCTAGTTTTCACAGACTTCTTTCCTCTTCAGGCTTCAGAGGGACCTATGCTGTTCCTAACTTCCCACTTTAGGAATCTGTGTTGTTATTTTACTCTTACTTAAACATAATAATAGGTTAGAGGACCTTGTGTCATCTAGACCCCCAGTCAACAAAAGCTCAGTTATGGAATTAACCTCAGCCTGCTATCATGTCACCCTTGAAATAACAGAACACTGAGTTATCCTTTACTTACTGTATAATAAGGGGTTTGGTATCAAATACAAAAGGCTTTGAAAGTTTGGATGAAATTGCATGATGCTTGGCTCGGGTTACCAATACAAGCCCTTTGTCTCCTGGAAGCTTAGTGTCCTTCATGTCTTGGACTTCCCATTTACCTGGAAAGAAATTAACCAAACATTATCAAAACTTGTTCAAGACAGTCTTTGTTTAGCTGGATTTTGAAGATAGTCAGCATTCTGCAATAACACCCTATAGGGTACCTTATCAAGTTATTAGTGTAACATCTTTACTAAAAATTATTTTAAAATAATCTCCAAGGGGATATTTTGTCTAAATCAGAACTGCACTCTATATTCTTAGCCAGGTATATAAACGCTCCTTCCACTTGCTCCAGTGAATATAATTTTAACTGGGAAACAGAAAATGAAGGCTTGCACCTCTTCTTCAGATATGACAAAAGACATCAGAAATATCTATCATCCAAAACCCAGGTTGGACTCACCATCATATTTGGCAATCTCATCATCCGTATCATCTTTTTTGGCTCTGGAAAGGATCCATCTAGAAGACAGACATGCAATGGTCAGAAAACCATACTCCTCCCCCTACTCCCCCCCAAAATCCTGCCCTTAAGATAAGACAGCCCTTGCTGTCTTATGACTACACCCCAGTGTCTTGATCCCCTGAGAAGTTCTATCCCCCAAGCCTGCCAAGTTTTCTGCAGTTGCCACTTCCCACCCCACCCGCAAAGTAGGATCACGGCCTCGGTGCCTTGTTCTTGTAAAAAAAAAAAAAAAAAAATAGTACCACCTCACCATCGTCACATTACTTGAAGTAAAAAGTCAGATGAGGATTAAAACACTACACATGTACGGCTCACCTCCCCCTTGTTACTAGAACTTAAGGAAATACTAGTTTATCTCAGCACTTTTAACAGCCAGCCTCATATAGTCACTGGTGTAATCCTTGCCAACCTTTTGATTCAATTTTGAATAACACAGGCTCTAGAGAGTGTTTAATTGCCTTTCACCAATTTTTTTTTTTTTTTTAATTATTTGCTATACTGAATCATCTGTCAGATCATACTCACCCATCCAGAGTTCCTTTATCAAAGGACTCCGCAAAATACACCTCGCCAGTTGGGACTGGGGGCCTGTACGTAACCTATTGGAGAAGAGAAGCGTTTATGCACCTTTCAAGGCACATTCTCTACTAAAGAATTAGAGACATACACAGCTCACATTTCCACTCTACACTCAAGCACAGCTTACCTGGAACAGCCTTGCAACATCAATACAGAAGTTACGTAAATATTGCTACTTGTGCCAAGCCATTGTGCTTGTCTGCAACTAAAACTAAAGTGTATCTCTAGCTGGAAACATTAGCGTTAACTCCTGATAATCACATCACAGATTTCAAGAGTGGATTTAAGTTTTCAGGAAGAACGTGGGGGACATGAGAATAAGAATGAAGCAGCTAGGCTTAAATCCAAGCCCTACTTCCAGATAACATCTTTAATAACACCACAACATATTAAATGTTAGCAAAGTAAAGACAACTCTGATCAGACTTACATTAACCACAACACAAGCAGTAATTCAATTTTTAAAAGAAGTTCCATGCCAAACCTTTGGAGTTGGAGGAGGAGTGCTCGTTTCGGGCTTTGACTCTTCTGCCTCCTCAATGCCATCGTCCAAGTCATCCTCGATATCAACTACATCATCACCATCATTGTCATCATCCATATCATGTGCCTGGACAGCAAGAGTCCCAAGAGCTAGCAGGGTCACATACAGTAGCCATTTCAGCTCCATGATCTGAATAAGATAAGGCAAAGAGGTCAAGCCAACACTGCACGTGGAGTGAAGCATTGCTTCTCAGTACAAAACCAAGCATCCAAGACAAAAGGTAAAGTGCCTAGTCATACCACTGAAAGAAAAGTGCAAACTTATCTTTTCAGCTCTTATTTACTGCATTTGGCTGGCTGAGACAGCTCTAAAAGCTGTAGAGGAATACAACGTAAAGCTGAAGTATTTAATATGAAACAGACATTAACTGAGTGGAGGACCATGTGTGCAAGTCCTGCAGATTATGCCGCAGAAGTGTCATAATTTTGCTCTTACACTGCCACAGTTCATGAGCAGAACAGCAGACACGTGTACACAACACCACAACCTATGTAACTGCAAAAATCTAAACAGAAAACCTATTTCTTGCTTATGAAGGACTTTAAATGCATCATGCGGAAACTGAAATTTCCATTCAGTTCAGGAATTGAAATACAATTAGCTAGGTCTTTCAAGCAGAGAGTAATCTATGGAGGAATCAATCCTCTATCTCCTGGTCAATATTTTTTTTGTCCTTTCAACTGTGGGACACTGGCATTTTCATTCATCAGTCCCCTTCTCCAGGTTTGATTCTAGAATTACTGCCAACAGTCATTGATACTACTGGCAGATGTCTACAAGCAGTTGAGGCTACTGAGGCAGACCCAGGAGAAAATTTCTTACTATTTAACAGACAGTTCATTTGATTCCTCTCTTTCGATCTCTAATTTAACAGGATGACCAAAGAAGAAGAATATCTGTTAATAGAGGCTTTACAGAATTAAAATATTGCACTTCAACTAATTTATAAGGTGCCCAGCACATCATCACACCTAAAATATGGTAGACCTTAGCAAGCTGCAGCTCAAAAGAGCTTATAAGTAAAATGGGTTTCAGTTTCACTTTCTTGCTAGAAGAACTACAAGATCACTGCACCTTTAGGTTGATACAGAAGGCAACACTCCTAGCATGCTGCTCGTAGTTTTATCTCCAAAAAAACCCACACAAAAACCACCTGTGCCTTGCTCGCCTTTTCTCTGTTGAATCACATTCAACAGAGTTGAATTTTTCTTCCAAAATCAGAGTTGTAACTGAGACTATACTTGCTTTCAGAAAAGTATTAAAATCAAACATCCCCTCCTTCCTTACACTCCTGCCTCAGGATGTAGCCCTGTAGACTTACAAACATAACTCAAGCAGAGTTAATAGTGCCTGTAGGGGCATATGATCACCTAGAAAACAAACTTTCAACTTTCCAAAGCAAGTTTAGGCAACTAAAAGAATCTACAGTCTTAAAGGCTTCTCAGCACTATCCAATACTCCAAAACTATATTGCATACCAGATCTACTGCTCTTAGATTATTCTTTAACTTACTTCTAACAGCAGAGGAGACATTTTATAACTACAACAAAATTGTATTTTAAAGACTTGTGCTGAGGTCACGTCCAGTTTATCACTACAGCAACATGCAATTGCAGCCAGTTTTCTAACAATAGCGATGGCCTTGAGGATTATGGTCTAAATGCATGCTCACAACCCTCCCCCTCATAGTTCAGGCAACTGCACTGAAACACCTCTGAGCCAAAAGGACACCATTCACAGCATGAACTGACAAAAAACTTTCAATTGTTGTTACATGCGAGCAAAGCTTGTTTGCTGAATACACAGTGTACAGCCAAAATTGAAAACAGTTAGACCTTATAGCAGATCATAGCTCTTATTGTATTGTGGTTCCCACATTAGTAAAGCCAAGGAATGTAAACTGTCAAGCAAACATCGGTACCCTTGGAAGTTCCAGCTCCTCTTGCACTGAGAGCATGTTCTCTGAATAAACTCACATCTACCAGCATAAAAACAGTACAGAAAACAAGAGCCTGAAACTTCATTTGAAAAAGTGATGTTTAGAGCTCTGGATGTGTCCTGTGTGACCAAAGCAACTACAGATGAGATGGCATCTCATCTTTCCAAGGGGAGGGTTGCATTTTGTCTTACCTTATCAACAGGGCCTCACCAAATATGCTTGAGAGCGCTAAATTTAAGTGAGATTTTACCCCAAGTTTTATAACTGCTTTCAAATTCTATTATGCAGACAGAACGACCACTTCATGATTTGGAAAGTGATATGAAGAAATTAATCTTAAAAATATAACAAGGTTAAAGATAAGCCAATTCTCTCCTCTCCTAAGAGAAAGCAGTTTCTGCATACCTCCTCCCAAGCCTGTGCAAAGGACATTGATGATTTAGCATGCAAGTAATCCCTTGAGTAATCTCACCACTAGCCAACCAGCAATAAAGTTTTCATGAAAGAATGTAATCATCCCCCCAACTTTCGTGCCAGTACCGACTCCATACATAATAATTACCTACTTCACAATCACACCCCAGCTACAACCCTTTGGAAATATTTGTCAGAAGCAAATGGACTTCGGAAAACGCTAGCATGTAAGTGGCAAGGCCACATAGCCTCATGTTGCAGTCAAGGTTGCTCCAGAAATTCTTCTGTCAAAGCATCCTAGTGAAATAAGACAATTCTATCAGTGACCCATACAGCAGGGGCAGAAGCTATGCCACTCTGCACATATGTGCTCCTGATACAGCCATAGGTGTCTACCCTGTAGGTCTACATTTATCAGTTAACACTCTGTCTGAATTTGAGGCCTGGGGAACCTCATTTCAACCTAGAAGTACTATCTGTTCAAGTTGCCAAGCCAGCTTTTCTTTTCTCCCCCAAAAAAGAATGCTAAAAGTATGAAGAGAAGATAATCCAGTTTCATGTCCTTGCCTCTTTATAATCACTGGCAAGCAGTATTCACAAGTTTTTATCCCTATAGAAAGCTGTTTAGGACACCTCCTATGTATTCAATCATTCCCAAATTCAACATAAGCTACCATTCATATACCTTGAGTACAGACTGGTAGTATCTCCTGCAACTGCCAGTTGTCATGCCAAGCTCCTTATTCTGTTAATCTGTAACAATATACAAACTAACTGAATTAGAAGAAATAAAAGACAGTATGGTCTCAGAAGATCAATTTAAGTTAAGCACACATTTTCGATATTTAAAGAGCTACTTCTGTCCACAATGGATCTACTGCTACAGGAGAAAATTTCAGCTTCGCTTCACACAATCCTTAGGGACACAACATAAACATGATTATGCCCTAGTAAATTAGGTTATTCCTAAAGAGAAGATAGAACAGGAGGGGAGGGGGAGAGAGAAGAAACTCCGGTTTTATACCAAACAGGCATAAACTAATTTTCAGTGGAGCTTTAAGTTGCTACAGCTACAGGTGTTCAATCAGTCACCTAAAATGTAGTCTAACCTTCAGATGCACAGCCACCTCCTCTATCATGATCAGATTTCTCCCTTGAAGTAGTATCCAATTTCCAAGCAATTATCATCATTAGACATTTTTGACACTGCCTGCACTTCCCGTCTTTAGGTTTAACTGTGTAATATTTCTGAAGGTTAGTGTATTTCTGATCATGCAACTGCTGAAAGCCTTTAACAAAGGAACCCTTTCATAATAGGCGACAGCTTCTGACGTCTCCATTCTACTTCAGTGCACCTCATTTTCACCATAACACTACTGCAAGTCAGAGATGACTTAAACTTCATCCACTTCTTTTTTTAATAAGGTCTTCAGACACTTACAGACACTGGCACACCACTTGGATCAGAGGGAAAGCTACTGCAATATAATACCAAAATACTAACTAGGAAGATAGATCGAGACTGCCAGGGCTAACAAACCACTTGTTCTGTCTGTGTGTCCATCCACAGCCAGCTTCTACACTAGAAAATATATAGCTGACATTTAAGCACTGTTCACCAACTCCCGACTGTCAAAAGGCCAAAGCATTTTCCCCTGGAATTTATGGAAGCTATAGCAGAGCACTGAAAACAGACACCTGGAACAGTCACACTACAAAGACTTTTATGTTTTACAAAGTAATAACTAAACCAAATTGGAGTGAGATTCAGAGACAGCATCAGCTTCTTGCCATAGAGTGGCACTTTTAAAATGTAGGGCTAAGGGATTGCTACCTCTGGATTTCAAGGCTTTCAAGAAGTCATGCAGCTTCAGAGATTTATTTTTATTTAGAATTTCCCTTTCACTGGGCATAAAGGGGAAAGTTCTTAAATATTGGCATGATACTGGAAACACTTGACCCATGCAGCAGACAGTTGTCATCATTCTAACATCCACGTCCTGGGGAAGGATGGACAGTGAAAGGGCCCACACAAAGGTTAAGTCCTTTGCTATCATACTTCCAGAACATACTATTTAGAAAGTAACTTCCCTGTCAGGTCAAACAGAGCCTGCAAAACCAGTTTAATCATCTCCTTGGTTACTAATCTATTTGAGTGGTTCATCAAGCCAGTTTTTAACACTGCATATTTCAGAATCTATAAGTACATTTGAATTGCCACTGGCTATCTAGTTTACTACTTACTTTTTTAGAAGAATTAACAGTCAGATGAAATGGGTCTTATTAAAAATTAGCCACTTACTCTGAACTACACCTCAGCAATTTAACTGGAAGAGCATCAGTGGTTTCTATTTCAGCAGCATCTGAAGCAACAGCTGAATGACTTAAATATAGGAAGAGCAAAATTTGCTAGCAAAGTCCTGTGTTCCAAATACTGGATTTCAGAATGGTATTTACAGTGGAAGCACACCAGTGAAAACAAGCACAACACACCCTCATGCAAGGCAAGAATTATGGAAGAAAAATTTAATGGCAAAAAAGAAAAGAAATTCATCACAACAAAAAAAATGCAAGGAGACAAGAACAGAAAGACTGAGATACAGATACCCATTTTTCTCTCTCAAATGAGATTTTTATGGTTTCTGAGCAAAGGCTTGGCTATCCTACTTCATAGTCCACTGGTTTCTTAAAGTCAGGACTACTGAATAGCAGAGGAAACCTTTTCTACATCTCACAATCCCTCCACCTTCCACATCCTGGCTCCTCTGTGGTGCCAGGGTAACTGTTTACACAGCCTCATGATGAACTAGCAGCTGTTTTTAAGATGGCTCTAAGTCCTTCTGCCATGTTATTCTAACCCTGAATCAATACCCCAGTCCAATACAGCACGCAAAAGCAAAAAGAGTTGTAGCAGGAGAAGTGAAAGTACTGCGAGATAAAGTAAGCAGCCAAGGATAAAGGAAATTAAGCTGTTGGCAGCAGAGTCAGCTTAATGCCATAATTTCATGTGCAGTTCTGTCATCCGCACTTGTCTAAGACAGACCTGTCTTCAGGCAGATTCAGGAGATCTACACTCTATGGCAAACCTGAACAACTAACTGTGTGGCCAAACACTATCATTTCAGCAACCAGTACATTACCTGACCACCCCTTTGAGAGGGATATAATAAAATTATATTCATATATGCAGCAATTTGTGTGATGCAGCCAACACTATTTTTCCCCCTTAAATGCTTAGTTTTGCAGCTAGGCAACTTCCAATGCTGTGAAGATTTTGCCTTTAACATCATAACTCAATGAGCAGCAGACAAGGCTAAACTAAAACTGCCTTAGTCACAACAGGCCAGAGGCAGGAGCTCTGTGGGGGTGGTGTGTGTGTGTGTGTGTGTGTGTGTGTCCCTTTTTTTAAAACGAGGGAAGGAGGGGGTGGCTAGGATACACTGCTACATAAGGTTTGAGGAAAAAGCCTCCTGGAAAGAATTAGCCAAACCTCTCCCAGAGAGCTTGACAGCCCCACAGAAAAAGCTGCCTTCTGTTTGGGTTGTAAGGAGCACAAACCAGGCAAGGGATGAGGTGTGAAAGGTGACAGCAACAAAGCTTGGTTTTAATAAGCATTTCAAATACGCCAGTTCCTAAAAATAATGTACAACACAGCAGATACAGTAAGGGAGAAAACACTATGTACCATTTGTCAGCAAAGAGATCGTTCCCACAGAACTGGAAGTCCTTGGAGGGCAAAGACAGAACTGTAAGGCTTTTTGACCATACAACAGATGGGCTGCTAGGGAAATTACATTAGGTGGGGGGAGATCTGGAGGTGCCCCAAGATCTTTCAGACCATCATGCCTAGAAATCAATTCGTTTGCCCTGCTACAGAATTGATTCCAGCAAAAACAGGCTGCCATCACGATCACTACTAGAGGCAGAAAAATGAAAGGCCAGAAAAGGAAGTAAAAGGCAGGGCTAAGTACAAGTCACAGTGTTTTCTCTGTAAAGGATTTATTCATTTACTTAGGGGGAAGTGCTGCAGCACATCAAATGAGAGGGTAATCTAATGGAAGCTGCAAGCTTTCTTACTGTTTTGCATTAGGCTTCCCTTCCTAGCTGGGCAGTTGACACCAGGAAGCAGTTTACATCTTATACACAGCTTGTGATGTTGTCTGTGAATTGTACAAGTATTCCCTTCATAATACTTTTTTTAAACTAGAAACACTGAGACTTAATATAAAAACAAAGTTGAACTCAAAGCTTTTCCCAGTTTTGTTAAGTGTTTTGGATAAGCCCATATAACATGACCAAATCAACAGTAAGGAGGTTTTTGAAGTCATTTCAAGTGCATCAGAGTGAACCTACAGCAACTTATTTCAACATGTATTTAACCAGTACTTTATCTGTATTATCTCATACATTATTATAGCAGTATTTTAGCAACAACCCAAACCACAGTGGATAAAATGTCCCGTAAAACCTGTGTGATAGCTATACTTATTTGACAACCTTAAGTAAACTTACTGCATTTAGAAATACATTATGGTCTTAGAAACTAGTTTTCAGACATCTAACATACTCTAAATAAGTTCCAGAAAGAGTTTTCCATGATGCTCTGCACAAATGCTGCAGCATTAATTACATTAACACTAATAAAGTCTGGATCTTTACCATTACTACTACTACTAATACAGGTCTGCTTCCCTTCACAACCAAATCACCTGCAGCATTTCTCTTTCTATGGCCTAGAAAGTTCTTAACCACAAAACTGCATGTGAAAGTTCACTCTTTAGAATCAGTACGGACAAGGAAGCAGTAGGCTATGCATGCTTTAATTCAAAGGTGTGGGGCTTTTTTGTTTTAAAAGCACACAATAAAATTCTCAGGCAAAAATAAGACCTGAGATGTCATTTATATATTGTTTCAAAGACACCCAACATAAATGATATTTGGACAGTAAAAATCAAAGCCTGCATTGCAAGTCCCCAAAATTCTCAGACCTTGCTGCTGTAGAGTGTCCTCCTCTGTACTTCACCTTTGGCCTCCCTCGCTGTTCGATTACCACATCTTCCCCACCTGTTGGGCCTCCAGTTCTGCGCCTTGAACTCCCCCTTCCAGAGACTTCTACTTCCCCTCACCCAGCCCGAACCAGGCCACACACGCTGCGCTCCGCACCCACCTCCCCTTCAAGCTCTGCGGGGCTTCCTACTCGCGGTGAGCGTTTTTAGGTAGCTCAAGACTACTTCCACACGTTAGCGGCCGACGTTAGAACAAGAAGCCAGATAAAACCCAAACCACACGCCAACCCGGGCAACCCACATGCACCTCCGACCCCCGCCTCCCTCCCCCTCAGCAGCCGCTCCCCGTCCCACCCCGTCGCAGGGGAGGGGGGCAACCAAGCGCCCCATCGGCCCCGCTCCAGCCGCGGCCCTGCCACAAGCCGCTCCCCAGCCCAGAGGTCCCAGAACTTACCAGAAGACCCGCCGCTCCCCGCCAGGCCTCTCAGAGGCCTACGGGGGGCCGAGCGGGCGCCGGCTGCAGCAGCCCGTGCCCGCCCCCAGCCGCAGGGCCTCCCCAGGCACGGCCAACCCCTCTCGCCCCGGCTCCCGGGGGATCCACCGCCCTCCCCGCCCCAGGGCGCGCGCACGGCTCCCCGCCGCCCACCACACCCAAGGCCCAGCAGCATCCCGCCGCCCCGCCGGGCCCTGCCCGCCGCACGCCCCCTGGCAGGCCCGGCTCCCCCGGGCTCACCGGGCTGCCCTGCCGCCTCACCCCGCCAACCCCCCGGCATGCCCCGCGGGCGGGCCTCCTTCTCGCTCCCCCACCCCAGTGGTCGCCGAGCTGCCCCGGCTGTAGCGGTTGGGGGGGAGGGAGGGGCGCACTCACCCGCCGCAGCCCCGCGCGCCCCCGTCCGCCGCCGCCCCCGGCCTCCCCTCCCCTCCGCGGCCCTCACCTCCGTCACGTGTCCGCGCGCCCAGCGCCGCCGCCGCCGCCGCCCGCCTATCTACCGCGCGCCAGCCCCGCCCCCGGCCCACCTCGCTCCGCCTCTCCCATTGGCGGAGAGAGCGCCCGCCCGCCCGCCCCGCCGCCAGTCTAGTATCTTGATTGGCTGACCCCGCCGCCGTTCAACGGCCCGCCCGCCTCAGAACACGCCCCAACGGCGCTGCCCTTCGTGGAGTGCTGTTATTGGTTGGTGGACTTACAGGAAGTGTTGGGTGATTGGCTGGTTGAGAGGAGGCCGTTGAAAGGTGGGACCCAACGGATCCCCGTGCAGGGGCGCTGCGGTGGCTGACAGGACGATGGAGGCGCCGGGCCGCCCGGCGGGAGGGGGCTGAGGCAGCGCTCGCGCCCGGTCGCCGCCTGCTGCCTCACGGCCTTCCCGCCGCGGGGACGGTGGCGCCCCAAGCGGCCCGGTCGCGGGGGAGGGCTGAGGGAGGCCCTCGCTCCGCTGCTGCCTCAGGCCCTGAAGCGAGACCCCAGCGGCCGCCTGCTTCACCCCGCGCAGCGGAGGAGCCCTGGGTCTGCCGGTGCAGCCGGAGGTGGGGGGGTTACCCGGGCCTTGTCTCCGGCGAGGCAACTGCCTGTCCCAGTGTCTGAGCACCACGATATTAAACAGCAAGGTCACCTTTATGTCTGTCTTCTCATTCCTTAGCTCCTTGGAAAGGGCTTTTAAGTTTTCCTGCCTATTCAGAAAATTCAGTAGGACTAGTATTTTTTGCTCGACTACAAGCTGAGAGTTTAAGAAAACCGTAAAAAGTGACACGCATGCTCCCATGTGTTTAGAATGTGGCAGCGCTGCTCAGGCAGCCTCTTGTTAAAAGGCCTTGTTTAATATTGGAAGCTTTAAGCCGCACTGTATTTCCAAAATTAACATCATGTATTTCTGTAGAGATGAATTACTGTGTAAATGCTCAACATTTACACATTCAAACAGGTACAGAAGCACAGGGAAATACAGAAATAACTGTCCCTGCTGTACTGACTGGGAAGGAGAGGCCAAAGGGGGTAACTGGTGCGTGTAGCACCCCGCGAGTAACTGTCAGAACAAGATTCAACTTCAGGAGCCCCCATCTCCTGCTGCGTACGTACAGCAGCGTGGGATGGCAATGAACAAGGCACCTCGATGAGGAAAGCAGACTCCTGTTACCCTATCAGTAATAGCACTTAAGATGTGTGTCTGAGCTGCTCCAGCTGGGAACAGTTAAAGGGAAAGCTGCATCTGAACTATCCAGTTTAAAACAAGCTCCTGTGTGGTCTGTGGGCTGCAGCCTGTTCCAGCAGATAGGAGGTATTCTGTAGGAATACCAAATTCAATATTGCTAGGAGGGGTGGGAAGAAGGGAGGGGGGGGGGGGTGTGAACATAAATCTGTTTTGAGTTGATGCAATGAGTCAGCAACATAAATCTCCCCACAGAGAAAATTCCACCGCGTTAGGACAATGCAAGCAGGGCCCCAGCGCTCAGAAATAAGGCTCAGCATAAATGAAGTCAGCAAATCCCTGTTTACACTGAAGTTTGGAATCAAACGCTCACATTTTTCCAGAAAGCCACCAAGCTGGCTCCTAAACCTCCCTGTTGACTGAGCTACACCCAGAGACTGAACGGAAGATGCAGAGAGACAGGCAGGGGAACAGCCACAAATACCAGGCAGCGCAGGAGATACCAAGTGCTTTAAACAAGAAACGAACACCACCACGGAGGAATACTTTAAAGGGTAACAAAGCAGTGTAATTTAGCAGGCTCCCTCCCCAGTCTAGGCAAAATCCAGTTTTCCACCAAATATCTTCCAAGCCTCTCCTTTGAAACAGGTTATTAACTCCAATGTAACTCGCAGGACAGCGCAATACTACTGCTGCAATCACACAAGTACCACGAAGTCAAATATACACACGCATGCCTGTCACACATGCCTCCCCCTTCTCTCCCACCCTTTCCCAAAAAAGAAGACATTCCTTCCTTTTACAACCTGCTGAATCATAGCACAGGCAGGCAGCCCTGAAGCTGCTCCTGCCTATGCTGCTTTGTCACTGAGGGGAACAGAACAGCTCAAGTTTAAAAAAAAAAAGACGCTGCTAAAAGCATATCCTACGCTGTGATTTTTGAGATGTTTGAACTTAGATAAAAGAAATACCAAATCAACATGAGAGATAATCCAGAAAGAAAAAAAAAAAAGGAGGGATAAAGGGAACAGAAGAAACATGCACAGAGATTTAACTGCTTTGGCAGCAAGGAAGGTGATATTTTTAAACCAGACTACGGAGTGCCAGGGCAGGGGCGATGAAAGAGGGATGGCACATAGCGCATGGCAAACATGACATTGTCAAGGAAAACCATTTAGATGTGTTCAGGCTTTGCCATGGGAGATTTGCCTCGTTCTATTGATGAACACTTGGGGAGCGTGCTGTTCTCTGATTTTGGCAGTAAATTTGCAAAGGCAGAAAATGGGCAGTGCGGCGAGGCTGGCAGAGCCTGCATATGCAGAACTCTGAGGTGAGAGGCAATCCTCAGTTTGTAAGTGAACCACAGCTTTGAATAATTGTATTTTTGGGAACTTTTCTTGCCCTGTTACCAGAAAGAGAAAGCTCCCGGGCTTTCACCTAGTACTTTCCACTCTTAATTCCCTCTAATCTCCAAAGAATTCCTCCTTCCTTAATCCCTGCAGGGCATTGCCCCATCGCTAGCGCTCTCCTTGCATTTCAGACATTAGTATCTCCTTGCATTTCAGACATCTTTTCAGGCTCATCCTCTGGAAAACTGGCAAGAAGTGAGTGGAAAATCAGGCAGGTCAGAGTTGTGGGACGTTAGTGACACCATACCGACAGATAGCAGGCAGTCAAGGCAGATGACCAGCAGGAGAATGCTGACTTTTGCTCTTTCAAACTTTGAACTGCAGGAGGGAAGACAAGCTCACATCTCTCTACGGGGCAATGTCCATGCGCCCTGGTATGCTTTTCATGGAAA
Source organism: Gavia stellata (assembly GCF_030936135.1). NCBI lineage: Eukaryota > Metazoa > Chordata > Aves > Gaviiformes > Gaviidae > Gavia > Gavia stellata. The sequence continues at coordinate 6,473,208 of NC_082609.1, read as the reverse complement.
ACACATTTCTTCAGAATGACATATCTGGAGAGCACGCCTGAGAAAAGGATGGGAAAAGATACACTGACATTATCAAAACGGGATGGGTATGGGTGTGGGGGTGTGGGGGTGTGTGTGGCTAAGTGTCTAAATGAAATAATAAAGTCCTGCCATTTTCAAAGCTAATAAACGTGAATGTAAGAAGTGTTATAAATAATTGTAATAGGAGGAGGCAGATAAGTAGAAAAAAGAAAAAGCAACAGAGAACCAGAAGCAGGGCACTAGCAGATGGATGAGAGGAGACGGTGAGGCACAGTACTGGTGTGGAAGAAGATAACCCATCCCCCTGACACCATTCGCTCAAGCCAGGACATGCCCCAGGGAACAGGAACTTTACCGAAAAATTCTGGGACCCAGAAGCTCAGAGTTACCCAAGACAAAACAATGGGTGCAAGTTTGGTCTGGACATAAGCTAGGGAAATCCTGATGGTTTCCATGGGTTGTACACAGCTTCTGTGGCTCCCTTAGGCATTGCACCAGTTTGCTGGGCACCGTTTGGTTCCCACTGGCCCCTTTCCACCAGTTCTTTCACAGACCAGATGCAGGTTTGCTTGAGAGTGGCCTTAAAATATCCCCAGAATTGTGTCCTCCCTGAGGGTCTCACACTTGAGGCATTTTTATCGGACCATGGCTGCAACGCATGCAACAGGAGTTACTCCCTCACTAGGGAAATGCAGATTACCCTTCATATGCAAACACAGCATCCCCCAAACAGCTGAAGCCTGCCAGCAGTGGCAACAGGCTACCACCACCTTAGTGACCTGAGTGCATCAGCAATGCCCAAAACTTTTTACAAAGGACAAAAGACTCGTTCCATGAAGCTTGCTGAGAGCCAGGGCACAGAGAGGGGCTCTGAGTGTAAGTAGCAATGAGGCCAAAAGAGAGAACACTGTGCTGAAACAGTTTTTCCAGTTTAGCTCACGTATTTCAGATCAGCCGGGGCCGACAGTGACTGACAATAGCCACTCTCCCCACACTGCTCATGGCTCCATGCTAACTCCTCTCCGACCGGTGTCCGTACAGCAACACGCAACCCCCCTGTGAGTCCGTAATGCCTTGCATGTGGCCAGCCTGGGGGCTGTCTGGCTCAGGGCTTGTTGTTCCTTTGGTTGGAAGCAGTTGTTTTGCCAAGGAAGCTTTTGTTTGTTTGTTTTGAAGAACAAAAACCATTTTAAATTCTGAATGGTCAAGTTTCCGAATGTCTTTAAGTTTTGTCAGACTGATTGGGTGCGATTAATGGCAACTGAAATTCCATTGAAATGTAGAGTATCACAGGGAGAAAGGAAAGAGGTAAATGGGTTTATTATTTAGGGGAGAGAGGGGCAGGACAACGTCCGGACTGACTCTACAAAGGAAGGAAGGCAGGAAATTTCTTCTCCCACGCCAAGATGTGATTGCTCCACGGCACGGCAAGGCCCCATGGCCAGGATTGCCCAGGAGCCCCCCACTCACACCCCACTCACCCCTTGGCTTCAGGAGACATGAACGCCTCCAGCCCTGCACAGAAGCAGGGCACCTGGGGCCAAATGCAACCTTGGGGTAACAGCGCTGGCTTCAGCACAGTGCTCCCCCTTGGCAGCTGCCTGCCTTCCCCACTGCATCCTCTTAAAAAATAAGCAAAACTCGTGGTAGAGCTGCTGCATTCCTGACATGCCACGTAAACAGCACAAGGCCACCTCGCACCCCTGGCCTGTCCTAATCCTAATTTGCTGAAGTCAATAAACAGGCAATTAGCAGCACTTAACTCGGTGACATCTCCAGATGCACCACTCTCCGGCTCGCAACCATCAGCTCCTGGAGCTGAAGAGGCTGGAACGCAGGAAACAAATATTTCAGTCATTTTCGTGGGTCTTTGTCTGTGTCTGACCAAAAAACCCTCATCACTCTCTTCTTTTAAGGAAGACAGAAACCCAGATGTGGTTGGTACTCTGCACGCTGGCTTTTGAGCCTTATTTTTTTACACTTCTGTACTGTTTTCGCTTAAATCTCGCATGTGGTTTCACACTGAGTCCGCTTCTCTTTGTATTACCAGCATGCCATCCTCCGTGTGGCTTCCTCCTTCGTGCTTGCATGGCTGCGCCATGGCTGGAGTTGGGCACGTGTCCTGGCTGAAAGCAAATCAGCTAAAAGACGAATGGTTTGATCTCAGATGGATTAGCAGGGTTGGCCTTTTTAGGAGCAGCACAGGTGTAGGTATGCTTGAATGACTTGTGAAATTGAATCTCTAACACCCAGTGTAATTGCTGATGAAGGTAGGTTTGTGCTGAAATGCTTCACTATCAGCCAGAATGGCTGAGGTGGGACATACATCCTATTCAGTTGCCCTTGCTATGGCGTGTCATCTTCTGGTGGATGGCCCAGACGGAAGACTTGAGTTTGGCAACCTCTTAAATTGTCATCAAGAGCTCTGTAAATCAGTAATGTGCAGGAGGGACTCGCTTCTGAGAAACAACCCTCCCAGGGAAAAACTCTTCCTAGAAACAGCTCCTTCCCCGCCATGCGTGAGACGCGACGAAGAGCACATGCCCACGGGGAGGGTCACAGCACAGCTGCGCTGCAGCCACGGTGGCTGCAGCCGGCCAAGAAGGATTTAACGTGCAGTCACTGCATGCCTGTTAGCCACTCAGTCATATGTCAGAGCTGCAGGGCAGAGTGACTTTGCACATTTAGCTCCCCCTCCGAAAACAACAACAGTGCTGGAGAATCCCTGCTGAAGGGAGTGGTCCATGGCAGGGGTGGTCCATGCCTATGCTCATCCCAGGAAGGTTGCAGCAAATGGAGGGGCAGGGTAACTATGTGTGTGCTGAGGATTTATGTCCATTTCTCAGAACTTAAATTTGTCATTCATCAGGTGAAAATATTTCCCTATAAATGGAAGTTACTTAAGAGCCATTTCCTGATGCCAGCTTCTAACTAAGCTCACAAACCCACCAGAGGCCCTGCAGAAGCTGCAGTCACTGGCAGCTCCAGTCCTTGCACCTCCCCTTGGCCTGGCCAGTGCTGCTCCCTCCCGCCTGCCTTGCCAGTGCTGGTTTCAAATCCCTGAACCACCCTTGGTGTCTGCATTTCCTTCTGCTACTTGGAGTGTTCCCTGACCTAACCGTGTCTGGTGGGAAGGTGACCTGCGCAGCCAGAGATGTTCTGCCCTAAGGAGCGGCCAGATCATCTCTGGCATGTTCGTCCCGGGCTGGGATCCCTCCCTTTGCAGGCGGGACATGGCTTGCTGCGCCCGGCAGGCAACGCTCCCAGCTAAAGCACCGCCGATGCATGTGCATCCTGGCTGCTGGAGACCATCCCCATGTTCCTGTTCTGATGTTTTTATTTTCCTCTCGTATAGCTATTGCTCAGAAAAAAAAGGATGCACATTTATTTCCCAAAGAAGCTGATAACAAGGCTCTCTTGGTAAGCTGCAGTCCCCTGTGCTTTCCTCAGGACAGCGAAGGGGGCTGAACGAGAGGACTGTAACCAGGCACAGTGGAGGGAGAGGTGCCTTCTCCTGTTTCTGCTCGTCTCCTTCTCCTGTTTCTGCTTGTCTCCCAGGGAAAGGTCCTGCTGAACACCCACTCTTGACATCTGCAGCTCCCCACTGCCTTCTGGTGGCAAAAATGCATTAAAATCTCCCTCTCAGCCCAGGCTTCTCCTCCCAAGCCGGCGCCAAACACTTGTGTTGGGCGTGTGGTTTGGGGCCCCGTCTCGCACCCTTCCTGGCGTCGCCTGGCCCTCCCCTCCCTGCAGAGTCGCTCTGAAGTTCCTCCTCTTTTCTGCAGAAAAAGGCTCCATTCTGTGCCAGAAAGGAAGGTGGGGAATAAGCAAACCCTGTCTTTCTGAGGGTCCGGCTTTGCCTCCGGGGATGAGATGTGTCTCCAACGTTCCTCTGCCTCCCGGGGGCTCTCAGCTCCTGGCAGCCCTTTGCCAACGTCCCCAAAAAGCGCAGGCACCTCCGAGGCTCTCTCTTGCTCCAGTTGCCCAGCGTTAGCTGGTCGGGAATGGTGAACGGATTTCCATCCCTGGTTGCCAGGAGCAAAGCAGCCAGGAGTGAAGCGTTTATAGGATTTGCTGCTGCTTGTATTTGTGATAGTCATCTCCTAGGAAAGGATTAGCTGCTGCGTCCGGAGGTGGTCCCACGCCTGCCTGGCCTCTGAAGTCCAGCAGGAACAAAGTGTTTGCTAAGGATTTTGTCACTGCCAGAGCGAACGGCTGCCAAGGCGTGCTGTAACCAGGGACGGCAGCGAAGTCGGCAGAGATGCGGCAGCAGGACGAAGAAGAGGACAGCGGCTAGCCCCTACTACCAGCCCATTGCATGGAGTTGTGTGCAGTGAAGGTGACCTCAGCACATATAAACTGGTGGTCTACCAGAATTTTCTGTGGGTATATGCTGCATTTTCTTGCATTGCTGTGGCTGATGAAACCAAGATAACATTACGGTGCTGTATGCATTCCCTCCCTCATTTGAATGGTTACAGAGGAAAATTTCCTTTCATTTGCTTGTTCTTGTCAGTCTGAATTCTTGCCTGAAAGCATCTGGTAATGGGCAAAAGGTGTGCACTATGGAGAGGTGCTGGAGGTTTCTTTCATGAGAATATCTATGTTTATATTGTACCTGAGCCAACTGCTCCCAGGAGCTCCCTGAGGTGTAGGGTGAACCTGAGACACAGCCTGTGGTGTCCATATTGTCTTTGTAGACATCTGAAAACAGATTTGGATGGGAAGCCAAGGCTTTCCACGTCACCAGCAAGTGCCCGTGAGAGCTCTGCAGCCCTCCCGTGCGTCAGCCCGAGGGCTCTGCTTTGGAGCTGCTTGTACATGACAAAATGGAGACAAGGGACCTGATGACTGTGTTTCTCCTTGTATTAACACCAAACACTTCCGTCCATCTTGACTCAGACCAGGCAATAGTAGAGCCTGTCCTCTTACCTACCGAGTTTGGGTCTTGCTGCTGCTGCTGTTTGATTATGTGGACATGAAAGGAAACGATGCTTAGTGTTATTTCAGAAATCAAATAATCTTTTTTAAAGCAGATCGTAGGCAAGAGCACGTGAACCAAAGAAGATGTAAGCAAGAATCTGGAATCCCCTGGGTTTTCTTCCTCTTAGGAGTAACGAGGGTGATCAGCGTGGCCCTAAGGGCATGATGTTCTCCCTGTTCTTTATTGTCCTGAGCTTAGATTCTCCCCAGTTTTCAGTGAAGCTGGCTGAAAAGCTGGAAATTGTTAAAAAACTCTAAACATGGCTATTCTAATAATGTTTCCAGGGAAAACAGCGAGTCACGGATTGAAAAGCAGCACAGTGGCTGTGTGCAAGTGCAACAAGCAGTGCGGTATTCTCTGCAGAGTTAGAAGATGCAGCAGCTTTCTAATGTAGAAACCCAAGAGAGTGTGGAGGTGGGGATTTATTTCAGAACTGGCTGGCTATTAAAAAATCAAACAGAAGTTGGGGGATTAAAGGCCTCCTTTGATACATGGGCTGATAGGAAAATGAAGGTAGTCTAGAGGCAGTCACAGAAAATGTCTGCTTGGCACAAGAGTGAAAGGAATGGTTAAGGTTACACAAGTGAAACATGACAACCTTTGCTCGCATTTTAAAGTCAAATAGCTTAGAGTTAGATCTTATCACTCAAGACTTGAATTAATCATGGGGCGAGCATTATAACTGAAAGAAATAGATCGAATTATAAAGGCAAGCTGCTACCAAGCTCAATGGAAACTCGAAAGAATGAGGAGGAATGAAGAGAGATCTGATTAAGACTAATAAAAATATCAGCTGTGCCTCAGGGAATGCTGCTGTTCTCAAATACAAATTCCAGAGTCAAAAATACGGTGCTTTAGTTTTCCATCACGAAACCAGGCTAGGTAAGAGCTGGAATTCTTTAACCCTGCCGAGATGAACAGGCTTGCAGCTGAGCTGCCCCCTCATTTGCCTTCTTAGAAACTGTGGATTGTAACTATCCGGTGCGTATCAGACAAGCTCGCTATTTTGGTTTTACATTTCCAGTTCATTCCTTTCATTTATTCTAAACATCTCCGCCATTAGACTCGCCTTTTTGCAAGTGTCTGTATGTGGAACTGGAATCAGTCGCTGCCTTACTTTATAAAAGCACATCATTAGCTTCCTTTGTTATTTGGGGATGTTTTAATCTAAGACTTTGTCCTGTGAACAGGTACATTTTTAACCTGTCCATCAACTCAGTGACAAGGGTCTTTCCTTTTGTTCCCGCTGGATAACCCCTACCCAAGATAGAAGTGGACCTGAGCTGCAAGCTTTCTGTAATCCTAGATAGGTTTTAGAGTTTAGTTTTGTTTTCTGATACCGTTTTACAAGGCAGCAAAAATAATCAGAGAGATCCTCCTCCCTTTATGAATATAAAGGTGTAGATCTGAGGCAAAGTCAGAAGAATCCCCAAATTAAATTTGACATGAAACCTGTTTCTAATTGTTTACTGATTTTTTAAACTGATTACTAAACCAGGGTCTGCTTCATAGCTCTTCATAGATTTTTTAATATATACACACTTGTATATATATTAAAAATCTGTATCTATATGTATAATAAAAATCTATATGTAATAAAAATATACATAATAAAAATCTATACGTATATATCTGGTTAAGAAACTCTATATGTAGGGTTAAGAAGATCACTGGTACAAGAAATGTTAAATACTGAAAGGGTTGATCATTAGAGGATTTTGGGAGGAATTTGAACTCATTTTCACTGGAGTAAAAAAAAAGTGTACTGCAGATAGCAGCTGACCATGTTAATCTATTGTAATTATTGAACCTCTGGAAATTATGGGCAGAGATTTTTCTGTTTGCTTTAGTAATAACCTAAACACTGGTCCTTGATAAGTCCGTACCAACAGACTGGATTGTGTATTCCTGAATAGCCACATCCTTCTCTGACAGAAGTTAAAATTATAGAAACTGGTAGTGTCCTAATAAAACCTCCCACAAAAACTTGAATTAAGGATAACTCTGTGAGGACCTTATTGTCTGCTTGACATTCATCCTGCTATTTATCAGGCAAAACAAAAGATTTTTCCTTGCAGCGTAGTCTGTTTGCATTTCTTTATAGAAAATGTGAGACTGATCCTTAAAGTTAGCGTACAATAAATGCGCTTGTAGGTGAGCACCCACGTTCTCCTCCAGATAGGCTTTTCCAAATGGAGGTTCAAGCTAAAGCCCCCATTCTCTTGCCTATCTTCTGTGCTACAGGTAACTGGCTCTGAAGGGATTTTGCTTGCTTGGTTGGCTGTAGCCAGTCCCAGAAGCTCTCTGGTTGCTTCATAACTATCACTTCTAGTCTTGCCTACACTAGAAAGTCTGGAAGACAGGCAGTTATAAACAGCAAGCAATTACTGGTTTGGTGATGTCAATGAATTAAAATCCTATTTGGCCGCCTTGGCCCTGGCTATATCCTTACAGCATTGGATTATATCAGCAAATGATGAGCAGTTGTACGGGTTATTGCTAATTCTCTTTCTGTGGCACGTGGCTTAGTGAAGGATCTTTTAAATAGATTGTGAGACACCAGTGCTCCTCTTGGGCAATTGCAGGAATTTGAGATTGAGCTCCCTTAAATCCCTTTCTTGTATAATCTGCTTTTCTTTTTAATGTCTAGTGCTGTTATTCTTGCAGCCAAAAGCTTAGTTGTCACACAGATACCAGAGCTCTTTTGTCCGCTCAAAGGGCGGGGCGAATTATTCTTTGGTATTTGCAGAACTATAGCAACAGCCAAAAATTTAAGAGGGGAATTCAGGATGAGAAGACCAAGACAGTGAGTAAAGTGCACAAGCTGTTACATTTAATCACTGAAACAGGGCATAACATCAGTTTGGGATTTCTGCAGGTGCTAAAAAAAGGACTAAATTGCGATGTAAAACAGCGATGACCAGCACTAATGGCAGGGCTTTCAAGTACCAAAGACCAAGCTCCTGCGTGCTGTGTTCAACTGTGCTTTGCCACGCCAGACCCCTACCCAGAGGTAGGGGATGAATGCGGTCCTGCAGACAGAAGCCAACGTAGCCAGGGGGCATTGAGCACTGACCTGGGCATTGAGAATTTTCTTAATGGAAGTGGCTACCATGCAAAGTTATTAGGCAGCATCTCAGTCCTGTGCAGTGTGGAGCAATTAGGGGGATGCCGGAAAATAGGTTTCCATAAGTGTGATGCAACGGGCAGCAGGATCCACGTCCCAGTACTGTCCATCTTGCTTATTGCCATCACAGGCATAAATCAAAAAGAGTAAGTCTACATGTTTTGCAGACAGTGTATTAAAAGCATGATGGCTTGTGAGGGATTTGTATCACTAAGAAAGCAAGTTTTCCTTAAAACAAACATTGAACGCACCTTGCTGAAAGAGGGCAGTGGAATTATGTCAGGAAATGGGAAGCGGTTGAATACTTCTTGTGTCAGGGCTACAGGAAATCCTAAAATTATGGGAGGTTCTCTCTGCCTTCCCCCCCCCCACCCCCCAGCAGAGTTCCAGGGTACAGGTAGTACAGCTCTAACCAGGAGCTCATTGACTGCCCTGTGTCACTCGATGAATCCTCTTCTTGTCAGAGCACTAACAGACAACATCCATCTGGCCTCCAGGTTTCAGGAGACAGATAGTCTGCAAAGTAACATCACTTACTTGCCATTTCAGCCTCCCAGTGGTTAGAAGTAAGGGTGTGCATGCAAGTTTGGTATTTAGCTCTGTTTCTGGTTGTTCTATTCTTTTACACAATTGCGTCATGCAACCATTTCACACCCTAAAAATAAACCCAGCTGGTTTTAAAGCAATTCCTTTGTCCCAGTGTGGGATTGCTCACCGCTCAGTGACTGCTGAGAGGCAGTTTCTTGCCTTTTGCAAAAGCCCCCTGTCCTTGATGAGCTCATCGGCTGCTTCTCAAAGGTCTCTGGGAAGAGCAAGATTTTCTAACTTAAAGCCCCTGTCTGTCTGTCTGTCTGTCCTGGCTTCCCATGACACAGCCCCTAGCTGCCTGCCTCTCTGGGCCAGCACCCCCGTAGCTGGAGAGGCTGAAGCTGCTCAGGAGGTGCTGGAAGAAGACAGATGCCAGGATGGGTGCCTGGTCCCAGTGGCACCTCTGGGACTGCTCTTGGCCCAGCTTTGCAAGCCAGGAGGGGCGACAGGAAGGGAAAGGCTCAGAAGGAGCCTCCACTTCTGGTACCTTAAATGGTGCCCCCCAACTTGAGACGCTGGGGGTAGGAGTTTTCTGCCCGTGCTGGTGGACAGCAGAGCTGGGTCAGCCTTCATGCTGCGTCTGGGCACCACGTGAGGCTGGAGGAGTCGTGCCCCCGTGGCACCTCTCCCCAGGGACTGTCCCCAGCCGTGCTTTCCCCGCGGCTGCCACCGCTGTCGACTCTGCCCAGGCCAGCTCAACCTCGGCCAGGCTCCGACACAGAAAGACTACAAGAAGTAACAGCCAGTAACCAGAAACTCGTCTGCTCCCAGACTCGCGTCTTGCCCCTGTGACCCGTGGCTGCCGTCGGCTCCCTGGTCCTGTGCCAGCGGCAGACGTGGAGGCCGGCTCTGTTTGACATCTCCTTTGGAGACGGGAGAAGGGACACAGCCTGTTCACGTTCCTCTGGGCTCAGCTGTTTATGTGACCTGGGCAGCGTCTTCACACTGCTCACGCTGCAATTGCAGCCTCGCAGCTGCAGCACCGTGTGTGTACTCCTCGCTGCAGCAGACCACCCGGTACCCAGGCTCCGTTCCCTGCCCGGCTGCCCCGTCCCCTTGGGCACATCGCTCAGGGCATCTTCTGGGGGAACGAGAGTGAAAGAGTTGAAAGAACAACAGTCCAAACAATGACCCGCTGCCGTCTGCAGCATCTGCCTTTGGCTCCTTCCAAAGATGTATTTCAAAACCTTTTAACACCGCTGACGTCAGAGAAGCTTTGCAGAAACATCTGTCTGTCTCCTAACGCATCCAGCTGCGCTGCCCCAGCACCTTCTGCCCTCACACGAGCTCCTCTGCGGGCCTCGTCCCTTGTCTCATGCCAAAGGCTGGAGACTCTCTGGTCTCGCCCTTCATGTTAATCTGGCTCAGCTGTGGCCTGGGGCAATAGACGGGGTGACATGGGGCAGGATGCTCTGCAGGACGTGGGTCCCACCAGGCGCAGTCCTGCAATGCCAAGCAAGGAGAGCAGAACAGCTCCAGTGAGGGGGACCGGGACAGACACAGCCCAGAGACAGCCACGCCAGCCCATCACGGAGAGTGACGTCTGAGGAAGCCAAGCTCAGGGTCAAGGCATATGACTGGACGCAGGTGGCCATGGCAAAATACGAGGGTGAGGGCTTGGGGTTAAATGCAGCTCCTGACCAAAACAGGGAGGCCCCACAGAATTTTTTTGCAGCTCTCACGTCTTCCCAGCAGTGTGGTCCCGACTTACAGAGCTGGCCTCGAGTGCGGGCAGCCCAGCCTGCATCTCTGTCCACATCACACTCCGTCTCCTGCAGATCTCCCCCCAAACCACCTCCTTTGGCTCCCTGAAACTCCTCCTTTCCCCTAACCCCTCGTGGGAGAGGACTTTGGTGTGAAAAGTCACTGTAATGGCAGAGGGACTGCTGCCCTCCTGACTGCCCCATCTCTACACACACGATCCTACACAGCAACATGTCCCCACTTCAGGCAAATTCCCCCCACTCTTCCCCCGTGCCTGGCAAGCCAAGGGTCTCTCCTTCACAGGAGACCTATCAGGAATGCCAATCTCCTCCCTAAAAAATGTGTCCTTAGAGCTGCCCTCGCTCAGCCCCTCACCGATGCCCTGCCCAGCTCTATCTCATAACCGGGCAGGGCTGGCTGGCATCCGGCTTTCTGGTCCAAACAAGATAGGAAAGCTAAATATCTCTATTTCTTCACCCCTATAATTTAGAGAAAGGGAAGCTGCACTCCATGACCACTCTTCAGCCTTTGATGTATTTCGATGTGCCCTGTAACCTTGCAATTTTTTCCCCCACATCATTATAGGATAATGCTAAGTGTGTGTTAACATAAGAGCTGCCAAAGATGTTGGAAAGGCTTGTTTGTCCCTCCGCAAAGGGAAATCCTCCCCCTCCCTGCCATATGCACTTATCGCTCCAGAGATTCATTCTTCTTTGAGCTAGCCAGAAGTGCAGTTGCCTTTCTGGCGTTCTTCTTTGTTTATTTGCTATCTATCTCTGACATTCTGCTGAAAAGGGAGTAGGAAAATTGGCAAAACACATGGAAAGGAGTTACCTTATGTGACAATAATATGAGACAAGGCAGGACAAGAGAGGGGTTTAATTTGCCTGGTTTGGTATTTTTAACACATGTTAATGAAGGAGTATTATCCATTTGCATATATCAGTGCCTTTTGATGATGGGTTAAGGGGAGAATTCTGACATTGTTTTTATACTGATGTGCCCTCTAGTCAGATTTAATCTGCCTACAGATAAAGCTCAGCAAACTCCTTTAGAACAAAGCTTTAAAAAAAATTTCTCCAAATTATCCCTAACTAAATGAGTATATATACTCATTCATGTAGTTTCCCAAAGACTCAGCTGTCCGTCTTGCTTTTTAGAAAATGGCTTTGAATGTTTTCCCTGTTTTATCTTTAAAGTGAAGGCCTTTACCTTTACCAAGATGAGAAGCACTGTCCGAGGAGTGCTTGGCCGTGGTCTTGCTTCACGCAGTGGCATTCAAGCAGAGGGTTAAAGCAGCCCAGAGATTGATTTGGCCCTTAGAAATTTTGCAATAACTTATCATTTCACAGAATCACAGAATACTGGGGGTTGGAAGGGACGTCTGGAGATCACCTAGTCCAACCCCTCCACCAGAGCAGGGTTACCTACAGCAGATTGCACAGCAATGCGTCCAGGCGAGTTTTGAATATCTCCAGAGAAGGAGAACATTTGAGAACATTTACATGACCTCTTTGATAAGCCACAGATCTGGAAATCTCAGGAATATCTGTCTGAAATCCATCTAGATCAGCAGGCTAGCTCACATCTCTCATACATACTGAGTTTGTACTCTGAGGGATGCTTTGCATGATGCCAGCTTGGATGTTGCTGGCAAAACCAACCACCTGATGTTTTACTTTCTGAAAGGAGGAGCCTCTGTATAGATGCACATTTTAGGAAGACATGGTAATTCTTGTCATGCAAAGTTTTTATGTTTATTGCAAAATGCAGAACCCAGGACACATTTCAAACTGTTCAGGAGATCTGAGCCAGCTCGCGCCTTGCTGGGAGCCCCAGTGGGAACCGCAGAGCAGAAATTGTCTGCAGCTGTCCCCACTTCCTAGGAACGGCCACACGTGGCCAACTGCATCTTCGTAAGGGACGAAATTGTGAATTGGCCTTTTCTTGCCATGTTTTTAGCCTGTCCTTCCCCTTACAGCTGCAAAATCCAAGAATTCCAGGAAAGTCTCAATACATGATTCAATGCCTGAGTTAACAGAAGGCTCTGCAGACATGGGCGGTCAGGAGGACGTGTTGCCGGCCCCACCGTCCCAGCCCGAGGGAGCTGTTAGTTGAGCAGACTGAGGTGCTCGCGGCTGAGCTCTCTTTCATTCTCTTGAACTAGAAAAACTTTTTTCTCTGTGTGGCTTTTAATTCTTTTGAACAAAAACCCCTCTCTTTTTTTTGTGTGGCTGTTAGAAAGACGCTAACTGTTCTCGCAAGCAGTTCCACGGTTACGGATTGGGATGTGCTCAGTGGCTGCAAAAGAATTTGAAGGGAAGGGAAGCACAAGCGCCAACTAGATTAGAAAACGCTTCCATATTTTTTCAATGCGATTGGAAGGATGAGGTGCCTCCATGCTTCACAGCTGAAGGGTAAGTTGCTCAGCTGCAAAATGTTCCGTCTTCCACTAAGAGAAAGCTTTTGGCCTGTTGTAGTCTCGTGAAACACATTTCTAAGGGGGATGTTATTGCATGTAACGTTGCTGGACTAAGTGCTGCTGGCTTCTCCTTGCCCCGCTGCTCCTGGGCAGTAATAGGTATTACAAACTTTGTGGCTGGTTAAAACTCCTCCAAGCCTTTCGTGTTGCTTATTTTTCTTCCCAAGAGTATTTTTAATCCCGATCGGTGTTGCCATCCAGCTGACAGTGCAGCCCTACAGTGGTAATTAGGAGACAGAAAGGATTAATGGCTGCAAGAAGGAACCGTGGGCACAGAGAAATGCCTCTAGCACTGACTCAGTGGGAGGTGCGAGGAGTTTGGACTGTGCCAGGTCCAGCCGCCCCATGATGCAGGGCCGTGTTCGCACGGTGTAACACAGAGAGCAGAGTACACACCGGGGAGTGGGAGACAGGGACAGCATTTCGTTAGCTCCCACTCAGCACATCCATCCCAAGGTGAGCCTGGGAATGCAGAACTTGTCTTTGCTTTGGAGGAAATTCGGCCGTGTCAGCCTTGGAGGGTAAGGTTTTGCAATATGCTTATTCCAGTGTCATTGCAGGCAGATGATGACAGCGGTGACGCCTTGTCCCCATCTGCCCACCCCAGCTGCCCCTCCTGCCCCTCTCCTCTTGCGGAGCCCAGGGATGCGGTAGCCGTGCAGCCAGCTGGGCTCACCGAGCCACAGGTCTCCCTTTGCTTGTGGACCGGAATTTTCTGCCTGATCAACAGCATGATCTGAGTCACCGCGCAGTTGTGTTGTCGTTAGGTCAGATGCAAACGGCAGGAAGGTGGCAGAGACCGGGGTGGCAAGGGGGACCATTTCTGCCAGCCGGAGCCTGCTGTGGCAGCCCCTACACAGGGATGCTGGTGGCCACCGTGGTCCACAGGATGCTGAGGCTGTCCACTGGTGACAATCCCATCATCAAAGGGCATTCGGTGCTGGGAAGAGGGTACTTATGCCTGTTCCTTGCAAACACGGAGTGAGAACGGAAAATAAGGCAAGTTCTGATGGTGACAAACAGGGACAAGAAAAACGTTGCGCCCTTCAGAAGGTAAAGACAGCTTGAAAAATTATGCGTATGGGGGAGGGAGGAGGAGGGGAGAGACATCTGTGCTTGGCTGTTCATTCATGTTTCTACTAGCCTTTATTATATTTAGACTACACTAGATGATACTACAAGTATTTTGCATCTAATGATGATCTGGGGAGTGGGAGTGCTCTTTGGCAGCCTTTACAGCTCCTCCTGGCTCAGGTTTCCTTACACATATTTGGCACTTTTGATGCAGGTTACGCTGCACTGTCATCCGATAGAGGCGTGAGCTCAGATCTTTTTTGTTCGGTTGTTTTGCTTTATACTTTCTTTTGCTAGTGGGCTGTAATCAGACAGGAGCAGAGGGAGATGGAATGTCGTTAAGCACCGCGAGACCTCTGCCCTTTTGGAGCTGACACAGGAGAGTCCTTCATTTCTTTGACAGCTAAATGGGAGAAAACAAAACACAATGTTCCTTGTATTTCTAAACAGTCGCTGGAATGAAAAGGGATCAATTCTGAGGTGAAAGAATTAATCTCACAGTTGGTGCTTGAAAAACGGTGGTGTCTGTGTTTGATATTTGGAGAAATACTAAGCTGGGACATTGTTATAGCTTCTTCAGGTGCCTTTATGCCTTATAGAGAGGCAGAAAACCGGAACCAGCTTATTGCTTCTTAGAAAGTCTATCAAGGACATCAGGCATACAGTGTAATTTATGTAAACTGCTTTAACCTGATTTTATTTTCTATAATAGTGACGTTTAATGCTCACTTTGTCTTAACCCACTTTGCTTTTTCCCTGGTCCAAAGGGAAAATTCTTCGAGTGAAGGGAGAGGAGGGAAACAAAGCCGGCAGTCTCAGCAGCTCGCAGCCGTGCCAGCTCTGTGCTCTTAGACAGGAATTAGCTGAGTGGGTCTCTCCTGACATGTGAAAACATCATTTTTCTTTTGCTATATCCTGATGAATTCTGCAGCTTATTACCCACACAGAACTCTCTCTGGTGTTTACGATGAGAGCTAATTTGGCTGAGAATTGATCAGAAGCCTTAAATGCACAGCTCCCAGCTGTTCCAGTACGAGGGTCGGCTCTGAAACCCTCAGTGTCTGACAGTCATTCTGCAGGACCCATCCCCAAATGAAGTACCACCGTGCAAGACAGATCTGTACCTTTTATACTTTATCACATCCTGTCTTACTGTTGCAGTAGGTTTTTCACTTGGGGGCTTTATTCGATGCTGTCTCAGTGTTGTGGCTGTAAGTCGTGCTCCGTGCCCAGCGCACGCTTTCCGGAGTCTGTGCACGCAGTGTTGTGTGCCATAAAATGCTGCCTATCCTGATGCTCGAGTGGTGCGGAGCAGCCCAAGTGGGGCTGCAGTTTCTCATGCAACATCAGCAAGAGGGACGTTGGCCTTCGTTAGAAGCGGTTTTAAGCCAGATGCCCCCGGGGGAGTGGATTGCTGGGCTGTTGGTGTTTGTCCCCCCATTCAGCTCCCCGTTCCCCTATCTTATCTCTCATGTGCTTGTGCTCTGTTGGCTTTCACACTTCCTCATAGCTCATTCCTGGAAAAGGGTGAATGGGAACGGAAATTCTCCATTAGACCTCTCTCTCCTGATTTACATTTCCACGGTGCATATGGTAACAGACAAGCCAGACTCCTCCCGGTTTTAAGCACTACAAACAAATCTTTCCTGTTCAATTAGACTAAACTTATGCTGCCAGCTACCACCGCCGACTGTCATATCAGCAAGGACTAAACCTGGCCAGAGGAGCTTCTGATCAAGAAATCAGATTTTCTAAGGTCTGGAAGAGTCCAGTATGTTGGATCAGATTCATCTGCTGGCTGCCGTGACAGTCCTGGGAGTCCTGGAGCAAGGTAGGGACCATCGGATGCACATGCCCAAATACTTGCTGGGTTAGTCTACTGTACCTCCACTGATTTCCTTTCACTTCCATATTTCATTTCTGCTGTCGCACTGGCACTTCCCCACTTTTCAGACAGTGGATTGATATCTTGTCTGGGTTTTGAAAAGTATTCAACAAAATGAGTGCCTGGGAAGCCCTTCCTCTGAACTGACCTACCTCCTCAGTTCAGAAATTTCTTGGTAGATCTTCTCCTCTGCAAACATATAGAATGTCTTTCTTTGAAAAATGAGTTTACAGCAGTTCCTGAGGCTCGTGTAGACATTAGCATACAAAACTGCTGCACTGCAGTACAGAAAGGTGGAAGAACGGGGAGCGGTGGGTCACACGGCACATCTCCCAGCCACGATTCCACATTGCATGACAATTTAATTCAGTGTCTGGGTGGCTTATCTGTGGCATCAGTTCCCTCCCTACTCAGCTATCAGGATTTAGAAGGGAAAAAAAAAAAAGATTGAAAAAACCTTGAAATTGGCAGTAACAAAGTGCATCTGAACTGCATAACAATTTCTATACATAATAGATGATCTGTTAATTACACAAGAGAGAAAGCAGGTACCTGCTGGTGGTATGTGACTGCATACTCCTCGCTTCACTGTTGCACTGAGTTATTCCTTTTCCTTGGGATTTTCATCTGGGATTTTCATCCAGCTTCCTCTGCTGTGCGGGGATGGCACTTCCCCGGCCCCACTGCGCCCAGCCAGAGGACTGACCACTGCTACTTTTCCCTCTTTTGCTGCAGCCTACTTCCTCCTCCAGGTGATCTATGCCAGGAGGGTGTTCGGCGTTTCTCCTCCAATGATCTCGGGCCCACCGGAATTTGAGAGGATCTTTCGAGCACAGTAAGAAACTCCTCTTACAAGGTGCTTGCCAGATCTCACGTCTAATGGCACTGCCCCTCCCCTGCTTTGCCGTTCATTTCTCGGGACTGTAATTCAGCAGTTACTCACCTCCCTTGGCGTTAAATTAACGGGCTTAAGAGTCAGGACTGGGTTGGCTCATGAGTCCTAAACACACTAGCCATTGCTGATAGAAATCACACAGGAATCTTTGCTGTAGAGTGGAGGGCTGCTAAAGACATAGTTGTTGGTCCCTGAGACTTAGGCTGGGTTTAGCCAAGTGGTGTCAAAGCCTCAGGCAGCTTCAGCCCTGCTCTGAACCCCGCTTGCTGGGAAGGACAAGCTCCCAGAGACATCTCAGCTGGGGCTGGGATGGGGATAGCCACAATGCAGCATCTCTGCCGTGACTTCTGTGCTAGGGCTGCAGTGGGGAGGGAGGCAGAGAGGCAAGAAGCTTCCACTCTTGCTGTAGCTGAGCACTGAATAAAAAGCAACTGGGCAGCAGGAGCAGGATTCCCTCAGCCATCCCCTTCTCTGCTCCTTTGCCAGCCTAGACTCAAGCCTCATCCAGCATCTCTTTGTCCTACTACTTTGTCTTTGGGGGGACCGGGCATGGCATACAAACAATCCAAACAGCGAAGTGCTCCCTCCCACTCCTGCAGGAAGCCCAAGCTCTTCCGGCCTTATCTGCTTAAGATGCACTTCATCCTCAACGTGCCTGCAGCCTGCTGGGGCAGACCTTCCTTGCGGCTCTGGGGCTTTTACAGCAGGGTTTAAGCTGCAGCACTCAGGAAGGGGCAGTGGGGGTGGTTCATGGAGCCTTTATGTGCATGGTCTGACCTGGGCATCTTTTGCTTAATTTCTTGTGCCCTGGAGACCCCATTTCTTCCACTGTTTAATTCCTGTGAATAAAGGTGGGATGGGAACTGTGGGGAAAGGTGCAAGCCTGGAGGTTTTTATGGTGACATCAGCTCTAAAAAGCAACAGCCTCCAGCCTCTGGAAACTGCTAGGGGAAGCAAAAAAGAAAGATCTTCCTCTTTCCCCTTGTTTATGACCTTCCTCTTTCCTGCCAGGGTGAACTCCTCCGAATATTTTCCCATTTTCCTGGCAGTTCTGTGGCAGGCTGGACTCTTCTTCCATCAAGGTGAGAACACCCCATTACCTGATTTGTCACTGGATCTATTCCCCTGAGTGCTGGCTCAGTCCTCAGGTCCTGCTCCCCTTCAGAACAATAAATTAGGCAGCAGTTCTGTCTCTGATGGGAGGGTAGAGCCAGAGGACACAGAGCCTATTCCTTCACTTTGGGCTACACGCTTGGCTCAAAGTAGCTCTAAAAAGCCTTTGGAGGCGGTCACTGTGATCTCTTTCAACTGCAGGTCTGTCTGCAGCCTTGGGTCTGCTCTATCTCTATGCCCGCTACTGCTACTTCATGGGATACAGGGCATCGTCCTCAGAAAGGTAAACGCCTCTGCCAGCCTGGAGTACGCGGTAACCCCTGGGGGTTTGCATTTGGGAACATAAGGTGCCTCGGGGAAGCTCGGGACTCCCTCTGGCTGCTTTAGGGTCCCTGCGTGACTCAGCCTTGCCAAGCTCTCCCTGGGGCATAACGTGGGCATGGGTACAGGGCTGGGGCCAGAGACACAGACACGGGGCAAGGCTGGAGCTGCTCCGAGCCTGTGCGGGTGCGTGTATGCTCCCTCCAGGTGGGAGCAGGGTACGGGACCCCATGCAGGGGGCAGGGGACAGCCAGGGGCTGCCTTTCCACCCCCCTTCTCCAGGGAGGAAGGGACCGTTCCTGGGCGAGAGCAGCGATGCTCTGTCTCAGCAGGCTCCCTCTCCTCCACCAGGATTGCCCCCATATACTTTAGCGCTGGAGTTCTCTGGATTCTCGTTGCAGCGTCAGCCCTGGGCATCTTGCATTTCTTCCTCTCTCACTACGTGGGGCTGAATGTCCCCCAGCTTCTCACAGCGTGACCCACTCCTCTGTCCCTCATCGGTGTCCTCGCCTTCCAGTCCTGCTCCCTCCTGCCCATGGTAACAGACTGGCTGCAACTAATACAGGGCCCAGTGACAAATCCACCCTCACCTGAGTTTTTAACGCCTCCCTCCCTACTGCCCAGCACTGGCACGAACTGCTGAGCTCTTCAGGACGTATTTTTCCCCCACGGCACACTGTGTGCCCAGTGCTCCGTATCTGGCAGCTCCGCCATGCCTGATGCAGCAAAACAAGGAGAATTTTAGGAAAACTGGAAAGGTAAAAGAAAACTCATCTCAGCCTGAGCTTCCCAGTGAGCTGCCCCAGGGAACTGACATGCGTTCCCCTTCTTCCAGCGGCTCTGCCTTCAGCCCAGGCACCATCCATGGGTTCATGCCAGTTTTCCAAGGCCCACACCTAAGAAAGGCATTTGTTTGAAACCAGACGTGGGCTGAGGCATAAGGAAAGAGGCGAGTGATAAACAGGAGCAGCCACCAACATGTTTTGCAAAAGTCTATTAGTGCCCTCATATGGTTATTAGCCATTGCCCGTGGGCAATATTGTACATCAGACTGCGCAAACTCATAACCACTACTGCATGTGTTTCTTTGAATACTGCTGAGCGACAACATGCACAAATAAAAAGGCACTGAGCCTGCCGTGTTGGGTGTCTCCTTGTGGGTCTGCAATCAGCAGAGAACAAAAACACGAGTATTTTGAGTGCAAGGCGGCTGCCTTGGTTTCCCCGCTGTGCAGTGCAACACAGCCTGCAACCCTGCGTCCTGCGGAAGGAGAGCTCTGAGCAGGGAGAAGCCGATTTTCAGAGGTGCCGAGCTCCCAGATTGGGGTCTGAACCGCTCAGCACCAGTGGTCCCCGCTGGGTGGTTTGGCCGGTGCTCAGGTCCCCCTCTAGGCTTGGGTCCCCCCGCGGCAGGAAGGGCTGGATTTTCCCGGGAGCTCAGCATTCACAACGCTGATGCTTTTGGCCATCCGTCTGCTCATGTTAGTGACACAGCTCAGAAAACACCAGCAGTGCTCCATGCCATCGTCACGGGGGACTTAACGCCAAACCCGGAGAGTGAAAATAACTGCATTAACATGCTGCCAGCCTAACCACATTTTAAAGCCCGCCGTCCTCCTCTCCCTTCCCCAGCAGTTTGCGTATCTAGACTGTAAGAACAAAAGGCAGGGGTTTTTTGGAAGAAGCGATGAATTTTTCACATTGTTCCACTTCCTTCCCTGCATTTTAAATTGGCTTATCCAGCAAAGCCCCCAGTCCATTTCCCTTGCAGCCTCTCCTGCCTTGGAGTTGTGCTGCCATGTTGAAGTTGGCAAACACTGCAGGGGAAGGCTTAAATCCAAACAAAAATAACTGTACAGCACTTCCCTCTGCAAAGTTTTCAGTGCAGCAGGGCCCCATCCTCACAGGAACACACGGGTGTCACAGCAAGATAAATGACAACAAAATAACTTTTTTTATAGCAGCTTTGGTAATACACTTTGGAAAAGGCTGAGCATCATTTAACCCTGGCTGTGCCTTAGCAAGGCCAGGGAGGAAGAGACATGCATCTGCCCCCAGTGAGATGTTACTTAGCCTTTACATTAACATGTCCCACCATCTCCTGAAGTTAATTCTCAGTCCTCACCTTCTTACCAGCATAACCAGCCACCTCCCAGAGGGTTAATACAGCAGGACCAGCCCCAGCTGCCAGTGCAGGTCCTGGCTCCGTGTCAAAACCTTGCTGTCTCGGGTTAGTCCAAGCTGGTGCTCACCAGTTCTGCAGAAAAAACCTCCATCTTTTACTACATAACCAGTTTTCTAACCCTGCCGTATCAGGCCGGAGCCACTACCCACCTCAGCCCCGCTTGTCCCGGCTCTGTGTGTGACAGGGCTGCAGAATGACTCAGAGGAGGGAAGTTAATGATTCAGCAGCGAGGCTGTGGCAAGCCGGCTTCTCCCCCCGGATGCACAGAAGACCATTAAAAATCTTGGTGCAGCACAGCCAGGCTCTGGCCCTGGCTGCCCGCCGTCGCTAGCTCTGCCATGGAAAAACTGCCCAGCACATCATCCCCTTGGAACAATTGTCAGAGGGGTCGTGTCAGGGGCCTCTAGCAGAAGGAAAGCTCCACCCAGGGATGCTGTCATCACTCCGCTACTTCGTAACTGTCATCAAGGAAAATCACCTTGCACCGGACCATGGTTCAACGATGCAGTCGATAGTTTCAGGATTTACCCAATTCAAAATGCTGCCGCCGCACAGCATGTTGCACCGGTGCTCTATGAAACCACTCTGCCCGCTTGCATCTGCTGCAGAGATGCTGAGGAGCCGGGTTTGGGCTGGCAGGGTGTGTGCTGGATGGGACGGGGTCTGCCCGTGCCACCCCAAGGTGACGTGGCTCCAGGGTCACCATCCAGCCGGCGTAAAGGCCGTGCCATGAGCCCAGTTTAATGGCAACCCAACCGCCCGGCAGCACTGGTACCATGGCTTCCAGTGCTGAGGGTGAGGTTCCCCGTCGCTGAGGGTGAGGTTCCCAGTGCTGAGGGTGAGGTTCCCCAGTGCTGAGGGTGAGGTTCCCCAGTGCTGAGGGTGAGGTTCCCCGTCACTGATGGTGAGGTTCCCAGTGCTGAGGGTGAGGTTCCCCAGTGCTGAGGGTGAGGTTCCCCGTCACTGATGGTGAGGTTCCCAGTGCTGAGGGTGATGTTCCCCAGTGCTGAGGGTGAGGTTCCCTGGCGCTGAGGGTGAGGTTCCCCAGTGCTGAGGGTGATGTTCCCCAGTGCTGAGGGTGAGGTTCCCCGTCGCTGAGGGTGAGGTTCCCCAGTGCTGAGGGTGAGGTTCCCCGGTGCTGAGGGTGAGGTTCCCCGTCACTGATGGTGAGGTTCCCAGTGCTGAGGGTGAGGTTCCCCAGTGCTGAGGGTGAGGTTCCCCGGCGCTGAGGGTGATGTTCCCCAGTGCTGAGGGTGAGGTTCCCCGTCGCTGAGGGTGAGGTTCCCCAGTGCTGAGGGTGAGGTTCCCCGGTGCTGAGGGTGAGGTTCCCCATCACTGAGGGTGAGGTTCCCAGTGCTGAGGGTGAGGTTCCCCAGTGCTGAGGGTGAGGCAGCCGCGGGCTCGCTGCTGCTCCCGTCCCCGCTGCCCCCTCCCCACCTCCCGCGCTCGCTCCCGCCCGTGGGAGCCGTGATGGGGGGGGCTGACCCACGAAGCCAGCCCAGCTCCCCCCACCTGGGGGTTTGTGTCCTGCCTTCATTTTCTGCTGGTCTGGTGAGCCAAGCCGGCCGAGGGAAGGGCCGGGTGAGGGCGGCACGGCCGCACAGCCGAGGCCGGGCTGCTGCGCCCGCAGCTTAAGGGGGCAGAGGGTCGCCGGGCCGTGCCTGAGCCCGCCGGTCCCTCCCCAGGCCCTTCCCCGGCCTCCGCACGCTCCGGCAGCCACCGCTGCCCGCCCGGCGCCGCGCCGCGCTCCTCCCCGCTCTCCTCCCCGCGCTCCGGCCGCCGCCGCTCGGCAGGGGGCGCTGGTGCGACGCGGCTGCGGCCGCCGGGCGGGCGGGGGGGCGGCAGCGGGGCCGGGGGAGCGGGGGGGGCGGCGGGCGGCTGCTGCGGGCCTCGGTCAGGGCACCCCGAGGGGTGCCCAGGGCAGCCCGGCTGCAGCCCAAGGCGTGCCCAGGGCAGCGTTCGCGCAGGCTGGCTGCACAGAGCCGTGGCGGCACTCACGCACCAACCCTCCCGCTTCCAGTTTCATCCGGGCCGGGCCGGGCCCTGGTGCTAAGGTTACTGGGGTGGGGGAGTCCTGGAGCCTCGCAGAAATCTCCTGGAGCCTCGCAGAAATCTCCTGGAGACGGCCTGCGACAGGCGCTGGAGCCCCCTGCAAGCGCCCGGCGGATTCCCGGGCTCCTTCCTGCTTCCTCCCCTTAGGACTGCCAGTTCAGTGGCAGCAACGGGGAGGAAAAGGTTTGGCGTGAGATATTTGGAAGCAAATCCACTCTGATAGAGCCACAGCCTCCCAGGCGAAGCAGCCAGCGGGCCGGGAGGCCAGCAGGGAGCAAAGGAAACCTGCAGAACCAGCAAGAACTTTTTTATCGCAAGAAACGCAGAGGCTGAACTTGTAAACAAGCCTCCGTTCCCCCGATGCGGCTTGTTCCCAGGCGAGCAAACAAGTGGTGATAAAAGTGCACAGCTCTGTCCCCCTGACGAAGCAACTGCCATCCACTGCAGGGATCGCCGGCGTGCACGTCCTCCCATTTCTGTGTCCGTAGGAACCTAGCCAGGTTCCTGGAAGGCTTTTGTACCGCGGTGCAGGAGTGTGTAGCTTGTTTTTATCTGGAAAACTTCAAGGGCACCCACGTGTACTTTCCTACCTGTCGCGGTGGCCCGTGCAGGATACGTGCACGGACAGGTCTGGTGCGCAGACACCAGCGGGTTTACACACAGCTCCCAGCAGCGAAATGCTGTGCCCTGGGAGCAGAGAAAAAATACACCCTTCTCCCGAGCCTGAGGAAGAGCACCCCGGTCCCTCCGGAGCGTGGCTTGGGATGGACGGAGCACACCCTTGAATTTCCCTGGAAGCAGCACTGCTAATTTTCTTTAGGGGTGTGTTTGGGAGGGAAGCTCCTGTGGGGCTGGGAGAGGAGGGTGCAGCTGGTGGCCCTGGCTTTGTGGCCCTGGCATGTCACCCAGGTTTCCATAGCACCAGCATCCATAATACGGGGCCAAGGGGAGGGAAAGAAGTAGGTCAGACTGGGCTAACAATACCCAGACGTGTCTATCTGCAGCTCAGTCTGATCTGGGAAAGGGGGTGAAACGAGGAGAAAGGGAGAGGGAAAAGAGGAAAAAAAGGAAAAGACAAAGTGTCCATGGTTTGAGCAATGCATTTCTTTCTCTCAGAAAAATAAAGACCTTTTAAAGCCACCTTTGTCTATCAGTACTGGGAGGCCGAGACTAGCACCCACCTCCTGCCCATCTGACAACAGACTGCAAGGGAATTCAAATGCTAATTTGGAGCCAGACTTCTCAATGGGTCTTTATTTCTGCAGCAGCTCCAGGATCAGAGCGCTGGGGAACCAGCCGGCTGGAGCTGGGAGGACGCTCCGCACCAGTACTGGGGGATGCTTTCCTTTCCCCTCTCTGTTCCTCATCCTGATTTGGTTACCCCCTTGTCTTAGTTTTACTTGTTCACATTCAAGTGACTCCAAGGACAAGGAAAAAGAAAGGCAAGCACACTGGAATTGTGTAACTGAAATAACCATGGTAGTGACCCATTTTATGTGCTGAGTCTGCAGAGGCCTCCCTGTCAACAGCGTTTTGGTGCTTGCCTGCCTGCAGCACAGTCGTTTTGAACGATGTATCCATCAATGCCAAAACTGAGGAGAACATTGGGGGCAGTAAGACCTGGAACCCTCTTGATCCAAGTAAATGTACAGACACAGAGATCCGTGGGGTGCATAACAGAGCCAGATCAGAGGAAGGAGGAGTGCTTTGCTTGGGGGGAATAGCAGGGTGTAGGTGCAAGAGCACAACCCTCACTGGAGAGGCTGAGATGGACTGGGGTGAAGAGTGTGACTGTGGCTGACCCGGGTCATACCTGTGGTTTGAGAGCACCGTGTTTGGCTTGAACGCTGCAGCGTCGCAGAAGGTACGCAGCCATGGATAGAGGCACAGGGTGTTTCGGACAGGCCTGTGAAAGCAGGTCCCTCGCCCGCAGGCAAATACTCCCTTTACATTACCATGGACCACAGCCCTGTGCAGTAAAAAACATTGTGGGTTAGATAGTGGGGTAAAATCCAAGCAAAAACAAAGCTATCTGCCACTTTGTATGTTAGCAGGTCAAGACAGGGAAGCGAGGAAAATCCACACTCTGAGGTTACAGTTCACCTCGTCTTCATCAGTTTTATACCTCCCAGTAATTATCACTTGTAAGTGATAAGAGAGCACCAATAATTCATCTTTCCCCTGGTGAGGGCAGAGCCACAGTATATACAGGGTGAACATGGCTTAATGTGCCCTTTTGTGAATGCCCTCCCGCCAACGGAAAACTTAGACATTTGCTGTGGTAGCTTAGGAGAGAGCGTGCCCTGCTCCAGCCCTCGCCGATGCTGTGCCTGACTCTGTGTTTAGGGATTTCCAGGGTCTAAGAGCTAAAGTAGGGTCAAAAGTAGGGTCAGCACTCAGGAGGACTCACAGAACAGTCCTGGAGTGAGAGGATAAACGAGGATCTGTGCCAGCAGCTTGTGCATCAGCTGCATTGCTTTGACGTGGCACTACTTGACAAGAGAAAGCTGAGTGACCCCAAACAGCTAAGGCACAGTTACTTGCTAGGGGTGGAAGTCAGGGATCATCGTGTCAGCAAGGATGAAACCAGTGAGCTGCTGTGGTCACTTCTCCTGAGCCTGCTGTTGGTGAGTGGCTAAAATAGGCTCCATTTCATAAGCATGGGTGGCCGGAGTAACAAGAGCTCAGGCACTGTGTTACCTGTCCTGATACAGATACTGCAGCATGCTCTCCCAAGACTGGACTTGGTCACCCCATTGTATTTACAGCTTTGCAGCTCATTTTCCTTCTGGGAGGGCATATGGAAATGCAGACAAGGCTTGTTGCAACGGATGCAAATGGACACTTGCCCACCTTCCTCCTGGCGTGTACACGGCTGAACAGCCAAAGAGCTGTAAATGTTCTGCCTGAGCGAAGAAACCTCAGAGAGCAGTCTGATGAGTTCAGTACAGCACTGCACGGCCAGATGGCTTCTGGATCAGAGCTGACTCATGCCCACCTAGCTCAGAGGCAGATACCTGAAGTATGCTGGTAGAAGACACCTCTTCTACTGCCGGCACTGCATTCACAGCAAGGTAGATAGCTGTATCAGTAAAAAACAGAAGGTATTCTGCCAACTGCCATAATTACAATCCTGCAAAACGGAAATGGTAACAGGCCTGAGTTACCTAATGGACAAAAAAGCATCAGGCAGGTGAACTCCCAGCTGAGCCCCAAGAGGATGCGATCACCGCGGGAGCAGAACAGAGGCAATTCTTCCATTTCCTTTTGACAAAGGATGCTGAGGATAAGCTGTGGATAAGCTGGTGCTATAAAGCACCACTGTTTGATAGATTCAAACAGTACAGCAGTGGCCTCAGAGAGAAGGAGGGACTTGGGTATCTGCTTTTCACGAAAGCAGTGTCTGTCAACATCTCCAATTGGTTTTCAGGCTGGCTTGGCTTTTTAGTGAACTACAGATTAGGAAAGCTGGGAAAGATGAGCTCCTGCCCAGCCTCTGCTGCAGACCACCATTTTCAGAGTAATGAATAAAGACAAAACAGGTGAAAAGGAAGAAAGTAATGGTGAAGTATAACCAAAAAGCCTTTTAAATTCACCAAAGCAAAAGTGAGAGGGAGGCTGCATTAGCAAAGCTGTGAATCGGCAGCATTAGCAGATGATGAATGCAGCCATGTTATCTAATATGGTAGAACACACATCATGCATATTTAATAGCATTGTTTAGCTTGTATTTGTCACAGCACCACAGCTAGAGGCTGTTTCTAAAGCCATGGGTAGCAGAGAAAGGTTATAATTGAACTTGAGGGCTTTTGTCTGGAGGACACATATACAGAGAAACCTACAAAGCATTGGTAGTATGAGACTTCCATCCATTTCCCATTTTCAGACCTCAGACGATAAAGCAAGTCAGCTGCTAGCAGTGTTTGTTGAGAGTTAATCAGTTTTGCAGATTAACTGTAAGATGCTGAATTCTACATGCTTATATGCAAATGTGAGGAACATGCAACACACGTAACTGAGACATGAAGAATGAAGCTTATGAGGGAAACAGAAGAACAAATGGATAACATCTGGCTAGGAAAGAGAGAAAGGGATGGGGTGAAAATGATGGATAATGAGTTCTGTAATCTTTTCAGAGCAGGTATTTAAACTCTGATCACTGTCCTCTTCTCCCTGAAATGGCAAATGCTGTCCCATAAAAGAATTATTGGTAATTATTTTTTGCATTGCAGTATCTCCAAAACCTACTCAAAGATCAGCCTCTGCATCACTTCCAGACAGGCAAAGTGTCTCCATATAGGCTCAGATGCCTATAAAACACTTGAACCGGAGCTGCAGAGTTTCTCCGTGATTTTCTTGCCCAGGAAAGAAACTTAAGCAAGCTAACAAATAGAGAGTTATGAATGGTACCAAACAGACATGTCCTGAGCAGGCAGCAGGCTTCAAGGAAGAGCTTTACTTAAGTCCAGCTTAACACTTAACATGTCTGCTCAGCTTTATGCATCTCTCTGCAGGTTAGACCTGTACTGGCTCATGCTGTCCTGCTGCAGGCCTCGGCTCCCAGCCCTGCTCACCACGAACTTTGAGGGAACTGGGGATGTTGCACAGGGGCTGTGTGACTATCTGGCAGATCATTTCTGCAGCGGATTTCTCCCCAAGAGGTCACCTCTTTGCCCATTTTCTACCTGGTGGCCTATACAACCCAACAGGCTGAGCTCGGCTTAGCTTACAGCCCTCCCCAGACTGACTCGAACGAGGTGAAATTTATCTTCTGGGAATGCAAGTAGGAAAACGAGAGCTGCTCCCCGCCCCAGCAGTCTGAGCTGCAGGTGTGCCTTTCCCCTTTGCAGGAGCGGGCCAGTGAAATTCTGAAGTAGAACAAAACCCTTTCAGAGAAAAACAATTACCTGAAGCTGCAGCTCGAGCTGCTGACAGATACGCTGACAGACACACTACAGTTCAGCTGTGTCTGCTGGAGAGGAAGGTACAGGTGTCATGCTGGCACCATAAAACAAAAAAGCCACGTAAACTGATGATGCTTGAGTCCTGGAAGAATTCACGGAAGCAAGACCTGGATGTTTGCATGTGTAAAATATATACATAGTTGTTTCCTTGCTTCAAGAAACCTAATAAAATCCTGCATCAGATGTTTCCAGCAATATTTTTGTCCCCTACCCCAATTCTTCGCAAGTGCTTACGTACCATGGGACTACCCTTACTTGCCAAAGCGCTTACCAGAGACGGCCTCTCAGGAAAAGGGCTGCTGCTGTTAACAATAACTCCACCTGAATTGTTAATGATTTTCATCTTTCACACACCACATATATGTTGGCTAATTATAACTTTTATGGTAACTATGTCTTTGTTTGCCTCTGCTGTTCGCAGTCACATTCTTCCCCTAAAAGTGGCTGTACCCAACTTCCTGTTGGATGTGTCAAGTTTCAAGGCAGGCAGGTATTTTGCCTATGCTTAATAGCAATTACATATTTGCAAAAAAGTCGTAGGACCTTTCTTCTAATACTGGAAGAATATGCATGCAGCAGAACTTCTTCCTGGTGTGAACACAGAATGACTTCAATTTCGTAAGAAACCTCTGAAGAGAAAACTTACATCAGAATGCTGTTTGACTACAATAAACATTCGATCAAGAAAAATTTGGGCAAAACAGGCTTTATTTATTACTGAAAACTGGATAGCAAGAAATCAGCCAGTACAGCCCACTTCGAAGTCATGAAGTCAAGTGGATCATGCTGCATAAACAACAAAGAATGCATTTTCATTCATTATTCAAATGCAGTAATGGGGACTGAAAAGACCAATCAGACTAATAAAATGACACATAGTAAATGTACCTCAGTGTATGGTTATTAATATACATTAAAAGAAGACAAAAGTTATCATTAACTCAGTGTTAGAAAGGCAAAGGCTTCAACAGGGATTAGCGAAGGGATTTGTTTTACACTCACTACCCGGCCAGAAACAAAGCTGTGAATAGATGCCACACCTCCACAGTCCTAAGGTCACCACTTATCTGTTCAATCTCACAGGCTCTCTTACAGCAATTTTAATCTAAAGTTGTTTTAGCTAATGATTCTTTGTAACAGTATTTTGCAGAGGGAATCGGTCCGGTCAGGCACAGGCTGAAGGGACTGCAGTGTGCGGAGGGCGTGCGAGAGAGCGGCCATTCGTACCGCCCTGCCAGGGCGCTCGGCGAGTTCCAGTCGGAGATCCAGCAAAGAAACCTGCCTGCATCTGAGCCCAAACAAACACACAGCCACCATCTGGAAAGGTCGGGCTTGGCAGATTTTCAGCCGCTGCCGTTACTATCCCCATTGTTAGCATTTCCGCGCCAGCGCTTGCAAAAAGCGTCATTTGGACGGTGTGAGGGCTGCCCGACGAAGGCCGTCCGCGCGGCCCAGGCCCCGGCCTGTTCGGCCGCCATCTCGGGGCAGGGGCCTGCCGCAGGCCGCGCCTCGCCCTGCCCGGCCGTCCGGCGCCCCCTCGCTCCTTCCCGGCCGTCCGGCGGCCCCTCGCTCCTTCCCCCGCCGCCTCCCGGGCTGGCAGCGCGGCCTCACCCGCCTCACGGCGGAGCGGCCTGCGGCCTGCTCCCCGCGGGACGGGCCAGCGCCCCGCCGTGCCCCCCCCGCGCCGCGGCGGGAGGCGGAGCCCAGCCCACCTGACGGCGGCGGGCGCTGCTGCAGTGCGCGGAGCCGCCGATCGCCGCTGGCCGCCGGAGCTCCGCGGCCGCAGCCCGCCGTGAGCTGGGGACCGGGGCGGGGGGTGTGTGTGTGTGTGGAAGCGCTCGGCGCGGCGGGCGGGGAGGGACAAAGCCGCCGCCATGTTTGGCGTTTGGGTAGAAAAACAGGCGAGGCGGGCCCTCGAGCGGGGGGGTGTCGAATGCGGCCCGCCGGGCTGGTGCGCGGGCAGCGGCGGGGTGCACGGGGTTTCACCGCCCCCAGCCGCGCCGTTGCGGGACCCCCCGGCGCGGCCGCGCTCCTCGGCCCCCCCCCCGCCCCGGCCCTGTGCCCCCCCCGCGCGGGGCGGCCGGACGTGACTGGCTGGTTTAATTTGTCACGCTGCCATTGGCTGGCGGCCGGTGAAGGAACAGGGGCGGGCGGTGCGTGACGTCAGGGCGCTGCGCAGCGCGGCCGGCGGCTATTTATAGGCGCGGAGGGGCGCTGCGCAGAACGAGCGAGCAGGCGGGTCGGGCCCGGGCAGGCCGGCGGCTTCATCGCGCCTCATCCCCGCGGGAGCTGGGAAAAAGCGATCGAAAAGCCGCGATCCGCCTTCGCCGGAGTGTCCCTTCGGCGGCCGCTGAGCTTTTGTTTCCGTTTGCGCAGCGCCCGAGCGCCCCTACCGAGCTTTGTCTTCTCCCGGCCCCTGTGGGGAAGGCGCGGCCAAGATGGACCCTTGTCACACCGAGGAGACCGAGGGCGAGATCCCCGGCTTGGGTAAGGCCCGGCGGGGGGGGGGGGGGTGTGGGGTGGGGCGGGGAGCGGTGGCGAGGGGGAAGCGGGGGGGGGTGGGGCGGCCGGGCCGCTGCGGATGGGGGAGGGGCGGCCGGGCCCGCCCGCTCCGGGGCCCCGGCGCCGCTGAGCCCCCGCCTTGGCGCCTGCTGGCGGTGGGGGCCGCGCACCGCGCTGCCGGCGCGGCCCCGGGCGAGGGCGGCCTTGGCGGCGGCCCTGCCCGACCGGGTGGCGGCCTCGCGGCGCGGCCGCGTGCGCCGCTCCCCTCCCCCCCCCCCCGCCGCCGTGTGCGTCGTGGCGGCCGCGGCGCTCGGCGGGGCCTCGAGCGATTTGGGGGTGCTGTCCTGTCTCGGCCTCCGGTGCGAGCGCCGGCGGGCCCCTCCCCGCCGTTATAGCCTCTTGGGGGGGCGGGGGGGAACTCGTTTACTCGGGGGGATGTCGTAAACAAGATATGCTTAAATCGCAGTTCATTACAGCTGTAACCCTCGCGACTACAGTAACGTCCATCCTTAAGTAGCGTAAATCCTGTGAAAACAGCCATTCAATAAAGCAGAAGTTGAAAGTAAAGGCTTCTGGACGCCATAACAGTCTCGTCTTAAAATGGTGAACTATGCCAGTTATTGCAAAACAGCCCTGCCTCCGCGCCTGCTATCTCTCTGCTGGGTTGTCAGCCGTTGATAACCCGTTAACTCCTCCGTTGTTAAAGCCAGTTACTAGCCAATATTAACTTAAAATCTTTATTAAACAGCATAGAATATACATAAAGTACATAATCGAAACACCCCTATTTGTTCATTTTAACTATACAGAAAACTATCAAAACCCACACAGGTTAGACAAGCAAAAAAACCCAAACCATATTTTGCACTTCAATCTTGCCTGAAAATAAGCTATAGAGGTAATGCATTCAGTTAAAGTAAATTGTCTAAGAAAACACTGATTGTTAGGTTTTAACTCTTCAGCTTCAGGAACTTCCTCAAATTAATTTTCATCTTCTTAAGAAGTCAGGAAAGACTTGACCTGTGGAAACAAAAAGCATATTTATTTGATGCACTAAAAGAAAATCTAAGTCGTTAGGCTTTTCCCTTTCTTGGGGAACAAATGGTTTGTTACTGTAGTGTCTCCAGTGCTATTCTGCCTCAATACATAATTCATGACCTGAAATGGTTTTCAGTAGAGCAGATGGCTGTGAACCCAAGATTAGTAAGTTAGTACTAGGTAGAATTGAGCAACTTAATTACTCAAAAATAGCAAGTACTTAAGAAAGATAGCATGTATGAGTGTAGGCTCGTTCATAACTCTCTAAGCTGTTAATTACTGGTTTCCATGAGGCTATAACTTAAGGATGAATACCTCCACAACTGAACATTGTGCTCCCCTCCTCAGTTGATGTAGAGCTATTTAATGGGAAGAATTAGGCTTGGCTTGAAGGAGTCATTCTTCAGTAATCTCAAGTTGATGACCCAGAACAAGATGTAGAAAATGGTTTATACGGTTCAATAGGAGGGCACTTCTTTTCATCTTACAAGAATAGTCTTGTTGGGGCAGTGGGGAAAGGAAGACTCTAGTGTCCCAGTGAGTGACGTAAGTAATGTTACATCTCTGCTTGGAGGGTTGGGGGTGAGCTCAATACCTTTAAGTATTTAGGATGAGGGTTTTTGCTGTGGACTAGGCACACAGCACATGGCTCCAGCAGTAGAATTTCTCCGGGCATTTCCGAAGTCTTGCCTTTCCTTGGAATTAGCAAACACCATTTTGACTCAAGTTACCACCTTGTTTCCTGAAATGGCTGTTGACTCTCCCTCCCAATACTACTTAGAAGTCTCACTCCATGCATTTAGAACTACGTACAAGGTTCAGTTATCTCTGCATTTGTCAGATGTGTTGTGCTCTGTCCAGGAAGAGCCTAGATCCCTAGAATGCGAGGAGGCATAAATAGCTGTAAGCTGACTGCGGGATTTTTCTAAGGACATCATGGCTGACATGAGTTGAAACAGTATGGCAGTGCAGACTTGCCAGAGAGTAGTCAGACTACTTCAGCTGCTCTGTACTTGCATCCCCCACAATTGCCCCCCTTTACCGTTTTCCCTTGAATTGTGAGAATAAGGAGGTAGGATGAAATGATTTTTTTTGAAGGAAAGCAAAAAGCCTTTTCTGTAGCCATAGAGCTTCCTCATAAGTCTGTGAAGGAGGCTGATTGTACTAGCCCCAAACAAGCACTTCATCCCATCTGAAGAATGTAAATTGATAACATAGCTATTACTGCAGAAGAAAAGCAGATACGAGGAAACATTATTTAATACTTACCTTATCAATCAGGTACTCCTGTTTAATCTTGTCATTCTTAAAATCTTCATTAACATCCAAAACTAGAATGGGGATCTCTCTAAGGTTCTCAAAATCGACTCTGTTAAATGGAAGAACATAATGCTAGTAAAAATGGTATGAAGTACTGTGTATAAAACAATGTAGCTCTTCAGTTGCTTTCCAAGTCATCTTAAAGGTGCAGCATTACTTAGATTACTGCATGCACCTGAGATGTTAATGGTGATGCCCATGACTTAAGTGTAAAGCCCAAGTCAAGTCTGTCCTTAATTGCTCTTGTATAACCAAGATTGTATCACCACAATTTTCATGTATTTCATAAATCTGGCCTTCTAATATCTATTTTATTGTACAAGTAGGGTGGGGAAGATAGGTAAAGGAAGTTAAGGTAAGAAGCATAAACTCATTCTTTTTGTTATGGACTCAATTAGCAGGAACGTGATTTTGATGAGAGGGAGTATTTTTAAAAATATCACTTGCCCTGTATCTCCCCACTCCTTTCCAGTTAACTGCTAATCCATTTACTAAGATGGAGTTTTAAAGCTTCCGTTGGTGGGGATGACCTCTTTAACAGGTTATAAGACTGGTGTTTGAAATGGCTTGGAGATAAGCAAGACCAGTTTGCCTCCAGGTTAGGAGCTGATGGGAGCAGTAGTTGTGCAACTGGATGTATTGTTCTCTTAAAGCAGTAGTTATTCCCTCTTCCTATGTGTGAAAAGCACTTCTAAAATGCAGTAAGTGTGCTGAACAACATTCTAACTTGTGTTTGCAGACTTAAGTGTTCCTGTGAAAAATACAGGAAATGCTTGCTCACAAGTTTGGAATGAGTACACAATGTAAACATTCCCAAAATTCCACAATATGCAGTGCTGCCTTGTCTCCTAAGCATTTGGGTCATATTACATGAAACTTAGGAAAGTAGATGTGAATGATAATGTACTTTTCCTGGAATTGTTATGCTTCCCATTTGGTGGAGTATTTCAGGCTCCTCTAGGGGAAACTCTAAAGTCTGCTTTCACATTTAGAGATTCCTTACATGGGAAGGAAGTTGGGGGTGAAGGTATGCAGAGATTACTTAGCTGCTGACTGTGTTTCTTGTGTGTAATAGTACCTGCGAAAAGCCTTTCTGATTATTATTTTGAAGCTAGGGTTAATATTTAAACCTTGTTGAAATACAGTCATCCTATTATAAAGGTAGTTGGGACCTTGCCCTCCCTTACATTGGAACTGGAAGCTGCTTAGCAGATGACTTGCGTGATCAGCCACCTGAACACAATCTCAACTCTGTCCTATTCCTGAGTACTTTCAGTTCTCATATCCTTGCTGGAGTTAGAGCTACACAGCTTTCCTAGTTGAAGCTAATGCTTAACAAAGGCTTTAAATTAGATTAATTTTCATTGCTTGGCAATTTTTACTTCCCTGCCAAGAGATGACCTTCCCTCTGCCTATAACTTAGAGGAATCATATCTGTGCCAAGAAGCCTGGAGTGGGTCTAAAGATATGTGCCTGTGTGAAGCTAGACTTAAACCTTAGCTTTATCCCTAATCAACTTTAGCATAAGGTAGGAAAGAGCATTGCCTCTAAGTTGAAACTTGCCTATAGAAAATGGGTTTATACCTCATAGTCCTTTCATGAAGCCAGGTTTCATGTTTATAGTGGAGGTTTTCCAAATACTCAAGCTCAATTCCTTGCTCCTCTTCTCTTCCCCTCATCTGTAGCCTTTCCATGCATTTCTGGAAAAAAAAGTACAAGCCTGGACATTAATCATGTGTTGAAGGCTAAATCAGTTAAACAGATCAAGCGGTCCTTAAATCAGAAGAACTAACACTAGATGTTAGTGAGCATTAACTTTAAATGCCTGGCTGAATATAAATAAGTTAAATCTAGAATAACTTTTTTTAAAAAAACCACTTGAGCCACTTCAGCTAAGTGTCAGTAGTTCTTACTAAAAGACTATCTTAACTTCAACTCAGGACTGTATAGGAAGGGAAGTCAGACTTCATTCCCAAGTTCAATTTCAGCCTTGGGTCCTTACTGAGAGTGGCGGGTGTTAGTGACTGTAGCATTTGCTGACATCTATGATAGGCTTCCCATTATATTGGGGGGGGGGTAATTCAGTGTTAAGTCCCTGCAGTATTATGTCATGAACACTTAGGGTTTTGTACCCTCTTAAGCTCTAGGGAACAAAAGTTGGAGCTGAAAATTGCTGAACATACCTGAGGTGTGGTTCTTAGGTAGATCATGCCATCCAGTTCTACATCTGATTCAAACTGATTCAAAAGCCATGTGTGCCAGTCCTGATAAATAGCCCACTCTGTTTCATTAATATTTCCAGACTCAAACAGGTTAGAAGCAAATATGTATCTGCAATGGAAGACATCAGTTTCATGCCAGGAATGACTAAAGTGGACTACTGAAACACTTCTAATTAGAATCAGAATCATGGTAGTGAAAAAAATAGCTGCCCACTCTTATACTCTTAATACCTTCCAACTCTAACCTGTTGAATCAAACCTGCTCCTTGCAGGTAGTAGTTTAATACCAAGTGTTTCCCCAGCTCCATGTCTTTGAGCATAAAGACCTGGAGCTTTTAATCTGAACTTTTGCTGCACTGTGAGAGCAATTACCTGTCACTGTACACGGATCTCTCAAAAAACTGCACTGGATGTTCTGCTTCATGTAGCTTGGCTGAGACAGGTTTTAATTGTGCTCTTACTCGGCTCAAGCAAGCGTAAGTCTGAAATGTATAAGCCCATCTTGTGGGTTTATCATACAGCATTTGAAGTAGATTTCCTCCACTCTTCTGAGATGTTGAAAGTTCCTAGGGAACAAGAGAGAAAACTTAGTACCAGTATATTTGCAGGACTTCACTCCCTTTTCTCAATCCAGAATTCTGTTATGTCAAAGTAAGAATTCATGGCCTTGTATTTATTTTAGGAAACTGCTTAGGTATAGGAGTAAAGAGATTTGTTTCTCAGCTGATGGTAATCTTTACGACAGCTTCTGCAGAATAGGTTGTTCACTGAGTTCCAGACTTTAACGTGATTCTTGTGGAGTAGGGGTGGTTATTTGGAATATGCATTCAATAGAATCTTCCTAAGTAGCCTTTACAATTTCCGAGTGTCAGACCAACTGGTACAATAGTTGGGATGACTCTGGGTGCTCCAGACGAAGTATAGCTGAATTTTGGGATGGCTCCCTGGCCAATCACTGCAGCTTCTTCTGTGCCCTGCCTTTCTCCCCAAGCTTCCCAAATCAGCACACCCACCTCGCATTCATCTTCGGCTGTCTGGATGTTGCACCACTTGGCGATGGGTTCGGGGATGATCTCCCACTCATCGCTGTGTTTCTCTAGCAGCCTGACAAATGTTGACTTCCCTGCAGCTGCAGAAGATGTGAAAAGTTCACCGAGGGTGGGGGTTAGTCTGGTCATAGTGATAAAGGTACAGTGGCAGCTGTGAGGTTTCTTGGAGAGGCTGTAGGCAGTGTTGCTGCAGTGTTTGAGGTGCAGAGCTGCACGGGACCCCCCGCAGGCTTTGGGCCGCTGGGAGCGGGGCTAGGCGCTGGGGAAGGGCTGGCGGGGGCGCCTGCACCGTGTCGGTGCACCTTCCGAGAAAACAGCTCTAATCGCCGGCCCCAGAAGGCCGTGTCTAGGCCGGGCAGCCGATAAGGGGCCGGCAGGGCCGCGGCTGCGCCTCCATTTTAGGAACAGGCTGAGCCGGGGGCGGGGCTTAGCGCGACATTGTTTGGGAGCCGGCGGAGCAGAGGGAAGCCGCCGCGCCTGCGCGGGGCGGGGGCGAGGGGGAAGGCCACCGCGCATGCGCGGCGCGGGCAGCGGGCTGGCGCCGGCGGGCGGGTGACGCAGTGGCGGGCTGGAGCGCCGCGTAGGGGCCGAGCGCGCGGAAGGCGGCCCCGCGGCTCGCGCTGCCGCGGGCATCGCCCTCGGTGCTGAGGCTCGGTCCTTGAGCCGGCAGGGAGTGCGCGAACGTCCCCGGGGGCGGGCGAAGGACGGGCTGTTCATTCTCTTAAACCCACCCACACGGCGGCTAGCCGCGAACGAGGACGCCGCCTCCTCGCTGTAACGGACACCTGGCGGGTCCGGCCTGGGCAGGGCGGTGGCTGCGGACGGCGGGGCTCCCCTCCCCCCACCCCGGCGATGGCGCCAACTTTGAGTCTGGCCGGGAGCGGGTCTCGGCCCGGCGGCAGCAGATGCGCGCCAGCTGCGCTTCTCCCTCAACGAGAGCCCTCCGCCTTCCTGTAGAGGTGGGTGGGAAAAGCCCCTCAGCCGACCCCCTCCCGGAGCGTCTCCTGTGCCACCTCAGGGTGCTCCCGTCCCGGGGCCCCAACCGCCACGGGCACGAGCCCCGACTTCCCTCCCCCGCCGCCGCGCTCACCGATGTTCCCCTCGATGGAAATCTTTCTGAGGCGCTTCTGGAAGCTGGCGTCGAGGGAGCTGGCGGGGCTGCGGCAGTGTCGCTTGGCGGGGGTGGACATGGCGGCGCTGAGCGGGAGCACACGGGGCTCCCGGCTGCTCCAGCCCACTTTAAGTCTTCCGGTGGGCGGGATGGCCGCCTCCCGCCGCCACTCCCCGGGAAGAGGCGGAGGCGCTGTCCCCCCTCCCCGCCGCGGTGGGCTGCAAGCTGCTCCTTCTGCTGCCGTTCCCGCCCGGCCAGGGGAGCGCGGTGAGCGCGGCGGCTGCTGCTGCCTTCAGGGTTTTTTAAAATGGGTGTTTAGCAAGTGAAATCGAGCACAGCTGCTTTGTTCAGGAAGTTACCGTAAAACGGTTCCACTTACTGATTTGATTTGCATTAATGTAAACAAGTTCTTAATCTTGTTTGATTTATAGACATAAACTTTGAGAGCATCCTTTCTTCTTGTCCTTTTTTTCTTTTTCAGAAAGCCTCCAGCTTTGGGGGGGGGAGGTAGTTGGTAGTGGTCTGAATTGGTACCTGTTAAACTAAACATACTGCATAGTTAGGTGAGGGATGAGGCCATGCAGATTCGCAGGCAGCGAAATGGCTCAGCCTGGGGCTGTCAGTTTTGGTATCGACTGGGAAAGCAACAGGCACGGATGAGGGTCAGTGCTGCTCTGAGCAGTGTTGCTTCTCGGCTCTGGAATTCCTGTGCCAGTGTGGGCATGTATGGGGCTTTATGGAGTCTGCTTAACTCTTGGCATGGGCTATCACCTGTGCGGGCAAGCTGAAACATGAACTGCTTGTTCTTTCCAGGGTAAAGAAAGGGGATGGAGGATTCTTAGATAATAGTTTTTACGGGCACAACCATCTGCGGTGGTGCGACCATAGTTATTCCAGTTGGCTCTATAATAATGAGGTTCAGGGTGAAATCTAGCTAGGTCTGGTGTGTTTGGAGGAGATGGGAGGGAGTTATATTTTCCTTTCTTTTATGATAATTGTGACCCATGTCTCTTCTTTCCCCATCTCCTACAAACACACCAGGCTTCAGTGACCGAAGCGAGCAGATTGTTTCACGTGGGGTAGCGTCAGCATTTGAAGCTGGTAAGTGCTAGTTCCCACACACCTTTTTGTTCAGCCAGACTCCTCACTCTCCGTGCAACGCGTGCCGTGCTGGTGCGGGGGACGAGTGTCGGTAGCGGGCACCGGCCCCGCGCACACCGGCGGCCCCGAGCAGAGCACCGGGGGGAGGACGGGGGGGGGGCGGGGAGCAGCGTGCGGCCTCCGGGGCATGCGCAGTGTGGAGAGCGGCGCTGAGGCGCATGCGCGCAGGCCCGACCTGCGCTCTGCGCGGGAGTCAGCGCTGTGGCTTTGTTCAGAGGGGTAGACAGGCGACGCATGCGCACAATTCCGGGGCAGAGGGGTGGTGGTGGAAGACCATAGACTAGCGAGGACGCATGCGCAACCTGGCGGGAGCGGCGCGGGGAGCGTTTGCGTAGCGGGTGTGTGTCCCGGGGCGGAGGAGCGCAGTGGTACTACAGAGCATGCGCAGGTGGGTCCTGCGGGGGCGGGAGCAGGAGCCCTCCGGGTGTTCATGCGCATGCGCCCCGCGCCTTACTCTCAGCCACGCCGCAGCCCCTTTCGGGAGCCTGTGAGAGGCCCGGGCAGCCCGCGCTCCGCGGCGGCCGCTCGCCACCCGCCGGTCTCCTGCCGGCCACGGATGTTGTGCGCGTCGGCGGGGACTGCAAGTGGTCGGGTCCACCAGGGCGGTGTCTGGGGCCGGGGTTCTTTGTGCGGCGGAAGGCCCGGCCCAGCGGAAGCGGGAGTACCCGCCGCCATTTCCTAGCGCGCTCTCGCCACAGGCTCGCCCGCTCGCTGCCGCCTGACTGGGACTAGGCGCTCTCCGGACAGCGGATCAGGCTCGGAGCCTTAGAACCACCGCGGAGCCCCACCATGTGTGCGTGCGGGGATGGGGCTGGGCGCGGGCCGGGGGGGCGGGCCAGGCGTGCGCCGGGCGGGAGCGGCTCTGTGTG
This sequence comes from Gavia stellata, assembly GCF_030936135.1. Classification (NCBI taxonomy): domain Eukaryota; kingdom Metazoa; phylum Chordata; class Aves; order Gaviiformes; family Gaviidae; genus Gavia; species Gavia stellata. The sequence goes on along the minus strand of NC_082609.1, from coordinate 6,434,541 downwards.
TGTGAGGCGGGCAGCGGTCCGAGGTAGAGGAGGCTCGGGGGTGGGTGGGCACAGGCCGAGGGGGCCGCCGGGCGCTCTGAGGGCGTGCGGGTGGCGGCCGTGCTGTGCGGTGTCTCAAGGGGCCTGTTTTCGTCTTCTCCAGCAACCACAGAAGCTGAGGCGGAGCCGAGCCTCACCCCCAATGTGATGCTCAACACAGAGAGCAGCGAGGGATATGTGGTGAAGGTCAGGGGGCTGCCTTGGTCCTGCTCCACCGAGGAGGTGCAGAGGTTTTTCTCTGGTAAGCAGAACTGGGGGGGTTAGCGGTCTGGGAGAGGGGCCGGGCTCTGTTGTCAATTCCTAGTGCCTCTTGGGGACACTATGGCAGTGGGAATGCTGCAGTGAGCAATTCCAGAAGGTGTTCAGGGCACTTCAGTAGCTAGTGAAGTTTATAATGCAACAAGTGCCTCAGCTAGGATGCAGTGTGGAAAGCTATACTTTTGCTAGCAGGAGCTAGACATAAAGGAGCTTAGTCTGAGAGTTTGCTAGGAGAGCCACAACAGCCTTAGCTTCTTGAGCAACCAGAAGAGAAGCTTCCATTTCAAAGAAAACTTCAAAATTCTTGCTTCAGGTTGAACTAAATCAGTTTAGTTCTTGGTTCTGTCCTAATAGGCTCCCTTGTGTTAAGTGTTCAGCATGTCACGTTCTTCCCCCAAATTATTAGCATTCTGCCGTAATAAACAGTGGTCATAAATACATGCTTTCTTCAGTGACTGGCAATTTTAAAGCTGCTTCAGGCGTTTAGCATATTGGATTTGGGTTCTGATTTAGTTCATTATACTTACGCTGGTTGTTACTGCTCCTTATTTCACTTCATGCTAAGTAGAAAGTTTTAAGTTAGTTACGATCAAAAGCAGATAGCATGTTCAACTTGACTTGAGGCAGCAAAGCTTTGAAAATAGCAAATTTGCATTTATCCTTAATGTTTTGCTAATCTTCAGGCTTGACAAGAAGGGTAATTTGATTTTTAGTTAGTCCCTTAGCTTCGAAGTGACCAATAAAGTTATAACAACAGTACTGCTGGTTTTGTCATTGTGATATAACTTATAGTTGTTTTTTTCCTTTTACAGTATCTGAAACTTTTGAAGTCACAATGTTCCTGTAACTAAATTAATTCTGGCTTTCCTGTTTCATTTTCAGATTGCAAAATTCTAAATGGGGCTTTGGGTATCCGTTTCATCTACACTAGGGAGGGCAGACCAAGTGGAGAAGCATTTGCTGAACTTGAATCAGAGGAGGATGTGAAATTGGCACTGAAAAAAGACAGAGAAACAATGGGACACAGATATGTTGAAGGTTTGACTCAGTTGGTCTAGTAACTGACTAAATGTTTGTGCTTGATGGGTTTTTTGGTTAATTGCTTTTCTGTCTGTTTAAAATGCATGTGAAAGGACAAATGGACTTGTATATCATAAGTTGACTAGTTTCAAGGCAAATGGCTTTTAAAAATGTTGTGTATTCCAGAATGCATTAATTCTAAGTGCCTTTTACAGTTTTCAAGTCAAACAACGTTGAAATGGATTGGGTTCTGAAGCATACTGGTCCCAACAGCCCTGATACAGCTAATGATGGTTTTGTACGTCTTAGAGGACTCCCATTTGGCTGTAGTAAAGAAGAAATTGTACAGTTTTTTTCAGGTATGTGGGATAAAAGTAGTAGCTGTAGCACTATTGGTCTATGCTTAAAAAAAACCAAAACAAAACCATGGATTGCCCAGTAGTACTTCCAACAGTATACTGATGGGTATTAAAAGTAAATAAGCAATAAATAAGCAGTTCTTCATTAGTTACTGGGCTTGAGGGATCAATTCCTATAGTACTTGTTTGTTAAGTAATTGAGGGGACTCCAAAAAGTTGCTCTAATTCATACTTAGCAGGACATACTGATCCAAGTAAGGATAGCAGAAAACAAGTGTCTTGCTTTCTAAATTAAAAGTGAATGATTCAGATGGGAGGATATTTCCACCCACAGTCTTAGCTGGCTCACACCGTTCAGTGAAGGATGTGGAACACCCTTATTGCTGGGCTCAGTAGAAGGAGCAGGATGTGAGGAAGGGCATGCATTGTGCCTATGACTTCTTATAAATGTAGATTTTGTATTGAGTAAGGTTCCAGGAAAAAAAAACCTGCTGAACTCTACCCAAGTACAGATTTCTCCCCTCCCCACTCCCCTTCCTAGAGGGGAAAGAAACCCCCCTTGATGTTGGCTAGCTTAAAGCTTTTATCGATGAAGAGATAATGTCTTGTATTGACTCATTCTCGCTTTTTTGCAGCTGTTGTATGTTTTAGGAACTGGAATACTATTGTAAATGCCTAAGAATGAAATCTGTTGATTTATCTAGGATTTAGCCTGGTAGTATTTTCATAGTAGTAGATTTCTAAATGTGAGTGTTAAAATTAGCTGGAATGTTTTGCTATAACAAGATGTGATTGAGCTTACTGTTCTGCTTTAAAATATGGTAGAAATATTTCCAATTTTGCAACTACAGAACTTGTTTTTTGTTTTCTGAATCAGTAATGTATTGTGAACAAAATGCACATGCTTAGGAATTGCTCTTAAGTTCTGTCTTTCTTACGTGGTTAAGTGATACAAGCTTTAAAAACTGTTAATATGCTTGATATACAAAATGTGCCTCTTCTCAGAAACTAATACTTTTGAAATTACTTCATGATTTTTTCTTAATTAAGCACTTCTAAAGATAAAAAAAATTAATGCTGAACCTTGATGTTTGCATAAGACTAATTATTTTACCTGAGTGACTTCTAGTAAAAATACTTGTTACGTATAAAGCTGTTTAACTTGCTGTGTTTGAATTCAAGTTGTCTTTAAAAGTTCATCTTAAATACTTTCACAGAATTGAGGAGGTTTGTAATATGTGAACTTCTTAATGCACCCTGCATTAGATGCTTTATCTGAGGAGTTGTCCGTGACACTCGGAGCGTTTCTGTGCTCTGCAGGGTGGGTTAAGAACGTAAACTGAATGGTATGTGATCGTGGATCTCTTTCTGTTGACATGCTTTTTCTTCTAGTGTTCTAGAATCAACATACCATTCACTTACAAGTGTTAAAATTCTGGTGTATTTAAAGCTATAAGAAAAACTCATGACTGGGCTTGTGATGTTAATATTGCCCCCCTACTGGGGTTATTTGTCCTTGGGTTGAAGGGTTGGAAATCGTGCCAAATGGGATAACATTGCCGGTGGACTTCCAGGGGAGGAGTACGGGGGAGGCCTTCGTGCAGTTTGCTTCACAGGAAATAGCTGAAAAGGCTCTAAAGAAACACAAGGAAAGAATAGGGCACAGGTGGGGATGGATGGTTGGTTGGCTATGTCACTTTTCTTATGGTAAACAATTAAATCCATATTCTCTCTTCTGAAAATGTTAACATCCGAATAGAAATAGTATTTTCGTCTCTAACTCGGTCATAAGTAAAGGTATTGCTAATGTGCACATGGCACAGGCTGTTTGGATCTACCCAAAATGAAAGATAAAATTGGGCTAAGCTTAAGTGTGCTTTGGAAACTTTGTGATGCTGGAGGACTGCAAAACTGATAGCTTGGAAGTGACGAAGTTGAGAGACTATGGCTTTAACTTCTCAAATAGCACCAATTATGCCTTTAGCTCTAAAGACATGCACAGTACTCTTATTACCATAAGAAAATGTGATACTTTCTAAACTTGTTTTATAAGTTGAAATGTAACAAATTTTCTTACTGTATTAATCTTCAATGTAATAAGCATAGCTTTCAAGAAATTGTCACAAAGGGTTTTTATTCTATTTTACTTGTGACTATTTTTCATTGAAGCATGCACTTTTTGCCTATGCTGAATCACTGGAGCATAGGCTGGGTTCACTAGCACATGCAGAGCTTTTTGTAGCATCCTGATGGGTTAAAATCCTGGTGGAGGCTGGGTTTTTAACCCTCTGTTTACATTGCCACATGAGCAAAACAGTGCTGAGTTGAGCGGACGTCAGTCCCTCCTATGTTTTTTTGACTAACACTTTAAATTGGGGGGGAGGAGGGTGGGGAATCAATACTGCTCCCCCACCCTTAAGGTTGGGATACTGTGAAGTATGAGGAGCATGTAAACCCTTCAGTAATTGTAATTTCTTGAAAATACACTGATTTGAAAGTAATGTAGTACTTATAATAGTATGTCATTGCCTACATAACGTAAAGAAATCTGGCTTAAAATATACTGCCAGTTTCGAGGCTATGACTAAATGGCTTGTTTTAATGTAAAGTTGTGAGGTATTTGGGGAAGGAATTAAAGACTGACTTCTTTCTGTGGAAACACTTCTAGGTACATTGAGATCTTCAAGAGTAGTCGAGCGGAAGTGCGCACTCACTACGACCCTCCACGCAAGCTGTTGGCAATGCAGAGACCCGGTCCTTACGACAGACCTGGTCTTACGCGGGGATATAACAGTCTTGGTAGAGGAAGTAGCTTGGAAAGAATGAGGCGTGGAGCTTATGGAGGAGGTAAGTATACGAAGTCCAAGAGGGAGCTGCTCATCTGAGAAGCAGTGACACTTGGACCTGGTGGTGTCTTCCCTGCTTTGTAACTACTGGTTTGTGTGTGTCCTTGGCTTGATTTCTCCTAGAAGAAATGGAAAGTTCTAATACTAGTTGTCTGCCGTGTGTTCATGTGTATCTGGATCTTGCTGTAGTTGAAATGAACATGTTGTCCAATCTATTTATAGGTTATGGAGGTTATGATGACTACAATGGGTATAATGATGGCTATGGTTTTGGTTCTGATAGATTTGGAAGAGGTAAGATTTCTCTAGTAGGAATAGTAACTGAACTTTTCAATATGTCTCCAAAGAAACTAAAATACATCTGAAAGACCTAGAATGGACTCTTTTCTCTGCAGGAATGTCGGACCACAGATACGGCGACGGGGGATCCACCTTCCAGAGCACGACTGGTCACTGCGTCCACATGAGAGGTCTGCCTTACAGAGCTACGGAGAATGACATCTATAATGTGAGTTCCAAATCTGCCATTCTCTTAAGTGTATGGCTTTAAGATTCCGTGACCGTTACTGGGCATGTCAACTGCGCCGCAGTTAGAGAGTGTTCCTTAGAGAAAATGGCTTGCTGTAAAACCGCTTGCTGTTGCATTGGTGCGTTTTAATCTGTGTGACTTTCGTATGTAGTTCTTCTCACCTCTGAACCCTGTAAGAGTACACATCGAAATTGGACCAGATGGCAGAGTAACCGGAGAGGCAGATGTTGAATTTGCTACTCATGAGGACGCAGTGGCTGCTATGTCCAAAGACAAAGCAAATATGCGTAAGTACGACTGTATGTGGCTTCAGGGATAATACAGCACTGCAGTGTAGTGCGTCTGCTGTGGCTGCAATGCCAAAGGCTTTACTGCAGCCTTACTTGCAGTGAGGCCAACTGTGTGTGGGTTTGGTGTGGAATGCTCTCATGGTAAAATTTTCTTCTTCCAGAACACAGATATGTAGAACTCTTCCTGAATTCTACAGCAGGAGGAAGTGGTGGTGCCTATGGCAGTCAAATGATGGGAGCAATGGGTATGTGAAAACAGTCTTAACTGCACTTTTAAACAAGCACTTGATATTTAACGAAGCTGGCTAATTTTATACAGCTCCTGCTTATTCTATGCCTGGCATAAAAACTGAAATTCAACATTCTGTCTTAATCACACAGTCAAGGAATCGGAAGGGGTAGTCCAAGATTGGAACACTAGCACATTGCCAGGTATATAAACCTTTTGGGAATACATTTGAACAATTAATAGGTTGAACAAGCTGTGGTGCTGAATGTGGTCTGCATGGTGGGATGAGTGGCTCCTGGGTGTGTGGTGGTGGGGAGGGAAGTGGGAGATGCCTGTTCTTCTATCCTCCTTCCCCCTCCCTTTTTTTGGAGACCAGAACATAGTCTGGTGATGGAGGATGTATCTGTTGCATGTGACCTGCCTGCCATTCAAGCCTGGTCTGGTGGTGGTGGAAAATCTATTTGGAATTTGGAGAAACTGTCTGAATTGCTCTAGTAAACTCCAGAATTGTTTGAAAATCTAAAATGTGTGTTTGCAACACAAGTCTAAAGCCACTTCTGTGTCTGTAAAGCAGATACCCTTCTTGATACCTGACTTGTCTGGTTTCTTAGAGGCTGCTGTGGTGGTTGGTTTTTGGGGGTTTTCTTTCTCGAGGGTGGTGGGGTGGGGGTGTGTGTGTGAGAAGATACGCTGCTGCTTTTATAGTATCATGATTGCAAAATGTTGGAAGTCTAATGCTGATACTTGAACTACAGAAGGGTTTTGTGGGAGTATAGACAAGTGATGAGGTGAGGAGCAGTAGTTGCAGGCTTCAGTGGAGGTCTCCTGTAACGCTGCTGCAGTGTGCAGCCAGTCTGGAACAGCGGTGCCTCTGTCAGGAGTGCAGACAAACGAGTGACTCCGGTTAACGAGCTGGCATGCCTCCTGCAGGGGTGGGTGCTGTGGTGGGTGGCACTCTTCTGTGAGGTTGCTTAAAGCCAAGTTTAAGTCTCTTTGAGGTGTGCTTTATATACAATAGCAGATTGATCCTGCTATGTGTAGGCCATAGAAACTGCAGAAGTAAACCCTTACAGCAGGTGCTTGAGCATCACAAGCACTTGCTGTAATTCTTGAAGTTCTTGTTGCCACTTTGATTGTAGAATGTCTTTAGAAACCTGATCGCTTTCTTTGAGCTTGTTACCTTACACGCTTAGGAACTGGGTGAGAGCTAGCTAGTGCCAGAGTACAGGGGCTGTTAGTTAGGTTAGGATTTGTTGAGAATGAGCAGACTTTCTGACAGGCAAGCTCTTAACATTTTTTTATCCTTAACTTGAAAGGAAGCCAATCCAGTTACGGTGGTCCAGCTAACCAGCAGTTGAGTGGGGGTTATGGAGGAGGATATGGTGGTCAAAGCAGCATGAGTGGATATGGTAAGAGCATTTCTTCACTGGTTTTTAGGTGGGCTAAGTGCGGCTGGCTTAGCATGCCTTAGGGTGCTATTCACTGGTGTGGGAGGGCCATGGTACAGACTGGGCAGCACAAGCCCTGAAAGCTGGAGACTTGGCTGTTGTGAATTTTAGAACTAATGGAGAACTGGTGGGGACAACTAATGGAGAACTGGAGGGGAATGGATTTGAAACAAGAACTGGGAGCTGAGGGGGGGAAATGTGGGAAATTTGTTCTGATAAGGGGTAGGAAATGCCAGTCTGCAGACTTGCATTACTCTGACTTCTTATCATCTCAGTATGGAAGCTGGAGACCAGCCTGGTTTAAATACATGAGTACAAGGGGATGGTATGTGGGAGGCTGGGTGTTCTCTGCTTCTGCAGAACTGTGGTAGAAAGCACTGACTTCAAAAGGAGGGCAGGACAGAGCTGGCTCTTTCATTGAGCAACCAAGAAACTTAACTCTGGGTGTGGAGCTATAAACTGACACTCTGCAGTATTGGGCACAGTAGATGGTGTTTACGAGCTGGCCCAGCAAGGACAGGCGTTGGGGGAGTGATGCTTCGCGTCGGCCTGACCCGGCTGTGAACCTGCTGTCGGTTTTCCCCCTCAGACCCCGGGAGCCAGGGCGCCATGAACAGCAGCTACTACAGCAGCGGGAACCGGGCGTCCATGGGAGTCAACGGCATGGGCGGCATGTCCAACATGTCCAACATGAGTGGTGGCTGGGGAATGTAACCAATCGCTGACTTTTGGTCAAATCTTTTTTAAAAAACGAAAAAACAAAAAACTAAGTTTAACAGTTTTGCAATACAAGCTTGTGATTTATGCTTTACTGTAAGTGAATTCAGGATTGTTATTTTAAAACCTTTCAGGTTCAGTATTTTTGAACATAAGAAATGAACATTCATCTAGGATGTAATAACCAAGTTGAGTAAAGACTATAACTGTTAAACAATTTTGAGCGTTTCTCAAGTTAGTTTTGTTGTAGGAGTGTATTTAAGCAGTAAGCGTATTTAGGTTAAAGCTGTTCGAATTATGTTAAATGTTGCTCTTATACCATATTACATCCAACACTGTTTTGAATACGTGTTGAAAGAGACATGCTTTTTTGTAAAGAAACAATATAGGAGCTGTGTCTGAAATTCAAAGTGAACATTTGGCATGTTAGTTCTAGTTTATTTCTTTTAATATCCTGTAAGGCACGTTAAAGCTTTTTTTTTTTAAGTTAATGGGGGAAACGTGTTGAGACGCAATACGGCTACTTTAGGATTTTGGTCTTGGTGTTCGTATAAAATTCTGAGGCCTTGATTTAATCTTTCATTGTATCGTGATTTCCTTTTTAGGTGTATTGCGCTAAGTGAAACTTGTTAAATAAATCTTCCTTTTAAAAACTGGAACTCATTTCTTCTTGACCGCCAGCTTCTGTGGTGTAGCTACACCTGCAGAAGTGCTACTGTGCTCCTCTGTCCTTGGTGATCCTATACTCTAATCAGCTGCTCATTACTCTTAATGAGCTGGCCTTGTGGGATGTTGGAGTGACAATTGTTTCTCAGCCATGGGGGGGTTAGTGAAGAAAACCAGCACCTGCTGCAGGTCCTGAATGTGCTGTGGTTCAAAGCAGCCCAAGGCTGTGACAGGCCCTGGCCTGCCCAGAGCTGCCTGCTTGCCACAGGGGCTGAGAGGCTATTCTGTACTCATAGGGTTCTTCTTTGGCTCCAAATGCATCCATGGACTTGGCAGTTTAGTGCGACTGTGTTTCAATAAATTCAACTTGTCAAATATCATGCTTTAAAGATGTGGTTTATGAGCAACTTAGTTACAGCTTTGAGCACTGGAATGTCCCCTGGAATAATACGGGATCTACTTCCATGCACTTGCCATAGTGTCTTTATTTGCCCTTTCTACAGCAAAGAAAAGACCATCTTATTCTGCAGCAGTAGAGCTGGGGGGGTTAAGTGCTAAGCACTTTGTACTGTGGCCATTGTTGTCTGTCCTATTAAAAACCTGCTCACTTATGGGATGCTGACTGCAGTTGCACAGCACAGGTGGAGCAGGCTTGGTGCCAGAGCCCAGCAATACAGACTTCCCCTGCTCAGCTTGGGGGGGAACTAAAGAGCCACATGGCTGAGCACCCTGGTTTGTGCTGTTCTGAATGAAGCCTTTGAAAGAAACAGCCTGTGCACAACTGCTCACTTAGCCAAAGAGCTGTTCTGCATTGTAGGGCACTGGCTCAGTGCTGCTGGGGACAGCACTGCCTTCAGCTGGCCTCCATTATCACTGGTGTGACTGACGGCTGCAACCCTGGCACACAGCATCAGCAGAGCTGCTGATCCATTAAGAGCACGTATTGCAAACTGCTTCTGAACTGTCAGGCCGCAGCCCTGCGAGCAGCCTTGCTCAGGCTTGAGAAAACCACATCATCAGGCAGAGATGTGCAGAAGTCAGTAACACCCATGCTGGTTAAGGCAGCTAACCTGAGCAACAGCCCCACTGTGTCCCAGGGTTGGTCACAGCAAGCTGGAGGCACTGCCTGCTTGTCTCCAGGGAAGCACAGCAGCACTTTGTTACCTCTGCAGAGCACTGGCTGAATCTGGCACCCTCCAGGCGAATACCATGAGCACACACATGTCAGCCAGTTACTCCAGATGTGTTTCTCTAGCTTCAGCCCTCAACATGCATGCAGTACAAGAACATTCTTTTCTGGGATCCGTGACTGACAGCTGTTAAAAATCAGAACTTCAGTGTTGCTTTCAGTTTTTGCAAAAGGCTTTATTGTGTAACTACATACATATTGTGGTCACAGCGACTTTCAGAACAAGTACAAGGTGTAGTTTTTGACTCTGCAGTGAACTGAAGGCACATTCATTGACATCATAAAGCTCTTTCTATAGACAATTCATAAATTGACATTTCTTCTCTGTGCTTAGAGCAAATACAAAACTGTACACTAGCCCATGAAACAGACAGGAGCACCTACAGTGAAGATATAGAGAGGAACTGAAGTTAATGTGCAGAAAGACAGCAACATCTAGAGGGATCAAGTAAATGTAGAAATGCCATATACAAATTTTAATACAAATATCTATAAAAATCAGAAAAGTAAATTTGCAGTTTAGTTTCAAATAGAACTTTAACGGAAATTACAGTTGATTTAATTTTTTTAATTATTCCAGTTGGAGAAACATTAGCTTGCATAATCCCTACAAATTATTTTACACTGCTCTGTCTTACAGTGGAAAATACTAGAGACCAGACAGTCTGCTGCACAGAAGATGCCTGGAATCCAGAATTAAAAAAATAATGGCTACTTTTCCAATGTTAAAGTGGTCCTGTCGAGGTTCCGAAAGCCTTAGGAGGAATTAGACGAACACCGCTGAAGGAGTAAAGTGTGACAAGTATCGCAGACACGGACAGGTTTAGGATACGATGGCAGTGCAAGTTCATTACTGGAACAAGTGTTGCAGAAGATGTCCCCACAGTTTCTGCAGTGATGCTACAAACAGAGAGGTAGAATAAGCACAGCTGCCTAAAACCCGAGTGTCGTGAGGAGATAAATCAGACCTTACAAATACTTTTGGAGTCCACTGACATCACCCTCCACTTCCACAGGCCCAACCCCACCAGCAGCACTTCCTCCTGCGCAGAGGACTGAGCCTGAGGCGGTGTGAGACCTGCACAGCCCAGCTTCCCTCCATGACCAGGAGCTGCTCGCTCGCCCTGGCTCACAGGCGGAGCAGGCCTGGCCAGGAGCCGGAGAAGCCGCTCTGCTGCCATTTTGCAGCGCTCTGGCACACCCTGTGTGGATCACCACGCGGCTGGGCCCCGGCTTTCAGGCAAGCACACAGAGGCCCAGCTCTACGCAGAGGAAATCTGGTGCCTGGGCTGCCAGGAGCCCCGTGCAGGCACACCGAGCCATCCCAAATCACAGAGCAGGACCCTGGCAGCAGTCCCCTGCGACTGAAAGGCACCAAGCATGGCCTGTCAGCACCAGTCCATACAGTTCAACAGGGAAAGGAGATGAACCACAGCACGAGAGAGCACAGCCCACAACAGCTCCCTACCAAGGAAAGGGCCCGAGCAAAGAACACTATTTTTAGGACAGGAAATACCAGGTTGCTTCTCTGTGTAGTTATCATGACAACAAGATCTGGAATTGAAGCAGCATCAGTTTTCCCTAGCAAACTAGACAACAGCACAATTTTTGTTTTCCGTGACAAAAGGAAAAAAATAATCCACTGAACAACACTACCTTCCTTCTTGAGATAGAGAACTCCTTTTCACATTGCTTGCAGTGTGTTGCTTCATCATCCTTCAGCCAGGTATGACCCTAGAAAATTAGAATGAAAACCTCACTGTAGATACAAATGAATTTATAAAATAAAATTCAAAGGCAGTTCACCAACGTTATTGGTGTTTTTCACAAGCCATCTTTTAAAGTAGGATAACCATGGTGAAATTTAAAGGTGTTTGTTAAATGAAATGCATATGTTTAGTCAAAATATCCATGAGACATAGAGTACCTTAAGCGCTTTATTTACTTCTTTAATATCTTCCATCTTCAACTTCGATCTGGGAAAAAAAAAATAAAATTCCCTCTGCATGACTTTACATTTAGTTGTGTTCAATTTTACCTGCCATTCCACTGTCCAGCCACTGAATCTAACCTCAATTCTTCAGTCAGCTCCCTGTTACAACTCTGAACCCCTCGGTATCACCGGGAAGTGCTGTCACCTTGGGGTTTGCCCCTTTTCAGTATTTTCAGAAGAATGGGGGAAAAGCACAGTTCCACTGTAAGAACTAAGCATTTACTGTATTGTTTCCTATCTCAGCCAGCTTACTCATGCAAGGATCTTCCTGCACTTTTATTTCATGGCTGTTTAGTTTCCCATGTATAGTAATTGCCTCCTAAAAGTCTCAAGTTTATTGATTTCTGTGACTGGATGTGTTCTAAAATTATTTGTGTTGTTTGGATACTCCAGGTTACATCACTCAGAGGTCAGTTCCTAGAACTTACTGGCTGAGATGAAGTCCCATTTCTTGAAGAGCTTGCTCCTGCTCCTCACAGACTTTCTCTAACTGCTGCTTCTCATCTTGCAGTTTTCTCAGTTCCTATAAAATTAAGCACAAATTCAAGTTTTGTTGTGTGCTAAGTTTGATCGATAATCTAGATCAGACAGTCTATTCAAACTACCCAAGCAGTTCACAAGAATGAGCTCCTTTACAAAGCTACCTGTTTCTAAGGCTTGATTTTTAGAATTACATGGGTGAACTACCCATGGATTCTTGTAGAGCACAAACAATGAAATCATTTAACCATATTTACCAGAAGGACAGCAAGATTTTCAGGCTTTAAACATCCTTGAGTATATCTGGAATGCCCACACATGAGCATATAGGCAGATACTGGTGTACAACTGTGCCTTCAAAATCTAAACTGCTTGATACACAGGAGCAAATTCTCCTTAGATTAACAAGAATGTTCACGCTTAGAAAGTAAATTGCATTCAGTTGTTTTGAACACTTGAAAAGGTGTTCTTGTTTTATTACATACAGTTGAAAGACCTCACACTGTCACCGAAAACTCTGAACTTGCCATTTCCTACCTGAGCAGGGGTATTTCACCATGGGACAGCTGATGAGCTTTTTGTCCCCAGCTATCCCACCTCAGCTTCAGCTGCTGACTGACGAGCGGCTCAGACGCTCGCGTGGCTAAGGCAGGGCAGAGAGCAAACAACATCCTCAGCCACCTCTAGCTGAGCTGTTTTCATCGCATCAGCCCTGTACTGGCGTTTCATCTGCAGTCTTGTGTTATGTCAGCCAAGCTTTTGAAACCACTCGGAGGAGAGTGGTATAGAAGAAATACTCTATTACAGATGCAAACTTTGCACTGATTCTAAGTCAGCTGTAATCCTGAACACTGGGCATGTTTGCACCGTGCATACCTTTTTCAGTCCTTCCATTTGTTGCAATTCTGTTTTAAGCAGAGTGGTAGCATCCTTCTCTTGGTGTAGTTCTCTTTGCAAAGTTTGTCTCTGTTCCTTTTCGGATTTTAACTCCTTTTCCAGAGTTGAGCTATTTAAAAAGAATTAATTCTAAGAAACCCTATAGCAGAAAAATATCCTATAGCACTTAAGGATAGCAACAGTATGAGAAAAAGAAACCTTGTCCAAAAGAGGGCAAAAACTAGAGTGGTGTTCTGGGAAAGGAAAGAACTGGGATGTTATGATGGCAGCAGACATCAAAAACTGTATTAGCATTTTCAGGTCACAGAAAACAAGCTGCAATGAATGGCTAGGAAAAAAAAAAAAAAACCAACGAACAGAAAACCAAAACCAATCTCCACAAGTACATATTTGACTACCTGTGTTTAAACAGCCATGTTTAAAAATGACACTCTACTCTGAAGTCTGAACAGTGAAAGAAGCATTTTCTATAGGTATCAGAAATCTCTAGAAGATTAACATTCCCTAAGAACACCAGGATGCTCCCCAACCCCCAAACCCCTCCAAAAACTCCAATCCATTTGGATGACAGTCATTTATATGCTCAGCCTACAAGCATGACCGTATCTATCTGCTGATTTACTAAAAAAGCAATTGAAAGCTCTATTGCTAGTCAGAATGATCAGATTTCTACTGGCACTCTGTGCTCTAAATTGTTCTGGAAAAAAAACATTTCAAAATCCTCATGCTAACTGTTCACTACACAGAAGTGCTGTGCTTTGCTAGATCTTGCATACTTCTGTCAATACTTGCTGAACCCAGTATAATTCAAACCTACCCCTCTTTAGACCTTAGCATGAAAGGAGTAGAAAGCACTTCTGAAAGAAATGGCAGAAGGGAAAAAGAAAACCCGATCAGATTAAATACCATTTGCTGTCCAGTTGGGACATCTGTTGCCGACAAGTGTCAAGCCTGCCAGCAAGCTCTTGCTTCATCTTGTTGCATCTTTCTTCCGCAGCCTGCCTTGCCTTTTCTGCATGCTGCAATCTACAAAGTAAGGAACATGTACATTTGTTGTCAATTCACATACTCCTTACCTACACCCTCTCATTCTGTTCTTTTAGATTTACCATACAGATCTTTATAAAAGCTTGAACTGAAAATGCTAGTGGAGAAGAAAAATACTTTTGAAAGCAACTGTTTCTGCAAAAAAACCCCAAAAGCGAGAGTCATACCTGTTCTTAAACTAAAGTCAACATGTTTTTAAACAGCCGGCCTACGGAAAGAGCTATGGTTTTCGAATGGGTCAATTACAGGCATGTTTGCTTGGGAAAAGAGAACAGGCAATCGCAGAGGGTGATAAGGAGAAGAAAGGAAAAAGAATGCCATGTTGGCAGGCATGCCCAAATGTCTATAGGAGGTGTATGGAAGGTCATCCTATAAAGGTTCCAGTTGGAAACTTTCTACTGACTTCAGCATTGACTTTTTGAGCTTGTAATTATTACCTCTCTTCCATTTGTTTCATAGAGGACATCATCTCATTTGTTTTTCCTTCAAAAGACGATATTGCTTCTGTTTTCTGTTGTAATGAACACTCTGCATTCTGTAGGAATAAGTGAATAGATATTCCAGGTAATATATTTTAGTTTTCTAAAGCACAAAGTGTTAGTGTTTAATGAAAGTCTGCTACTAGATAAAGAATGTTTAGCTTGTTACAGGCCACGCCTGCTAACTGGAATGTACAACAAAATGCTGATAATGCCAGAGCAGACAGTCCTCAACTTGTTTTGTTAAGAGCCCAGGAAAACAACTTAATTGTTCTAAGTTTTGACCTATGAGATCAGCTACAAGCCAAAAATCTTCCCTTTAGAAATGAGCTTGAAGAAATAAATTATCAGATTAAATTGACAGAATGAGAATATAAATTATGATTTGAATTTACCAACTGCACTCAGTGGGCATGGAACCAGGAAGCCAAAGAAAATACAAAATAAACACTGCTTTTGAAAGCAAAGGCATACCTCAGCACTGGGGTTTCACTGCCCATTGCCTTGCAAGTTTCTGTGCATCTGTGAAGGAGGCAAAGGCCTGGATAAAGCCTGAACAGGCATCAGGAAACAGTCCATCAAAATTGAGAGAAATCCCCTCTGGATTTATGGCACCAGTTATGAGAGGGGAAATCTAGTTAAACTCTTGTTTCATTCATGGAGACAAGCTCTGTATATTTTGTGTGAACACTGCTACTCCATCACTTCCTTGTAGAAATGCCTATCAGTATATTTTTGTCCAATTGAAAAAAACCAAGAGAAAACACCACCACCCATCCAAACAATAACAAAAAACACAAAAACATCCCCAAACCCCTGCAACAGATGTGACACAAAAGATGGAGAAAGTAAACTCTAAAAACTGCCAGGGTAAGGAAAAGACTGAGGAAGGAAGAGAGGCCCAGAAAGCGAAGTGTTTTTCATTTTACTTCTCTAACCATCTTACATCTGCAGAGCCAGGTCTTAATGCTAAAGGGGGTGTAACAAAATACCTAAACCAATCCAACAACTTTTTGGTAGCTCCAGAGGCCAGCCTGACCACAGACCTCCTCCCTCCCCAAATCCAGTGTTGCCTTCCCACTGGCTGTAGCACTCAGCTGACCATCTGGGTACAGACTACAGCAGATAGACAAAAATAACCGATAGTTTTCTATTGGTTTAGAGCAGCTTACTGTCTGTTTCTACAGTAAACAGTGTTAAATGTGGTGCAGGTGAAAGGCGAGACAGCACAGATGGGAAGGAGAAGCAAGACAGTTCTTGGTTGCAGTAAGTAATTTTTTTGAAGACTAATCATTCAGTGGTTAAAACAAAGGACCCTTGCGAACACCTTCTTCCCCCTGAGGGCTCTCCATTTGTCTCAGCATTTCCTGGATGATCCTATGGCACACTATGCAGCATACTCAAGGAAACCCCCTTTCTTTCCAAACATACCCAGTATAATACCAATAATGAAGCATAATAAAAAAATTAAACAGTTTAAAAATAGATATTCTTAAGAAAATTGTTGCATCTAAGCATTAATTCAGATGCATATAAGTGCATATGCATCTCCAATGCACAATTAATGTGTAAGAGACCACCACTACTGCTGTTCTTTCTATTCTCCACTATGCACATACCTGAGATTTGTGGAACATCTGCAAGTTAATAGCCTTCACTTCTTCTAACTGTTGGCGAAGTGCAACCAAAGTGTCTTGTTTTTCATGAGTATCTTTTTCCAGAAGTTTCATGGCAATTTCCATTTCTGTTTTCATTCCAATCTGTAGCTCCAGCTCTTTCTCTAGTTCCTTACAAAGAGATTTTCTAGTTACTGCTATGTAGTCATATGTCAGGGATAAGCATTTCCAAAACCCATATAACCCCATATACAAACTATATATTACTCTGAGATAATACTGAGCTATGATTTTACAGACGAGTTAGGTCTCAAATAATACATTAACTACTATTTCAGCTCTCCAGATGAGGGCAAGGGTGCAGATCTGCTGGCTGGCATGAAGTGTAGAGCTCAGTGTGTAATTAGCGGCCTGTCAAATGAAGCATTTCTCCTGGCAGCTGGAACTGGGTTGACTTAGAGCCATGGGCTTCGGCAAGGCTGAGCAGCCTCTTCACCAGTCACTAATCAGCAGTTCACTGTGCAAGTGACTGTTGTGCATATACCATGTTTCCTCCATAAAGATAGTTGCCTCTTTTTGTTTTGATCTTGGCCTCTGCTATAATAATGCTGGTAAGTTCTTAAACAGGGAAAGACCTTTTATTTTCAGCATTCCAAAAGCCCTCATTTCCAGTTCTTTACAGACACTATTAAGGACCAATGTCCAGCATCTTGCTTGCAATTCCTTTATGAATTCTGAAGAGATGCAAAAAGTGCACAGCGTACATTTTATATTTGCAATGCTACCTTAAAGTAGGCAGAAGCCTGTATCTTTCATTTCACTTTCTACAGTTAAGTTTCCTTACCAGCCTAATTTTTTTTTCTTCTTTCAACTGCTTCCAAATATCACTGTACATTTCATCAAGACCCTGGCGTGACTGCTTGTAAGTATCCAATTCTACTTTTGTATCCTCTTTTGTTACCTACAAGAAACATTAGCAAAAAAGCCACATAAGATCACAAAGCTATGTATTTAATGTATGCCTTAAGTTCTTGTGTGTAACACAGTATTTCTATGTGCTATTTCAAGTAAAATCCTACTATTTTACAATAAGCTGGCAAATGTTAATAAGCTGACATTTCAAAGAATAGAGTAAAAATAAAAATAAACCATTCTAATATCTTTAATGCTTTCTCCCTTCTGCAAGTATATGTTTAAGTGTGTAGTAAAGAACAGCAAAATCTAATGCCTGTGCATATTATACACAAAAACAGTGATCTACATGGTAGCATGCTAAACTGTGCTTAGCATTCCAGTTCAAAGTGCTTTTGAGAGCACTAACTACAGTTGATCAAAAGAGATCACTTATTTTAAGGATCCTCATAATCTTTAAATAGGTGTCCCACCTCTACACTTTTTTCACTCCGTTCACGAATTAATTCATTTTGTTGTTTTAACTGCTGCTGCTCTTCCTGAAGTGATCCAATTCGGTCAGTTGCTGCTGCAAGCTGTTCACAAAGAGAACATTTCTGTATTTAATCACTGTACGAGCATGCCACATCTGGAGGAATTCTAAAGTTAGTAGCTCAGCCTTTGTAGCAGGTGCACTGCTCACTTCCCCTTTCGGCCCTTTCATTCTCCTCAGAAGCGGCCTGACGCTTTTGCAGCCATACTCACTGTACAACCTACACTGATAAGCCCACCACCATTTGTTCACGTCTGCCTCACGCCCTCATCAATTGTTTTTAAATTTTAACTGTGCAAAGAAATGCATCCTAGCGTAAAAGGCTAAAATCCACCACAGATCTGTGATCTGTGGTATTCATTCTGGTATGAACTAGAAGTCATACAGCAAGTCAGGGCTGACATTCACTGATGGAACCTTATGGCATTTTCAAGCAGAGATACCCCAAAAAGTATTGGAAATTGGACTACACAGATACACTCTGAACTCATATATATAAAAAAACCCCAGTAAAACATCACCACCACAAAACCCAAAACAACCATTATCATGCATGCTGCTGGATTCTATTTCAGTTCCCAGCTAGGAAAGATTTCCTAATTGAAATTGAAATGTGATTCTTTTCCTTCTCTTTCTTCTGAGTTCTGTAACTCACATGACAAATACATACACACACGTATGTGCAGAAGGAAGAGGGACAAATCATGTTGATTACAGTGGTATGATTACTTTTGAGTGGAGACACCATTGCGAGATAAAAAACTTGATTAAGGAAACCCGTCTAACAAATAGGTGCCCAAAAGCATTTTAACAACTAATGTAATGTAGAAGCTTTCCACAGAGCTTTCCCCATGTGCCAACTCATGCCAGTCCTACCAATCCCCCATACTTCATTAGTATCAACTCAAATATTAGGTCTAAGGTATATTCTTACAGAGTTTTGCTTCTGATGGAAAACAGCTATGAGAAATATTTAACAGACCAGACACAAACCTCTTCCTGGAGTTTTGAATTGGTTTTTTCCAAACAGTCTATTTTGTTTTGAAGATCTGCAACTGTGCAACTGCAGCAAGGCAAAGAGATGCATAAAAACAATAAAGCAAGTGCCAGTGTTCAACATTTATTCCAGTCCTCAACCATACTTTTACCCTCTTGCATTTGTTAACAATGAAATATTTTGGTGAGCTGGCAAAAAACTCAGAGGAAGGACAACTGTCCCTCTTAAGCTCTGAGAGGACCATGCATTTCCCTACAGTTGGCAGCCATGTTCTGGCTTAGCTTTTGCAGTCTTAACACCTCTCTTACCCCTCAATAGGGTCAGTGAGGCCTGCTCCTCCCACTGAACAACCTATGGGGGAAGAACAGAGACTCTTCCTCTAAAGAATGAATTTTCAGATGCACTTGTAATAGTTTTCTCTTGAAAAAGTAGCTCCAAAATCTTCTGTTAATATTTAGTAAGTCTCAAAAAAGTCAACTATTACACAGACTTGTTTTCTGCAGTGCATATGCCATCAGAAAAGTAAGATTACAAAATGAAACTAAGACTTTGGGAAATAATCAGAAAAGGCATTTCAATATCAGACAAAAATCTACAAGACTGATAGCAGAGACATTTAAAGCCAAACTGGAAAAGCTAAACAGGACAAGTGTTTATACATTAGAATAGATGAAAATCCCACCTTAGATGTCGGTTAAGTTCTTCCACATAATGCTTCTGGTCAAGGACAGCTGTAATCCCTCCATCTCTAGTTGTAAAAGTGAGAATTTATTGATTGAGAAGAAACTCCTTCATTCTAAAGTGTTAATTTGTAGTACAGTTTTCAGTATAGACTTGCAAACTGAGTTAAAACCTTTTCTCCTTTTCTTATAACAATACTTGTGCCTGAGCTAGACCAGAAGCACTAGGGAGATGAAGCAGCTGTTTAGCTGCTTCTCCTCAGCAGCTAAACAGTTAAGTGCTCTGAAGTGCAGGAAGCACACAAACTAGGAAGTCCCCTCCATTCACTACAGGTCTTCTAGATATGGTGATGCTAAAAGTTGCGGTCTCTAATTCACCTAACATTTCACCTAAAAGGTTTTTTTTTTTTCCCTCTGTAACTGATCTCTCCCACAAAGACAGCTACTTAATTGAGAGTGTTTCTGAAACACTGCTTAAAACCAAAGCAGTGATTTAGTAGTGGCTGACCTGGCAGATCACGTCTCCTAAAACCCAATAAAAACACAACCTAAAATTTTGGGTGCTTTTAATTTGGTTCCAGCTCAAGACACAAACTCTCCACACTGTATTGTTGTTAAAACTACCATGGGCTCAGACTTTGAAAGTTAGTACTTTTGATTAGCTAATAAAATCTACTTTGGATTCTCTTTTTTGGATGATTAAAAGAGTTTAAGATCTCTAGCACTCACGTGCTCGCACAAACTGTATGACAGGTTTGTTCTGCAAAAAACGTACCAATTTAGAATCACTAATTCACCATACATACTGTTTGCCATCACTGTCCTGCGCTTCCTTAAGGTACAAGGAAAAATCAATCACTCCAACCTGAAAAATATATTTAAGACATTAACATACCTTCACAGTGCAATTCTGCATAGCAGCAAGCATTACTTTATATTTAGAAAAAGGTAAACATCTGAAGTTTAAGTTTAGAAAGACAGATAATACCTATACTCTTCCCAGCTGAAACAAACGTACAAGCTAGTGTTTGTCATAAAAGCATCAAAATAACCATATTCAGTGTGCTCAGTTTCTAGCAGTTATTAGTTTTGACAGTATTTCCATAAATCACTACTTAAGGAGATGGATACTTAGGTACTTTTTTTTTTTGATTCAACATGGGAAACAAGACAAGCTTCCACACATGATATTTCTGCCACCCCATCCCCCACCCAAAAAAGCAGAAAAAGAAAAGAGAGCTTAAATCATGCTTTCTAAAAACAAACACAGTATCTTGCGGAGATATGACATTTAAGCAATTCTTTGAGTTCTTATAAAGACATTAATAGTTAGCCATGTTCATAATTTGTAGAACAGGCAGGATAATTTCAACATTACTTTCTGCAATGTTATCTTTTAAAGAACAAAAAGGTTAATAAGAATAAAATTACAGCAACATATATTTTTAATTTACAGCTTAGAAAGAGAGTTAGACTTCTGCAATGCTACTGACCCATTTTGTCAAAGTTTACCTAATTGAAAAGTAAACCAGATTGTCTGAAAGAGGACATGGTCTCAAATTACAAGATACTCACAGTAAATTAAGCACAGATTCATGTAAGGCATTTATTTGTTTGGACCACAAATACCTCAAAACATTCCTTATACTCCTGGGCTGTTTCATTAAAGCAGCAGAGGTATGTGACAACTACCCCTCCACACGCACCCCAAAGCCAAAAGGAAACCACCATTCCCCCTCAAAACAAAAGCTCCCTAGCAGATTGATCTTGACAACGTCTCTCTTGTAATTAGGCTAGTTCATCCAATTTTGATTTATCATAAGACATTCAAATGCCCGCTTATGAAAACAATGGCAAACCCTGGCTGCATAACACATTTAAGAATCCTGGATCCATCTCAGTAAAGTATTTATAGATGTACTTAATTCTACTGGTATCTTATACAGACTGATCTTAGTTAAGCTTTAATCTTCACCTGGGAGTCCAAGTCTTCTCCTTTTAAGCAAAGGTTTGCATCAATAACATTCAGTCCAACTAGCAGACCCACAATGACTGCTCCTTCCTCCTCCATCATCAATGCATCAGGTTCGTAAAATTCACTAGAAGAAATATGGTAAGGCATCACTGCACATCATAACAATTATAATGGTGCTTCCATCACTGAAATCATACAAATAGTAACGTAGTCCTTATAAAACTCCCTCTTTGCTAATTTATTGCATAAGGTGGAAGATGCAGAACTCTCACAGAAAATACTCTACTTGTTCCTCTGTAGGTTCACTGCAAAAACAATGAACAACTTGCTCCTCTGCAGGTTGCAAGAAAAAGCTTAAACTGGTCAATTAATGACCTCTTAGTACAGCAATGCAAGGTTTCAGTGGTTCAGTGAATACAATCTACATATATCTGTTCTGTTACCTTAATAGATGCTTATGGTCCAACAGTACTTTGAGATAATCTGCCAGTTTCTTTTGCATGAGTGCTAGATAAAGCCAAGCCCTTCCTCTTCCTACAGCAGTCCTAAAATGAAAAGTTGCATGTTTTGGTAAAAACAAGAAGGTTTATTAACTAGATTTCTACAATTCAAAATTCTCCCTTTACAAAGCAGCCTCTCCAGAACACAGAAGCATTTGAGTAAATCCCATTGTTTCAGTGAACAGAAAGTATATTGTAAAATCTTCCTAACTTGGAAAGGCATACATATTTTCAACAACCACCATAAGCCAACTATTGATGCATCCTAGCATTAAAACTAGTCTCTTTTCATCATCCTGAATTACCCAAATGAAGTACTACTAGCACATGCACAAAATTAGACAAAGCCATAAAAGTGAGGGAAAGAAGAGGAAAGAGAGTATCTGTGAAGACTCTAGTTATTTTTAGCAAGCTTACGGAAATTTTCAAATGCTAGTTTTTAATCCGACAGCATTGTTTCAGTCAGAAGCACAGAGTATTTTGAGATGTCCTCCTTATCTCTTGGAGAAGTCAATGCCTCCTACATGCCCTATTTTTCTCTTCGGGAACAAGATCTCGTTAAGGAAGGCAAGAGACTACACAAAGGACTCTTTTTTCCAGCACTATAAGTGAAATGCATCATCCCCAACAATCAACTTACTTCAACTCTGGCAGATTTTTAACACTAGTTGCTATATCTGATGCTTCAGGACAAAGTTTTTCCACTAGCTCCAAAGGACCAAAAAACGATTTGTTCTGTCCAATAAAAGTCTTCTTCACTAAAGGGAGTATACAGAGAAGTTTGTGAGGAAAAGTGACAGGCTTCCAACTCCAGAATCACAAATTTTAGTCTACGTTTTACTTTGTCTTACCAGCTCCTAGTACGTCAACAAAAAGGGGGCATTAAAAATACCTTGGCAGTTTAGGAGGCACAAAATACAGGGTATATCAGAAGGTAACCACGTTGTTTTATCCGTAATACTGATCAGCATCATACGGCGTACGTGATTAACGTTAATGTCACACAGAAGTTGAACCGGAGACACCGCCAGACACGACACAGCCTCATTCACCTGCCTCTCCTCAGCGCGGGGGAGCGGGCACCCACCTTTCAGCCCGTGCTTGAGGCAGTGCTCCAGCACCACGAAGAACTGCTGCAGGGGAGGGAAGTCGGAGTCCAGGGTCCGGCCCAGGCTCAGGGCCGACTGGATGAGGATTTTGATACTGAGCTTCATCATGTTCATGAGGTTGGCGCGCTCCTCCATGGCGTGGTACCGCGCACCTGGGCGGGGGGAGACGGGTGGAGAAGGAAAAGCCGGTTTTAGAAAGGCACTCCTCCTGACCCCTCACAGCGCTGACGGGAGCGGTGCCTCCCCGTCTTGGTCTCCATCTTGCGGAGGTGAACGGCTTGAGGAGAGCTGGGTGCTGGACACCGTCTGGGTGAATCCCCCCAACGCGCGGATGGAGAACTGACACCGGGGGAGGAGCGGGGCCGCTGCCTCGGCTCTGCCGCTCCCAGCGCCCGCCGCCCCCGGGGGGACGCGGCACGGCCCCCTCCCCCGGGCCCGCCGCGGCAGGGCCCTACCTGGGCGGGGGGGCGCGGCGCTGGAGGGCAGCCCCCCACCGCGGGCTGAGGCGACCCCTCCCCACCCGCGTTACCACGGCAACAGCACACGCGCCACCCCCGCCGCCGGGAACTCTCGCGAGACCGAGCGCGGCGAGGGCGGGCCGCGCCAGGCGCCATTTTAGAAAGAGTGTCTGCTGTGTGGCCCCGCTAACGCCGAGGGAGGCGAGCGCCCTTCGCCAGCGCCTCCCCGCCACGGCGGGACAGGCCCTCCTCCTTCGAACCTGAAGGAGGGTGAGGCAAAAACCAGGCTGCCAGCTACCGCTTTTTGTCCAGTCAACAACAGGTTCTGACAGAGGCTGCCAACCGCAGACCAATGGCCTCCTAAATCATCTTTTGAGCCAACGCTGTGGCGTTAGGAGATTCCTGCTGTCACAAGTGGATCAAACAGGGTCATTCTCCCTTGCAGAAATTGCAGTTGCAGAAGACCAAGTCAAAAAGGTAGTCAGTCACAAGCAAGATTTTTAATGCATCCTAACACCATGCAAAAGTCTCTTTGGGTACTAATTTTCATTATTACCTTCCTTTTTGTGCACATAATTACAACAAACAAAAGTCTTCCCGTATCAGAAGAGTGAGAACAGGGAGTCATTCTAATCAATTGATCTTAAGAATCACAAAGCACACGAAGTCCTGTCTTCTCAGTAGCCTATTGTATCAATGACTATAGTCAATGTAATGGATGCCTCAAAATTGCACATAATGTCTTGCGATGAGACTGAGAATTAAAAGGGCTGTAATATTCTGAATTTTGATGTCGATATTGTCAGGTTACACAGGAGCAACACAAAAAAACATGACTGCAGGAACAGAAAATCAGTGACTTTTTTTGGCTATTGGGGTGTTTCAGTACCAATACCAACTTATTTTGATGGTTTCCTGAATTTGAATTTTTACTTTATCAGGAATACTTTGTTTGTAAGCCTTGCTAAAGATACGCATATTGTATTATCCACAAAAAAAAAAAAAAAAAAAAAAAAATTAATACTGTGGATGAAATGTTCTTTACGAGCACAAATTTAAATTGAACAGTGTCTTAATAAGGGATTGTATTAAATAATTACTTGAACAATATCTTTTAGACTGTTGCAAGTTTACACAGTCAAGTACATCTTTTGCAAAACTGTGTACAAGTTGGTACATGCAAAATAGACAGGTATTGAGAAACGTTACCAAAGCCAAGCCTCAAAGATAAGGAATCAGGTTACCTAAGTGCAAAAGATCACAGACATTATGCAGCAATCTTTAAGAATGCAGTCACACAGTCTCACATCTCATTCAATTCAACAGATTTGTTTTAACATCTTTTTGAAGCCCCATGCCTTGTTTACTGTAATTATTCAGCACACTTTGAAGTCAGAAAACACTGAAGCATGAAGAAAAGCTAACAGTTCTCCATCTCTTGGCCTTTCAAGACTGCAAGTCTTTCTTGATTTGTATTCAGTAGATTTGTAGCTCCTGGCCTTCTCTGCAAGGCAGGACACAGTTTCTTCAATGGCAGCGACTGGCTTTATGATGTGCCTTTCTATATGCCCAACTGACTGCATAGTGTGCGTGCAGCACAGTTTACATGGGATCAACAGATCTGAAGTAGCAGATAGAGGTTACAAAATCTCTGGAAAAAGATGGCAGCAGGGAACAAGTTGCTAGTTTTCCACAAGTGGTGTTGCAGGCTTCAGCTTATTTCTTAAAAATACCTGCTTTAAATGGAATTTATAGTGCTTGGTCAAACGTAATAATGAATAGGTAGAATAGGTGATTTAGTGCCTGTTCACATTTCATATCTAAGTTATGAACATATTTTTCTTACAGAATTTTCCATAAAACTCATCAACATGTTATCCAAATACTTTGAACAATTTGGGGAGGTAGTGTTGTTTTCCCTTACTTTACAGATGATAAGCTGAAAGATAATGGTAAAGTTCCATGAAGAGAACATTTTATTGCCCACCAGGTGCTCAAGATGGGCATCCAGGAAACAAATCTGTGAGAAGTTTGGTGTGAGACTTACAGATGCAGGGAAAGACAAGAATCTAGGTTTTTTCAGGACAGAATTAATCTCAAACTCTGACTAGGCAACATTGAGGATTTTTTACAAATAAATAAAAAGTCCATCAGCAGTAACTTCGCCATGCAGTCACAATTCATCCCCACAGAACTCCAGCTTGAATACTTAGTATTATTAAAACCAAAAAGGTCAGCACCAGTTAGCAGAACTAAGCTCTGTTGCTCCAAAACCATTAGGTGCTAGTCTGAGAGCCTGGAGTGCAAGACTCCAGGCCCAAGCACTGCTACATTTGAACGTTTTTGTTCCCATGTTATGACTATCACCGAGATTTAATTTCCACATGAATTCAACTAAAAGCCCTTTTACAATTCAGTTCTGAGACCTGTTCCGTTAATTTGTATGGTTGCTATATCCACAAGTACAGATGTTTAATAAAGCAAGCTGTGGTTAAATAGAAGCCATTTTTAGCATAGTTAAAAAGTAATTTATAACAAATCTATACCTTAGTTCACTTGTCCACTTTCTGACATGAAAGCTATACAAGAAGTACAGTATAGTTCCTTCTCTGAACGAGCACACCTAGGAAGGATAACGAATTGACTAGATCACTTGGGAGTGCAGGCAGGCTGCTGCTGCCGTGAACTTTAAGGGAGAAAAGGGATCAAATTAAAGCCTACGGCACAAAACTAAAGTAAATTTCCCAAATGTATTAAGAGTTTAGGATTCTTCTGATTATAATAAACTTTAAGTTCTACATCCGTGTTGTTTGTATAACTTCGCTTAAATAAAAACCTGCAACATCAGATTTTAAAAAATAAATTCAGTCATAACTGTGCATCACTGACGCTGATCAACAGCACTTACGGGAGCAAACTTATTTGTGCACCATAAAAGCAAGTTTACTAAATAAACATAACCATACTTGTTTTTGCTGTGCTGTCATTGCTGACGGGTTTGGATATGAATCCTACCAAAGATGCAGACTTCAGAGCGTTGCCATAGCTCAGCGCTAAGTTTTCCGAGGCTTTCTTGGCCAGCGACAAGATAGGAGCAGACCACCTGGCTTCTTCCGTTTTCTCTTTTTCCTCGCTTTTCAACTCAGTGGCGTTGGGAATCTGTTTTTTGTCAATGATCTCGAAGTCGTCTTTTATTTCCGCGGCAGATGCGGTGCAACTCTCCCCTTCAGCCATCTTTAACGTGTCATATGACACTAGTCATGAGCAATCGAGTCGGCAGCCCCACGTCCGCCCTCCCTCCCTGCCTCCCTCCCTGCCTGCCTCCCTGCCTCCCTCCCTCCCTCCCTCCCTGCCTCCCTGCCTGCCTGCCTGCCCGCCCGCAGGTGCCGGAGAGCCAAGAGAACGATTTTAAAGCAGCTGCATGCATAAGCAGCACTGTAAGACAAGCCTTTCCAGAACGGAGCAGTTTGCCTGATGTTCTGAGTTGAAGAGTCAGGGTGTGGGGGGAAGACGAAGAAAGAGTTTACTTTTGAACGAGTTCTGAAAGTCACAAAAATAACTTTATAGGTTTTTATTGCTGTGTTCCTAAACACAATTTTCAATTAGAAAATGTATAGTACCTTTTGAAATCCTGGGTTTATGCAGTTATGACAAAGAGGTCTTTACTCTGCCTATAATTCAAGTCATCGTAACTTGATTAAAATGGTGGATTGGTATGACAAGTTCACTGTTGTGAAAAGTGCTTGCTCGCATCACTGCCGTTACAAAATAACTGTAGTCAGTAAGGCTACTTCATTAATGTATTTGGGCTCTGTTTGCTGGAAAAGATTTATCAAGAAGGGGAACAGAAATTACCTAGTATGAAAATTTGACCTTACTGTGTCTCTCAAATATTGATGTAGTCTACTAATGCATGTCTTATTATCCATTTTTCCATCCAGAAACTCTATGTGCTTGAGATACATCACTTACTCAGTCATGAGATGGTAGATGCTGCACATTAGCTTTTTTGCTACATAGAGGAAAGGTTTTGTTCTTAAAAAATGTGGGAAGGAGGAGGGAATAGGAGAGTTGAAGATTAATTTCAGTAGTCTTGCAGCAAAATAAATCTTCGAGTCTGTATCTTAGTTGTTCTACTGTAAGATACTTTAAGATTCATTCCATCCTCTTGGCTTCTCAAACACTGAAAATTTAACAACTTTTGTTCCACAAAGCACAGGGAAACTCTTATATTTTTGTTGAGAATTCAGAGATCAGCAGCCTCTTATTCACCCATGATTCATATGAGCTAAGTATAGGCTTTAAGCTACTTTTGCTAAAAGGCTATAGAGGTAAGTTTTATTTCATCTTGAGGTCTTCAGCAGTATTTGGCTGTGTTTATAAGGAAGTAGTTTCTAATAGCTTTGTAGGTTTCTATCTTGCAGTTGACTATATGAATATGCCTCTGTTTGACTTGAGTAAGACTTGATACTGATTTTCTGCTTTTTACTATCCCCCCAATATTAGTCAGGGCAATGTTGGCTAGAGAAGCAAAGCCGAATTCTAAGCATTGAAATAACTTTTCTTTTTCAATATATCTGAAGAATAGGGCATAAAAGTTTTGTGACTGTGAAAATAAGAGCAAACCAGGACTCCTATTTACCTCTCAGTATGTTGCTACCAGAAGGTAATGGATGCATCAGACTCCCCTTTACAGCCTTACAATTAGCTGTTTTGTAAAAATTTTAAGTGAAACTACCACTTAGCCTGCAAATATCTTTTCTTATGTTACTATTAAAGAAACATTTGATCATTTAATTTCAGGTGTCTGCTGAGATCAAATAGGAAACTTTATACTGTGCATAAGAAATTTGCTAAAATTTTTTTGCTACACAGCCATATGATTTAGTTACGCTTCACTTATTACTATTTGGTCAAAATTACTTAAATGTTATGAAGTCAGCCACTGAATGCATTAAGTGCCCTCTTTCCTCACACTTCTTTTTTTAAAGCAAGTAAGAAGTCTTGTAACATTGTAAGTAAGCCCTAAGTTAAAGAGGTTTGTTTTGTTTACAATTTCCTAAGCAGTCATTTGGGGCAGCCAAGGAGAATGTAGTTTATATAGAATACAGCTTTAAGCACATTAAAAAAAAAAAGGAAAAAAAACCCGTGGTGTTACTTCGGTTTTGATTCACAGCTTTATCACGGAAGGGCACTATGCATGAATAACACTATTCACTTTTAGCTTTGAGAGTGGGCTTATTTTTACTTCTGTCTTCTGCAGATGATGATATTTCACCACTGCAGTCTCTTTACAGACCACTAGTCCAGCTCTTGCTACTCATGTGAAGATAAACAGTGTTTTCTTTTGAAAGCCTGTTATGTGGCTTGTCTAGGTCTACCAGAGTACCTAAACGTCAATTCTGTGTAATCACAAAAGTAGAATTTTTCAGAATTAAAATTGTTAGGGCTCACTGAAAAGTTAGTCAGGGAACTAAGTGACTCACTACTTTTTGCTTTTCCTAACCATAGAAATCAACAAGATACTTCTAAAGAGAAAGTATCATTATGAAGCTGTCTGACCTAAGTGAAATTCAGTTCCTTTTTTATGCAGATCTTGCATGGCCTTGCTTAGTTTTACACCACCCCCCCCCCGCCCCCCGTCATCTTAAGAGAGGGGGGGAAAAAAAAAATCACATTTGAAATATTTAAATAATGGTGAGTGAGTTCAAAGTATAGAAAAAGATTATTCCTGAAGGATTCCTATTTTAATCAGGAAACTGTACATTTCAGACAAAAGTCTGGCTAGCCAAGATGGAAGATAGTTAATTTTAGAGTAGAAGAAGCTATATTATTTGTGTTCAGTGATATTGAAAGGAATATTAATTTTCATGCAACGATACTTAGCAAGACAGTTTATTTGGTTAATTCCTCTTTATCTCAGATTTAGTGTTTTTTGGGGTAATGTTTTAAGAAACTTTTTTGCCATTTAACATTACAAGTGAATCACACACTTAAATATTTAAAATTGGCAAAAATGCCACTGTATGCTAAAGGGTGAACTTTCATGATTAGTTGTCAGTTTACATTCCTACAAGATCTTCAATCAGCAAAACAGATTACGTTATGAATGAGCTAGCCAAGTTCTTGTCCTTTAAAAGGCTAATAGTAATAAATACCAAGTGTAGCTGTAGTTGGAATAACATAAAAAATAAACCCCTACTGTATTGTGTGTTTAACAGCATATTATAGAAAATTCACAGAGCAATACAAATCACAGTATTTAGCGAGAATAATTCAGTGATTGCTGAGTAGAGCTGGAGCCTCCAAGTTCTGAGCAATGACCTTGTGGCAATGAGGGCAATAAGCTATACATGTATGTAGTGCAGCTATCAAAAGTCATCTTCCAGTGATTACAGCGGTGTCAAATACCAATAAAAGGTTCCCTGCTCATGTTGTACTATTCCATCCCTCCCCATTCCTCAAACCCTTAAATCATTCTTCCCCTTGTGCACTGAGGTAAGCAAATGCCAGTTGAGGAAAAACAGTATTAGGAAATGATAACATGTTTCCTTTAGGAAGTCATCCAAAAGAAAACCCAAACCAAAAGCAACCCCTCAAAAAATTCCACAGCAGTGAATAAATTCCCCCATTATAACAGTGATTAAGTTACTAGAGACATCAGTTTCAGCTGTTGTTCTACCTCTAGTGCAGCTAATTAGCTTTCCAATCACTTCCAATCAAAAAGTGATTTTTTAAAAAAGATTATTTCCAGTTGTGTCATCACACCTGTATTGAATCAAAGCAATCAAAATTTTTTTTTTAACAAAAACACTTTATGCTCCCTGATCCCAATGTACCAGCTAGTGCCATCCTTGAAAAAAATCCTTGTTACTACTGAAAGAATCAGCTGTTTGAAACTCATTTCAAAGGTCATTAGAGTCTGTGAGAGGAAATGGAAATAGTATTAGGTAGAAGTGTGTGTCATTGTAGTAAATAAAGGAAAAGATAGAGTAGAATATTGAAGAGAAACTTTCATTAAGATATTGGCATAGAATCAAAAGAACAGCAACAGAACTCAGTATATATTTAAATCAGCCAGTTAAGACCAAATACTCACCAGATATCTATTAAATGACAGTCTGAGGAAAAGTGTAGTATATGTATTGTTCTACTCTGAACTATTGCCTACTTTTTAGAAAAAAAAAGAAAAAAGCTTTTAATAGGAGTATAGTGGACTGGAATGTGGAATATCAGAAAGCGGGTAAAAATAACACACTGGTTTTCCTTTTTGTTATTTAACATGCTGGTACTGTCAGAAGAGAGGCAGCAAGCAGAACTTCCCACTAGGTGACACTGCAGCACTATTTTATTCACAGAGCAGCACCTAACATACAGCAAGGACACACTGAGAGCAAATACCATGTTGTGAAGGTATCTGGGAAAAAAAAATAGCTCACAAGGTGTCACCTCCCCAGCAGGCGCTATAAATACCAGGTTTTTGTGCCAGCCTTAAAAGACCACGTGGATTTTAGAGATGCCCTTTAAGTGGTCTTCTGCTGGGAACGGAACTGAGGCACAACAATGCCTCTTTAGAAGCTTTTCTTTCTCAGAACAAAGTTTTTAAAATAGGAAAAGAAGGAAGCTAAGATGCTTACCTAAGCAACTCCTGAAGCTGTAGTGCTTTGTGGTAAAGCTGTGCTGATAGAGACCATTTGGGGAAAAGGAAGTAGTTGCTTGGCTAGCTTTTATAGGAGGTTCAACTTGTGACTGTGTCCAGGAATATTCTCTAATGTAATCCTAGTTGTTAATGAATTCATTTACCAGTTATAGAGTTTCATGTGAGATTACGAAATTATTAGTATTTTACAAATTATTTTGGTCTGTTAAAAGTTGTTACATAATGTTCCAAGCACTTTACAAGAGTCGGGAAGTTTGGATAAATGGTATAATTTGGTCTAGTCTACAGAACAAATCAGCAATTAGAGCACATCTGTTTCAATAGCGTAGTTTATAGACTTCATGACCTGTGTGGGTTTGGGTTACATTTTTCATGGCTTATCTGTTTTCTTTTTTTTTCTTGGCTCTTACTAGCTTGGCTTTTTTCTACTATTGCATGCAGACAATTTTGGATCAAGTACAATTTTGAAGGTTTTATAAGAGTGGTGTAAATTGACTGGACTGAGGAGCGTAGGGTCAAAGGAATTATAAATGTGATTAGAGGCTGAATCCTACTAAGATATGAATGCAGTATCTTTGAAATGTGCTGACATTTTTGCTACTTAATGCAGTTTTCAACTAACACACATGAGAATACTTATATGTGACTTAATTAGCTGAAGAAATGGGCTCATATCGTTCTAGTAATGTAACAAATATTGCAAACTGCAGAAGAAAACGTTAGATATTATATGATAAGCCAATGAAATACATTATATATAGTCCCTAGACAAGTCTAGAAAAACCTTTATGCTACACAAAAACATTGTTAGTTATTTTAGTCATATATTTTAAAAGAAAATATTGGAAGTTCATAAAAAATTAATCTATTATCCATGAGGGTTGAAAAAAATACAGATTTCTAATTCAAAAAGAATTCTGCCCCCTCCCCCCCAATAATATGGCATGATTTGCTATATTATGGGTACAAAAAATCATGAGACGATCACTTTATCTGTGGTGAGTGGTTCCCAGTATTTTTTTCTGCCAAGTACGCTTTTGGCATCCAGCTATGCTTCCAGGTTTCTCTCCTTCCCTTCCTGCCCAACCACAGACACAAGTTTGGTTGTTCTAGGCTACATAGTCGTTTTCTGAAAAGCTTTGTAAATTTGCAAGTTCACTGCATGCAACAGAAATGTATGCAAAATTATTTTGAAGTTACTAAATAATGGTATTGTAAGAATGGCAGAGTTCTAGAGGAGTTTAAATGTTTGCGAAGTACTGCACATGTCAGATAACAGTGTTTTGCTGCTCCAGGAAAAAAGAGAAATTAGGCAAAAGATATTAAGTTTCCTACAACATATTTAAGTGGTAAGTTTCTTCTTCAATAGGAATACTAAAATAATCTTTTCTATTTAAGATACTGAAGAACATTTAGGTGCTTGCATACATTTCTGGTCACACTGCGCTTGTGCATGTGGGGGGAGAATGTGGCACACACTGGCTAAGTCTTCTCCACAAATAATTAAGGTCTTATAACTGAGTCACATCTGTAAGATGCAGCAAATAAACAGTTGAAAAAGATTGCAACAGGTAGCGTGAGAAGTGCAGTTCCTGGCTCTTTTGTTGCCTTTGATTTTCTCAGTTTTCTGATTGTTTTGTGAATGACGTTGCATACTAATTAGTAAGATATCTAAAGAGCCTAAACTGAAAGTGAAGTCAGTAAATCTTTAGCTAAATTTTTTGGTTTGTTTTAAATAGAATCACAGAATCACTAAGGTTGGAAAAGACCTCTAAGATCATCAAGTCCAACCATCAACCCAACCCCACCATGCCCTCTAAACCATGTCCCGCAATGCCATGTCCACACGTTCCTTGAACGCCTCCAGTGAGGGTGACTCCACCACCTCCCTGGGAAGCCTGTTCCAGTGTTTCACCACTCTCTCAGTAAAGAAATCTTTCCTAATATCCAGTCTAAACCCTCCCTGGTGCAACTTGAGGCCATTTCCTCTTGTCCTGTCACTAGTCTCTTGGGAGCAGAGACCAACACCCACCTCCCTGCAGCCCCCTTTCAGGCAGTTGTAGAGAGCGATGAGGTCTCCCCTCAGCCTCCTCTTCTCCAGACTGAACAACCCCAGTTCCCTCAGCTGCTCCTCATAAGACTTGTGCTCCAGACCCACAGAGAAACAATATCTTCTCTCTCTCCTTTCCTTTCTTTCCTCAAAGCTTTTATCTTTGCAGAGCTGTAACAAATAGTTGGTTTGCCACATTTAGGGATAGCTCCTAGATCCTTTGATTCAATAGGGATTTTTATAGGGGCAAAAAGGGAAAAAATTAACTAGGTGTTTTACAGATATGCAAAAGCACCTTAGTTATTGACAGAATCAAAGGGAAACCTAAGCTTTTGGATAATGCAAGTGTGTAGCTCAGTTAGCTTCACTATTTCTCTGTTATCAGTTCTCCTCACATTACAAGTTAGGCTAATGTCTCTTAAGGCCTTTCCGTGCTTCTAGAGTAAGATGGAAACTTGAGTAGACAGGTTAGATGTTAACAGTGAGATTGCTTAGTGATGTCTCACTAACAATCTTTTAGAAATATCTTTCTACTCCATCTGAGGGAATTAATAATATGTAAGCATCTCACCTTTGGAAACAGAACTGAAAAACGTAGGACACCAGTGACTCAAATGGTTTAAACTAATCTAAGCTGGGCCGCTGGAGTGCTGCTGTTCTCCTTTTCCTCCAGCTGTGCGTTCTCATTTCCTTACAACGGCACTGCTCCCCATCTGAACTCTTGATAAGCCAATCAAAGGTAAAAAATGACAGGCAATTAACGCTCTGGCTCTCTAGCAGCCTAAGGCAATCTAACTGCTGGCTGCCTTTTTGCTATCTCTTGCCTCTCACCAAACCCATTCCCCTACCCCCTTGGTCATTGAGTTGCTGAGCCATTTCAGTGCACTGAGTTGGCAGAAAACTAATACAACAAAAGTGAATAGTTTTTTTGCTGATTTAATGCACTGAAATAGCTGATATTTTCCAAATCGTGTGTTGGAAGAATTGCTCGCTGTATGAATGTCCTGTTCAACCCGCAGTTTTCTGCCTGCCCTGAGTTCTTCGCAGAGACTCCACATGGCAGATTAGCAAAATGGATGACAGATTTACTACTGGAGTGCTTTATCTTAAACATCCTTCTTTCTATCTTTTGTCAATCACAGGGGCTCCTGGCACCATACCAGCAGTAAATGCATAGGGAAAAAAAGACCAGAATTAGAAAGAGGAATCATTGCCTTGGTAAATCCTCAAAGCTTCTAGTAACCAAGGGATTAGGGACTTTGTGATTAGGAGTTGCATCTGAAGTAGCCATCTTTAGATAAGGAGAATAAAGAGAAAACATGATCTGAGCGTAGACTGAAGGCTTGTATGCCCAAAAGCAAAACCTCCCCAGAAGCCTTCAAATGATTATTCTTTCAAATTTGTTCTATTTAGATCCTCAATTTATACTGCTTTTGGCTTATACTTTTAACCTTGAATGCTGGTGATACTGTCATATGGGCATATGTAACTTCCTTCCTTAAATACTGAGAAACAGAGCAACCAAGGAAGCTTTACAAATTTTTCAGCTAGAAAAAAAAGATAAGGGTCTAATAATGCTAAATACATTTAGTGTGCTACAGGTGGCATTAACTAGAAGTGCATACCATGGCAAATTTCTGTTGACACCTCACCTCATGTAATAGAGATCTCTTTAAACTATCTCACATGATCAAGAGAGTTCCTTTTTATACAGAAGACCTCCTTCTTCGGGGTGAACTTTAAAAGCACACAAAGATGAAAGTTACAGAATTTATCAAACGGTGAAAGAGCCCTAATTTATAATAACTAGGGTGGCAATAGAGCGTAATAATTGCTTCAATGAAATGAAGTGGAGAACATTAATCTTTTTAGGTGAAACTTGTTTAAAATTTCGAGCTGTGTGAAAGGAAGAGACCTCTAATTGAATTGCCATTTTGTGCAAGCGGGGAGACAAAGACACCTCCGGTAGATGGCTGTGTTTTGTTAACAGAGAGTAGTAATTGGCATCCAGCTGTTAAGATACGGTGTCTTGCCATCTTTCCTCTTCCTCTTTGTTCTATTAATTCCAGAAGATTTTACACATTGCACTGACTGCTGCTTGGAAATATGGTATTAGTAAGTGTAGCAAAATTTTCTAGTCCTGCATTTGAATAATGTCCGTCTTTTAAAAACGGAAACAAAACCCCCAAACCCTCATCTGAAGATGGCCCTATTGACTGAAGCAAGGCCTCAAGATAGTAATAAAGGCTGAAGTTAAACAGTTTTGTTGTTTTTCCAATAAACATAACCCAAACATGTTTATTTTTTAAGTATAAAAGAGCAATAAAAAAATCCTGTCATTCTCTGCCAATTACCATTTCAGGCTGTGATCTTGTCAGATTTCATAAGCTCCAGACTCCAGTACTGCCAGGATAGGTTGGTATTGATCTTCCTTGAGTCAGTGCTTTATAATGGTTTAGGTCATAAGGCCACCCAAGGTGCTAACTTTCACATAATACTGTGGCCCTACTTTGGTCTTTAACCGTTTCAGGGTTGCCGTATGCAGTCTGTAAATAATGAATGAAAAGATCTCTTTTGTTTCACAATATTGGATTGGTGTGTTACCACTGCTGTCTTGGAACTCTTAAAAAAGCATGGCATTTCAGGTGCATCTCCAAATGTTCCAAATATGATGGTTCTTGCCAGTCAGGCATCCGCTCCCAGGATGAGCACATCTCAGTTTTACTATTAATGTTTTCTTTCTTTCTGAAAAATCCACTCGTTTCAGGCAGAGGAGAAAATCTGGATATGCTGCTGAAAAAGATGAGTAAAGGCGATATAAAGGCAGTCGCAGCTGGTTGCATTTTACTTGTAAATTGAAAAGTCATTAAAGAGTTGCATGGTGTGAGAACAATAGTTGGTTTTGCTTTTTGCAGAAAATGCTCTATTTATATGTAAGACAAATACTACTTGATTAAAAAACTTCACAGTTCCATACTAAGTCATACTGCATTTTACTCATAAGGAGAAGCCTTATGGCTAAGACACTGGAGAGGGACTTAGAAGATCCTTCTTCTGTTCCCAGAGGTCTGGTAGTTTATTTATGTCCTAATGCTTATACTGTTTATGATTCAGAACTTTGCCTTAGTTTTCTTTCTACAAAATAGTCACCCATCTTCCTTCATTTTGTCTACTTAGACTGCAGGCTTTTTGGAATGGGGACTTCTTATTGTATTACTAAATGCATATATCATGCCTGGCACGATCAGAGCTAATGTGGTTTGGGTAAGTAGATATATATTTAATGCTACTGTTAAAAAAATTATTGTAAAGTGCTGCTGTTGAATTGGAGTGCTTCCAGTTAAGGTTACTTTCATGTCTGGTTGTAGAGAAAATGTTTTGCAGTGAACGCTGTAAATTTTCATTAACAAAACCAACTAAATTTGCCACAGGCTTTTAACTTCAGCTCATGACATGTCTTTGAAAGTAAAGTATCTTAGTTATTTGTTATTTGTAGAGGATGAGTTGCAAAATCCATATGTGCTTGAGAAATGATGTAGGTATAATGGATCCCAAAATAAGAAAGAGGAAGGAAAGGAAAGACAGCAAAATTTTGTCCTAAACAGACTGGATGTGAGAGAGGATTTTGAACATGTTTCAACTTTTTGATAGTGCAATTGTAGAGGTCTAGGACTGTATGATAACAGAGGAAAGTTCTAATATTTTTTCCTTATATGACTGACTTACTATGTTTTCTCACCACTGTGCCCATATTTTATCAAACCCAAATAAAGAAAAAAACAGTTTGATTCCTAATATAGGCATTGCCACAATTTTGGCATAAAACCAGCTTTTTTTTCAGGCTAGTCTCTCGATAGTGCAGATATAAAAAATAATGGAACTATGGATCTAGGTGGCAAGTTAACTATTTTTCAAAATAATTTCTGATACAGATCTCTTTTCATTTGACTATGACACTCTGTATAGCTTCCTAATTAGCCAACTTCTTTTAAAATTCAATTTTAGATGAGAATCAGAGCAGTGAGCTGTTTGATTTCTGATTTTACTCATTACGTAAAGTTTTACTTCTAGAGCAGCTCTGAGATGCACTGAGCACAGAGCCCAAAGGGAAATACTTGCTTTGTGGCTAAAGTGTCTCTGAAATTTATTAAAACCAGTCTTGTGATAGACTGGAGGTAGTGCCTAGGTCTGAACTTTGGGCCTCAGAGTACTCTGTTCTTCATTCTGCTTTTTGTATCTGTCTTCCTCCTTTATGTTCCCTAAGTGAGCAGAGTTGATGATGTCATGATCACATTGCTTTCTTAGCTGTAATTTATATTCCTTCATGAAGATGAACTTCACTG
The DNA here is from genome assembly GCF_030936135.1 of Gavia stellata. Classification (NCBI taxonomy): domain Eukaryota; kingdom Metazoa; phylum Chordata; class Aves; order Gaviiformes; family Gaviidae; genus Gavia; species Gavia stellata. The sequence goes on along the minus strand of NC_082609.1, from coordinate 6,397,223 downwards.
GCATTAATTAAATATATGATCCCTGCTTTTAGAGAAGGAAACAAAAAAACATAATGTGACCAAGTGATTTTAGACCTTGCTAATCAAAGTTTTAGTCTCTGCAGTGAGTAATTGACAGGAGATCTGAATCTCTGTGAAATAACATTAATTTATACTCATGAACAGGGCAGAAGCCACAGAAAGCTGGTAAGAATTTGCTTTGGGAAGTTTCCTCGGGATAGGAACCTTCTTCATGATCGTAGTGGTGAAGCTTGTTGTTACTTTTATTCAAAATTCCAGAAAACCTTTATTGTCCAGGGCAGATGTGGAGCAGATAGATGCTAGTAGTGGAAAAGTGGAATGTGATCAAATATAACATGCGCTGTTCTTAGGGACCGTAGGAAGCAGAGATGGAACTGGGGCTGATGATAACCAATTGTAAGAAAAATCCTCAGATGTTTTCCTGGATAGGTTTATGGGAGTTCATCTTTTGTATTAAATCTTACGTTATGTCTGAGCCAGTGCAGTAGCTTTATCTGACTAAGTGAGCAGAAAAGTAATGCCCCCCCCCCCCCGCACCCCCCCCCCAAAAAAAAACATCCACAGTATTTTTCTGCTAGTTTGGAGAGTTGAATGAACTCACTGAGGGTCAAATGAGTGGCAGAGTCAGTGCAAGGATGAAAACATGTAATTGGGAGAGGGGCCTTTTCTCTCCATGGGAAATTACAAATCACTTCGGTTGCAGGGCGGGAATTCTTGTTACTAAATTAAAAATCTAAGTGCAATACTTTTCATTTTTTAGTCAGTCTCTTCCTCTTGCAATTAAAAAAACTTTTTAGTTTTCCCATATGCATTATTTTTAAAACATGTCAGATATTAATTAGCTGGAATTTTATGTTTTTCTTCTTTGTTTTCAGAAGACCATCAATACAGTAATCTAATCTTTGTGAATCATGCAAGCTGGCAAGCACATCTTCTGTATTTGCTTCAGTTTGAGAAAGCAGCGTTCTATAGGTGGCACTTAACTTTAGCATATGCTTAATTTGGCTGATTTGAGTGATCTTGCTTAGGAATAAAATATGCAGAATTTGACCCTTGATAACAAAAAAATTAGGCATCTGCAGAAATGCCATGTTCCCAGTTTTTTGATTAGTTCTCATTCTGCTTAGCTGGTTAGCCCTGTTAATGAACAGTCTGATTTGCATATCACTGTCTACACAGACATGCTTTTTTCCTTTGGCTGTGATAGTTTCCTACCTGCTGTACCTCAGAGTTTGACAGAAGTTCAGCTGCTGTGAGAAACATGTGGCACCGACACTCCGCTATGACTCAATAGCTGGCAGGTAGCCCTACACATTTGCTGAGTAAGCTGTTATTCCTGAGTTTGCAATTCAGTGGCTTATATTTTGTTGGAAAAATTAATACAGTGATGTGATAATTTTTGTGGCTTCTTTTCACTTGGCACATTTCTCCTACCTAGGAGGTTTTGTACCTCCTTGTTTTAGTACCAGCCTAACATAAGATTTTAACAGCAGTGGTCTGTTTCAATACCTGAGAATCTCTCATACACCTGTTTCTCTGAGGTATTTCTGACTAATACACTGAATTATAAAGGACAAAAGAAAGAACCTGATGTTATGATTTTTTGATTATGATAATAGGAAATATTAGGAAATAGGAACTATGCATTTACAGAAGCAGCAGGTTTTGCTGGACTGAATTTTTGTCCGTCAAAATTCTCAGACCTTTCAGTCTTAAAAAGGGTAAAATTTATTTTGTACTACTTGCAGAAACACTACGTTGTACAATAGGAAATAAAATACAGGTTTTACAAGGTTTTACATTTTTGTTTACCCTGATAAATTCAATTTTTATCTTAATTTTGCAATGTTGTAACAAGGCATGGGATTATCTTAAAAAGAGCTCAGTCTGCTGCTACCTCCACGTTTGCAAAGAAACTTAGGAAACCCAACCTAGGAAACCTTTTTTTAATGTAGTTCTGAGTATACAGTTCATTACTGTCACTAAGACACGCAGATTTAGCTTGACTTAAATGTCAGAAAATATTATTCAGGTGTGGAAGACACCAAAGATCACAGCTAACTGGTATATTGAATCTTAATTAGCAAGGAGACCATATAAAACTCAGAAGCTTCTATGAACTAAGAAAACAACCCTGACATTCTCTGTTCGGCTCTGGGTATTTGTTGCTGACTTTGATCTCCAGTGATAATCTCCACAGAGCTGCGATTCTGGCTCGCTTAAAAATTGGTTTTACTTTCAAACTTTGCCTGTTAAGTCATTATTACCAAATAACTCTGGAGGGACTAGGACCTCATAAAAGGCACTTTATTTCCCATTATGAGAGTTAGAGATTAGGCAACCACATTACATAAACCAAAGCTTGTTTCTTCTCTGCAGCTCAGTTTACTTAGTGTTAAATATATTCTGTGCATTGAAACTGTATCCTGTTTTTTTTAACAATCAGCAGGTTTTGCACAGGCCCCATTATGTTTAGAAAATATCACAATATTTTTAAAGATATAATAAACAAATAGTTGTGAAATGGACTAATCATTATCCTTTGGAGGGAAAAAAAAGCTTTTTCTTCTAGCTTTTCTTTTTTGATATTTGTTCTTGACAGGATTATTTCTAATTAGATTGTTCCTTTTCTTAATCTTAGAAGGGACACACACAGTGAGAGAGCAAGCAGACTTTGTAGCTCATGCATCTGAACTGCAGCTAATAAAGTGCAGACTCTTGCTGAAACTGTAGCTAAATATAAATGTTTAAGAAGTTCATTGTCACGACAATGAATTTGTCACACAAATTCTCTTTGTTATATATGAGGGCATTATGGGAGCAATCTGCGAAAGGCTCTGCATCAAACTTCAAATTATTTGGACTTTTATTATGGTAAAGTTTATGAATTTACAGTGTGACCTTGAAAAATACTTAAGGCACTCAGAACTCTGAGATGAGTTTAGCTTTTATTTGAGACAACTATGTTGAATGTTATCACATACTTATGTTGTAATTTTACTGGCACCCTATCACCTATGTTATAAAAAAATTATTGGGATACCAAAATCTGTTTGTTTCTTCCTGACACTTCCAGTGTTATGAAAACCAAAGCTGAAATCTCATATCAGAGAAGTTGGAAAATATGCTCATGTTCATATTTGAACACAAAGCAAGCAACTCTAAGCCCATTTTCTCATTACTACCTTGAATAAGTAAAAACCATTACTGGTATTTTCTAGGCAGATACCTACCAAAATCAATGAACTAGTATACAGGTTTGCATGAAGTGCTGCAGAAAAAATGCCCTGGGGAACCTTTCTGAATATTTGCGTAAAGGCCCTGTTGGTATGCATTCTGTTGAAATGTTATGTTGTGCTAGGACAAACGTGAGTAACATTCGTTGGATGCAGAAAGTGATGCTTGGAGAGAATGAGATCAACTTACCGTTACAAAGTTGGTTAGTTAACATTTTTGTGGGCTGTAGTATCCAAAACTTGATTGTTTTGAAGCTTATGTTTGTCATGATACAGGAGTAGGTGTAGATTTCAGTCAGTGCTGAATTGGCATTTTTATGCAGAACAGAGCTGATATAAACTTGTAATTTTCAGTCTGTAGGAAGTTCTGAATTCCGTGTTTTGTTTTCATCTCAGGATAGGAAGCAATGCACTTTCAAAAGCAAGTTCTTAATGCAGCTTTGTTTAAACTAACACATTTTTGGACAAAAGTTGTCTATCATAGTGCAACATAGTTTTTCTGGTGGCTGCTTTGCTATGCAAGACTTCATTCTGGTGTATTCTGGGTACCTTCAGATATGTAACTACATGATCTGGGTCCTTTTGGAAACAAAGTAATGCCATTGTCACAAAATATACAGGACATTATGAATACTGTTAGTTTTACTCTAAGGTTTAGTAACATGGTTGCAAATAGTCCTTTTACCTTGGATTATTTATCACTTTCTACATGTTGGGGTATAGACTTTGTTTAGTGGCCAAATTCCTTTACTTTCATTGCCATTTTTTCAATATTTGCAGGAAAACCATGTGGGAGTGTAAATCTTGGATGATGACCCCACTCCAGTAGGTCTGCTCTAAAACTGAAAGAAAATAGATCTTGTCCCAGAATTTGTCATCTTTTTGTGAAGTTGTGCTGTGCTGTGGCAACAGTTTGACAGAGAATGGTCAGTCCCACTGTTCCTGTTGTAGCATGGCTGGATTTATAGGTTATCAGTTTCTGTCTGGGCCCAGCTGTGTGTTGGCAAATTCTGCTGAAAACTGCTGCCCCTAGTATTTCTCTGATATATTGTCACGTGTAGCTCTTCAGTAACTTGGTTGTGCCTTGAGGCCCTTATGATTTGAATAACTGTGGCAGATCAAGTAGAAATAAGTACTAATGATTTGCATTTCACTCAGCTCAGAGCAAACACAGACTGGATACTCCAAAGGCCTCTAGAGAAGTGTAACATAACTGTTAATGACCTACAGAAAGCTTTGTTAATTGTTTTCCAGTTAACTGATTCCAGGAGATTCTGAAAGAAGATAAGAAATCACCCTCTATGTGTTTGCAGACCTCAGCCATTGTCGGGGAAGGGGCAAGCAGAGAAATTAGCAAGAGAAGACAATTGGTTCTTGATCAGAAAATGAAATTGTGTGATAAATACTTTTCGTGTTTTTATATCTCTGTGTCAATATTATAGCTCAGTAGTTTCACCTGAACTATCAGGACTCTTAGTCCTGTGGACTCTTAGTTTTCTGTGGACTGTTCTAAGAATTGATGAAAACAACCTGTTGTAGCTATGCTGAAACTCGTTCTATTGGAGTCTACACCTCCATTGTGAAATGTTTCTATATGTGGAAAAAAGCTGAAAACCATTATAAAAAATCGATATTGGAGTGTTATTAGTGGGAAGGGAGGGTCGGGAAGAGGGGTGCATGTATGGGATAACAACAAAGAAGAGAAGAGAAAAGGACAAGTACATGGAAAAGAAAGATAGGAACAAGCTCGACAAGTAGCTGGTAGTCCAAATCTGAGAAAAGCCCAGAGGAAGAGTTCATGTATCTCAATAGCATATATACTAACTCTCTAACCTTGCTCTGTTGGTTTCAGTTTAAAAAAAAAAAAAAAAGCCTTTGGTAGATATGGCAGGACCAGATGACTTAAGAGGATGAAGGGAGGATGAGCAACAGGATGATGCCAGGTGTGTTCTCCAACTCTTTGGAGTTTGAATACATTTTCAGCCAAATAAACAGAGTCTTTTGAATTTTAGGCTGAAAGTTAATATCCTATATGTGATATTCTGTGTGATCAACCAGCTGTTCAAATGTCCTTCAGCAGAAATCGTGTCTCTTAACACCTGATGGAATTTCATGCTGCTGTCCTTACTGCTGGCTTTGACTAATCCCTGTTTTCCTTTGCCTGGCTTAGTTTTCTGCCACTGGCTGAACTGAATGAGCTCACAGAGGGGTTAGAAATACACCTGAGCCAACACCAGTACAATGTTTAATTTTCTTAGATTATTAGAGTAACTGTAGCACTTGAATTTTGCAAGAATTCCTGAACAAACTTTCAAAGACACTTTTGAACTATGTAAGTCAGAAGTGTAATTGAGGGTGATTATCAAAGGAGAATTGCACGTCTGTATTTATGGCTACCTGAGCTGTATGAAGGTCTTGCTGCAGTCCTTAGTCATGCTATTCTTAATTGCAGACAGTTGCAAACAACTGTTTGTTTGTATTGAATGAGTAAAGAATGGACCCTTAGACATTTTCATCATCTAACAATGAGTCTTTCATGAGGCTCAAACACCAGTACTTAACAGTATAGATTACTTCCTATTGACTTCGGTAAATACCAAGATATTTTCATTTTCTTCAAGCAGTCTGTTCTTGCTGTCAGTCATAATATAGCTAGAATCACTAATATGCTTTCCAAACAGATTATTTGCGGGAAAGCTACCTGTTTTATTCGTACTTGGTAGAACTGAAATAGATTTCTCTATGTAATTTTCTCTAATATGCTATTGCATATGCTATGCATCATCAGCAAGCCCTGTTCTGTGGAAGTAATGAGGAGAATGCAATAGAGGTGGTTCAGAGAAAGTTAATGCAACAGTGTAACACTGTTGTAAAGGAATGCAACATCTAAGACTTACAGAATTTAAACTTAATTAAACTAATGACTGCATTCGATTCTTGTGATCAGATTCCAGCTAATGCCAGTCCATGTCACTCTGCTGAAATTGATAGCATGTGCTTTGGGACAGATCTTCAGTTCAACTCAACCAGCCTGATTCCACTGACTTCCCTAGAACTCGCGGTTGCATCAGCTATAGAGTGGCCCATTTGTGTGGCTCTATTAACTATATGTTGTCTCTGTGCTTCCTTTTCACAATGACAACAAAATGGCACAGTGCTTTAAAATGATCCACATCAGTCTGCAAGATTGCAATCTTATAAACCACAAGCAGTGAGTTATCCAACACATTAGATACAATTAGGTATGTAATACTTGGTTGGCTCTAGTATATATTAGATAAAGAAATATAGCATGCACTTCACTGTTATTTTTGTGAGGCTTATATAGTTTGAATAACAGTTTTGACAAAAGAAAATTGGTTATAAACCAGAGGTAGTTATAGGCCAAAAATACACGGTAAAAGACACCACGTTGCTTAGATTACGGGTTTCTACTTGAGAGGTTGAAAAAGATTGTTGATCTTGTAGTCTTTAACTTCTGTTTATCTGGATCAGGCTTCATGTGCTTACATAGATTAAAATGGTTTTATATGTTTTTTTAAAAAGAAAATTATTCCTTTCCTTAATGCTTCCTATATAATTTGATAATGTGACTTATTTTAATGGTGGGAAATAGAAGGAAGAAGAGAAAAGAAGATAAATGTGCTGACTTCTATGAAATTTTTGTTGCTAAGGCAATGATTCAAATTAATTTATAATACATTTTTATCAGTAAACATTACTTAAAAAATTTTAACAGCTCATTCTGTGGCACTATACAGTAAATACTATAATTCTTCTGGAAATCACTGTTAATTCAACTGTATATTCATTTAACTGTACTCAATAGGTTTTGATGAGAGTGTAGTATTGTATGCATGGTGATTTTCCCAAACATGCTGGCACATTCATTCACTGATCTCTGTCTCAGCCTCTCACAGGGTGCTAAGAATAAATGTGTATGAAATGTTGATGGACATTCATCAGTTGTCACGATGGCTGTAGAGATAGACAGTTATCTACACTGTGAACTTAAAGAAGTGATGCTCATCACTGTTTATCTTACTCATATGTTTGGACTGAAGAGGCATAGTATCTCTCTCATCTGTTTGTGCTAGAATTCAAACTTTGAAAATAAGATGAGTGAGAAGTTTTTCAATGACCATTTTTAATGGTAGGATGGGTTTTCAATCAATTTTTTGTGTGACTATTGATTATCTTCTGGTTCTCATTGATAAATATTAGGGGAATGGTAATAGTATTTGTTCAACTGGTGTGCAGGAAGTGTGATTTGGCACATCCAAGTGGCTCTTAGGTGGCAGATGCTTATAAATAATTGCACAAGAGTTACATTAACTTAATTTTACTTTGTTTAAGTAACAGTGTAAAATGTAAATACTCTGTCAACTGGCTTCCAAGGAAGAGGAAATGTAGGGCATGTAATAATATGGTACATTTAGAAATCCATAGAAACATGGCTTTTCATTACAGGCTTTGTTTTCCTACTATTGCATATATTAACTTTTTATCTTCTAATTTCAGCTTTTTATTCCATCTATATTTATAGAAAAGGTCATTCATTTGCAGTCTGTGGCTGCCAACTGTTCCCTTCAAGAATAGATTATTGACCATTTTCTAGCACCTTCAGTATTATAAAATGTTTTTTTGAGTTTGCTGTTGGTGAAGAAGCCATTCAAAAATAATTTTAGTAGGGTTAGCTAAAGCCTGTAAGTCACATGCTATTTTAGCTTTTTATCTTATTGAATTCAGGAGGTGAAAGTGACATAGTAATGAAAAGTCAGAAGGGGGAGAAGTGGATCAATATATTGCTAAATTCTTATTGAAATTCTCATGCTTGGACTGTTCTGGGCGGTTTTATTTCTGCTTAACATTTGCTGAGTAAAAGTCATTGCCCTAGAGATGCAAGATTTATCGACACACAGAGATGAAAATGATTAGCTAAAAGGTTTCTGCACGAAGAGAATCAAAATCAGCTGTAACACTACAGAGTGGCTCATATACAGGAGGCTAAGCTGTTTCAAATAAGTTATTAATGTTCAAAGCCAAAAGCTGAGCTTGTTAGTATTATACCAATTGTTTATTCTTTGCTTCCTTTGCAGGGACCCTAAAATTCTGAAAAAAGCTTTCATTTATATATATAGGCTTATATATTCTATAACCACACACACTTTGCTTGTTAGAGTTCATAAATTTCATAGATTTATTTTCTGATTAGGTACATGTTCATTTTATTTGCAGATTCCAGCTTTTCAAGAATTGACTTTATGGAATGTTCCTGCAGTCCTGACACAGGTAAAGCTCTATGACAATATATTCTGATTCATTAGGAATCATGCTCACTCGTTTTCCATTTGATTTCATATGCCACAGGCTAGGTGTATTGGTATACCGTATTTAGCTTTTCAAGCATCTGAAAGATGTTAGCATGATTTGGCTTATAGCGCATGTGAGCCTGCCAGAAGTACTAGGCAGAACTTCTGCTTTTTGGCCTGCTGAAGAGCAGGTTGTGTCTTCAGACTTGACTTTCTCTTGTCTTTGTAAAGGCAGAGTATAGCAAAGCTTGGAAAGTTTAATTGTCAGACAGATCAAATTGAAATACAGTGTAGTTTGGTGCTCTCAGAAGTCAAATATAGGGAAAAATTAATTATCTAACTAGGTGGCATTCAAAAGAATTTACTAATCTTACTAATGCCACTTAGAATTCCAGCATCACTACACTTTTAGTGATAAACTCTAGTAGGCCACATCTTTGCTTTCTTCATCCAGTTGCTGAATGGACAGTCATCCTTACACATGGTCCTGAAGGAAATTTGTGGTACTCTGCAAGAACATGCTGTGTTCCCACCCTAGCACACCAGCGCAAATGCTTGCAAGGGTACTTCTTCTTGTCGCAGAGGCTGGGATAAGCACAGAAAGTGCTTGAAACTGTGTTAGTGTCCTGGTGGTACTCAGAATCAGAACTGGGTTTCAGGAAGGAGATGTCTTGCTGTTCAGCTTGTCTTGACCAAAGGACAGGGCTTTATATATCTTACTATTTCTCCTTATTGCATCTGGAATGTTCTAAGCAAAAACTACTAAATAAAAAAGAAAGATTAAATACAACTCACAATTCAGAGAAAATGAGATGAGAGATTACTGAACACCAGACAAACCTGGAAGTATTGAATAATTATGTATATTGTTGAAGGAAATGTATGAAATTTAATTCTAGGTTTCATGCAGGTTTTAAAGCTCTGAGCAGGTTGTATTTTCAAATAGAAATGATTAAATATAATTTTTCAATACTTTTACATGATTAATGTAACAGGCTGATCTTTCTTTGACTACATCATAAATACCATCCACATTGGTTTGCTATATATGGAGAGTTTTATTGCTGCAGCACTTTATGAAATTATTCTTTGGGAAATTATAGATAGTCAATGAATAATTCAAGGGAAAGAATAAACCAAAATCTAATAAACTTTGCATATGATTGAACTTTGACATTATTACAGTGATGTGTATATACAAACCTCCCTGTTATTCTGGAAAAATGATTTGAGTAGAGCTTGATTTTTATAAGAAGAGATGTTTCCACACTTAACTTGTCTGAGAATAAAAGTGACAATTATTAGCTAATTGGTAACCTGAACACCAATCATACTTTGTTCTGTTTCCAGAGAAGTAAAGAGCAAAAGATGTAAAAGAGAAATTTCTGGGGAAATACTGGATTTTTGCCAGGGATTCCAATCATTATAACAATTTCTGGGAGTCTAAAAATACTTCTGTCAATCAGAAAACGATAAACCTTGAGGAAAGGCAAGTCTTACAGGATTATAACAAAATTTCTGTGCTAGGCACAAAGAAGTCAGAGCAACAGACATGGTAGCAGGTACAGAATGGCCCAGGTGGAATGAGAAAAAGTAGTATCACTGCTAAAAGCAACTGTACCCTTTTCTCCCTTTGCTACTTTGGAGAAAGTAAGGGGGTGAGGCAGAGGTTGTTACAACAGGTAGGCAATAGGAAGAATGGTGGGACTGAACTGGGAGAAACTGGGGTAAGTAATGAGAGAGCCTGAGGAGGTATCATATTTTTGTTTTCTTTTGTGTGCAGCTTTAATACTCAGTTTCCTGTCTATAGTAAATTACTGGGCTATGAAAAATAGTTCATAAACCCTCTAATGTCTGCTTTAGACGGGTATGATAGAGTCCCTGTCACTAACACGTTGTATAACCCCTTACAGGGGGTTGGGTAACTAGAAAGGGCACAGAAGTGTATACCCAAAAGCTTAGGAGTAGCTTTCACACCTTTTTACAATCTCACAGTCATAAAGGAAAAGGGAGCAGGGCAAAAGAGGGGCATTTCCTCCTCCAGAGGCTTAAAGCCTAGTTAGCACCAGACTCCTGCTCTGAACTGCCCTCAGGATTTTGTGCTCTCTCCCTCTTAAGTGCACAGATGTCCTGTAGAGACTGACCTCCTAGCTTGGTATAGAGGTGGTATGAGTGCCAACAGTATCTTCATGTTATGCAGGCTTTGACTTTGGAGACAGTTTTAGGCAAAAAGGCCCATCATTTCAATGGTCCTTGAGCCTGGGAAAAGGACTGAGTCAAAATCAAGCCCACCTTATATTTCAAACATCCTCAGCAGTTTCAGACTCTCTATGTTAAAAAATGAAGTCCTATGGTTCCACTCTCAGCAATTTCCTACAAATATATCCAATTTTTTCTATTTTATTTGGTATATAACATGGCACCACTTATTCAGTGGCTGTAAATCAAAGTAACACCATTGATTTTAGTAGGAGTATATGAATTTACTCCAACTGGTGGTCTTGTGATTAACTTCAGTGGTCCCAGAGAGATTTATGTTAGCTGGAGGTCTAATCCACTAATTTCAGTGGAGCTGTCCAACTTACTCCAGGTGGAGAGCTGCCTAGCTCCTACTACTATTTCTTTCAAATTTATTAAAAAAAAAAAGATCACAGGACACAGAAGAAAAAAAATTTGAGCTTGACATGTTGATGACTGTCATGGAGTTTCCTTAAGATGAACTGATCTTTAGGTTTAGAACCGAGTCTCACTGTCTCCTTACTGTAGATCTCCAGCTCTTAAGTTTGTCCCTAACTTGAAGTAAATGAACAATCTGACTGAAGCTTAGACATGTGCCATAGTACTGTGATGCTGTTAAAGTCCCTCCACTGAAAACAATTGACACAGTACTCCAAAACTAATGTGAATGAGAGTAGGATCAAGCCTTTTTCTGTTTGTGTTTCCTTTTATTAGAAAAGGAAGAAAATAAAAAAAGGAATGATGAAAAATCATGTAAGTCGTATTCTCATTTGTCTGGAAAAGTCATGACTACTTTTTTGGAATTGCTTCCTGGTTTGTTACAAAAATCTAAAATTTTTCGTGACTAATCACAGTTTCACAACTATGGAAATCTGTAAGTGTGTGGGAACTGATGTGCACAAATTTTTGTTCTTTCCTGTGTTCAGTTTGAGGATCTGCATGTTGATGTATGTCTTTTGAATTTGCGTTCATTTCAGTAAGCTGAGGGAATTGTTATGTTTATTATGAAAGGGTCTGGTATATATGTAAATGAAATGCAGTGAAATAGGAGAAAGGAACTAATTTGCTGTTGGAATTTGAGGATAAGTTATCTTGGCCAAAGCTTCTAGGTAAATGTTATTTCATATATCAGTCCTGCTTCTTCCTTGTCTTAATGAATTCTTGTATTGTAAATTTGTGTAGGGGAAATTGATTTGGAACACCAACATCAGTTTAATCACAGTCACCTTAGATGTTACCGGAATATTTTCAGTTACAAAAAGTGCGACATAAGTCCACCTTGTTTTTAAGGAATCTAGGGAAACAATTGTTGTCCTCGTTGCCAATGTGTGATGACTGGATGTTTTAAGACTCCTCTCTGCAACAAAATTTGGGTTATTGTCTAGTCTAGACCTTCCTTTGTCTGCAGAGAAACATATAGTCCTTCTTAAAGAATTTTCAACAGTTCTTCCATTGTGTTGGGATAAGTAGCAAGAAACAGTGAACAGAGAGTATTCATGAGGCAACGCTGCATTTGGATTTGTGTCAGTTTAAAAGAGGGAAACTACCTGTGATCATATCAAATTCAGTAGCATTGATAGCAGGTTTGAGTAAGATTGATACTCTTCATAGAGACCAGCTGTATGTAGTAAAAAGGTATTAAATATATTTTTAATGTAGAAATGATGTATGCATGGATCAAAGTCCTGAATATTTGAGGATTTTGAGGATATTGTACATAACCTATCTGTTTCCTTTCTATTTTTTCCTAATTCATAGGAAGGAAACTGAGGCAGAGAAATGGCAGGAGTTAGTTTGTGGTATACCTGCTTATCAGGAAACTGTGAATTCAAGTTTCTTTTGCTAAGTCATCTAGTGTGCTATTTCTCAGAGTAAAAGTAATTTGAATACTGAGAAAAAGACTTAAATATTTATTAGGCATCTCTCTCAAAATGTTTCAATGGGCTCTTGAAATGATGCTGGGTTATGAGTGGTGGCTGATTACTGTTAACTCTAGTGAGCTATGATGGGTCCGATAAAATAGAGTTACTGTGATCAGCTGAAGATCCAGGTTTTAAAGGGCAACTATTTTTTATTTTACTTTATTTTGCTTGCAAGGATTTTACTTTGATAAATTGCTTAGAAAGATGGTGTTAGGAGACTTGGTTCTTTAGTTATAATATAGGGAAAGTCCATCTTTTTTGTTTGAAGAAAACTTGTTTTCATGTGAATTCCTTTGATACTTGCAGTATATACAACACACAGTGGGATCAGTTATCAAAAAGGTGACTTTCTAATGCAAGTTAAAGGCTGAAATGATGAATTCCACATCTGTTAAATAGACTTAATTTCTGGTGACATTATAAACTGAAAAGGGCAACAAGCTGCTTTTTCATCACACGCAGATCTCTCTAAAACAGATTACAATTTAGAATGTGTTCAAAATTGAAGGTAATACATCCTAGTCACTGCTGAATGATCTGAAGAATTGCAAGTTAACCTGTTAGGGGAATACTTGCTGACTTTTTAGAATACATTTTGGCTCACTATCTTGAAAGATCATGCTGGATTCAGTTTTACAATTATAAAGATGGGCTTTTGGAGCAGAAAATCAGTATCAGTAACTTTCTGTGGTAACATGATTTATATGTTACCTGACAAAAGTGAGTCTCCTGATATGTTAATGCACTGCATGGTTGAAGGAAACAAACACGAAAAACATCTATTAATCATAATTTAGCATTGAAGGACATAGTCAAATTCTGAACCCCTTATCTCATGATGGGCGATGGAATTATTGCTGGTGTAAAATTTGAAGGAAGCATTGACAAGTCATAACTGACTCCGTTACTTTTTATAGGTCTGTGCCCAAGGTATAAGAAAAAATTTGGGGAATCAAGTTTGCAATGCAGCCTTTTTATAAGGATGCTGCACAATGAAATACATTGATACATTCTGCAATAATTACTTTGAAACAGGAATTTCTAGTGCTTTATGATTTCTTTTCATGGAAATCTGCCCCATCTGTTTCACAGATACTTTTTTTAGTCCATTTCCCTCCCAAATCCTTTTCTCTCTTCAAGGAAGTGATCATAGATTTACTATTTCTACTTTTCTGATGAGTCTGTTATAAAACACATCTAGTCTTTGTCCTTTCTTTTTATTGCTTACAAAAGATGACATATATTCCACCTTTGCAGCTAAAATGAATTTGGAAGTTTTTATAGCTGATTATTGTTATATGAATTTCTGAACTATAATCCACATGCTACTGGTTAAAATACTTTGTCATGGATAGACTTCCAAGTCTTTGGTTTAGTGATATTTTCAAAGAGATTATGATTGTTCAAAAGCTTTCTAGCAAAAAATACAGTTATGGAATAGGCTTAGTTCGTTTGTTTATCTTGTGGTTTATATAATCTGCACCAACTCTTTTCTACATTTTTAGAGACGTTTTTTCTCTTCCAAAAATAAATTGTTTGTTTTACATAACAGCCAGCTCTAGACTCTGAACCACTGGAAAGGAACAAGGTAGCATCTGTGAAACAACCTCACATCCTCTTCAGTGCATTCATCTCAACCGTTAACATTTCTCTGAACTTGGGGAAACACAGGTCAGGAAAACATGGTCATAAAGGCACCACACAATTACCTTTCCAGAACTGCATAGCTGAGAAGCATAACAAGAATTTGCAGAATAAATGTTCTTTTTAATACATTTCTACTAAATAAAAATACACTTCAAAGTCAGGACTAAGAAAAGGATAGAAAGAAGAGCTCTACTTATAGTAGCTTACTTATTTTCCAGCATTGTTATTTTGTAGTTCTCCCACTTAATCTCAACAATTTTCTTCTGGGTTATAACATAACTCCACATCTTCACAATTCCTTTAATAAATATCATCACTGATTATAGCTCAGTAAAGTGCGATTTGTTCTTGACATATGTAGCTAAGGGCTCAGTCATGGGCCTGGCATTGCTCTGGTATAAAAACGACTTCAAGCTGCTTTGAAGATTGCAGCAAACACATCCCAACATTTTGAAAACAAAGATTCAACAAAATTCTAATATCACTTACAGGAATGTGCTGAGATCTTTGTGCCTTTTGAGAGTGAGAATGTCATCAATGGGTAAATCTGAGGGGTCAGATCTTCAGCATGGTATTACTTTGATCATAGATTTTCCCTAGGAAATTATTTCTTCCTTCTATTTTTTTCTCCTGAGGATATTAGTTCTGCCTTTCACCTTACACTTGTGCCTTGTAGATTTTAATTAAAACCCCTTTCCCAGAATGGAAGGGAAATTATAAGTATGCAATTTTAATGAAATGCTTATTTTTATGAAATATTTATCCTTTTTCATTCTAGTCTACATTTTTCTTTGTCATTTTGGGACAGCAGGTGCTTGAAGGGCTTTTGTTTTGTACTTTCAATGAAAGTTTGATGTTATTTGATGTAAATAGCTTCTGACAAGCTAAGGGTATAGCAGGGTCATACCAAAGGTAGTCACCCAGAGGACAGTTTCTCTGAGAAGTGCTGTCAGACTCCTTTCCCATGCAGCCAATCATTTAATAGGCAAGATGGTATCACTCCTGTTTAATAAAATGAGTTTTACATTGGAAAAGCAACAAAGAATCTTGCAGTATTTGACATTTACTTTTAGGATGGAGAGAAGAGTAGTGCAGTTACCTAATGTCTGTGTTGTTATCACCAGGTGTCTAAGAATCAAACATTACAGCAACAGGTTTTTTGCTTAGTCCTGATAATTCTGTTTCAACAGCACACTTATGAGCAGAAGCTAATGTCCTTCTGTTCAGGTGTACTTTTTAGAGTCCTGCAGAGTTTATTTCTGAGAAAGCCACTCTTTTCTGTTTTCTGAGTAGGCTGATAAAATTTCAGGCAGTTATGACTTTATAGCCCGTTTTAAGTATCCACTTAATCATATGTCTAGGAGGAGCAAGAAGGATTTTTATGTAGAAGGCAATGAGGCAAATGATTAAAGAGAGTCTCTTTCAGGCCAGCTGATGGGAAGACTGAAGTCTTGTAGCCAGCCCCACATCTTGAGTTCTGTCCTCAGGGTTTGTGAGCAGAAATACCTTTACCCTTTTTGTCCTGTATTTTGCCATTAAAAAATCATTAATGTTAAAATTGACCAAGGCAGAGAATTTCTCTCCACATTGTACTGGATTACAAGTCGTATGTTTTGAGTTGGTGTAATCAATGGAGATGCACTAGTAGTCTGTCATACAAGGGGACTACAGTATGTGTTTGTAGTAACATATCCTCAGAGCTGCTGACATAAAATGGCACTGTTTTCAAAATATGTTTTTTATAAGCAGCCTTACAAGTGAGTTCTAGTGTGTGGCTCGCTCTCTCCTTCAGACAGGTCTATCTGCTCAGTTTTCAAAGCACTAAGTCTGATTCTGTCATATATCTATCTTTGCTGCTTCTTAGACCCTCTCATGCCTTCTATCATCTAAGCAGTCTCAGTCTCTCTTGCCATTGTTCTCAATAACGTCCAACAGTAGTAGAAGGGATGGCAGAGTAAAGAGAGACAGAAAATTAATTTTCTGTGGAATTTTTTATGTTCAGTAAGAAAGAATACTATGGAACGTTTAGCTAGAGTGACTTCAAAATGAAAAATCACAGTACTTGTCTTTTAACCAAGAAAGGGCTTGCAACTCTGATCAGGAATAAATGAATGGGAGAGATGCTTCTGTGGGACCAAAGCAAAGGTGAGGCATGTATTGTCTAAGACATTTTTTCCTTTCAGAGCATCAGATTTCCTCCGATTCAGGAGAAAGTGTAGAGGTCTGAGTTCTTATTCAGTCCTCACTTTGGCAAATACTCATCCAAGCTAGTGCCAGAACTAAAGTCTTCAGCCATGAGATTGCTCTCAAATTCTCATAAAATGCACTGCTTTTTTTTTCTCATCATATCATATCAAGACAGTGCAAACATCAATGCCATTTAATGAACTGTGGTGCCAGCTCATTGGTTCCAGGCAATAACTTTTTACTTAGCTCTACTATACAAAGATTAATATTAGCATGATCACTTCATCTGATTATTATTTTTTAAGCTGTTCCAATTTTATGAACGTTGTATGAATAAATTGTATTTGTTCTTCTTCTTCCCCTTGCCAGCACAGTTCCCTAATATTAAATCTTCCAACATCCTGCATCCTTTCTATCAGGGTGTGCTGTTGCTGAGCAACACCAGATTTGCTCTTTAAAATTATCCAGGTTTCTTTAGCCAGCTTTAGCCAGCTTTGTGAGTTGGTGCAGCAGGGAAGCAGTAATATGTCTTAATGCTTTAAAAAGATACGTATTTTTTGTTCAAACTATTTATTAATATTTCTTATATTTGGGCCATCATACATGGGTATGTGGCTATACATTTAAAAATAATACAGTTTCACATAATTTTTTGATTCTCCTGTCTGGATTTTTGTAATTATATAACTGTACTTGTATAACATACATTAACTCCTTATACCTAGGTGCAAGAAGAGAGAAAAATTAAAACATACAAGTATTTAGGAAAGTTCTTATCAGAAAGATTTTTAGTCAATTTTTTTTTTTCCTAAAGCATATGTATTTTCTGCTTTCTGAATGGCGTATGAGTATGGATTCTTTACAGTTGGAGCTTTAAGGTGATTCACCCTCCACCTTAACCCTGCTGCCCTTCAACTCTCTAGATATCATAAAAGTTGGCAAAATGTTTCTTTTGACCTTATAATTGAGGGCTGTAGGAATTATTTTCCTGTAGAATTAAGTGCTATTAACTATTTCAAAATGGACTGTAATTTTAAATCTTGACCATAGGACCATGTAAATCCCAAATGTTTTATTCTTCTGTGTCCATTTTTAATGACAATAGCATAAAATTTCACTCATAATATTTACTTTATTGAACTTATCCAGTGAATAGCATGGCTATAATCTAGCAGGGTGATAAAACATATGTGTAAGATTTGCACGTATGGTCAACAGGACTCCACTGACCCTTTGATTTCGTAAAGGTGTATCTGAACTTTGACACTCTGAGCTCACAATGTGGAGGTATCTTTAACTTCCCTGGACTTGAATATTTCTATAGAATGAAGCCTGTGCAAAAAAAGGAAACTTTTCTTAACTGGACCTAAGTTTTTATAGGATTCAGCATTGTAGACATGATGTTGCACCACTGTGGCAGAGAGAGAGTTAAAGGAAGCTTTTTCATTGACTGTAATGGGAGCAGGTTCAAAGTCATTTTAATGGTAATATTTGCTAATTTTGATAGAGTAAATGATTGCTGTCAATTTTAAAATTACTTTTAGTAAATATGATATCATGTATTATCCTTTGTTACTGAATCCTTTGCTCTCATTCTGTTGAAAGCAGGATTCTGTTGATTTTCATGGGAGCAAACAAGGGTTCTTTCTGGCTGTTAGAAGGATTTTTCTGTTGTTCACCATTGTTTGCAGTAAATGAGTTTTTTGATAATGGGTTAAATCCAGTTGACCACTTGCATTTTCTCACTTATTTGGTTGGGAAAGAGGTGTAAGTGTTGCAACTAAAGTCAGTGGTTTCTGTGCTGTTCCTTTTCTAGGACATCAAGAAAACAAGGTATCCGTTATAATGTCATTAAAACAGAATAACATTGTCAGTATATTTTCTTACAGATCAGCTTTTTGTCACTTGCTTGGGTCATGTGGTTAGTAAAGTCTTTGTTTTGTTGAGAAAGTAGCTAGGAGTCTTCACACTGAAGGAAATGGGAAATTAATTTGATGCAAAAGTCTTAACCAGTCATCTGTTGAGACTGTGCCAAACCCGTCAAGCCTCAAGCACCATGAGGCATATGGCTTGGCTCTCTTCTTGTGCCTTCTTGCAGCTAGTTTTATGTCTGAACCAACGCTGAGGCCCCTTCATGGTTCTGTACGGCAGATTGGATCTGCTTGACCTGACTCAGGACTTGTATCTGGCTTGTGGGGTTGGAAAGCAGGAGAGAGGCTGAAGTCTTACGTGGTGGAAGCTCAGGCTCCTAAGAACCCTAGTGAAAATAACAGCTACAGCGGAGGGCTGCGAGTGCCTTCCTCCTCCTGTTTCATGACTGAACACATGGCAATGCTTTAAGAGAGATGAGTCTTGAGCAGTCTGCCATGTTTGCACATTGCTAGAGAGCTGTTTAGCAGGAGCTGAGTCTGTTTGAAATGTGTTCTTCCCTGTGTTCAGCAGAAAGTGGTGTTAGCATGAGTTCAAACTGTTAGTACCAGGAGTTGAGAGAACAAACCAGTGGCAATAAGCTTGGAAATGGAGGTGCACTTTTAGGCACAGAAAGGAAGAGAACTGTGCTGCGGCTTCATACTTGCTTTCAGTCAATTTTCAGCTCACTGTTACTAAACAGAGCAGTATCTTCAGCCCTTGCACTTCATCCTCAGCTGCATATGTCCACTGTTCTCCAGTGTTAGTGCTTGTAGAGCTATGCAATGAATTGGATCAGGAAGTTAGTTTGACTAAAAATGAATATTTGGGGGATTTTTGCTGGGTTAGTTTGCAGTTGCATCAGTTCCCTTATCAGACTCACTGTGCAACCTTGGGAGAGCTAAAATCAGCATTAGAGAGGCAATGAGAAGGAGAAGTTTCATAGAGAGGGGAATTTAGAAGTACCCCATTTCACTGGCAGGCTGGATTTATGCTGGATTAACGCAGCTGTGTAACCATGGCCACAGATCTCATAGGATAGCTAAAGGGTTTTACAGTTGCTCTTTGTGCTTTTCTGCAAAGCTTGTAAATACCTGCTTTGCAAAGGAATAGTGCTGCAAGAACCTTGTGTGTGAAATTCTGGAGGTTTATGGGACTTTTTCATTGTTTGTATGATAAAAGAAGAGGGAGTTCTGGGGAGATATCTTTGCATAAACCAAGAGTATAGCCATCAGCTGAATGTGTAAGTGGAAGAATCTTGCCTATTCTCCATCACAGCTTCCTTCTTATTGACTCTCTTCTTGTGCGCTCAAGTCAATATAAAGATTAGAGATCAGGTTTAAATTAAAAGGAGACAATATTCAATGCCCGGAAGATGGAAAGAAGGAAGTGCTTGAATGCACATGCAGAACACAAAAAGCTAGAAGAAATGCTTTGGCAGTCATTGTAGAGGAGGCAAGGAAGAAGAGCACAGCAAATAATGATCAAAAAATGTTGATTACCACATTTTTAAAGCTGTGAGAGCTCCTTGAAAATGTTGACCCAAGCAATGATTACACCTGCGAGAAACAAAAGGTAATTACTTAGGAGCTAATAAATCCAAGAAGGAAGACAAAAATAGTATTGGGGGAAAGTGTTAAAATGATGTGCAAAGGATGAAAGGATATTTTAGGTCCAGATGTTCCTTTATGAATTTATGGGGATTGAGCCTGCTTTTGAATAGCACTTTGAAACCTCTCCAAGGAGAAAAAAAAAGCATTTTTGAATTCTGTAATTCTAATATAGCTGGGAGAAGTCTTTTTATTAATCAGGTCTCAGAAGGATGTCCTCAAATACGACTTTGTATTTCTCTCTAAGAATCTAATTTTCAGCAATGCTTGTAAAAAAAATTGGCTGCAATTAGGTTGTTGGTGTACTTAGACCACAATTTATGACACTAATAGGTAGTATCTGTATGTGCTTGCTTCACTGTGGTCTGCTTGTGGTTATTTGTATTCACCTGCCTCCTGTCTCTTTGCATGGATGGTAAGTTATGTCTGGACAGAGAAAATTTTTTGATTCTGTGTTGCTGCACATGTTGCCTGGCTGGGTCCTAGCCCTTGGCTAGGAATCCTACTTAGTGTCACAAGGATAATGCCATTCAAATACCGCTAAACTTTGCCATGCTTCAGAGCCTTCTGACCTGTGCCCATTAGAGTGAATTTCTGCTGCCATTTCTGGGCTAAGTTTGGCTGCTTTTGCTCCTGACCCTCACTGACTCAATTTATCAAATGGAGTGACAGTAATTCCGTTAAGTTGAACAGCTAGTTGGAGGAGAGAAGTAGAAGTAAAAAGTGAACCATGAAGACTCAAAAAACATTAAAGCAAATGAAAATAACTCAATGTTTATTAGTGAAAAAAAAAATCTAAGTTTTTTTAGGTCAATCTCTTTATAAGATATTGAACGTAAGCAAATGCTACGTGCTTTGCTGAATCAAAGCAGTGTGGGGAAAAAAAAAAAGCACAAATCCATGCAGTGCACCTGAGAAGTGACATTGGTCATGTTCCTCAAGATAAAAGACAAAGTTTAATATACTCTCTAGGTTCTAAAAAAGTCAACAAGTTTACAAGCCAACTTGTATTTAGTTTCCTTCTTACTAGACCACTGAAGGTACTTGCATATGGCCAAGATCTCAGTCAGCACCTTTCAAAAGCTGACAATTTTCTTGGTGTCAATTGATTACATTTTCACATTATCAGCGTACAAAGTCTTGAAGAAAGACCATAGCCAGTTAATTAACAATTTAGTTAACTGGAAGAGTTAACTAAGAACGGAGGAAAAGTTTTTTTTTGATAACTGAGGCTGTTGTTCTTTACTCAGTTGTTAAAAGGATTCAAAGCTTCTAGCATCCTGATGGCACAACTTTCAGCAGGTCAGAAGAGTAGGTCACTAGTTTTGCCTAGTGTACTTCAACTCTTATGAAATCAAATTGCATCCACTCAGCTAAGTGAACTTATGCTTAACTTAAATCATATTGCAAAGCATTCAAGAAAACATTTTTTTCCCAATTACATGAAAATGAAGCTAGCAAAAGTCTTGAGCGCTGAAGGATTTTTAATGATATGCTTGATATTTCAGAATCTTTAATTTCCATTTTTGAAAGTCACAAGTAGCTGTGAATGCTGCACATCATTATCTAAAACAAACACTTCATGATTTCCCTCAGCACATCCTGGAAATAATGATCAGTTGCTGCCTACAGAAGATAACAAACAACAAATATTGTACTGTAGAAAGAACGAAATTTTGCACTGAAGCGCTTACCCTATGCCTCTTTTAATTTGCACATTATTCAGATGGTATCTAAAAGAATATTTATTTATACACCAAAAGTTAAACTCATTAAAAAGTGCCACCACACAGGCAACTCAAGATGTATATTTATTTTCCAAAATCTCATTAAACTCAGGTACTTCGTCTACATTTCCTTTCATAATAATGAAGCACATACAGAGTTTCTTTCTGCTAACACTGAACAAGGAATTTTTTAAAACAAGGCGTACAATTCTTGTAGACAAAACTGTTAGAACAAATGTATTCTGCCTCCCATTCTGCTTTTGCTTTAGCAGTCTGCCAAGGACTCCCTTCAACACCTTGCCCGGTCCCCTTCTTCAGATGTAAGTACAACTTGAACACAGTGTAAAAGTGTACATTATTAGTAGTTGGAAGGGAGCATGAGAAACAGTAACAAAGGCTTCAAAGTATAAAGCTGCTCCTTGTATTAGTTTCATCTTAATGTGGAGTGTTTTGAGGGTTTACATAATTCAAAACGGCACTAGATCACAGAAAGGCAGGTTGAAATTTGTCAGTCGTGCTACTTCCTCAGCAACATCGCCATTTCATCGCCCTGCCTCGGATGTGTATTTGTCCACATGTGTCAGTAACTGCTTAGTAGTAAACCTGTACTAACAGCGCTCCTTCAGACTGCGAGTTCTTGCAAGTGAGTCAGCTCATAATTACTTAGCACTGCACTGAACAGTCAAAGGTTCAGAGTTAAATTTCAGGGCCCAAAATCTTCATACTTTTATTTGGGAAAAGAGTCCTCACTGATAACAGCCATTCAGCTGGAATTGGCAAAGTAACTGTTGTCCTGAGGAAGGCTTCCAGATTCTGTCCCTTATTTTCTGCTGCTTATCTTTAGAAATGGTGAGACCTTTGTCAGTTTTAGACCTTCTAATTGTCATTTAAAATATGCCTGTTAATCACACTCCCCTCGTAAAGTAAGAGGGAATTTAAACTGTGTGAACAGAATAAAATTGTTTGGTTACTGCATGTCCTTTACTCCTGGTGGAGTAAATGGAAGATAAAGTTCCTAGCACTTTGATGTGCATGATTTTTAACATGCGGAGGATCAAAATTACATGGAGGAGATACTTTTCCTGGACCTGACTTCTTACCCACTCTCATCAGTGGCAAAATTCCCTTAGCAGAATTGGGTCTCAGATTTCCTAGTCGCTTTTTATTCGTAAATACTTTTAAAAAACATCATACAAATCCATTAGCAATTGAAAAAATGTATGATCTTTACATACTTGACTTATCTAAATGCTTTGGCCTATCCTCAAAAGGCTCTCATTTTTCAAAGTTGTTTTGAACTGGAATGGCATGTTGAATTCCTCCTAGTATGAGTAATCAGGCTAAAGCCTGGCAAGTATTTGTTACATTGCAAAAAAGATAAATAAAGGGTGCAAATTCCAGAAGTTTTTTTCTTTTTCTCTTTCTCTTGAAAGACCCTGTAATTTAATACAAAGAACAACATCAAAGAAGATAAAAGATAAATCTATCGTCTCTCCTCACTTTTAGGGACTTGTTAATGTGATGGTAATAATTATTTTTGTCATCTTGAATTCTCTGCAGAATCACCTTACGTTCATTTATGATAGTCTTTTGAACAAGTGTTCAAAATAGAGATGTTTAATGGAAATGTGTGATTAATACCCAGGTCCACACAGAATGTCCTGGGAAAAAATCTGTTATCTGTGACTGCAATTAAAGTATCTCTGTAAGTTCTATAGCAAGTTTGTCAACCTCTTTATAGCTCAGTCTCCATTACAGGGGATGAGTAGTGGATTAAGTAGTGGGAGTTACACTTCTTTATTTTCATTATTGTAATAAAATTGTTATTGTAATAAGTATTATTTAATAAGTATGTGAGGATGAATTCAGCAGTAGGGCTTGAAGACTAATGAAAACGTTAACTTCATAATCTTCCTAGAATTGCCATTTCCATATTCCAAGAACACTTAGTCAGGACCATGATGGCCATTCCTGATTCTCTTTTAGCCGACATCAATTTCTGAAAAGTTACGAAAAAAGTTGTGTCATTACATAACATGAATGTCCTTTATCGTGACCAGCCCAGCATCTGCGCAGACGTGATGGAAGTGTACTTCAAATGGTGAATTATACAGAATATGATGAGGCATCAGAATATTAACAGAGGAGAGGGCTGTTAAATGCACAGGAGATGGCTCTTTCCCCTCTAGATTTTACTCCCTATTAGAATGAGAGTGACTTGGTTTTACAAAGATCATCAGCCTGTAATAAGGACTTACTGAGCAGGGCTTATGACCTTTGCTTTAAAAACGTTACTGAGTTTCTTTCTAGTGATGAAGTATTCACTGCTGAGAAACAATCCTGAGCATGATGATAAAATATTGCAAATGCTTAGCTGGGGATGTACATCTCTAAAGGTGGTGTTTTTTACAGCTGAAATATGTTATGCTAAAATACTCCCAGGTGACCTAATTAAAACTGCGAAGCAAGTGAATGCCATATTTGCCATCTTCATGTTCTCATGCTCTTAACCTATATGACGTGCGTTTATGCTTCAATAAAGTTCATTAAAGACCACATAAAGATAAATTGCAGAAATGGTAATCATTGGATTATAAACCCATGACAGTATTTTACAGTAGTTATAATGAATTTCAGAAAACTCCTTTCAGTAACTTTGGGTTTAATCCAAAGAGTATCATAAAGCATTAAATCATTCTTTATACTAACAAACACTGAGTTTTCTCCATGTTGTTGTACATGTGAGGTACTGCATACAAACCACAGTAACTACAGAATCTTTTTCTCAGGGCATTAGAGTGAACTAAAGAGAGTTACTGATCACATATCTTCATCTGTGTGTTTTTCCTAATCTGATTGCTCTGTGTTCATAAGAGAAGTCAATTCAGAGATGTGAAAGTTACTGTCTCCTCTGGTGTGTTTCCAGCTTCTTACGACCTCACAGAAACATCACTTAGATTTAGTTCTGTGACATCGCAGGAGCACCACGGTGGCCAGATGTAAAAGGAAGCAGAGATTGCTGTTGCAGTGCTATGCCATTTGATCTCAAGTGGAGAAAAAGGGTGTTCATTCAACATTTCTCAGTAATCGATACGTTTTGAAGTGAGGTGCAGTGGAACTGAGCACAACAACAGCAATTTTCAGAGAGACTGAAGGGGACTGGGGAGGGCACAGGGCACTGTATGACAGTACTATCATCCTAAACAGGTCAAACTCTACTCTTTCCCCTAGGAGGAATGACTTACAGGGCATTCTATATTGAGACCTTTCCAGAAGGGAAATATCCTTGTCCCTCTGACTTCAGTGCAGATGACTGAACACAGTAATCATTGCTCTCCTGTTTGGTTTGAAATTGGCTTTCACATTTCCAGTTTCACATTGTCTCTTATTGGATGGGCACACAAAGCTTAAAGTCACAATCTTAATTTTTGTCAGATATACACGTTTAAGGCATTGCTATGAGATTCAAATCACTTGCTGAGAGTATGGCAAGGTCTGCCTTTCAAAGCTGCAGAACACTCATCAGCTCACTGATTTCCTTCTGAATTACTGCCTCTTAGTTCTCAAACAGACAGTTCATACAAGCCTACTCTCCTGTTTCAGGGGGATCATGCTATGAGATCATGCAGTCATTGGGAAAAAGATGATTTCATTGAAAAGAATTGATAATTATTCAAGAATTAAAACTCAGTGTTAAGAAGAGAGGCATTTTAAAGACAATATTTCTTTGGCTAAGTAGTTTTTGTAATTGTAAGACCATCTACTCAATATGTTATTGGACCTTTAAGAACAGATAATTGTCATATTCTAATAGATATTCTTTATTTTTCTTGATTATTTTTCAATTTTCTACAGGGCATGTATATCAGCAAGATTTTTTAAATGTTTATTTAAATAATGGCTAGTATCCTTACTGTTTATTAGGCTTTAAAATGCCTACCCATTTGTGTACAACATCTTCGTAAAATGAAATGTAGCTAATGGTTATGTCATAAGCAGGACAGTGACCTCTAATGGTAAATAAGCAACTCACATGACGAATTGCTAAGACTTTTCTCATTATAACTGTAATGAAACTGCATTTTCTGTACCTTTCTTCAGGACCCACAGTAGGCACAGACAGAGCAGTAGGCAGCAAGACAATTAGGGGCAGAAAAAAACAGCCCCGACCCACTGCCAGAGCACTGACAAACTGGCTCTTCCTGCTGCCTAAGCAAAAGCCAGTGTATATAAGATGGTCACTTCAGGAGCGAGTGCAGGAAACCCCTTTGAAAAATCTGTCATCCCATGTTATATCATCTCATCCCTTTGAACAGTGCCAGAAGCAGCCAAGTTTTACTCCCTTGTCAGATCTCTGGCCAGTTTTTCCCTCCTTTCTTCCCCTTCCTGGGAAAGGTGTGACCCAGTCACTCTCCCATCAGATGCCAGTATTTCTTGCTTGTATTGCTGTGCTGAGAAGCCCTCAGCCAGTTTTGCCTTTACTAAAGAGGCACTGCAAGTGTTTTACAGGGGCAGGTACTGTCTAGAGTACATCTGGGAAACTTGAGATGGACATTGATCTGCTTGATGCCAGAGAGAGCCAAGTTGGGAAATAGAGCTCTCATAGCCTTTGTCTTTTTTTTTTTTTCCCCCCTGGTTCAGCATGGCAAAACTTTTACCCTTCTCTACGCAAAAATCTTTAACACAAATTCAACTTCGAATCTAATGTGTAGAAATGTTAGTTTAGTGACAGTTTTGAACTTTCTAGATAGTATTTCCCTTTAGTCTTCATAATACTAGATAATATTACAAAGTTATCTATTGCTATTTAAATTGGGATAATGCTGTTACGGTAGATCACATACAGATGTACTACATATGGATCTTTCAGCATCAGTTGCAACCTGGTGCAGACAGTATTCAGCAGTGCCAACACTAACGTGGTGTCTGTTTTGCACTTGCAGGGTATAATCATCAGGTCAAGATGAGAAACGTTTGTTAAGGTGGAATCAGATCAAAGTAAACTAGCACATTACTTGCCCAATGTAATCCTTAGCTTTCTGGGCAACAGAGTTTGAATTTTTCACTTTTAGCTGTGAGGGAAACGGAATGGTTTGGCCAGGAAATTTCCCAGAACACCCTGAACAGGACTGCTCTGCTCTTCAACTTCTTTGGTGAAACTTACACTGTCTCTCAGGAATTTCTTCTTTTATTTTTTGCTGCAATTCGTGTTTTGATTATTCTTACAGCTGGTGGAGATTTTATTTTGCCACTTGGTGTATTACACCGATATAGGCTGCAGATTTTGAAGGCTCCTGGGAATTCAGGGTTTGTTTCACACTTATTTCCAGTATTACTGTAGTTTTGTGTGTTTCAGGGTTTGTTTGTTTTTTTTTTTTTATTATTTTCATAGTGTTAGCATCTGGTTTACTTTTATTTAATACTAGGAAGGCAGTTGTGACAAGAATATCAGTGTTGACACCTTCTGATTTCAACAGTGAGATTTTCATAGTCAATCCAAAAATCTCAAATTTGCCCCTGAATAATCAATTCTGTGCTGAAGTCAGAAGGGTTTTATTATTCCAAATTCTTTTGCAATACTTGGTCTGGAAGATTTCTAGTATTCTGGGTCAAAATCGTATGAAAAAATCTGTGACTTGAGCCTTAATTTAAAAATGGATCTCAAAGAACAGACTGTTTCCTGCATACGTCACTGTGTAGATAAGCCATTGGGAACAAGGCAAATGCTTGCAGTAATATTTAAGGCTGATATTTTAAATACAAATAAGGAATCTAGATTCATTAGGAACTGATAATCAGTAGACTGGAGAATCTTCATCAAAATAGCTAAATTTCTATAGTGGTGGTTTTTTTTTTTTTCTGCAGTAACAGTAACAATGTTATAGGTTGATGGCAACCTACCAAAAAGAAGAGACTAAATTATGTGAAATAATCTATAGCATTCCAGATTAGAATTACTCTGTTTAGCTTGATTAAAAAGGAATGCACAAGTGTGGTGTGAGATTCTGAAGGATGGGACTGAAATGTGATTAAGTTCATTTTTAAGCAGTCTAACTGTTGCAGTTTGGAGAAGTCTGGGTGCACAGCCAGCCTCTCCTAAATGTCCTGACCATGGAGTTTCAGTATCTTCTTAGTGCTGATTTTGGATTAGTATTGTTCGATTTCTTTCAAAGTGCTGTAAGCCTCACCCCTTTTTCTCCTGAACTTTTCTGTCTGAGATTAAGGATACAAAGACACTGCTACTCTAAAATAATTTCTTATATGTTTGACCTGTTAAGTGTGATTTTTCTCTCTGTTTTCCTCATTGTTTTTGTTTTGTGTTCATATGTTTTCATGGTGCCTCCACTGCCACAGGCTTTATAATCGTTTGAATAATTATACTGTCGGGGTGTTCATAGATGTAAAAGTTACTGGTGCCATAATGTTCTGCAAAAGGCTGGTGATTTGAACTTCCTGCATTTAGAGCCTTTCTTACAGATTAACAGCTCTTGCATTTAAAAATAATCTGAAAGCAATTATTTTAAGTTATTTTGCATGCTTAATGAAGTTATTAAAATTTTTCTGAGATAGGAACATAGCATAAAACAAAATTAGCTAATAAAATAAATGTTGTATTACTGGAAAGGGTAAAGGAAATGAACCATATATAAATAAATTTTTGGTGGATGGTGTTTTTGAAAGCAATGCTTGTTTAAGAATTAGTTTATGCAGTTTTAAACTGATGTATTCCACAGAACTGTAGCTGACTTAGTAATAGCAGCCAAAGGAGAAGGTAGCAGAGTTTTTGACTTCCTAAATGTATTTCTTGGTGAAGCCTGAAGGTAAAATATTTTAAGATTCGTATGGTGGCAGAGAATAGATTGTAAGTGTGCTGAGTGTTGGACATTGGACTAGAAGGGGTGGATAAAACCACATTTTAAAACTGTTTCAGTAGAGTTCAAAGCAATTGCTGAATTACCTGTGATAAAGATCATGAAAAATGTATTTTATTATTCTTTCCTGGTAGCTGGAGTATTTCTTTCTATCAAAATTGCAACCAGACTACATCCCACTTCAGGCTAACATTATAAACTGAGATTTAAGTTAAGGAAGCACAAGCAGTGCTATGGCCTTCCTTGTCCTTGGTATAAGCATATTAAACTAGAGTGATTGTCTCTGAGTTTTCTAATCTGCGTTAACTGGATCATTTTGGGATAGAATTGAAGTTATTTGATATAATAATTAAGTCTCACAAATATATTTTTTTCCTGAAAACTACTGGAAGACTTCATTTAACAAATAAACACTTTGTGACAATTCCCCAATATTAAAAAAATCCAATTACTGTTTCATAATCCTGTAAAAAAATTGCGAAAGGTTAGTTTGTCAGAAAGGTAAAAGTGGAGTTTCAGTGTGAGCAATTACATTGAATGCTCTTGTCCAGTCAGTAAAAGAAGATAGAAATATTTACTATTGCTCAGCAGTTGTAATGCAGTTCCTTATAATTTTCTACTCTTTTTTGCCTGCAGGTTTCCATCTTTTTATATAGTATATGTATGTATTAGGTCTAAATAAAATGTAATAGAACATAGGAATAATGGAAAGTAATGCATGTATTTCTATGGTGCTGTTTCTGTCAGTTCATATTTAATATTTACTGCTTTCTGGTCTAAATACAGGGTGGACTTTAAAAGTACTTGCTGGAATGGACTATTTATACCTTGCCTTTAAAATTCTATGTGATACTTAGTGATATGGAGAATAATACTCAGTTTAATTTAAAAAAATCTAGTTTTGGTTCATAGGGTTTTTTAGATATGACATATACGAATATATATTCCAGATTTGTGTTTTCACATCTCTGCAAATTAGAAATTATTATGCTTTACAAAGCCACAAACAGCTAATAATACAATAATAACACATTTCATCTATCTTATGAAATGGCAATCAATGAACAATCTGAAGCTAATAACTGTGTAGTGTATTTGGAACTGCATAATTATTTGGGGATTTGTAAAGTACCCATGGGCTTCTTTGCAATCCCTTCTGGGGACACAGATGTGTGTGTTCAGCAATGGCAGAATGAAAAGGTAAGAAACTGCCAAGTATTAGCCTGTAAAAACTAATATACCAGAATATTACAAATATTGTAAGTGACCTGATGACTGAGGTGCAATTAATCACTAACTGTGGTGGATTATTAGAATTTCCTGTATGACTGCATCGATCCAGCTTAAAAGTGGGCAATGGGAAGAGCAAACAGGAAAGCTTTATCATAGATCTAGGTACGGAAGCATGAGTGCGTATTTGAAAGGCTATGGGGAAATAGTTGTCTGCTTGTATCCTGTCTCTGTGGGGCTGCAAGCCTTGTTCTGTGGAAACTCAGAAAACAAAAAACCTCACCCAGTTAATAGGTGCAATTAATGAGAGCCTTAAAGGCCTATGAATTTTCAGAAGGTATCTATACTTTTCAAAAGCCGTTTTCAGGCGCTGCCACCCATCACAATGAGGTGGAAATAGAGTCTATGTTATAACTGCAGTGGCCTATCCAGGAGGCTAGCTAAAACCCTGGTGCACTCCTGGACCCAGTTTAATACATCCCTGTGCCACGGTGTGGAACACTTTGTGCAGAATGGTAGAGCACAGCCCCAGTGTTGAGAGTGTGACCCATGTTCAAGCTACCCACAGGTCCCATCTATTCTCACAGCACACAACGTTGGGAATTATCTAGGAAGGTTTCCACAGATGAATTTACTACCTAGTATCACCTGAGTAAAAGCACCGCAGGAACATATGGTGGCCCTTCAGTCTGGGGACACCGTGCCCCGGATATCCTCCTGTGTTCTCTGTCATAGCATGAACACACAGTTTTCTCTCCCCATTTGAAGATGTGGCCTGTTGCAGTGTGTGTACTCCAGGAAAGCTGGTTTTGCAGTCACTTCAATATTAATGATTGTTGTGTCTCATGGGTGGCCTGTTCTTTGGAGCTTGGGGTGCGTGTAGCTGGAGAGCGGGTCATGGATGGTTGCCATACTGAAGCTGTGCTCAGGAACAAGCAGTGAAGCTGTGCTGATGCAGGTTGTGCTCTGTAACCCCGATTGCTGGCTGTGGGAGAAAACCAGCAGTTGGACGGCCGACGGTACTGACAGTACCAGGTCTCCTTCAGGGCTAACTGCATGCCCACCTTCTGTCACCTCTTCCCTTGGTTACCTAAGATCAGCCATATGAAGAGTTTCATACAGAATTTGTAGGATTGACTAATTTGCAACCCTGGCTACAGTCTTCTCAGAAAGGTCTCTGTATGGCAGAGGGCTTAAGCATGTTTCTTCTGGATAGGCTTGTAGGGTGGTTTGGCCAGCTGAGTGCCTAATTCCACTGAATCCAGAGGAATCCTTCAAATCGAACTTTTCTTTAGTCTTTTTTGAAAATCAAACCCTGGTGAATATTTGTTGCAGGCAGTGGTACCTGATTTTTTAAAATCTTTGCTATGAAGAAACTTAGCAGAGGAAGCAAAGTCTCCTGCATTTGTTCTATTAATACTAGAAGAACTTCTACACATATCCCTGATTTTGTGATAGATGATGATCTCCTGTAAAGATTTTATAATGTGGAACTTGAATTTTCACAGAAGGTATCTTCTAAAAGAAAGCTTTAAAAATCACTAACAAATATTGTGACTTTAAAAGTGTATTTGTAGCCATTGAATGGCTACAAACAAACACCCAAAGGCACAAAGCAGTCGCACAAGTTTATTTAGGCAACATGACTTCAGCTTCTAAGTTCTTGAATTTGAAAGTCTTCTATATTGCAAGCATGGATATGCACTATTTAAAAGACAGAGAAAATTAATCTGTGATAAAACTTTTGTGTGGCTTATGCCTTGAACCACAGATTCTGAGGACTGCATATACTTTTTATGTGAAAGGAAACGGACATCAAATTTAGGACATGAACCACTTGGAGGCTTAAACAGTCTAGATACAATGAAATTCTGCAATTAACCTTAAAGTCTGCCTCTGTAGAACTGCAGGTTAATCGGTCTTATATCTCAATCAACCATGAACAAGCAATACAGTGCATTGAATAAAAGGAGATTTCAGATAGCAATGAGTTGGGTTCTTAGTGTATCTGTAACAGGAATTTTAATCCTGTAATTCCTCTGTGTCACAAGCTTGAATCTCTAGGTCATAGTAAATGATCCCCATGAAATTCTTAATCTGTTCAAAACCTGTATCAAATAAGATGGACAGAAATGTGTTGTTTGACAAGTATATATTATTTAGAA
Source organism: Gavia stellata (assembly GCF_030936135.1). NCBI lineage: Eukaryota > Metazoa > Chordata > Aves > Gaviiformes > Gaviidae > Gavia > Gavia stellata. The sequence goes on along the minus strand of NC_082609.1, from coordinate 6,365,148 downwards.
ACACTTTTTACTTAACTGTAGACACTGTACGGAACAAAAAGGAAATATGATAATAGCTGATTATTACAGAGTCACTGGTGGGTTGGAAGAACTGTTAAATTTGTCAAAAGCACTCTGAACCAGATTTTAATTTTTTTCGTTGGTACATGCTTCAAAATTTCAATTGGAACTGAAAAAGGAACTTCATTTGCTGTACTGTGGGATAGTTATACATGCTGCATTGTCCCCACTTCAGTCATTACTCAGGAAATTAGCACTGATTCACAAAGAAGCCAATAATTGTTTTGTTCCTCATAGTAACAGAAATTCAGGAATGATGACTGAGGACATTCAGAAAGGTCTTCCTCATTGTTCCCATTCCATGATTTAAAAGTTTGTTTGATATAAATGTGCAGAGAATAATGAGGCTAACCAGACAAAGTTTTACATTTTTTCATTAATGACATCCAGATGCCACCTAGCATGAGCTAAGTATAAAACACAAAGGACAATAGTAAAATAGAGGCAATAATACAGTTCTGCCTGAAATAAGGTGCTGATAAAGATGTCCCAAACAGTCTTTCTGTGCATTTCTGGAACCAAGCTGTGTGGTTCAAATAAGGCAAACTGAAGTGTAGTGTTGCAACCTGAGTACAAATATAATGGCATTCTATGCATGGCAAAGCTTTTCTACCAGTTCCCTCAACAGGCTAAACTAGCGGAGTTACACCCATGGTTGGCAAATTACACCTTTTAGCAAAAAGCATAGGTGTACAGCAAACTCTAAATGTACTAGTCTGCTTCTAATCTGCCCCATCTATTAGCACCTCCGTAAGCTCCCTGGACAAACCAAAGGGAATAGAAGACCTAGTAATCCAAGTAAATTAAAAAGTACTATTGACAAAACAGGAAAAAGATTTTTTTTTAAAAATAATTTCCAGGAAACCTTCATAGGAGCTGCGGGTTAAAATACATACAGTCAAGAACTGCATTTTTATATATCTTAGCTTTAAAATTTTATTGAATTTGGAGGTGACGTATTTAAGGGTTATCACTGTTCAGCACATAATGTCCACTGCAGCTGTAAAGTCAATCAAGTATGAATTTGTAGGTCTCACACTGAAGGATAGGTGCGATGTGATGTGACTGGTTTTCTGCCTTTCATCTTGAAACAACCAGATTTATTTGAAATGGGCGAGCTATTATATTCTGTCTGTTCACAGTAGCTCTCTTCCAACTTTCATACTTAAGTTGCCATTAACATTAATGGGAGGTATGCACAGAGAGAGGAAATTAAATGTCTTAATTTTCTTGCATCTGGTAGACAGCTGTACTTTAAAAGCATGCCATACAGGAGAGTGAGTAAAGAATAGCACTTCCTTTTATATGCTGATTCCTACTGTATTAAATACAGGTTAGGGAATGAAGTATTACAATATCCAACTGCTGCTGAAAATTTTACAACTAAATGCCTGGACAGCATATTTGACAGAAATTAGCTGTATTGTATTCCCAAACCACTATTTTTGGTTTCTGTATGCAAATTACCATTCAAAACTCACCGTGGACAAATTCAAATAGTACATGGCAGCTGGGAACATCCCAAGCATACATTCAGGCAGAGTTAGTCTGGGAAAAGATGTTTTTTCTCTAGTCTGTGCATATTTATGGTGACTCCATGGTGTTCGTACTTTTTTCTGAACGTGAGACAGCAGCATCCTTTTCCTGAACCACCTCTGTACCCAAGAATCTAAGATTAGTTCAGTGTTATTAAGCACCGCCTGTGACAGCATCAGATTCATAGCATCAGAGATCAGGCCTGCTGGTTCATAGAGAAAACCAGGTTAAACAGTCCGTTAGTGATGTAAACTGTGACTGATCTGCCCACCGTTGGTTCAGAAACTTTGTATGCATATCCACGCAAACACATATTTTATGACCAAACACGTAATACAATCGGAATACAACAAGTTAACAGGGTGATCTAGGACCAATTGAAATTAGCGTTTACTACTGATAATGGTGGATCCAGTGTTTTGCTCAGGATGCATCTTTATGATCAGATTGAGGTGATCTACGATGAATTGCCACTGATCTGTCTTATTCTTCAGCCAGCCCAGGGCAGAAGGTGGGACAGCCCTTTTCGGTGACAATGCAGTTTTAGCTTGGTTTAAATTGATTATGAAATCACATCCTTACACAGCAATGATAGCATAATAGGGATGTAGAAAGCGATTTATTGCACTGTCATATGAATGAGCAAATAATTTTCTTCAATAAAGATACCAAATTTCAGTCTGTCCTAGCACATGTCTTTCCATGTCCTGCAGTCTACCATTCACCGTAGTACAGTTCCAGCAACATTCCTAGCATCCCGGGTAGTATGGATGTATAATAAAACTTTTTCCCGCAAGACCCCAATATCTAATTAGGAAAAATTACGCTTTAACCTCAAACAATCCTTTCCTTTCAACTCCTCACTTAGATTAATATGTGTAAATTCCCTCACAGAATCCCTAATTACTTCTAAATTTTTCCATCTGTGGATACAATTTTCTTTCATTTTTGTTTGCAGTGGTAAGCTCATTTTGGTGTCTACCTTTTCAGTACGCACAAATGCTCCTCATTATTGTTCAGTTTCTGTATGGTTTTGAAGAATTGCCAATTTACAAGTGGTCAATCAGACTTTTACTTTAGACGGTTGTCAATGTATGCTCTCTAGTTGACTGTGATCTTTTTTGCAAATTATACTATATGAAGATTAATCTAAAAGGGAAAGTGGGCGCTGACAATTCCTCAGAGTGGTATGTGGTTATTTTTGCTTTGAACTCAAATAGGCTGGTCCCTAGCCACAGTGGCAGATATATCATCTGAGTTACATAATAAATTTGTCACTTTTAATTCTATTTGGGAAGATTTATAGAATTTAGGGCTTTATGATTTGGGACTCAGTCTGTACATAGTGTTCTTTTTGCACAGAGGGAGGAATAAAAGGTCTTGTTTTATGACTTGGCTAGTTGTCCTGCCTGTGATAGTTTTCTCTGTTGCGCATGTTTTTCTCTAGTAGAATTACAGATGATAAAAGTGAAACAGAAGAAGCAAATTGCCAAATGGCAACTTGACTTTAAAGACCAGAACTGACCATGAATGAACTGAAAACTTTCTACAAGCATAAAGACCTAATTGTTCTCTCACGTGGCTGTCAATCAGAATAACTCCTGTGAAGCTGTAGTGATTCAGATATTAAATAAAAGTATGTAGCAGCATCAAGTTTTCACTGTTTCCAATACGATGCTGTGTTTGATGGGACATGGTAAGTGGTATGTTAGATTTAAAACTTTCAGTGTGACAGCAGTGGGTAATCTCAGGAACTGAATTTAAACAGAAGTACAGAAATGCCTTGTTCCGTTTGAAAGATGGGATCCTTAGTGCATTTAAGCTTGCTGTGCAAAATCCAATTACTAGTAAATAAATGTTCACCGTGACAATTTTGTTGAAGCTAGTTCGAGCATCTTTGAAGCAGTTCTCAGTTGACTTTTCTCCCTTTTCCTTGTTTGCATCATACATCTTATTGTCCAATCTTGTTCCGTGCATAGTCTGAGAATCACAGCCAGCTGACAGGGATTCCTGCTATAAACATAATTTTTTTCATTGTGTTTACAGAGAATATAGTGCTTCACTGCAGCAAGGGAGACAGGGCACTAAAGAACAGGGCACTGCAGAGATCAAGAGTATAATTGTTTGGCTGCTGAGCACCTGAATGTTTCTACAGAGATTTTTGAATGCCTTGACATAAGGTGGGGTAAAACATAGGCCATGTTTACAGGGTGTTATTATTCCTCTGTAATGATGCCAGTGTGCCTCTGCTTTCCTGTGGGAATGCTCTGTTCCATAATAATCCTTTAAATCCTTTATTCTAAAATAAAATGTCTGCAGAAAGGAGATACATGACAATACTTAGGGTCTGATACTTGTTAGTCTGTAGTTATCTTGGTCAATATAACCATGCAGACAAGTTTTTAAATAGTGTGGAAAAGCCAGAAGGGTTTCTCTGTTTTGAACTTAGGTATCTGAATCTTACAAAGTCTTTCTCCCCATGTTAAGGTATGTGATGTAGTAGGCAATGATCTTTTAAAATATACCATTCTCTCACATGCCTAATGATTGTTTTTTAAAATCCTACTATAAAAAACAAAGCCACAGCATTACAGCTTATCTCTTAAATCTCTCAGAGAGTCTTTTCAGCCTTGAAGTATCTTGTGGGCATCCAGAGCCAGCTGGTGAGCTTTGACTGTCCTATTCATTCTTTGCCTTCTTTTACTTTTACCTTATACTATCACCTAATTCTCCATGCCAGCTCTTTGTAATACATCCCTATTAAGGAAACAAAACCTAACAGAAGAAGCAGCATACTTCTTATAGATATACTCTAACTTTTCATGCTGTTAATTTGCCTGCATGATATCTATCACCTTGTACCTGCTTCTCTCTTCACACCTCACTTGACACTAAAACCTTTTGAGGCAAGACTGGTTTTTATTCTGTGTTTGCATAGCACAGGGGTAATTTTCCCTTGCACTCCAACTACTGCTATCATATGTATTTTCACAATAGTAATGAAGAAAGGTTCTAATATTCCAGAGAATAAAGAAAGAGGAAAAAAATGTAGTTAAAAGGAATGACTGTAGTGGTGCAGGATTCATACAGGCTGAAAGTAGAAAGGTGGAAGAATATGCTGGTTTTCAGAGAACTCTACTGTTCTATAACTTCATATAATTTTCAGAGGAGTATGAATTTATGTCCATATCATTATCAGATCATTCTACTTTATTATTCAGTTTTAATTAAAAAAAAAGCTCCAGAAGAATATGTTTATCCCTGCAGAGATCCTTCAATAAAATAAAAAGAAAGGTAACAGCTAAATCAGTATTCTGTATCTATCAGGTCTACTCTGGTCAGAAAAAGAAAAGGAAAAAAGGAATAGGGTAAAACTCTGTCTGATCTCATTTTATACTCAGACCTGATTAAGGTTTTACATAAGATGATAAGAGTCACAGTCACTCTACCCAAATATAATAAAGTTGAAGACTTTTTATGGGCATAATAAAGAGACTTTTTAATTTATATTGAGGTCAAATAGCCACTTTTACTAAAAACATTCCCCTGACTGAGATTCACTAATACCAGATTAAAATCTGAAGTAAAATGAGTAGAAACTAAAATAAAAATAGTGATTATTGCAGTGGGATGGCACAAAACACAGTTCTTTTAAATGGATTGAAGCTGCTACCCAAGATGGGGTTGTGACTTGCTCCGGCCAGGAACAAGCGAGCAACATTAATTTTCACTGGACTTCACAAAACACATTGGGGAGATCGTTTAAATCAGATGAATCCATCTGAACCCAGCTGTCCTTTTTATCCCTTGTGAAGTTAGTTAAAAAAAAGAAAAAAGTAATGGACTGAAATGAAGCATTTTCAATACATTTGCCAGTGTGATTCATGCCCTGTCTAGAAGAGGAAGTGCCGCAGAAATAAGAAAGCCTTTCTGCTTATCCCATCACACTTTGGGGGCTGGAGGTAAAAGTCACTGGCCATGGCCAGCATGATTCCCAGAAACTTGAGAAATTCATTTGGTTTGAGAAGAAAAAATGAGTACAAGACTAATTCCATAGGAATTCTGTCACTGCTCACTAAACAGAGCAAATAATAGCAGTCTTTCAGTTGACTTTCATTAAATTTTGGATCTGGCCTTATAAAAACATAGTGTTTCATCTGGGTATCACAAAACGCTTAACTAGATCTGCCTTTGGGAGGATGTTTATACTGCTTAAAATACACTACCGACAGAAATACAGACTCTGAATTATAGCTGGCTTAAATGAAAAATTTTCTGCATCTTATCTCTTTCCTTATGGAACCATTTTACAACCTTAAGCGAAAAGCTAATCTCTGTCAGGTTTTTTGAAACATCTTACAAATTTTAGTGAGGAATTATATCCCTATCAAATCCCACAGAGAAGTTAAAAGGCCCACTACAAATGTAGATTTCTCTGGCAAAATCAATAGTTCTTCCAAATATATTCTACAGAGTCCAATAAAATTTCCATGAAACCTTGCTGTTTCATCCTACTTGGAAGTCTTTAGTTGCTCAATTAACAGAGCAAAACTGTTTTGCAGTGTTCATCATCTTTCTGGTACCCGCAACCTGTAACAGAAACTGTTGAGCTCCAAGGCAGGAATAATAGCATGAAATTCTAAAGGCTCTCTCTTACGGTGGCTGTCAGACTGCAGGCCTCAAGTAGCTTTGAAAGCTACTTCTCCAGTCTTCAAAGCTCGCTCTTCTGTAGCAGCTAGACCCTACTCCTCACTTATCTTATTTAGCATTTTTACGTGTTCTTCTGAAATGTTTCACTGGCTGTTTCAGGCCAGGTCTCCTGGATCACAGGTTCTGATCCAACTACTTAAATTCTTAGATTTTTCTTATGGAAAATTTATTTCTATTCATATAGCTTTCCATTGCTACAGCTAGAGATGCCAGCATGGAAGTAGAATTTTGCAGCACTTCTCCAGGTTTGATAGATGCTGATTTGCCCAGAACTGAAGCAATGAAAAGTGTCTGCACAACCAGGTGTCCTAACTGAAAAGGAATATAATAGAACATAAAATATATAAAACTAGGCTGTGTTATACTGCAGCTTTGAAAATCAGACAGTAAAAATCTATTCTAAGAGACACTTTGATAATGTGATTAAAAGTTATAAGTCATTTATTTAGTTTTTGTCTGGGGCCAAAATACAGTTATACCCGAGTGTGACTCTATCTCTGCTGTGATACTTTCTGTAAAAATAGTCATGGATCACTTGATCTCTGCTGTAATTACATGGTATTAAACTCTGTCAAATATGCTTAGCGCCCACACACACAAAAGGACAGGAGGTCATTTGTGGTATCAAAGCTTTATAACATGCAATCCCATGCAAGGGGTTGTTATTTTATAAAAGTGATAGTTGTCAATTCAATAGCTCTTCCGTTTTCTAGACTTCTGGTTGAAGCATCTGAAGTAATTCCTTGCTGGGCTCGGTGCTGTTTGTTGACTGGGGGATTGAGTGAACATGCTGTTGCTGGGAAACAGAGTGAGAGGCAGAAGTAAAACACGGCAAGTGGAAGCAGCATGTGGAAATGGTGGTGTTCCCTTTCATTTTTAACAAGATTTCCCTGTTTTTTTATTAATATGTACTTGTTGTAGCAGTCTACCAATAGGCTGTTTGAGGAAGGAGGTGCTTGGCTGTCATTGGGAAGTTTGAGTGTGGACAAAGCACAATGAAGTGAGATTTCAAATAAATTATTATATTATTGCCAGAATATTAGGGAAGAAGAATGTGTTCTAAGAGCAAAAGGGCTATCTAACTAGTGATTTTATATTTCCTCTGCTTAGTTTGGGTAAAGATGTACCCTTTTAGTGGACTGTGACGTAGCAGAGGAACCAAAAAAAAAAAAAAAGGCTAACTTTTGGGGGATGCAGAACCTCAGGATTGAGAGGATTGTCAAGAAAATATCATGACCATCATCCCAGACAGAAGTGCATAAATAAAAAATAACAGAAAGATAAAAAGGAGGGACAGAAAATGTATTGAAAGCTACTTATGTTGCCAAGAGGAGGGCATAGTGCTAGTGCATCATGTTTGTGCTAATGGAACAAACATTTTTAAAAAAGATAGTAGGAGATAAAGAAGACAAGAATTTTCTTTCCGAATAAATGCATATACGATGGCTGGCATCTTGCTGTGGACTAAATCAAGGTCCTCCAGAGTGAAAAAACTAGATAGATTTGCCTAAAAGGCTAAAACACCCTGCATGAGGTGGTAGGATTTATATTCTCTACAGGCTGGACACCAAGGGAAACCTTTAATACATATTCCTCAATGGCAGAACCTAACATAAAATGGCAAATAACATTTTTGGGTCAGAGCCAGCTGAGTTTTCTTCTCATGCCCCAAACTAATGTAGGATCTACAGGGAGTATGTTAAACCTAGAAGTCAATACATTTGCTGCGGCATTTGGAATAAAACTGACAGAGAACTATAGGAAGGATGAGTTTTAATTTTAGATATCCATTCCAAAGATAAAAAGCTTTGCTATCTTCCAAGGGACAGACTGACCTAGGATGTTACAGAAACTTTCCTCCTGGATTTTTTTTTAGTACTTACATAACAGTGAATGAAAAGTTCCTTTTTCACTGGTGGAGACTACAGTAAAAGAGCTGAGAACCTTCACATGGGAAGGAATATGTTAGAGCAATTTAAATATACCATGACATCTTTCATGTGCTGTCAAAGAGGTAGGCTGTTGGTTTTTGTCTTCTAAGAATGATGACGTAGTATGGCTTAAGCTGGCTGCTGTAACTCATTGCTATGGTCAGATGATCCGAGGCAGTATTTATGCCAACATGTAAAACATAGTAGTATGTAAGAGGAATACATTAAACTACGTAATGAATATTGGAAATCAAGGATGTGACACTGAAACTGATTTAAAATTGCTTCCCAAATTAATATGTGTATCAGATGACAAAGGTGAGTATAATTCTAAATACGGTATTAAGTAATATTGGAGGTACAATTGACTATATAATAGGGGAATCATTAGAGCAAGGATCATAGCAGCAATAGATTTGGAATTAAAACAAAAATGAAAGTGAGGAGTGTGCTGCCAAAAAGTTAAACTTGGAAAAGAAGAAACATGTGCTGGAAACGTGCTGTGTTTTATACTGCAGAGTTTTATTAGAAGGAAATATTTCATTAATGAAGTCCGGGTCAGAGAAATGGTGAAATACGCTAAAGATGACTATAGTAGGCAATAATACCTAGAGAATAAGGGCAAAAACCTGCCTCATGGAAACCAATGAACTTTTGCCATCGATTGAGTGGGATCAACATATTCCAACAGAAGTCAGTGGGAAATAATAGGAAAGATGTCCAGATTAGATACACTGATGAGATTTACATTTGCTCTGAGAGGAGATGGATCCTTCTTTAAAAAAAAACAGTTGTCAAACATGACCCAGTGAATATAAATTAAGAAAGGAATTGCTGGCCATCTGCAGTTGCTAAGTCCCCATTCTGCCAACCTTACTCTGAATTAAAATCAATAGGACTATTCAAAGGGCAAGGGACTGCTCACCATAATGCAGTAGCTTGCTAAAATACATTAGGAACTGGTTTTGGGGGCCTGTTTAATTTGTGCAAGGGTTGATGACAAATAACTTTTAGTGAATAAAACATCATTTTATATACATTTACTTGAAATCATTCTGGTTTTCAAGCTTCACTAGTTATGTAGAGTTTCTATGATCCCCTTGGTATATTACAAATATGGCTATAGCTTAGCTAGAGTAGGTACTCTTATTCAAACCTTCCATTTCTGTACACTAACTGCAGAACAAGTTAATGTCCAAAATTCATGAAACCTTATGAGGTCATATATATTTGGAGTGATGCCCAGCATATGTATTGCAAGCTTTCAGTATGTTGGAAGTGCTAATACATGTAAAATATATTCCATCAGATTCAGCCAAGACATGCCTATGAGCACAGAATGATGCAAAAAGAAGTATGTGCCAATTAAAGCTAGTAGCAAGTCACTTCAGTGTAGGCAGTGTGCCGCTTTCTTCCAGGTGAAAACCCAGCTGAATGACATATCCACAAGTCATCTGCTCGTTAGAAAGTATGGCAAGAGGAAATCTGGCTTATGTTGTGTTTTATTGGCAAAATGTCTGCAGAAAGTGAATCAAAGTGGCATAGGCAAGCATTAATGGAAATCGTCTGGGTTTCCTTTGCTTTGGCTTCTGAAACAGTGCAGCTTTGAGCCATATCAAGGGAAACATATCAGAAATGTCATAATACATGACACACGAGTGGTGTAACGCTGTGGTACAACCTTTCTGTGCCATCTAGCAAGACCATTTGAAGAAGCTGTTCCAATAGAAGCTGCGGTGCCAGGTTCAGTGCTGTGTCCCCTCCCATGTCCTGTGACCCTGGGCACAAGCGTGGCTGGCAGATCAAGGATACGTGGGGTCAGAGAGTGGGAGAGAGGCTGCAGTACCACTGCTTGGAGTTGCCCTAGCTATGGGAGAATTGGGGTGTGAGGCTCATGCTCAAGTTAGGTTAGCTGGCAGATCTTGGAAACTAAATTTTAAATTTAAATGGGCAGATACTTGAATTGCAAATATTTGCACTCTATTTTCGGAATTGAAACTATAGTATATACTTGTACCTGACTGCTTTAGTGATGGCTGCTGTCCTTTTCAGGAAGAGACAGCAAATACTTGTGAAGAAACTTCAATTATTCAGCTATAGGGAATCTGAAGATTTGTCCCCAAAACTTACAAATAATGGGTTAGAGAAAGTCATAATCTGTTTAGAGAATATTTTTGAGCAGTGGAATTTTTTACCATGGTGCATAGTCTCTCAGCCTTACATTATTCTTTGAACAGAGAATTCTGCCTAGAAGCTTTTGTAGGTAAAAGGTGAGAGAGGAAATAACACTGTCTACATTTTTCAAATGGGGAAGTAAAGAATAGAGCTCAATGACTAGATTTGCAAAGTTACTTAGTGAAAATTCCCTGGAGTCAGATGTCCAGATGCCCATAAAAATCTTGCCCTGAGTGACTTGCCTAAGGTCATGGGAGAAGTCTGTGGCAGAACAGGAATTTAAATCAGCTCTCCTGACTTTCTTAAACAACATCATATTTCCTCTGAATTAAGCCGTACTTTTTCAGCGACAGATTGCTGAGTATTTCTGGTTTTATGAAGACCCCAATTATACAGCAAAAAGCATGTTTCCTTCAGCTTCCTATACGGCAAAACCAAGGGGTTATAGTTAACCTACTCATACCATTGAAATTTAGATATTTATTTCAGTTGCCTGCAGTAGGACCTCTAAGTCTGTATATAATCAGGAAATTATACTGTGAAGAGAGTTAAGTACTGAGGATGCTCTGAATTGCTCTCTCCAGGCTCCATTGACTATATTGGGTGTCCATACTACTGAACTTGCCTAATGTTAGATAGTTGCCTAAAATGAAGAGCCATTGGAAATGTGGGAGTTGTTATCTGGGTCTTTGAAGAAAAGTGAGGCAGAAAGGAAAAGAGATGTAGTCTTGAAGTGAAGTAGGTTTTTACTTAACATGTTTTGGAGGAGCTGTCTTATCTGCCACACTTACTATTTAAAAAGAAAATAAAATAATTACTAATTTTTAAGAACTAAAAGCATTTTTTAAATGTCACTTTGTGAAGTCAGGCTAAACGTCAGTTAAAAGTAAGGGCCATTTTTATTAAGTAACTATTCTTTTAGCTTAATACTGATTAGAGAACAATTAATTTCAAGCTAAACATAACTACCTTAGCAAATTATTGAATACAAATTATGTGAAAGAAACCTCAGGGAAACCCCTTTTAATACTACAAAGATATTTATTCTAATATATATACACATTTATTACAGATGGATCATTTTAGAAGTTGAGCTCTATTCACCATCTTTATGTATAGGTATGCTATACCATGTCCTGTACTTTAATTAGAGTAGGTGATTCAGTTAAGTGATCAGTCAGATAATTTATTTATAAAAGCTGGTATCCAAACTGTGAAAAAAGAAAGACATGAACAATTAGAGCTTTTTTTAGCTATTCCTTAAATGCTCTATTTTGAGTGAGGACTCTGCTGTTAAAGGAATGGTATAATATCCTCTATTTTGTCATTAAAAGGGAAATTTTACACATAGTCCTCAGTTCTTTAATAGTCTGATTCTAAGCTTATTGTTGTCAATGGATCAACATCTTTGACTAATTTACTCAGACCATAACTGCAGCCAGTGTAAAGAATAAGGGTGGGGCCCTGACTGCTTATTGCAGGGCTGAGAAAGGGCAGGGCGCAGACTTGTCCGTCACAATTACATGGTTCTGAAAAAAGGTCCTGACAGGCATTACTCACAGCAAATTCCTACACTGAAGTTTGCTTTTTATAAATGTAAGGTTTTATTATGGAAGAAATGGCAGCTGAAATTACACTTGATTAAAAAACTGATTCAGTAATTCATATTCCTGTTTGGATTAGTAAGATATAGAAAAGTGACATTAAAAAAAAAAACCTGATCATATTCTGAATAGACTGGACAAATGTAAATTTTTGGGGAGACATTTGTTCAGGGCGTATCATGAATTCACTGAAAAGCCACCTCTCTTCGGAGAGAACTAAGTGCATGTTTTAAACTGCCTGACTTTCCTCAAAGGTAAGCAAAATCACTGCACTGCCAGGTGGGCTGCTGCTTGCAGCCAGTTAGATAAAGTATCTAGTTAGTCACATGTATAGAAACTTAGTGCTCCCTGGGGGTAGCTGTCAGTATTAGAATTTAATCACTCTGGGATCTGCCATAGGAAATAATAAGACATGAGGAGAATAGTTAATTCTATGTAAAATGTCATGGAAAAACTGAACATCAGGCTCCAGATAAAAGTTAAAAATTCACAAAGTGAAAGGAATACCTGTACTCAATGTGAACATAATCTCCCAAATTTTTAATCCCTGCACTTCCATTTCAGAGTTAAATAGCACTGGAATTCAGACTATCAATACCAAACTTACAGGCTGTTCCAATTTTTTAAGTCCTCGGTGTCCTAAAATGTTTTAATGTCTACAGAGAGAGAAAGAAAAAAAAAAAAAGAAAGTGTGCTTGAATCATGGCTTCAAGGAACTGTCCTGTAGTTCAGTGCTCCCCTAAGAGGAGGCAGCGGGAGGCTGCAGAGGCACACCTATGTTATGGGCATATGCCAACACCTGGCTGTGTTCCCTGGGTAATGAAGGGGTTTCAGATCCCTCACACCCAGGTAAAATCATATTTGGGCAACAGCAGCTACTTCAGCCAAAATGATGGCAACAGACACTCTACACCTCTCTGAAGCAACACTGTATGCCCTTCAACTGCAGGCAGATTATTTTAAGCACCAGCTCAGCTACACCTGTTCCCGATGCTTCCTCTCTGCCATGGGTAAATTTCCAAAAGTTTAAGACCCAGTATTGCTTGGAGTTTCCCTAGGGCACTGTGGCATTGCCTGCCCTGCAGCTGCCCTGCTTTCCAATGGTGCAATCATACTCTCAACTGACAGGTGTTGCAAATGTAAGCGAGCAAGGCGAAATAATAAAAAGGGATCTAAAGAGCTCAGAAATACGTGCAGGAAGCAAAATGAGATTCAAGCTGGAGAAGTGCAAGCTAATATATCTGGAGGAAATAATAAATTCAGTTCTGGCCAGCTCAATAGCAGAAATGTGAAAGGAATTTAGAGACTACCAACAAAAATGGTTAAGAGGCAAGACAGAGTAGCTTCTGCAGAAAGATAAATAGTGCCAAGTGGGCAGTCCTGAAGCCCTTACTCAGCTAACGTTATGGGATCATGGTACTCCAGAATCTATTTCTGTTCTCAGCCCAATAAATAACATAATTAGTGTTAGGATGAACAGGTAATGAGGACAACCCAAAAGGAAAGAAGGTTGAGAGATAGGAACTGACCAAACTCATGTGCAGGAAGCCATGGGAAACACAGTATTTCCCACGGAACAAGTCTGCATCAGCATCAGGACAGTCTTGAAAGAAAACCAGACCATTTTATCTCTAATTTCTTATTCCATATGTGTTTGAGCTGCTCTTGTGTTTATTACCTACAATTTACTTTGTTTCTAATGGCTGGAGGAGATAAAGGTTTGTAAGTGCTCAGGTAAAAGAATGTGAGGAAAGTGTGGGGTTTTGAAAGAGAAGGTAGAAAGTTCTCTTGCACATATGATTAAAATGGCATGTTTGTTTGACTTTGACTGTAAAGTATTGCTTTTATGTGAAATGGTCTAAAGAGATTGCTACGTTTAAATTTGATCCCAGATTAAAATTGACATAAATAAATTCCAATTTCTCATATTAAAGTTAGACTAGACTTATAAGATGTTTAATGAAAATGAGCACAATAAATATTTCTATGATCTTGTATATTGGGTAATTCCCTATCTTTTAAAATTGCATATGGACAGTAGAAAAGTTTATCTGCCATGGTAATTGTGTAATTCAAGCCAAAAACTTGGTGAATTGAAGGTAACATCTTCCAGGACACCTGAGCCTTGCAAGGTATTTAATTTTGAAAATTAATTTATAACTGGTATTTTCAGTGTATTTTTCAGTATCAAGTGCATGTATTTCAGAATTATATATACTTTTTTTTCACTATGGTTATATACTTTGTTCTTGATGTTTATTTTTGTCCCTTGTTATTAAAAACATCAGCAATTCAATATACTTTCCAACAATTTCTTTACTAAGCACATAGATAGAAAAGTAACAATTGTCGTCTTGTGTGTTGTGAACTATTTGAATCTGTTAATGATTCCACTGTCCATAGACAATGTTTTAAATACAGGCAGCTAGATATAAATTATGCATTCCTGGAGGATGATTTTAGGTGACTAGGAAGCTGAACATCTGTTCCGTAGGTGAACAGAATGGCAGCTAATTTCATATTGTCAGAAAGGCAGTGTGTTTATTCCCAAACTTTTTGTTTGATGCTTGGCTGTGTCTCAGTGTGGATGATGCAAATGACATCTTTTGAGAAGTAAGTGCACACAAGTATTTGAAACACAGGCATGTCTGATTTAAAATCTTTTGCCACAAGTTGGTCATGCCAGCTGTTGGGAAGTGCTCACCAGTAACCATATGTTGCAATCAAGATAAGCAATTACTGTATGTCATACATGCTTTAAATTGAACAGGAAAAGCTTGTGCTTTTAAGGTAGAACTCCTCAGGAAAAGCACTATAGCACTCACTCTGTCTGTACACCAGCTATTAGAGGGCATGGTTGCTAATAAATAGCAGCAGCACTACTTTGCAGTAATACTTCTTCCTTTGTGAGAGATCACTGAGCCAAATAACAAAAAGTCATTGCATACCCTTGGGTTACAATTCCAGGTCTCTGCAGGCATAACTTACCCCAGCAAGAACTGGAAGGGGCTGTGTTTGTGTTATTATTATTTCCGCTTCACAATTGTTTTAATTATGACTGAGACCTCAGCCATTTGTTAACAATTTGGTTTTCTGTCAGAGGTGTGGCAGTGAATGTGAGTTGTTTTGGAAGGAAACAGTTGGAACAAATTACTTTGATTGCTCTATAGAATTAATCAAGATGCCAATAAAAACAAGAGTCCAGGTTCAGACTGTGTTCCTACAAGAGTGGGAGGCAAGACTAGTGTCTTTGTGGAAGTTTTCTCCATGTTATTCTGTGAAGTTGGTGAGAGCTGTGTGTCTCGTGGTGTTGCTCCACCGGCCTCCAGTAAAATGAGGCGTAGGCTTGCTCAACACTCGATTCCTGCTGTTTGTGAGCCTCCGATATCCTTTACCTTTACGTGAGTTTTAGGTTCCCTCTCTCACATTCTGGACAGTAGTGCACTTCTGATAGATAAAATGAAATGTTTTAGTGCAGAAGGAAGAAACTGTACACAAATGAAATGCAACTAAAAAGGAAATCAGTCTCAAGGGTGTGTATGTGTTATTAGCCAGTCGTCACCTGGATCTCCCTTTCCTCTAATGCAGAAATGTAAATCAGCTTGATGGTAATGTTGTGAAGGCCTTGAGCAGCCACTTGCAGGTGAGAGGGGGAAAGTAACATTCTGTTTGCTTTTAATAAGGAACATAGGATTTGGGATTGTAATGTGGGATGTTCTGTATTATAGAGGGTATCTAGCAACCTTCCCAGTAGCATAATTTTTACAATAGCTTCCAACAAACAGCAGAGACTCTATGAACAAATTATTTCTGTAAATACTGCAGTATGGTCAGTACAGAAATTTAAGAATCACTACTTGTTTGAATGCCTTTGCTCTCAGATGATGGTGAAAGTAGCTGTTCTTATCCTCCAACCATGTGCATATCTCCCTTGAGCTAAAGGAGAACTTTCTCTAGTTAATATGCGAAACTGCTGAGTTGCCCTTAATCTATCTTGTGCATGGGGTCTTGAAGAGGATCAATGTAGTACATACGAATAAACTACCTTCCAAGAGCTGACTGACTATATGATATAGTTTCAGCTACTAAATTACATTCAGAAGATGTATAGAAGGTGTTTTTATTTGTGTGTGTGTGTAAAGAGATGTACAAAATTACCTTAAATGGAATAGTAAATACTGATGAGACCTTGTGGTCCATGAGGAAGACTGTGAAATCTCATGTCTTTTTATTTTCGTAAGTGGTAAATATTGCCCCCTGCAATAACTATTCTTTACATTTGGTGTATGGTAAGTTTAGGACTTGTTTAACAAACAGCTCGCAGAGCTATTGAATCTTGTATTTTGCGTTCACAGCATTTCTTCTTAATTTTGAGATGATCACCTTCAAATGGATTAGGCAGGAAACAATTGCTTTTCATACAATCAAATCCTTTGAATGGGTATTTTTACTGGAAGGGATTGTTTGGGGGCTGTAATCAGTCAGCAATGCCTGGATTTGTTGTATTTTGATGAAAAGGAATTGGATTACAAAGCACCTTGCCATTGCCTTGGAGAGGCTGAGAACGTCAGGGTGCTGGACTCTTCAGAAAACATGGCTATTCCACTGAGAGTCTGATACAGGAGCTGAGCTATGCTGAAAATCTAGCTCCCTGTGTAGATGCTATGAACTCCTAGAAATCAGTGCCAAAAAAGTCCCCAGAATGGGGACACATTCTAATCACAACACACTGAACCCCAGCCATGATCAAATAATACACTTTCAAACTATGTGCAGTCCTGTGCTACTGCATCTGATTACATTTTATTTTGAGGCTTCAGATAAGCAATTGCAGAACAGTTCAGAATGAGAAGCTAAAAATGCTTGTATCAGGGATGTCTAAAAAATTTTTTTTAGATAGTTACAGAAGAAATTCCTCTCCCACCCTCCTGAAATGTGATCATTACAATAACATATATTGCAAAAGAATGCATCTGTATCAACACCTCCTGACATAAATGAACGGAAATACTGACTTTGCCTATTATTATTATAAAGGTTGTTAGTACCGCTAATAAAATGTTTCTTAAGCTCCACAGCTAGATGGGTTTCCTGTGGAATTGTCTAAGCCCTTCCAATGCTAACTGTTTTCAATATTAAGAAAAGTATTTGCAGAACTGCTGTACCAGAATAAGGCCACCTTTCCCAGGAAATACAGCTCCAGTTACAGTTGTATTGTAAAAAGGCCAAAAAGGCCAGAGCAGAGCACTTATAGACGTATTTCCTTGTCATATGTGGAATGCTAAATTATTGCTGACATGCAGCACTTGTGTTTAGAATTGAATTTGCAATGGGAAGCTTACTGCAGCAGGACAAAAGGAAGCCAGCAAAAGTGCATGAAGGCAGACTCCTACACACTTTTGCCACTCAAAACCTTTCTGCCCCACATATACAGAGCAATTTATTTGCTCTTGGGTTCTTGTCTCTTTTCCAAAGCCCACAGGCTGCCTCGCCCTTCATCTTCCTGAATTCTTTACCATTTTCTGGCAGCCATCTGCTGCGTCTCAGTCGGAAATGTCTGCTCCTCTGTCTTAATTTAAAAAAACCCAACATTTTCTTCCAGTTCTTTTGGAGAGGAGTGCACATCATACACTGTTGCTCACAGTAAGCTGTATCTTTGTCTCAATAGCTGTAACTGTGTGCGGAGAGAAAACAGGCAGATGCAAGATCAGCTTGCAGAGTAAAACGTGGATGAGCCTCCAAACAATCTTGTATTCAAACCCAAATTGATTGCTGAACTTTCAGCTCAGTTTTAATTTCCCCTGATGCTGTATTTTAAAATAAATTTGCAGGCTTTTTTTCATTAGTGTTATCCAGCCTTCTATTACTTCTATTGCCATGACGTTCCAAGCAGCCATGCAGTGTGTATGTGAGAGGTCTCAATATCTGCAGATTGGTTACAATAACAATCTCTCTGGTCCCTCAGTTTAAACAATTTAAAATGTCATGTCAGGAATGAAAAAATATCAATCACTGCACAGCTAAAAAGAGTTCCTAGGACGAAGACTGGAATTGTGGATTCAGAAGCCTGTTGAATGAGATGGGGATGGTGCTGAGAAGGAGACGACATGAGATTTCAAGGCAAAGGTTAAGTTACCATGATGTGAGATCCTGTAGTTTCTGAGTGAGGGTCCACGGAGCTCAACTTCTCTTCTGTTTTGAAGAGAAACACCATGTAACATGCAGGAGCATTGGTACATAAAGGGTAATATCTGGATATTTTGGGATAACTTAAATATAAAACTAAGCAAAATAGTTTCTTTTCATTATAACATAAGTGGCAGTTTGTCTAAGCAGCATTTAATGATTATAACAGCAGGGACCAACTTTTTTCTTTCGTAATTAGCCCTATTAGAGTGAAGACATGCACATGGTTGACCTTGAAACAAGAATCAATATTTTTTTTGCTTTTCTCAGTGTATAACTATTTAGCATACAATGTGTACATTTTCCCTTTTTAATTTCTTGCATCATTTAAAATACTGATTGATCAACAACTAACATTAAGTAATATCTAAGAAAGGATTGAATGCAGATATTTAATGTAAGTTGCATGTTCTTTCACTGTTCTGATGTACCAAATTACCAAACCTTGTAGCGGTGAACGACTGTTTATCCAAGTGCAATGCAGCCTTATTGTGGTGATGATAGATTATGTTCTGAGGTAATGATTACATGGCCCATTGAGACTTGCGTTCTATTCTTGATTTTTCAGCTGACCTGCTGTGTGAATGTAGGCAAGTTATGCCCTTACTCCCTGGCAGTGATTTTCTTACCATGTTTATCATGTCTTGTTTATGTAAACAGTAAGATGTTTACAAAAGAGTGAGTCATTTACTGGATTTAATAGGATTTAGCACAATATGATCTGGTCTTGTTTGAATCTGCTTGGCATTACAGTGATTCAAATAATTACTTATAATCATGGCTCAATTCACTGCAATCGCCAGTGGCACATTTTCTTAAGGGAATCTGTACATTAATCCTCTCTTACACTGATATTCTTGTAATGATATTAAAGTTGTAAGAGGTTGAACTGCAAAATTCAGATCTAGTAATTTAATGGCCTCAGAGAGCTTTGAGAGCTATTTGGTTTAGGCCTTAGTAAAGGTCAGAGGAATGGGAATATCAGTTTATGTCGTAACACTGGTCACCAGTAGCTCAGGTTGCACTTCAGTCCTCCCTTCAGCTTGAGGGCAGAATTTTTAAGATCTTACTGGATATTGCCCACCGTTTATTTTCCATCAGATTTGCATTTTGTCTTGAAGATTATTTCCCTTTCCCTCTCCTGCGTGCAATGTCCATCTAAAAACAGGATAATTTCAGCTTCATGAGAAGCTTCAAGTTTGTACTATACCATAGCAAGGTCTGTGCTAAAATTGCATTTAAAAGATGAAGCCAGGTAGAACACCATCAGTAAGCAAGATAGGTGTAACACTGGAATGGGGAAATTTCTAAACAAACTTGGAAAAGAACGAAGCAACTCTTTGTCTTAGTAGCCTTGGAAAAGGTAGCATTTTAGAAATACTTAGTCTGGTCATAAGGTGCATTTGCTTTTCTCTCTTTTCCCATGGAACATGACAGCTACTAGCTATGATACAGTGCCAACTGGAGGAAGAAATACTGGAGATTTCTTGAAGACACTAAAACCCACTTCGTTTTCCCTTGTCTCTCAAAACCAGAATTGCTCATATTTTTGATACATACATATCCAGCAGCAAATAATGTTTAAGTAACGACTTAGAGTGAAGATATGAAGGAGTCATAAAGATGGTATTTGCAACTCTCTGGGAAGAGATTCTTCTTCCATGTGGACAAAGTCAGATTTGTGTATGCTTTGCGCTACAGCTACATTTCCGCGTTTGCTCTTGATTTAATGTACTTCATAATCAGCATCATTTATAATCAGAGTTATTTTTTGTTAAGACAGTGGGTCAGGAATCTAAAACTATTTAGAGACTACCTGTAGGATGGCTCTGGGGTTAAGAAAAGAATTGCTACTAGTGGTAGTCCCTGAATGGTCTGTAAGATCCCTGAACTACAATAAACTAGGGAGAAGATTTTTGAAAGTGTGTGGTTTTGATTAACTTCTGTAAAACAAAATAGAGTTTGGGCTTTACCATTATTAGAAAATAGCTATAATACTGAAAACTAACAAGATCCTACATCCATTTTAGCACTCTATATGTGTATAAGAAGTAAGTCCCATGATTACCATCATACTAAATTACTAATTTAACTCCTGCCAGTGACATGATAAAAATGACATACCTATAGAATATTTCAAGTGTATGTTCTAAGAGAGGATACAATTCAGAAGAATATTTAGCTCTTGTTAAAATATTTAACTGCAGTCACTTTTAGAACCAGAGGAGTTGATGTCTGTTCCTTAGTTTGTGCATCTGTATTTGTGAGTACACAACTGCAGTGAAGGCAGGTTTTACAAAAGGAAGGTACAGAGATTAAAGACTGATTAGTTTTAAGAATCCTCCCCAGCATCATGCGCGTTGGTACATGCATATTCTACAGAACATGTACTTCTTCCAAAACCTGCCAGGCACAGAGTGAAATCCCTCTTATGAGGACAGCTGGAGAGTTACGCAACTTCAGAAGGATTATGCAGATGTGTATATGCTGTGAAGTTGCCTGATGGATTATGAGCCTGTGTAGGTTTGATTTAAAAAGAAAAACAACTTAATTCTCTTCCGTAGTGAATGGAATGTTTCCAGAGAGGGCCAGATGCCTGGAGTCTACAGAACTGATAGAGTCTGACTGATGCATCGACTTATTTTGGTGTCTTCAGTCTGACCAGCAATGACAGACCAACCATGTTTAGGCAGGAGATGTGTTATTCTCTACTCTAATGGAAGTTGTGTTCTCAGCCTCTACAGAACTTGCACAAAGCTCTGTATAGAGAGGTTATTTGTAATTTGGTCCCATTTAAATCCCTTTGTAATACAGCATCTAATGATGATGGATATTTTACACAGTTTTATTAAACTGTAAAACGTTAAATAGACATGTTCTATCAATAATTGCATCAGTTGTAATTAAGATGCAGATGTCATTTTACCTACTGTTTCACTGGATGAATTTGAAGATCTTTGTACTCAGACAGTGCCCTAGCAGAACTGCATGCAACAATCTTCTTCACCATTTGTAAACAGGAATGTTAGAAGCAAATACGCAAAGCGAAAGGCGCAGCTATTTCTGGTGGCTGATGGCTCTGTCCACTCAACCAAAACATGCCTTCTAGCTGGAGAAAGCTGCAGGGAGTCCTGCAGGTCTGCTGTGCTGTTTTCAGAAGTGCTTTGGAGAAATGAACAGGACTCGCACTCGTGAACACATGACAGATCAGAAATTAAAGAGTTGTTCGTGCTTTTAAAGAATTCATTTTTGACATAGACAAGATACACGGACCCCTTTTGAAGTTCAGTAATTCATGGATAGCACTGCCTAAAGAAGACAGAACCCAGAAGTTATTATAGGTGGAAAAGGTTGTCAGGGAATGCAAAGCATATGCACTTTGATCATTGAGACAGTATCCCTTATGTAGTATCACATAATTACTGTGAGCATGAAAACAGATCCATAAAATACCATGCTGCAGTTGGTTAACTATTTTGAAACACAAGCAGTCCCCAATCCCCCAAATTACCACATGATGGCTGAGGAAATAAACTGTAGGGTATCACATTTAGTAGACATAGTTCATGTTTTTCACCTGCTTCTCTGTTTAAGGTATCTTTGCTGTCTGACTATGAAATGCACTTTAAATAATCGTCAAAAACTACATGTTAGAGGCTGGGACACTATAAGCACAGCAGGCTGAAATAATTCAAAAATGTGTTGCCAGTAGGTGATTCTGATTGTATTAACATCCATTTCACATGAGGGTCACAGCTCTGAGTTCAGTGAATTTACTCTTGATTTATATGTCTATAAAGGGCAGAACAATCATGAGATACTCCCTGTGATACTCTGAAATCAATACAAAGAACCAAAGAACAAGGAAGGCTGCTAACAAGCTTTCAGGTCATGGACCGAGCGCTGCAGTCTGCTTGTTAGCCATTGGTTGACAGTGGAGCAAAAACCAGCTATAAATTTGCTAAACATTAGATATCTGTTTGAAAGTGATTTTATTACATTTGTGAAATGAAGAAGGTCATTAGAAACATCCAGATTTTCCCTTTATTCCCTTGGGGCACTGAAATGCCTAATGCGTGATTTGCATTTGCTGCACCAAGCCAGCTTTCTACAGCTTTGAATTTTCAGGTGAAAATTGTTTCTTCTTATGCTTTCTGAATGTGTTTCCTTAAATTTCCATTTCTGTGAACTTGCTTTATTATTTCCACTAAACTGGACTCCTTTAAGCTGCAACAATTTTTTGTATAACCCAGGTTTTATTAGTTTATAAGGCAAACATACAGTGTTCCTACCCAAGTTAGAGCTATTCATATTACAGACTAGACCCTAACATGTCATTTGAAGAATAAGCTGAAGAACAGCCAGAAACATTTCATCATTTTACTGCATGTATTTCAATAATAGCCCTGGGCTTCCTAGAGATTTTCCATGCTATTTTCCTTCAATGCTAGTGTGACACTATTTATAGTCCACTCTAAGAGTGCCAGCTCACACTCAAGTAAGTTCTGTTCTGAGGTTAAAAAGAAGGCAGGGATGGGATTCAATTTCTGCACTACAAAGCTGATTAGGAATTATTCTAGTCCTAGTCCTTGTCTTGAGTTTTTCTTAGTGACAAATGATGCAGGAGGCTTGCTTTCAAATATTCCTAAAGAATCCCTGCCCTCATTCCTTCATCTGAATGAGTGAAGGATTAGGTAGAGCTTCCATGGACAATGTTGCTTAATTTGGCAGGTTTGGAGACTGGAGCTGAAGGAAATGCACAATTCACAAGTTCAACAAAAAACTCTGTTTGTAAGGTGGAAAATGCGCATTCCCAAAAGTTTTGCGTCTCCTGACTGCCTGAGAAGTGTTTTCTTTTATCTTTTAGGCACTGTGATTGTGACCTTCCCCCTGAGTTGGCAGTTCTCACTGAGTCAAATTCCATGAACCTTTTGAGCTTGTTTGACTTGAGGCTGCTGATATTCCATATTGGACAGGATCCCAGTAATCCGCTATGTTTTTCCTTCTATGTTACTTATATACTTTAACGGCAGCTACAGAAATTATATAATTTCTGTGACTGATGAAAAACCTCTTAAAATATAGGATCCTGGATAGTAGTAAATTTTCCTTAACCTAATTTGTAAGGACTTTTCTGATCAAGTGCCGTGCTAGCATATGAACTCAGTATTTCTGCCACTGCTTAAAGCTTAAATTCTTCTCTGAAGATGCAATTATTTATGGTTTTCTCCCTTTCAGCTTTATGGCTCCCAGAAAGCATGATTAAGAAAAAAAAAAAAAAAAAGGCTAAGTTGCAAATGCATGGCATCTCTTGAGGTGGTAGTGTAGGCGGTGAGAAGGGAGAAGGGAAATAGCTTGAGACTTCTGTTGTTAAAGGAAATAATTATTCAGATAAATTGTTTGTAAATGTAAAGAATAAATACTATTTGAAAAGCGCGTCTACAAGTAACAGATAAGGATTGCAGGGATGACTTTTTGAAAGATCATACCACCTGTCAGGATTTTGGGATGTAAGTCCTTATTTTTCTACTTCTTTCACGGAACTGCTGCGTTGAACTTTGTACTTAGGCAGGTCACTTTCTTCACTGTCTTACTAACTCAATAGACCTCAGTCTCCACTGGGCCTTCTAGGCATTACTTCAATACAAATATACAAATAATGGTTCTGAGGCTGGAAAATCTCCTGGTCTATTTTAAATGGGTGTTTGTTTTTAGTGAAGGTATAAATTACTAAGATGTCCCATTATCAGAGTTACAGCTGTGAAGCAGGCAACTGGAAAGTAGAATTTTTTTTTTATTTGAAGAGAGAATTGAATCTGAAGGGCTTACTTTTAAAAACTTCTCATGTTTCTTAACTCCTTTATTTTCAGGAAAATCCTGCTTCTTCTCTGTACTCCATTAGATTTATAAATAAATATTTCAGAGGCATTTTCTAGTAGTTGTAAAGAATACTTCTGCTTTGTTTCTTAATATATACTCTTTATGTGTATCCTTACTCACCAAAACAATGCCTAGACTGAACAATGAATTAATGTTGTCAGCAGTGGGTGAATCAGTAAAAATAAGTGGTGTGGTTTTTCTGGAGGGTGAAGAAATCTGCATGGCTGGAATGCTTCTGAGATGATTTCTTTCTAGCAGAACAATTTGTAAGTATGGCTGGTTGAAACTGCTCCATCAAAATTGTTTCTCAACAATAAATTAGTATGTTGACTAGAAACATGTTTT
The DNA here is from genome assembly GCF_030936135.1 of Gavia stellata. Classification (NCBI taxonomy): domain Eukaryota; kingdom Metazoa; phylum Chordata; class Aves; order Gaviiformes; family Gaviidae; genus Gavia; species Gavia stellata. The sequence continues at coordinate 6,340,721 of NC_082609.1, read as the reverse complement.
TCCTCCAGAAATGTTTCTTCTGGAAGATGTTGATTCCTCTCTTTTTAAAAAGTCACAGCGCACAAAGCCAAAATATTTCAGCCAAACTTGCTAAATGTTTTTCAGGGACAATTGTGTATAGCTAGATTTGCACGGGGGAAAAAAGCCCCAAACTCTTGACTGGGGCCTAGTTGCCCTAAACTTCCTTCATAGGTAAAGCTGACAGTGAAACTCATGCTCCAACGGGTGACAGATCTTAGAACCATCTAACTTTTGTTCTGTCTCCCAGATCTTGCACAGATCTGAACTTGGTGACTCGCCCAAATCTGTGGCATAAGAAGGTGTTAAATAAGGTCTGTCTTTCTGTAAGGACTAAAGCATGTTGATAGGCAGGATGGGAACGCTTTATTGTCGCTGCCTGTGCATTTGATGTTTCTGAGATTTCAGAGCTAGAAGAGGTATTTTGGAACCAGATTGATATGAATAATATGAAGAAGGGTAGAATAGTATTGAAAGAGTGTTTGGTTCATTCTCAGTGACTTTATTTTCTCCCTTCAAAATAGATACCTCAGAAAATGGAAAGGAACTGGTTAGTAACAAATGAGAATTCTTCAAGAGGGAAATCAAATGTCCCAGTACTAATTAGTTGAAATTAAGATCATTCAAATATTTATATAGGGAAGGTAAGTATTCCGGGAACATGCTGGGATAAATCACATGGCTGGAATATTAATAGCGAGGCAATAAATCTGCATAGAAAGAATCAAGGTGAAAACGTAGGGGAGGGATTGTACTATTTATCAAAAGACAATTACACTAGCAGTTAAATACAGATGGTTAGTGAAAGAAGTGGTAACAATGAAATTTTATGTGCTATGCTGACAGAGAAAATGTAAAGGGGAATTAAGATGGAACGTTTACTGTAGGCCAAAATCAGGACAAAGTGGCTGAACCAAATACAGAAGAAGGTGAGGGAAACTTGGATCCATCCCCCTAGTTCTGTTACTTCCTTCCCTGCATCTGAGTGCAAACTCGCCTGCGCATGCAGTTCAGCTGCAAGCCTGTGGTCAGGTAGGAGCTTTGGACCATGTGCAGAAGGAATTGGAACCTGTGCTATCAATAAGCATAGACCTGAGAAGGTGTCCAGAGCTCGTCCCTATGTGGCCAACATCTGGCAGACGGATCTCTTGGCCTGTGCAATTTGCAGGCAGCCTGACCATTTTACTACCCCTGGTGGGAGGTATCCTACATAGAGAGCACTGACACACAGAGTGAGGTTGGGAAGAATGCTTACTGCTCCATTCTGTCTTGGAAGACTATACACTTGAATCTTAGATAGCTAAAGTGAGAGTCAAGTCTCGTAGTCCAACAGAGACAGGCTGCAAAGCTACTGTATAACTGCTTAAGTTTTTGTCAATAAAGTTCCTTAAGCCCTTGAAGTTCTGGGGCATGTCCTGTGCTGCTCCTGTCTTGGCAGAATCACCCAAGTCTTCCGAGGACCTGCCTGCCTGGGCAGTCTGAGCGTGTCTGGTAAGGGCTGAGGAGCTGGTTCTCAGAAATCTCGGGATTAGCAGGCAGAGGAGATGCCCCCCTTTTGTACAGGCAATCAGTAGCTCTCCTGTTGTAGGCAGGATTTTATTAGTTACCAATTAAAGATGTACATATTTTTTGTAATATTACCTAATTTCTTACTCCAGGAATCAAAGTGACTAGCCTGGGTGTTACTGCTTTAATTTAGTTTCTTGTCACTTCATTTTTCTTAGAATATATCTTTGTCACTTTATTTCTTAAAAAAAGAGTGGAAGTGAAATTATTAAAAAGAGCTTGATAATTTGGTAAGTTATTAATTGTTACATTGGTCCATTTTTTGTGTGATGGATTGTTGTGTTAGTGTGCTCAGGTAAAGGGGGAAAAAGGCAGGACTGTTCCAGTTTTAGTTACTGCTCTTTAACATACATTGCTTCAAAATCAGCATTAAATACATGCATTTTTTCTAGGTAGTATATAATACTGCCACGTAATGGCAACAGGGTTCAAATAACACAGAGCCTGGAAATGTAAAGTGTGAAGGAAATGAACTGGCACGCTATTTTAATTTTTCTTCTTTTATATTAAGCTTTATAATGTTGCATAGCCACAAAGTATGCATACCAGTTAAGGGTGAAAGCAAAGACAATGATCTGCATAGGAAACACGCAGGCAACATACAGTCCTTTTGCAGAAAGGTATCGTATTCCCCATAAGGAGGTCAGAAATGAGACCTCTCCTTTCTGGGGAGCCTCTCGTGTAAGAGCTTGGACTGTTTTGGATCACGAGGGCTGTAGGCAGACTGTAAGTTACCTGCTCAGGTGATGGCATGCCCTTCGGAGAAGGCACAGTGCTGCGGTCTAGCATCTCCCGTCAGAGCCCAGTTAACATAGGGAAAAGATTGATTTTTCCCTTGAAAACAGCAAGAGATCTCAGAAATTTCAGATACAAGGTTTCTCGCTGCAATGTGCAGTTATATGCGTTTTGAACACTTTCATAGCAGTAGCTGGTGATCTTTTCATTTTACTAAGCAAAATTAAATGTTGAGAGAACATCTCCACAGGGAAGGTCTGACTGCATTTTATACAGATGTACCCTAGCTAGAACAGGAACTGATAGCACAAACTTGGTGCGGACAAGAAGATCTGTAAATCCAAGTAAATACTCAGGCAGTCTGTGCTGAACTCCATATTGATTCAGTTACAGTGCTGTTCATAGCTCAGCTCGCTTGTTTAAAGCTACTTCGGGTATTTCAGCATAAGCTGCTAGAACACCTTCAGACTGGGTATTCGTTCAGGACACAAAGCATCATTTTCTCCCTTCTGTATGCCTGTCTCCAGCAAAGGCAAACATCTGTGTGATTGTAGTCATGTTTGGCAGCAGCGTAGACATGCCCTCAGATCAAACTATCGGAGCACAGTTGCGGTATCTAGTTGTCCCCCCTTCATTCCAGTAAAATAAACATGATGTGACTTAATTCACACCAATTAATTTAGACGTTTGTGGACTATGAGTAATGCAGCAGTACATAGATTTCATGTTGAGTTTTTCTAGTTCATTCTAAAAATTTTGAAGCATCCTGCTGGAGACAGCCATAGCAAGGCCCTACCATGGAAACCCAGGCATTGACCTCAGCTGCCCGTGTCAAGAATCTGGGGCAAATTGTTTAGGAAATGGGGAAGAACTAGTTTTGAGGAGGGTATTCCTCTGAATTTCTCTGCTATAGTGGTGCAAGAGCAGGGATGTAAGAACTTATCTTCTTGAATTTCACTCGTTCAGGCTCCATGGTGGTTGGCACGCTTTGGACCACCTCCTCAGGGTCAAACATGGATCCATTTTTTCTCCAGAAGGATAATGGGCCCATGGCTGCACCATGTGGCGCATCCTCAGTTGGTCTAAAGTATCATCGTGAATCTATTGCACAAAACCTTGGCTCTGTTGAAGTCAATGGCAAAACTCTCACTGACTTCAGTGGGGGATCAGGATTTATTCCAATGAGTTCAGTGGAAGCACATTTTTTACCAACTGCAGATCTGGCTCCATTGTTTGACACTTGTTCTCAGTTTGGTTTTGTTTAAGAGAAAATGTTAAAGAAGGTTGTAAAACAGCTCCACCAACCACTGGAGCCCACGGAGCTTTTGGGGCTTGGCCCCATGTGATAAGATAATAATGTGCACATAGAACTTGGTTTCTGTATAGAAATAAACTTCTACATGAAGGCAGTTACTGATTCTTTTTGTTTATATCATTGCTCTGCAGTACAGCTGCTATCCATATTAAAGCATATTTTCTAACCTCCAATTTTTTTAAGAATAAAAATCCATCTTAATTAGTAGGACTATTGGCTGCGTTGGTTTGTATTTCTATAATATACTCTGTCTCCTTATTTTTTTCTGGATGCATCATATACAAATAAGAACTGTGATTTCAAATATAGGGCCAACCCCTCTCCCTTTCAAGTTTATGAGCAGAAGTTATTTCAATTTCAGCAGGATGGGATGGACGGAACGTAAAAAAGCCACATCATCAGCTTAAAATACAAGTCCAATAAAAATGAAGTTGGAACTTTACCAGCTGTATACTGATGAAAGTATATGAGATTTTAAGTAAGAGAAGCTACTCAATATGGACTCACAAACAAAACAAAACAAAAAATGAGCCAACAGAAAAACAAACCAAAAGAAAGACCTCAGAGAAGCCCGATGCAGACAGCAATCCCAAGCAGAGGTCATTTAAAGAGATAAGCAAAGGGATGTTTGAATGTAATGTACAAATTTATCTACTCCATTATTGAGAATAATCTTTCCCTTTTTCTCCTTAACCTGAAAAATGGGAAAACCAAACCAGAACAACAAACAAAGCAAGCAGAAAATCAGGTACTGGCATAATTGATCAGGCCTGGGGTCCGTAAAACCTATTGGCATGGTTTTCATTCTGGCATTCAGCAGTACCAGCTGCCTGTTATTTTTTTTCTATACTCTTCACCTGTGTCCATAACATAGGGGTGGAAGGTAATAACTGGACCCTTAGTCATACAGGAGCAAGAATAGTTAAGGATACCCAGGAAGATTCCTTGGCAGAGGACCAGCTTCCTGCAGGAAGCCATTGCATGCAGATTTCCAGAGGGGTATAATACATGCAGATACAGTGCGAGTCAGTCTGCGGTAGGTCAGGCCGCGGACTGGAGAGGACAGCGAGAGCACAAGGAGGGCTGTTAGGATTCTGCAAGGTTAAAGAGTAAAGTGGTGAAAACAGCAAATGATCCCGATAATGTAACAGCTGAGTAAATATATACATTATCTGAAAGGAATAAGCGGTATGGCATTTATCCTGGCCATATGGAAACAAATATAACTTGTTTTTTTCCGTAAAGGCCGCTGTAGATTATTTAATTATTTTTAAAAATCTTCTTCTGTATCGTATTTATAGTATTCCTGAATGCTTTCAGGGTCTATCTCTCCATTTGCAGATATTTAATGTAAGATGGCTTTGCAGCAAGTAATTTCAGTCTTATTAGCAAATAGTCCAAACAATTTTTCCCGTGAAATGGCTGCTTGGAGTAATTTATTCGATCAGATGAAGATCTCTGGTCATGGTTCGCCTGCGTTGGTGGCATTTTTTCCGTTTGGGTCCTTGCTTTCAACGGGAACCCAAGACTCCAACAAAACTCACGGCGAGGTGCCTGAAGTTTGCCTAGCCTGGCTCTGGTTTTCTTTGCCCACCAGTTCCCGAGTGAATTCACAGACCGGGGCCGGGACCGCGCATCCCGGTGGCCTCGATAGCGGGGCCCTGCCCCAGCGCCCCGGGGGGGCTCCCGAGCCCGGCGGGGGGTGGGGGTGTGTGTGTGCGCGCGTGTTTCTTTTTGCTGCAAACCGCTGTTGGCCAACTCCCATCCCCGCTGCCAGGACCCGTCCCGGCGCGGGGGAGCGCCCCCGGCAGCGGGAGGGTCCCGGCTGGGGAAGCCCGGCGGCGGGGCGCGGCGCGGGGCCGGGCGGCCGCCGGGGGCGGCGCGGTGCTCGGGGCTGCCCGGCGGGGCGGCAGGGCGGGCAGTCCCCGCTCCCCTCGGCCCGGCTGCGCCGTGTGGCAGCGCCTCTGTCAATCAGCCTGACTTCACTCCTGCACGCCCTGTGTTTCCAGTATTATACCCCCGCCGCCTCCTGGTGTCTCTGCTTCGCTGCGAGCCGGGAGCGCGGCCGCCACTGCTGCTGCGGCTGCGGCTGGGCGAATGCGCGGGCGGCGGGGCGCGGGGCAGCGCTGAGCGGCGCGGAGAGGCGCGGAGCGGGGCTGCCGCCTGGCCCGCCCCGGCTGCGGGCGGCGCGGCGCTCGGCCGGCTGCGGGCAGCCCGGGCGCCGGCCCCCGCGTCGGGCCGGGGCCGCCGCGATGGACCCTCCCGCGGGCATCGCCTGCGTCCTGCTCTGCTGCGCGCTCTCCCTGCCCGCCGGCGCCCTGCGGCGCCCCGGGGACAGAGGTAGGTCTCCGCCGAGACGCCGCGGCCGCCCCGCCGCCTTTGGGCTGCTCGCCTTGCCCCGCCGCCGGCCGGTGCCTTGCCGCCCGCCCGTCTGAAGTCGCGGCTCGTCGCGCCGCGGCTTTCCGCTCCCCTTGAACTTCTTCTGCGGCTACTTTTGCCGGGTTTCCAGTTGTTTCCTGCAAGCGGCAGGCGGGGACAGGGACAGGCGCTGCCGCGCCCGCGGCGGGGAAGGGACGCGGGAGCCCCGCCGGCAGCGACAGCGCTGCGCCGGTGCCCGCAGCCGCCCGCTGCCTGCCCCGCGGAGGGGGCGAGCCCCGGCGGGCCGGCGGGCAGGGCTCGGTGCCTGGAGTTCCCCGTGCGGGATGAAGCACATGGCAGCTCGTCTGCCCCCTCCTCCTCCTGCCCCGGCCATCGCCGCCGCCCAAAACTCCCGCGGCTCCCGCTGACACCGCGGCCGTTCGCTGCCCGTGGCGTCCCCATCACCAGTCGCCTCACCCCCGCCGCACCGGGGGTGGTTTGAGGGACGTGCCTTTCCCTTGCAGGCTTGCCACCTGCACACCAAGCCCCTACCCCTGCCCCTCCGAGCAGTCCCGAAGTGGATCGGCGCCCTCTCATCCATCATCGCTGGCCACCTGGATAGCCCCGCAGTCCCCGGGGCGACCCGGGCACCGGCCGGGTGGGCGGGGGTGCGGGGTCCCGGCTGGGTGGGCAAAGGGTGGCGGGACCCCGCTGCATGGGCGGGAGCGCGGGGTCCCTGCTTGGGTGGGGAGGCTCACGCTGCCGACTGGTGTTTTGGGGAGCAAAAGGCAAGTTTGAACGAACTCTGCATACTTCATGCCGGTGAATGAAGTGCAGTGTCCATCTGCCTTATGTAAGTGTCTGCTGTGCTAATGAATAATGGAAGAAAAATCCCCCGGCATCAGGATATGTTTAGTTCTAGTATCTCTCTCTTCTCTTGCTTTTCCTCTGTAAAGATTCAGTTCTAAGGAATATAGAGGAGTACAGCCTTGTCATCCCCACCAGCACTGATTCAGAGGGCAGGTTCCTATCCCACTTAGTGTCTGGACCGCCAAAAGCACGCTTCAGGAGAGCTGCGGAGGACTTGCAACATGAAGCAGCAAATGAGCAAATATTTTACAATGTCACTGTTTTTGGAAGAGAGTTTCACTTCAGGTTGCGGCCAAACTCCAGGCTCGTGGCCCCTGGAGCAACAGTTGAATGGCAGGAGGACTCTGATGAGACTCACATTGAACCTCTTTATGGGAATTGCCTGTATGTTGGGGATATCACTGATTTGCCAAATGCTTCAGTCGCTATCAGCAATTGCGATGGGCTGGTAAGTTACTTTTGTTATTATATCGAAGATAATTACATTAATTTCTTACAGTCTTTAAATATAAAATGTGTGGACTGTCAGAAACTCACACCTCATATGGTAACTGTGAATGCAAATTAACTAATGTTCCCTTGTGTAGGAATAGCTGCGCTGCACCAGGCACTTCTCTACAGACAGTGGCACTAGAAGTTTGAGCACATGCTCTGTGGTAGCAACTCTGGAACAGAGCAGCTGAAGCCAGGATTTATGTTGATTTCTGGTAAAGTTGCTTGAGGTGTCTGACGCTTTGAAACAGAGGATGAAATGGCATGTTCTCAGCATCCCTTTCCACTTTTCACTTCCAGTCTGTGAAGGCAAATTTAGAAGGGTTAATCCTGAATAATGGGCAGGATTGCCCTGGAAACAAATTTGATAGGTAAAATAAGTTTTTGCCCTGCAAAATTTTAATTTATTCAGAGTCTGTTCTCATGGATCTTTCACTCGGTGAGTTTCATTGCCTAATCAAGTCATTGGTGGAAAGTCACAGAAGAGTTTGAGTTGTACAAGCAAAACAGCTCCCTGTGATAGATTTTGCAAGGCTGTGTGTTTTTAAACTTGCTGCAGCTTTCTGTCCTGGAGTGCGTGTTCAGCAGTCAAGTTATAACTGTTTGTCCCAGACATCCTAAACTGTCATGCTATCATTTGAACAGTAATTACTGCACAGCAATATGTTTAGTGAGAAAAGGGCTTTATTTTTGATAATGAACAGTTTATCCAGCCAATATTTTCTTGCCATACTCCTTAGAACTCATAATTTTGAGATTACTTAATTTTAATGCATTCTGTTCTCTGCATAAAGAGCCAGTATGAGTCGGTTGTATTTCTATTTATTTAATCATAGAAAGTTGTTCGTTTGCTGTGCCAAGAAGATAACATGTATGGAGATAGTATGTTGACTATCTGAGAATGGAAGGGAATCAAATACTTTTCCCCTTACTCTTTCCTTTCCTGTGGTTTCTCCTAGCCATGTGCGTTCCTGTTTTGAGAAGCAGGTTTTAGTGTTGGAGTTGTTTGATGTGGGGAGCTGTCTGAGGGCAAGAGGAACACCAGGACTGAGCAAGAAGAGCAATTCAGAAAGCAGAGTATGAGCCTGCAGGCCTGCCTCTGGTGGGAAAGCAGAAGTTCTTTGCTCTCCCCATACCTAGCACAGATCATTTTGTGTAAGGCAAAATTTACTTGCTCTGGGCATTGCAGAACTGGAGTGGAGCCAAAGCTCTTCTTCCTTGTTCGTCTCTGCTGAAAGGTGGAGGAAGGTCCTGTTGACGGCTGCTGCTTGCCTCGTGCTGGCTCTTCTCATCAGCACAGGTGCCAACTCTAAGGGCAGTGCGGGAGCTTGTTCCTTCTTCCTCCCAGTGTTAGCTAGAGTGTGGACTCCTTATATTTGGAGAAGAGAGTGATGATAAAGTATAACAGGAGTTAAAGCCAAAGTATGGATAAGACTGTAAAGGTCTAAGGCCTCATGTTGCATATGTAAGTGACAAAGTGTTATAAAATGCTGCTGTTCTCGCATTTGTAAGTAACTTCTCAAATACAAAGGAATGAAGCCAGGCCTCAATTCAATGGCACTCATAAATAGCTAGAAACCAGAAAGCTACCAAAAGAATTTTAGTTTTCAACCTGTATCCATAACCTGTGTGCTTGCCTCTTTCCAGCATTCTTGTTTTCATTAGAAGAAGCAGGAGAGTTGGTCTAGTGTGGGAGCTGCCATATTCTAATCTGGATGTGATGCTGTTTTTCGCATGGCACTGCAACTTCTGTGATTCTGCTAATACATTTGGAAATGGGTTACTGTTTCCTCCACTGCCTATCTATATTGTAAATGTTGCAGGGCAGAGACGATGTTTGTTTTTGCCCAGGTCACTGAAGCCTTCCTGCAGGAAGCATTACCTCAATACCTTTGAGCATCTGGCCATAATGACTTCCTGAGATTGTGCAGTAAATCTGTTGTGAAACAACAAAATGAACTCCAATCCCTTGGGTACAATGTTCCATCTCTACCCATTCCCTCCATCTCAGTTTCTTTCTTTCTTGTGGGGGAAGAGTTTAAAACAGGTATCAATAGAATTACACAAATTCCAAGAAATGATACTAGTGGTTCCCTAAAAGCCACTGGTCCATGGACAGCAATAATGAGCAACTAACTCACTGAAGTTAATACTGCACTTACCTGTCTCTCTCTTTTTTTTTTTTTCTTTCTTTCTTTCTTGTGTTTACAAAGAGTACTGAAGAGTCTCTGGAGCAATGTATTGCTAGCAAGATGTTCTTAGAGACCATTGGGCTGTATGTGATTCTCCAGTTTATTGGTATTTCAGGTGTGAATGAAGACATGGACAAGGCTATTCTCAACTGGTTTTCTATGTCCATTTTTTTCTTCACACCTAGTTTACTTCAGTGGAGAAATTCCGTAGTATCATGGATTTTCTTTCAGTTGCCGAACGATATACATGCCATGGCCAATGTTCCTAACATACCCCAAGTATTTCCACCTCCTTTTCTAGATTACTTTGGAGACAGAGATGGTGAGGCTCTCTGACAACTGAGTTGTCAACTGACAAGTGTTAGAGTTGTTTGTTATAAACTTGCTTCATTTAATTCCTAGTATTTTCTTGAAGTGCTTGCTTTTGAAGGTGGTTTGACATCTGTCTGTGCTTCTGGTGGGCTTCCAGCTTTTGCATCCAGACATTAGGGCTGAAATAATATTTGAACTGAAGTTTCATAGTTTGATCTTTACATTGCAAACTTTTGTTGACTGAATCTGGTTCAAGTCAGTGAATGCATCTGCCACCTTGCCAACTTCTGATGTTATTTCCTCTGAACGTCCCCTTTGGTTTGCACTTTACTGCCAACTGTGTCTTATTTTCCAATTATTGTCTGAGAAGAGTCTGTCTGATGGTGTTGGTATTGCCAAAATGAGAAGTTGTTGGAAGGGATTTACATGCAAATAGTAGATCTGTGAACAGATTTTTGAACTGTACTATAAATGATGAAGGCTTTTAATCTGCGATAATTCTAAAAAATGGAAAGGTACAGTGAATGCATATACAGAATTATCTGCTGCCCTGACTGAGGAGACACACAGGTAGTTTGGGTCCGCTCAGTTTTCTGTTACAGAAGTCAAGGACAAAATTAGTTTTATTGACCTAAAAATCAGATCAGAGACAGATGAAGAGAACTTCTGAAGTGTGCAGTCTAGGTGTGTTTTCAGAGCTGAAATGGGTCTTTATGAATCATTGGAAAATTAAAGCTAATCAATAGCTTTTTTAACAGCTTTCTGAATTATGGATGCGATTTTTACCATATAAAAAATTTTTGTGAAAGCTTTCCGACTTAAGATAAAAACACTCTGGACAACTTGGTATTATCTTGGTTGGCATGATAGCTTTCGAACTAGTTTTCCACTGAGTGGGCAGAACCAACATGGTCAGCTGTCCGTGGCCTGCAGACTGTTGTGGAAGATACTGCACTTTGAGTATGTTCTTGGTTCTTGGCCAGATCCTTACTTGTGGATGCAGTTGGAGGATGAGGGAGCTGTCTGTCCTCTCCAAGGGTTAGTTGTGAAGGAGAAGTACTCAGAGGCTGCAAAAATGCCGTAAAACAATAAAGAGTTAGAATTATGGCAGTCATTCTATATTATTGCCTTAACTATGGGAACTCCCTTTCTTCACCCCAGCAGATGAACCTGCCAGTGTAGAAGAACTCTTTATGCATCTGGATTTCTTGTTTTGATAAATATTTCTGCAATGCTTGAGGCTGATGTGCCAAAAATGTCTTCTTCAGGTTGACAGGATGGCAATGTTTGGTTGTAGAACTTAGAGCCATAAACTCTCTCCCAGACTCCTCATAGCATTTGTAATCTGTGGGCTAGAACATGTGCTTAAACACAAGCAGATACAGGAGAAACACAATACAAACACCATATCTAGTACAGATAATGAGCACATGATTAAATTAGGCTGCAGTGCAGAATTAGGCTTAATGACAGGACCCTAAAAGCCTGAGGATCACAGCTTTAGGTTGAATAATCCATATGATCTAGCACCCACTGAAGCAAATAGAGGAACATCAGTTTCAATAACACAGCATGATGTCTTAGCTCTGTTTCATTAATATAATCCGCTTCCTTTTTTGAAAGTTAAAATATCAGCTGTCCAAAAATTTCACTATATTGTCATTAAAATGGGAAGTTACTAGAAGTGGACGTATAGAAAGTAAGCTATTCAGGACGTTGGTGGTTGTATGTTTTCTTATGGAACTGTAAGCATTACATGTCTTGGGGTACCAAGCCATAGTCACCTTACTAGTATAATGGACAAGTGTTTCTTCCTTTGTGGTGAAATAGGCAGGGTTTGCTCTACAACGTTTCCGTCTTTACTGTATGCTGTAATAACTCTCGCAAACGGTTTGAGAGAAGCCTTGTGGCTGGCTGCTTGCCCAGATGCTATTTCTTCTAGAAATGCTTGGGAAGCCAGCAATGCTTTTTAGACTCATGCCCAATACTAACAGTAACTGTAGTACTGGGCTGACCTGGGTGGGTTTGTGGTGATACAGTCACTTTACTAGCCAGTCATGAATCTTCAGGAACTGACTGATGCTTTGACTACTGTAAGTGCATGTCTGTCAATTGTCCCAAGATTTTGTTACATATTATTTGTATTATTAGTATTTTCCTCACTGTTTTAAAATCAGAAAATGGAATATTTTTATTTTCTGCAGTCTTTGTTTTACAGGGAAGTATTCGTATAACCTATTTTTAGGCACATCGTGTAAATTGTAATGTAGGAACCCAGGTTCCAGATTCAGTCAATGGTGTTTCCTGAGAGCAGTTCCAGCTACCCATGTGAAATGCCCACCTTTCTCTTTCCTGGAGGAATATTCCCCCCCTCCCTCCTACCACGTTCCCTGCATTCCTGAAGACATTTAAACACCTTGTGAAATCTATCCTTGTTTAGTATAATCCCGCTTCACTTTGAGCATGAGCTTGAGCTCTGTGAAGTCAGTGAGTTATAAGGTTATATTCTTAAATACCTTCCTGACTGAGATGCTTTCTTGAACTGGCCACAGAGCTGAAGTTGAATCTAACTCACCTTAGGTGGATCATGTAATTTACCTGGGTAAGAGTGTGAAGGATCTGCTCACAATGAATACACGAGGCGCAGATAAACATGCTTATATAACTGTGTTATTTTTCCCTTTAGACATCCATCTCCTGCTTACATATGGACTTACAATTTAGTTTAGTTTCTGTTTTATCTGTTTTTTGGATTACACTGGTTTGTGATGTAGCAAAAAAGCAGAACTCAGGGTAGCACAATATTGTCTTCTAAGTCTGGTCAGGTCGAGTGCCTGACAGTTAAAACAGATGCCTGCTACAAATAATTCCAGTAATTCCTTTTTGTATTCTAAGTTCTTAGCATTTACATTATGATCAGGTTGCATCCATTTTTAGTGGATTAAAATTTGGCATATATAATCTTTTCATTTGGGAGCATTTTCTCTTTAAATTAAAACAAAATCAAACCAAAGTTGCCATCTGTTTTTTGTGTAATGGCAAAAATCACTGTGGGCTTTTTTCTTTTTGGCCAAGTAGAACTATAATACAGTGGCAGGAGAAATGCGAATAATTCCCGTGACAGTATAGAACAAAATTTAAAAGCCATTCTCTTTAAGAAAACAGCAGCTCTTCCTCTGCAGATGATTAGAGTGGGATCTCCATTAACCCACATGGTCTTTTGAATTCAGCTGGGGTCTCTACACGTTTAAGCCAAACACGTATGTAAATTTTAGCACAATCAGAGCCTGACTGCACATCCACATCCACACACATGATGTAAAAGACCTGCATTGCCTGGCAGAAAGCAATGGAGCTATTTTGATGTCTAAGACTCAAGCATGTCCATGTATTTTCACAGGACAGAGACTTTGCTTCATAACCCGTTCTCTGGGTTTCTACTGCTCATGTCCCTGGCCAACACTAGCCTAGTTGGACAGCCCCTTCTGCTGTGTAAATTGCAGAGACTTTCCCTTTTAAATGTTATAGTCTGAAACACAGAGAGTGTAAACACTATGATTCAGCCTCTAACTGGAGTAAATTATCCTCATTTTGCTGTCCTTAAAAGAGACTCTGTCATCAGTAAGTACTATTTTTTTTCTTTGCATCTTCTGTGCATGGCTCATCTCACCTACATTTTATCTGAGAGCAGAGTAAGTAATTTCCTACATCATACAGGTGGACACCATCTGGACAGAATATCCTCAGGCAATCAAAACTGGTATCTTAGTGGTATGTTGCAGGCCTTTGGGTAAAAGACACGTATTACCTTATGTCCTATTTGACCTTGTGTTGCATTGTCCTCCTTGTGGTAGTATCTTAGCTGTACTTTTCTCTTTGACCACACAAGAACTAATTTTCCAACCAGAATATTAAACCATGTCCATCCAAGAAAATGTGCCTAATGGCTCCTTCTACTTTCCATCTTGAAAGATCCAAATATAGTAACTAATTTTGATAAGGTCATAATTACTTTCTGGGGTAAGCAGAACATCTATTTTGAGAAGTCTGTCCCTCTTCAGCTTCCAAAGGTGTGTCCCTTGAAAAATGCTATTACCAGCTCAGTGCTTCCTCATGGTGCGGCAAGGTGATCCAGTATTCTCTGAGAATTTAACGGTACAGACTTCTGCAAATGGCAAGACATTCCCACATTTTGAGTTAATTACATGTTTGCCTTTTGCTACAAAAGGTTGGAAAATATTTTTTTGGATCAACCAGAATTCCAGCTGTTCTATGGAGCAGGACCTTTTCACCACAGATTACACTAGTATTTTATTTGACCTACTTCTGAGCACTTTTTATTAATGGTGACTGTTGCTTTGTAAGCAGGTCATGCCACTACTTAATTGCACACTAGGACATTTCTCATACTGGGTCTGATTAAAACAGAGAATCAGGGAGCAGGTCTTCAGTCTCTTGTAGGGGATTGCACAACCTTGCATTTGCTTCCCATGAATAGCTCTGATGTGCACACCCTCTTTTTCAAATCGCCTTTTCCCTTTATTGCTTTCCTTCTTCCGAAGTTTCAGTAAGTTCTTTAACACATCACATCAGGTTTCTTTAGCCTCTTTTTCTGTGTGTGTTTTAAATTCATCTTTGTTTGCAGAGACTTGACACAGCGGGTTCCCAGTTTTAATAGTCTGCAAAATGAAAGGCCCACATTTCACACGCTATTTTCAGCACCGTTCTATTAAACCGTAACATTGAAAAGAAGAGCGTCCTCTTCAAGTGCTGAAGAGCACATTGCTTCCTCATATCTAAATCACAGTCTCTGCTATAGATCTTCTGAGTTATTCCCAGGTCTCAAAATGTCTGGTACTTTCATCAAATCTGGAGTTCCTGGAGTCGTAAGTGTGAATCTCAGCATCAATTTTTTAATGTTTTCTTCTAAGTAACTGTTTTCTGTTTAAAGTAAGTGTTTTTAAGTAAGAGTTTCCCTCAAGGAAAAGACAGAGAAACGTAAGTTGTGTTTCTTCAAGTCTCAAAAATCACCAGGCCAGTGAAAATCATCCCAAGTATGTTGTTTTGAAGTGTCATTTTACGGTACAGATGAGTCTCTCTTAACACCTCATTGCTACTGAGGGGGTAATCCTGTTCCCTTGGCTGCTCCCCGTGCTGTACTCCCACTCCTCCCCTGCTCCAGCATCCTGCTCATCTTATTCCACCATACGTTAACCCAGTGGGTGAGTGGCCAAACCAGTGAATGGCTGCCTGCAAGTTTAGCTGCTTGAACTGGGTCTCTGTGGGGTGAGATGGACATTTGTATAGGCAGAGGGATGAATGTGGAGACGCCCTCAGCTGGGCTCAAGGAGAAGAGTGAGATTGTTCCTTCAGTAACAGATAGACTCAAGCTATATTGTAAAACCACATCCTTATTCTCGTGATTTTGAAATGGGTCTATTTAAGGGAGCCTGACTTGTGCCTTTGAGCATCAGAAGTTGGAACTGCAGCTTTGGACAAACAAATTGTTCTGCCCTGTGGATGATGGCTTTCCGCTTTGTCGCTCTGCTTGATTTTTTTTGTACTTTGCAATAAAATTCCACCTCCATTGGAGGGGAGTGTTACGGGATCAGAGAAAGGTGTGGAGTTTGCTGCCATGGGTAGCAGAAGAGTCATTCTGATGGTGGAAGGGAGAGTGGGAGAAGCAGTTGAAAGGGAAAGGCAAGTTGCTGAATGGTAAAAACAAAGCAAGAGATGGGGATCTCTCCTGTCTTGCATGTAATTCTGAGAGAGTTTGTCTACTGGCATGTGTTATGTGGGCTTGCTGCCCCTCAAATGGGGGAGATTCAGTCGCTGAATGTGGTAACTTTGGTCTCATTTAGTCTCTCTGGTGCCACAGGCAGAACCTGCCCTGATCACTAACTTATAAACTTGCCTTTTTTTGTTTTTTTGCTTCATGGCCCTTTAGGACAGTATTGACTAACGTGTTTGTTTTCCAAAACTTTGCCTTGCTAAAATTGAAGTCCCATTTGTACAGCTTGCTGTTACTCTTTGGTCTTGGTATCCTAAGTGTGTTATAGTTTATCAGCGTTCCCTTCAGGTTTGTATTCTTTCTTATTCCCTTTATATTGGTTTATGTCAAATTTAATGTTTTGCCGCTTTATTGCTGTACTCATGACCTTTATCTTAAAAATAAATAAATACAATTAATTCTTCACTTGTGCATCTCTCCATGGAGAATGCTGAGGTTGAAATTGCCCAGGGTCCATGGTACTTTCTGACTCTTACACCTGCAAAGTACAATATTAGCATTTTTCTTTTGATGTGGTGAACTATAAATAAAGCTACTTGAACTTCCTTCCTACTGTCATTCCCTTTAACTTCTCCTGTAGTTGCCACCTCTGTGTTTGAATTTCATTACATGATCAGACCACTTTTTCCCAGCATTTAACCTCTAGCCCAGTGGACCTCAGGGGACAGATTAGAATCCATTTTCTACTGAAATTAAGCATGAAACCTACTAATCCTGTAATGAGAGTCAGTGAACATCATTGGTAGCTTTGTGGATAAGAAGAGCTCCTTCCATCTGTAACTAGATAAAGCTAATTTAATGCATTTAGGTTATTTCTCCTCACTAGGTGTATTAACTATAGGTAGCTGCTGTTATTGTCCTTTAATGAAGGTGAACCATTTCTACAAGATTTTTGAAGCAAGAAAACTAGAAGGAAGTACCTGGTCAACATTTAAACTGGTCTTTTAAAGACATAAAAGCAAAACATCATTCTGACATTTTAGGATGGCACAGTGCCACATCTTGATGTAGCCCCTGAGTCTTTAAGCCCTTATTAATGTGTTTTCTGATCTACTACCACTGTAAGAATAATGAAGTTGACGTGTGGAGGAGAAGAAACTGCATGGCTAACTAGCAGGCTGGCCAGCAGCTCTTCCTGACCTCGTTTCTTTCACCCCATCACTTGCAGTGCTTACAAGAAGCAGTCCATGAAATGGCAGGAGTGGTTGAATTTTGTATCCAATACATCATGTTTCTACAGGAGCCCTGAGTGCAGATCTCTCAGCTGCTGTTGTGCCTGCTGCCTTCTGTTGCTGGGTAGTCCTTCTTTCACGCCTGCTTCCCCCCCCTGTGCCCTGTGGGCTGCTGGGCTGCAGCAGCAGCTTCCAGCATGTCTGGTGGGCATGTGTTGGCCACCTTAGGCAAACTCATCCAAAGACACCTTCACACTACGCGCCCAGGACAGGGACTGCAGATTCAGTGCTACTCTTGCACAATTTGGCCTGTAGGAGTTTCTTTTTCAAGTTGTGCTTCTGAGCATGTGCTTTTTGGCATGATAGAATGAATATAGTACTTAGTATAGGATAGAGAAAGTCAAAATAATACAGCAAGTCCAACAGGAAAGAAAAGGCTTATTTTCTTGGGAGTAAAAATATTTCAAGAGATAAACATAGGAATAAACCATTTAAATTTTAATACAAATACAGTAAAATGATAGAATTTAGAAGGGAAGAGGGGAAAGCACAGATTTTACTGCAAGACTTGCTAATTTTGCTGATATTTCCCCCACATGCAAAAGACAGAACTAACCTCCAGTACCTGCTCTAAGCAGATGCATCTTGCGTGTTCTCCCATTGTCAAGCGTGTGGCTCCCAAGGCTGGTAGGGGGGCCAGTGTCCATGGCCATTACATCAGTTGAAGGGGAGACCTGTTTGCAGGACAGAGCCCATAGTTCAGAAGTGGAAATAGAGC
Source organism: Gavia stellata (assembly GCF_030936135.1). Taxonomy (NCBI): domain Eukaryota; kingdom Metazoa; phylum Chordata; class Aves; order Gaviiformes; family Gaviidae; genus Gavia; species Gavia stellata. Next base: position 6,323,122 of record NC_082609.1, on the reverse strand, counting down.
CTCCAGAAAATGCAGAGATTAACTAAGGATAGGTGGCAGCACAGGCTGTGGTTACTGTTTTAATAGTGGTTTTATTTGTTTTAAATAATGGCTTTTGGGTAAATCGTGTTCATCCAACTCATATGCAGAAGAATATACTTCTTGATTCATTAGAGCGTTAAAATTGAGAGGCTTATTTCTTTCCCCAAGCAGAGGAGCTGTGGAAGGAATGTGAGAGATGTTGTTTGGAAAGCATTCCGCAAACCAGAATGTATTTAAAAAACAGCCTTTGAGAAATAAATCACTACCTGATGATGAAGACAGCTGAGCTGGGCCAAGAGTCTTTCACGTGCCAACACTCTCTCACGTGACAGGAGTTATATTGGAAGCTGGCAGGCTTTGAAGCTTGCAAGGCTGAAAATGTCTAAAAACTTCCATATACTTAAACAAAGTAAGTAATAGCTAGAAGAAAACATGGCTTTGAAACTTTTCAAAACACCTCTCTGTAGAACAGTGTGAACCTACCTAAGGTCAGAATCTTTTACCTACTGGGAACAAAAAAATCCCAAAACCTAGAAGCACAAATTTTACACCACCTCAGTTCAATACCAATAAAGAGCTTAGGGATGAAGAAGTTTTAGGGATGAATTTGGACTGATTTCAAATTTATAGCAAAGCTTGATATCAGAGTTTCCTAATAGTTTTAGGTTTCATTGTGAAAATGGCAGATCCACCATTCATCAGTAAATAAAAATATTTAATCCCCAAATAAATGCTGGAGGTGTCTGTCAATATTACATTTGTTTGCAAAGTTATGACACATTAAGGCTGACATAGCAGTAAATGTAAAAATGTGATTAATTGAAGGATGGTTTACCACTCTGAAAGAGGAATATGAAGCTCAGTCTGGATAAGTAATAGACAAGCAAAGAAAGACAAGACAATTTACAAGATGTTTTGAATTCATTTAAACTCCTCAGTAGGAAAGGGTAATGAATTTACTACAAAAGTAAAGTTTTTTGTTCACTGCAGTATAAATTAAGGCCAACAATAATCATACGCATCTTATAAAATAGAATAAAGATGCTGAACCTATGAAAATATAGTATGATCTTGCATTTATCTAAACAGAAAATCACACAGAAAAAAGAGATCTATGTCAACTTTTATGTCATGGTCCAGCATCATTTTGCATAAAGGCCTGGGAGGTCCCATGGCAAATATCTGATCTCTGGCTTTGTTTCAAAGCTGTTGAAGTGAGTGTGTTTTGTTTCACTGGCTTCATTTGGCTTTGTATGGGCAGGTTGATTAGCAAAGAATTTGGGACAAAAAGCAGGCCATGGAGTATTCCACATCATAACCTTGTCCTTCACCTTGTTCTCTGTCCCCTCGTGCGGTGGTGGTGGTGAGGGAGGTGAGTACGAGAGGCTCAAGTGCAGCTTTTCCCATTGCTGTTTATATTCCGTGTGCTGGATGGAACAGGACAGAATTGCATGCTTCTAAAACTGAAAGAGCTCTGCTAAACCTTCTTCCCCTTCTGCCTCACACCACATCCCCACCACAGAAGAGGTGATGCATTAAGCAAGGTGGGGGGATCGGGAGAAACCCTCCGCTTGTCCATGCTGGGGGGATGAGGCAATTCCAGATGCCTTGAATTTGCAGGCTTATTCTGACAGCTCTTCTGTCTCCCTCTTCCTATGAAGATGGGGCCAGAAAGGAGAAAGATTTTCCTGCTTTCTGAGACTGCCCTTCTTTGCTTCTGCACTGCTGGAGATGTGGTGGTGGGAAGAGCTTTCTCTATCTGTCTAAGATTATTAGCTCTAACCCCAATAAAACTAGCATCACTTGCAAAAAAACCCCAAAATGCCAAATACAACCCCGCAACAAAAAAACCCAGATCATGAGAGAGAGCAACATAAGAAAAACTGCAATTGCACATCTGTTCAACAGACTTTTGTGATAACTCAGCAACAGCTGATTGAAACTCCTGGATTGTAAATAAGCTTTCAGCCAAACTGGAGTTTACTCTCTGATGCAATCTCCTTTCAACTCCCCATTGCCCTCTGAGATTCTGGTGGTCAGGATTCCAACAATCTGTCACTAGATGGGAAAATTAGAAGTTGGGTCTATTCAATTATAATGAGCCAAACCTCTGCTAATCTGCATCATCGTGTCTCCATGGGTTTCTGGGAGCTCTGTCACTTCGCATTAGCTGAGGACCTGGCCTTATGTAATTAGATGTTTTCACACTCTTCTGGTGACGTGCCCTCCTCTGGCAGTCTGGATTACAGGCTGCCATGGTTTGCAAAGAGATACACTCATTCTTGGGAGGCAGCAGGACACACAACATCTGTGAATGCCTATGCACTGTTAACATGAGATTTTGTTAAGTAATATATTCATGATTTGTTTACATACTTGGAAATAGTGAAATGCATTGGAAGAGGAGATCAGGGATCCCGGCGTCTTTGAAGGTTCTCAGAGTCCTTGGTCACGAACGGGCAGATGGGTTATAGACACAGCTGTGAGCGCTGTTTGTTCTCAGGCAAAAGCGTGGGCTCACTGAAGGCCTCATGGCTTCCTGTCTCTGAATTACCATTCTGATGTAATTTTTGTGACATTTTCATGTTGTCATGCAAGCCTGTAGAAATCATGACACCACTGGAAAAACTATTGAACAAATACGGTGTTTGTAATGTGAAATTCATCCGTGATGGATATACTTAGGTCTGTGAAGGGTTTAGCGGCCTCTGGCAATTTTGGGTTCCTTTGGGGTGATTGAAAGAGGTGTTTGCTTTGACTTGTGGATTTAAGAAATGTTTGTGCCTAGGTAACATTTCTGTAGTGCACTTCCAGAATGAACTCCATGCAGTCTTTAACCCAAGGATATAATTTTGGAATATTGAATCACTGTTTGCAAGTCCTACAGTATGTTCTAGCTATCCCACTGTGGGAAACTGTTGTTTTTTTCTCTTTTCATTTTATATTTGTTTATATTAAAACCACTTTTCACTGACGTCAGAGACCTATCAGGTCAAATTTAATCCTCTATATATGTCTTCCATGCCAATGAGTCCGTTGCTTTGACTTAATACAATGTTGACATTTGCAAGGAGTCTACTAAATCCTTAAGTTTAAATTTTATTTTGTTGTTAGGACATCACATTCTTAACTAAAAAAGGCAGAGTCACAGGCAGAACCTTATATATAGAGGCTGCTTAGTGACCTATATGCTATTGGTGACAAATCGTGAGATGCTTTAAAGTATCCTTTGAAAGAATGATGAAATAGACTGACCCCTGTCTCTTCTGAGGAAGTTCTGGTCTTTTGTAGGCTGCTTTATGGAGGAGTTGTTCGCACTCAGAGGGCAACTGAACGTGGATTAGAACGTGTTGGAACGTTTTACCAAGCTGGAAACTCAGAGAAGTTTTGAAATTGCATTGAAGTGCTTCACTGGAATTGCACTTTTGAGTACTTCTAATTCGTAGGAGTGACCTTACAGCTTTGCTGTGATGCTGCTGTGTCATGAGGGAGCAGAACACAGTGACAGAGACACACATTGAGCATCTTGTCATGAAGCTGCCCATTTGGCTCCGTGCTACCTTGCCAGCCTTTTGTCCAGCCTTTTAAAAAAGCACTAAACAAAGTTCTGTTAAACTTCATCTTTTGGTGAACCACCTAGTGAATATTGCTGGGGATGTTCTGTCATACTGATCAGAAAAATATCCATCACCACTGGCACTGGCCGTAGGAGGAGTGCAGGTTGCCTGAAGTTTGATATAGGGAGTCCTGTTGCTATTCAGTAGCTGGTCTCCATAAGTTTCTTTAGCATCCATGCAAGTTGGCCTTGTGTGTTTCCCAGCCTTGTAAAGTGTTGGCAGTGGGGGCAAAGCAGAGAGACAAAAGTGGGCAGGCCACTACCTTTGCTCCAAACCTTTCAGGTATTGATTATAGCTCGAATATCACTAAGAACCTGGCTTAGTCGCTAATAAAGAGATTTATTTTTTTCTTCCTGGAATACTTTATCTGCTACATTTGGCCGCAGCGTCAGAGGACAGCTGCAGAGAAGAATATGGTTGATTCTGGGAACAGACTTATTCTGTGAAGAGTACTACACAGGTAATCCAATATACTATTTATAATTCTTGGTGCTTCTTGAACCATGAAAGCGCTAGTCAGTGTCAGAGGGCAGCATGGTGCACTGGCTAGATTAGCCCCAATACTTGTGTTTTCTAGTCTGTGTGGAGGCAGCTTTCTCCTTGTGATGATGTCCTCCCTGAAGCTGGTTCTAGGTGACAGTCAAGCCGGTGGGTTCTCACTCCTTGCCTTCACAGAGCCAGGGACCTTGTCAGCATCGCTCCTTTGCTGAGGAATGTGGAGCAAATGGCCATCTTTGAAATTGCTGCCAAGAGGTGGTTAATGCGCTCCACCACAGTTAACGGGTTTGAATTCCAAAGCTACACAGATTGTTTGAAAGTCTCCCTCCCCACAGGCTGCTGCTGGACTGGTGCGCAGTACCACTCTCCTTTTCACGAGCTGGAAATACTTCCTTCACTGGAGAAAAATGCACTGCGGTTCCTGCGGAGGAGCGGAGTGTTCAGAGCAGCGAGATGACTGTCTCTGTGTGTGATTTGAGGGAGAGGAAGGGATGGGTCAGAAAAAAGGCCAAAGGGAAGAGCAGTTAGAGACATCTGATCAGTATCAGAAGCGCAAGATGCTGAGCTGGGGCACAGGAGCGCTGAGGTGATGAGAAAAGCTTCTGAGTAGCCCATGCAGCAGGAACGAGCAGAAAACACTGTATTTCTTGGCTATTCACTGAACAAAATGTTCAGTGAATATTGTCCTCTAACAAGTACCTCCAGAAAGGAGAATGAAGCAAGAAGTGATGTCCCCACTTATCCGCAGCGCTAGTCTGCAGGGCAGGGCTGGAGTACTGACTCCATTTGAGAGCAAACCGAACTTCTTGCATCTCACAAACCAGTACACGTGACGGTATAAGGTGAGTCAGGGCTGCCCAGAGGCACTGGGCAGATGGGAGCAGAGAGCTGGAGCCACGTGCGCACATCACCAACGCGTCCTGTGCGCTCCAGGACAGTCCCCTCCAGAACTGCTGTGATTGATTGCACGGGAAGGGTTCACAGCTCCAGCCCAGAAGGTACTGAAGCACCTCTCATCCTCGTCCTGAATTTTCTTCCTTCTCTATTAACATTTTGCCAAAGCTGTTTTCAAGGAAAGGTTGTCTTCCAGCCTTCTGTGCTGCCAGGCTGGACTAGTGTGAAATAAAAAATCCAAATGAGCAGCACAGGTTTGGTTCTTTTGTTTGGGCTTTTGGGAATTTAAAAAAGTATTCTGTGGCTCTGCTGCTGAGTCAGCACTGGTGGGATGTGATTTCTGAATGTGATTTCTATGGTCAAACTTTGCAAAAAGCTTTGATGTTTAATGTGTCAGTCAATTAAAGCATGCTGCTGTGTGAGAAATGATGCAGTGGCTTCGTGCGGCTTGGTTGGTATTACCAAAATGGGTCAAAAGTATCAGAAGAAGGTTTAATATCCCTGTTTACATAGTATCATTTTGCTTGCTTTGTGGTTCATTAACTTCTGTAGTGACTAGGCTATAGTCTAAGAGCAGAAAGACTCCTCTCTCTCTGTGTGATAAAAATAGCTGGTGCTTTCTCCTGCTAATTTGATTAAAGTGGTTATGGAAATTCAGCTGTGTTACATATAATACTGACTGCTCTGCTAAACAGAGCCTTCTTCAGTCGGGCATTGACTGTCTTAATGCCACTTGGTCAGGTTTGGATGTTGTCTGGCCAAATAGCCTTAATGGGTTAATCACAGTGAGTTTTCTTCAGAGCAGCTGAACAGATGAGCTGTGTTGGCACAGCTAAGGTGGTGCCAGAGAAATAACAAGTGTCTGGGGGCAGGACCTTTTAAATACAGTTGTATTGCCAAATCTACCTTTCCACAGGGTGAACCCTCACATTCTTGCACAATGTAGGAGCCACAGGAATAGCTTCGGGAAGATGTAACCTTTTGCTGTCCTTATCATGGGAAGGTTTTTCACAGAGAAGCAGTGCATACATTTAGATTCCTTCTGACGCTTTAATCAGACTGGTGAAAAAGGGTTGTCCAGCTGTTTTTATGAGATGTTCAATAATAAGATTTACTTTAAAGCGAATAAAAACCTTAGGAAGGTTTTAAGATTGTACTTTAAAGTGTAAGCTTGGTATATCTATTCTTTTCCTAAGGGTATTTTATTTGATTCTGATACTAATTCAGGAGTTGGTCCAGAGCCCATTAACATAAATGAAAAGAGTTTTATTGACTTTGATGGGATTTGGATCATGCTGCACTAATTAAATAGTAAAGTATCCATTAGCAGTGAAGAAAACAGAAGAGAGGAGAGCCAAATACTGTTGTGATGAACCCTGTGAAGCTGAGTGAACTGCTGCCAAAGTCTCAATATCTTCACAGATGAGCTTTTCCATATTTCTCTGCCTCAGTCCTTTTGAAATAGATACAACTGTGGATTTTTAAGAGAACTAAATTCATAAAGATCCTTACATTTGTCCTGCCTACTTACAAGTTTCCATAGACACATTTATTCAATGAAGGTAATAATAAGAAAAAAATGGGAAGTGAGATGTGACAGAAGAGAAAGACAGGCTTTAAACAATATTGATGTCAGGTGCTAATAATTTACACTTACTTTGCCTAAGTGTTCTTGTAAGGTTTTTAAGGAGCACAGAGTTTCTAGATTCCAAAGCAAAGAAACAATTTTTCAGTGCTACTGATGCTATAAGCAGAAGTTCATATACTACAGTTATACTACAGTATATACTACATATACTACAGGAAAAGTTCATATACTACACATCTGGAAGGTCTACATAAAAAGTAGGTTACATTAAAAAAAACCAACCCTAAAAAAGGCTATTATGGAACTAGCCACAGAATCAATCACGTACAGACAGATTAAAAATACAGTGACAAATGCATTTATATGCGCTGCTGGATGGATGCAAAAATGATCCGGTATCCAAAACTCAGAAACGCTGTTCCTCGTTCCTTTTGCTGTGACCCATTTTGCCTGGGTGGCAGCAGTAGCCCTTGAATTCAGTAGCCTACAGCGCTGTTGAGACACCGAGGTCAGTGCTCTAGCAAAAAGCATTTACAGGGGTTTCCTTAAGACAGTGGGATGGCTGGAAAAACCCCTGCATTTTAAACAAGTTGGATGTGTTGAAATGCAACTGTAACCATGTAAGCTGAAGTTTTGAGGAGACTAGGTGCCCATCTGTGTTTGGATGTCAGTTCTCCTTAGGCGTCTTTGAAAATACAACCCTAAAGGAGAAGTTTTCTAAAAACATCTTTCTGGCATTTTTTGCCTGCTGATGCATTTACGACGAAGGGTGGTGCTCTCATGCCAGTTCACAAGGTTATTTCCATTTCAGATGTTTGTCTTCAGGCTTGCTAGTGTCTACTGAACATCATCTCTCTTAAATTTAGCAAAAAAGAGGCTTTCCCCACCTTTGCTGCTCAGGTATTTAGGAAGAAATATTGTCTGCAATTTGTTTTAGATTTTTATTAAAGTTATCAAGAAAAAGTGTTGATGATGACACCATGATACCATGATGCCATCTTCTGTGTTTGTAAGCATATCTTGGCCTCCTATTTGCAAAAATCATGAAGGTCGCATCAGCTGCAGGCTGGAGATATTTAAGTTGAATTGTAGATTTGTAGATTTGTCACTTCTGTGATAGCCAAAAATCAAAAACAAATAAATGTCCTAGTAACATGAAATTTCCTAGAATACTCAAAATAGGAAAGGATGAAGGAATCAGTCTCAGGCTTAACAACTCAAACTTTCTTCCGTGCTTCCAAAAACAAAGTGACTGAAGTAGAACCCTACCTCCTGTTTTTTTAAAATCTTCCCTTTCAAATCCAGCGGTTGCTTAGTAAGTTTCCAGAAAAAAAATTTCTTCTGGCTATATGTTTTATGTAAGAAAGATTAATTGGAAAGATTTTTTATCTTTTGAGGAAATGGGTGTGTGGGAATTGTGTCTTAAAATCAGACTTTTGATGGAGCCTGCAGACTGAAACTGTTGTTTGGGGAATTTAAAATTGTTCTTGTGCTTGTTGAGAGGGCAGGGGAATAAAGCAGAAGAGATTGTCATTGAAGGATGCCGTTACACAGCGATACCCCAGAAGGGCAGGCGTCGACTTGCAACAGTGACAGGTTCTAAAAGGGGGTTTATAAAGCCACAAAGAGCTGCTTGACTGTGCAAGGATGCAATTCTGCACATTTCTGATCCATTCTATTCCTATTTTAGTTCTGTTGGCCAACATGGGTACACAGATAAGTAAGGTTACAGAAGAGTTACGGGATTAACTCTTTAAAGAACATGACCATCCATTAAAATGATTTCATTAATTATAAAAGGAAAATTAGATGGAGATGCCAGCACATGGGAATACCGAGATGGATTTGCTGTATATGGACTGCAAAAGAAAGTCTTTCCATATAAAATTACTTTCTGTTCTGAGGTGAGTGAAACATTCAAAAATATAATGTAAATCCTTTCATCACATTTAGCTTCATTGTTTCTAAATTAAAATATTTCTGTCTCAGAACAAATGACAAACTAATTTTTCCCCACCCAAAACCTAATTTGGGAACTGTTGGTCCAAGTTTTTTTTCCTTTTTTAATGTAAAATGTTGCCTTATGTTCCAGGCAATACAGCATGTGTTTCCATAGCAACTTCTTCTCATGTCTTGAACTTGTCAGCATCAACATATGACATTTCAAACTTAAAGCATTTACACATATTGCTACCTCTTTGGACCTGGGTGAGATTTGCCAAAAGCTGGGTTCTTGCAGATAGCTGAAGTTAGGGAAAGGTGATGGAGTCAGATATTCTTCATACTTCCTGCTTGTTTACAAAGAATGTAAGAAGTCCTGTTTCACTGAACTGAAAATAAATCAAGCAACGGGACACAGATTCCTGCTCCCAGCTCAAAGGCTGGTTCACTCAACAACTAATTCAAAGTCTAGTTTTTTTCCTAGGGCTATTTGTCTGCGGGTTCTGTGTCAGATTCTCTCTGCACTGCGTGTTTTTGGGCTGTCTCCCTGACTTTTCTCAGGTTCATCTGCTTCTCAAGCTGTACCATGTTCAGCAGAATTGTTCTTGACCACGGACACACATAGGCTTTGGACAGCGATGTACACCAGATCTCTCTCTGCTGCTGTGTTGCTTCGTATTTTAAACGCAGTGAATGGTGAACTCTTTTCAGGTTGAGTGCAGTCTAATCCAACTGAAAATGTATTTGCAACCCATTTCTGAAATAAAAGAATGAGGAAGGGGAACAGAAAAGACCTAGTCGGCTAGGAGGGAATGGAGGTGACAGTATTCCAGTGAGCAGTAAAGGGGAATTAGTTTGACTGCCCAGCCATAATTGTAAAACTTTCTCTTGTAGGTAGGAGGGAGCACTAATATAATTCTACAAGATGTGCTTTTACTGTCTTCCTTTTTCTGTATGTAGCGTGGTTTGGCTGCTGATTTGAGCTTCTAAAATATATATTTGCAGATATGGGCAAGCTGCCAAAAATGTGACTAATAAAAGAATGCCTATTGATCTCTTTTTAAAGCCTATCTTAACATTGCTCTTTGGAAGATAGTAATCAGTTCTCACTTATTGTAGTATTTATACAGACACCTTCCTGAAGGATAGCTCTATTTGTTCCAACAGAGAGGAATACTGCTCTCCTCTTTTGGCTGTGAGTCTGTATTTGGATTTATCTTTCACATGATTACATAGGAGAGAGCTGATTTACCCAGAAGTACTCATCATGGCTGTAAACCCTTACTCCAATGGTATATCTCCACATTAAAATAAAAACAGTTTAACGGCTTTTTTGTCTTGATTTGTGACTTTATGTCTTGGAACAGGAGACTCCTTTCATGGATGATTCTGTGCATTCAGAAGATGTGGGTGTGGATTCTTTCCTCTGTATTTACTGAAAATAGGTATTGCAGTGATGTTTAACTATTAGGAATTGTGCTCAAGCACCCCACCCATACACTGCTCCTTACAGGGTGTCCCTGTGCCATTAGCCGGCCCGCTGGCCCACACGCACACACAATTCCTGTGTGAGCTGTAGCCCTCGGGTCCTCATTAGAGGTGATGGTATTTCCAGGTATGGAACAAACCGTTCCGCGTGAGACCTGGGAAGAGAAGTGATGGTGTAATGAACTTGGGTGATTTGTCATCTAGGACTGGTCATGGACTCTGCTCCAAAAGCAGAGCAGGTTCTGTTTGTGCTGAAGGAGTAACAGTGCAACAAAAAACAGTATAAAACTGTCCGGGCAAGTATCTGGCCATATATTACATATCCAGCCCTATGTTTACATTCCGGGGTTGATAACTTTATCAGGAGAGATGAGAAGTAGATGCTTGAATTTCTCCTGGACTTTCTCAATAACTAAACTGGTACAGTGTGTTCTTGGGCCAGTGCTTTGATCCAGCTGGGATATAGCCAGGGGGAAAATAATTTCATACTTTTAGTTTGCTAATCAGGAAATGAGATAATTCATATAAAAAGTCTCTTTTTGGAAAAAATAAAAGCCTTCTGGTCACTTTGCAGACATTAATTTTCAGATAAAGAATTTCTATTTTGCTTCTGAACCAACCAAACATTTAATACAAATAACATAAAGCTTTGTGTTTTCTGTGTTCCTTAAATCCAGTTTTAGACAAGAGAATGGCCTTTCCTTCCTTTCAAAATATGTCTGGTTCTCTTGAAATTCTAGGTGTGTGAATACACATATTGCTCTCTTCTGTTAGTTTTCTGCATCTTTTGTTCACTGAAGTGTAATCCAATAAATACCACCTTCAAATCCTCTTTGGAGGACGGGGAAAGTTCTGTTCTGTTGTTGCTGAGGGAATTTCTGAGTTTCAGTATTCCCTTTTTTTTGCCCCTGGTTTGTAAGGAACGTTGCCTGTTCTCCAGAGTTGTCCTTACATGAACTCTTCTAAATGGTTTGCCCCTTCTTTGATTCATCTCCTTATTTCATTTATGCCTCTTCTGGATATTGAATCCCAAACTAAATATAGTATTACCCACTCCATGCACTGCTGCCGAGTGAAGGAAATCAGACTGCTCCAAAGGACTTACGTGTCCCAGCATTTGTGTCTCTTATTGTGTGTCTGTCACCCTTCTTTCTTGCTGGTACTGTCACCCTCTGAGCTGTTGGTGAGCTGCAGTTCCCCAGGTTCCTTCTTCCCAGCCGGCAGCACTGCGTGGCAGTTCCTTGCAAGGCGTCGCCTCAGCCTCCCCACGTAAAGAGGGGGTAAAGTTGGGGGTGTGGGAGAGAGAATTATGGGGTCGCAAAGGGAAAGTCCTCCAAATGCGGCATATACACCCTCCTCCCTCAGTGACGGTAGTTTATCTCCCTCTTTTAAGCTTCTCCAGACCGTAGGTATGAGCTGTTTGAGGAAGAGGTGGGTAAAGCGTCTCTCCCATTTGTAGAAAATCAGTTGGAATGGCAATGCAGTGCTGACTCGAAAGAGATTAGCTCGGCTGACTTCAGCAGTAAGTTGACTGTAGTATTATTTTACTTACATGAAATAGCGGTTGCATCAATTCTGAAATTGAGAATTGCTCAATTATTTGGGCCGGTACAATTAAAAACTAACAGATGAAAGTGAATGTAACAATAATTTTCTTTTTATCAAGTGTCAGGTTCATGTTTTTCTTCTTGTATTTGTGGTTGCCTTGGGTCACTACTACTCAGCTGGTTTTTAGAGAATGCTGTCAGAATAATTTCACGTTAAGAGAGGCCGAGAAGGGCTTAAGAGAGCAAAAAAGCTCCAATTCAGTAATGTATTTGCATGCATCCTTTATTTTAATTCTCTGTATAGTTACCTTACCAAGTACATATTGCTCTTTTCTTTGGAAAAAAATAATCTTTCTAGTTTCTGGATTAAGATTTATGGAAACTACTGGAAAAGAGAGGTTTCCTGGAGTAGTCTGTGTATATCATTATATTTCACTATATTTGTAACATTATATTGTATTTTCAAGATAGTCCAAATACCACCTTTTGCAAAAGACAATCGATCCTTTTTGTGGAACTCACAGAAACTGAACATAAAATATTGATTAAATGAAATTTGGGCTGAATAGTTCAGATTATTGTGCATTCAAAATCCTTAAAATACTTAAAAAATGGAATAAATTGGCAAATGGTGCTAATGCACCTCTAGAGCATATGTGAAAAATGGGTAAAATAAGTAAATCTTTCTTACTTTGAGTACTTACAGGGAGCATAATATCATTAAGAAAGGAAAATGTAAAACATGTGGTAGCAGATGCCAGACTAACCACAGTACTGCGGCTCTCACGAGAAGCCCCCTTTTCAAGCTGTACGCGGCCTTGGCTAAAGCATTCTTTTTGGACTGAGAGTTTTTCATTCCTGGTTTTAGGCCAAAGGTAAATTCTCCTCTGTGTGGAAACTTTCAACAAAACCGATTCATTTTTTGAATTCTCCCTCTCATCGGTGCTTCTGCCGCTTTACCAGCGCTGTGCGAATGGTACAACAGCTGAGAGAGCTCTGGTGAGCGTTAGCTTCTGCCGTACTGTTCATGGTGATCAGCTGAAGTTAGTTTAGTAGTTTAAATTGTCAGCAATGAATGTTTTTGCACACATTCACAAAAATATTGCTACGTTCCTTTGCCTTTTATTTTTAATATCACCAAGAACGTTTATGATGATGATGACTGATCTCTTGCACGACACAAACTGCAAAATCTCCTGTAGTCGTGCCTGTAGCCAGCCTAATAAAGTGTCTGAGACCCAAAACAACCTTCTCAGAAAAATAAAGTTTTGAAAGCCAAACCTACAGTGTTGGTATACCAAACGCTACAGTGGATTTTCTGAACTACTCCATATATATCTACCCTCCCCATAATCCAGTCCAAAGTGCAAATTTTAGTAGAGTTAAGCAGGAAACTATAAAAGATGTGTGGCACCTAGTGAAAAGTGAAGCTTCCACATGCAAGTGAGCTATGGTCTTAACTTGCTTGACCTCCAATGAGTTTAAAGTATCTAAGTCACTGGGGGGGGCCTTTGCATATCCTGCTAACTGCTTCTTTTGGTATGTAAATACCTTTGGATATGTCAGCCTCACAGCTGAGTTTCTGAGCTGTTGGCTTTTGTTGGATCCATGTTGTAGACTCCTGAGGAAGTAGAAGCGTGCTGGACTTCACTGTCCTCTTCCACTGTCCTCACTAACCCCTCTCAAAATGCTTTAGAGTTATTTCAGTGCTTTTAAAAAATTATTCATATTTCCCCTGTGCAATAGCTGTGATGAGCATTGCTATTCTAGCAAAGAAGGGAATGTGGGGCCAAGGACTTTGAAGTGGCCAGAATTCTTGCATGAGGCAACATGAACTGGTCAGGCAATTGAAGAGGAGCTGAAATACATTTCTAGTGCTGTTTGAAGGTAATTTTCAGTTTCATTAGGACTAACTTGGTTGAAACACATTAATTGGTGAACTTGCTTGAGGTTAGAGATTTCAGAGCTGTTTTCAGTTGCAATTTTATTTGGATGACTTGATACCTTGGTGTTGTCTTTCTGCTATGTGGGCATTATGTGCTTGCTTCTCTGAGATCTCCCCAGAGGTTCAAAATGATCCTGTATCATCAAAAGAAATGCCTTTTGCAGTTTACCTTTTGGCTTTTACCTTTCTTTTGGCTTTTCTTGGCACACTGCTGGCTTTATGCACTTCGATTTTTCTAACCAGGCAAGAATGGTGGATGCAGAATGGATCAGTCTGGGATCCCTGATAGTCTTAAGTGTCTATGAAGCTGAATCTAAGTAGTCAATTACTTGCTGTGGCTTGTTTAATTTCACTCAATTTTTTCTCTCCTGATGGTTTATAAGGTATTCATCCCATATTTTGCCTAACTGATGTACGTTTACTCTTCCTTTTCCAAAACGAAATACGCCAAACTATACGGTTTCAAATGAAGACTGTAGTCACATTGGCATTTTTGCCTCGTCTTGATTACAACATTTGGTAGTGGAAAAACTGCTGATAAAACTACATGATAAAACACTATCAGGCTTTTAAGGAAGACAAAAGCTAAATGGAGTTGGCAGGAGACAAATCTGGCCACTAAAGGAGTTGTATCTCATGGCAAGTCTCTGCTGTAATCTAGGTTTCCATTCATTGAATGGGTAATAGCAGATAAAGAAAGATCTCTTCTTTAATGTAATAATGTTGGCATTCATATTTTTTTGAGAATTCAGACTCAAGTTCTGAAGAAACAAAGGCTTTACTTCAATTTGGCTGGATATTTTGGAGATTTTAATTTAAAAAAAAAAAAGGAGAGCCTTTTAATCTAAAGAAATAAATGCTGTGTTTCTACTTGAATACAGAGAGACAAATTTACTGTTGCTTTTCCTTTGTTTGTTTAGTTTTGGGGATTTTTTTTTTTAAGCGCTTGTCTGCTGCAGGCTGTAATTGGCTCTGGAGAAGGCCTTTTACTTGTGTTTCCCAGTCATGGATGTCTGCATTTATCTCATTCTTGGCATTCTCCCATTTCAAAGTAAGACGTGGCAGTAAAATATTCTGAGGCTGTGCCAAAGAGCAGATTGTTGTAGGAAAAAAAGTGTTTCTTATATGTTATACTGAACTCTTAAGCTTCTAAGGAATGGGGCTAATCTGTTTTCCCTATAACATTAAAGAAGAAAGTAGTTACCACCCAAATAACAAGTTGCTTACCGGTGCCTCTGAGTACAGCACGTATATTTGGGTGAAAAATAACTTTGGTCTGTGCCTCTTTACCTGTCCCATTCCCAGAACCTGGCTTGCTGGTGTTGGAAGGGCTCGCTGTGGGATCCAAGGAGGTGTCTGACATCACCTATGTACAATCTGGTCTGCTTAGACTCTGAGACAGCTGCTGGTGTGAGAAAGGTGCTCACCTTGTAAGAAACCCTGTGCAAGTCAGATTTGCTTTTTTTTTTTTTAATTTTATATTTTTGTTTTTTGAAGGCTGTATTTATGAGGTGGAAGTGAAAATGAGGGGTAAAGGAGGAGAAAAAGCTGCTGATTTTAAACGTGTGGTCCATGTAGATCAGCCTTCCTTACCAGCAGGGTTTTGCAGAAAAAGAATCCTCTGCTAGTTTCCTATGGGTTGGATTAAGTTGTTAATTAATGTATTTGGAAGTAATTCTATTCTAATGTAGTTCCTATAGCTGAGAATATGGAGTGCAGTTACAGCAAGAGAGGGCAAAGGGAGGAACTTCTCATGTTAAACCTCCTATGTGTTGATTCATGAATTCACGTATATTCATGTGTGGGAATCTACTTTGGAAAAGGAAGGGACTGAATCTTATGTCGTTAAAGTGTTAAATCTGGGTTGGAACGGGAGAAAGTGGTGGAAAGTCTGTAGCTGGCAAAAGGAGATTGCTTTGCTTCAATGTTCCGTGGACTAACAGCAGAGCTGGGTGTAATGCTGCAAGAGGGCAAAGTGGGACCATCTACTCAGAATTAAAGCAAGAGATGAAGGGAGAACAGTATTTTTAATCGTGTTTCATCTGAGGCGTATGTTCATTGTCTCAAGACAGATTTTGAGATTTTGTCCATATTTGAACTGGAACAAGAAAACAGTTTTTCTCAAGCTTTGGATCTGACTTGCATCCAAAGCAGATTTGGATGGGCGCCCCACCTGAATTGTTAAGGACTTGGAAGAAATGCTTTAGTCTTGGCCTATTTCTGGTTAAAATACATTCTTCTGCAATGCAGCAAAAGTGTTTTTTAAAAAAACTTGAAACAGACAGGAGGAGGTTATAATCTCAAGTCATGAGATTAAGATTTTGCATGTCTTTTAAGCTGATCTGCCTTTGGTAGGCAGATTACTAAGGCTTGACTGTTGGGCAGGTTTATTTAATCTCACAGTCATATGTGGTACTGAGAAAACTGTACCATCAATGCAGGGAAACATGAGTATGAACACAGCCTTTGCCTGGTTTACTTGAAAAATCTGACAGTGCACCCACTACACAAAATGGTTCTCCTGAATATGTTTCCTGTTCTGTTAATTAGGATGTCTCTGCTTTTCCATATCTCCTTTCTTGAAGTAATTTCTTAATGAGTCAGTTGAAGTTTTTTCATGCATGGGAAGGCATGGGAAATTTGGTCAACTGGCTAACGTTTTCCTCTGATATCTGTTTTGATATCAATTATGATTCAGCTTCCAATTAAGCAGGTCAGGGTGCGTTAGCAAGTCTCCAGTTCATGGCTAAATACTACATAGAGGGATGGCATAAGGCTAAATTCAAGATTATCCGAAGTAATTAGGACAGAAAATTATTTAGTTTGCCTTGCTGGAAATAGTCTGACTTTTTGCTGAAATGATGCCAGCCTTAGTTCAGTTCTCTCTGTAGTTCCAGGCAGAAGAAAGCCTTTTACAGCAGATTGTAATCTTTAATAAGATTGCATTATGCAAGTGTGTAAACTAGGATGAGGGAAGACTGGAGCAGAACTCACTGAAACAGTATGGACTTAAAATGCAAAGGAGATGAGCTTGCAATTAAAAGGCCAAAATTACAAATAATCTGTTGGACAATAGGCCAGACGTTAAAGAATGGTGGCCAAGAATATGATTTTGGGGAAGAAAAATAGACTTGTCCTATACTATTGAGTTTACTTACATTGAGGTATTCATGTCCATGTTCTGTACCTTTGTTTTGAAATATTTCTAACTAACTGCATCACAGGCAACATTCGTCCTTGTCATATTGACTTGCTAGGACAAGTGAAAACGGTATCTGCTCAGCTTTATTAGACTATGTTAATTTGGCCAGGCTGTGTAGGATGTGCTTGGAATGTAGCAATTTGTACACCAAGGAAAAAGATCATTTTTTCAAATTAAGTTATGAAATTTGGCAGCATTTCTTAACGCAAAATGTATGCTGAGTTGGATCTAGAACAAAACCTTTACTTTTAATTTGAAAAAATTGCTTTGCATTTCTCAGAGGTGCTTCGTACATCTGGCCATCATCAGAAATGGTCAGAAAAAAAAATCTGAAAATCAAAAGTTATACTGTAAAGTTCCAGAGTCTCCACTGTCTTTTATTCCTTATTTTTGTAATGACTAGAATTCCACAGGATTGATCATATGCGTTAGTATTACTCTTAATAATAGTATTTATCTTTGGCTCAATTTCTTCCAGAGTGATAGAGCTCTTCCCCCCCCCCGAAAAATGAATTTAAATCTACGTATCTGAAAGATTGCTCCATGCAGAGTTCCTGTGCTTCTCTCTCATTATACTGTAGCTCTTCAGACCTTGATTACTGATGTCAAGTGAGGCTTTCTGCAGTTGTCTCCAGTCTTTGGACCAGATCCAAAACCAAGACAGTGAATTTCTTAACTCCTTATATAGAGGTTTCATATGTATGATACCACTTTTTTGTGCATTTTTGAAAGCTGCCTTTTAAAACCATGGCCAAACACATCCAATTATATTGCCTCAAAGGCTAAGGCCCTATTATGCCCGTAGTAAATTACTGGATGCTGTTCTACCAGATGTGCGTGCACCAATTTCTCCTCTTTTGGAGTCTGTCTTCCTGAACATCTGACAAAAATCTCTGGACCACAGCCGTCACTTAGCACTTTGAAATCAAACCATCTTTCATTACAGTTGGTATTTCTGACGTTTAAGACCAAAATTCTGAACGTGCCGCCTTGTCGGCATTGGGTTTTATGCTGTGCTCTAGGCAGTAATTTGCTCAACCATTCCTGTGCCTTCCAAAAGCCATTCTCCTTTTGTAATTAAAAAAGCTTTCAAAAGAGATAGCTGCAAGAAAAGTATAGCATATAGTACACTCCTAAGGCTTTTGGCTTTTTTCTGAATTAGGGAAAGGTGTTGGAAAAACTTTGATTTCTAAGGCTTAAACAACATCAATAAGAAGTGACATAAAATTTTATGAAAAATTGATGCAACTCATGAGAGCCATGCACTAAACAAGTCGTTATCCTTAATAAAGGAAACAGTTCCTATAGCCAGCACAACTTGATCTTCTGTGTAAGTCCTTGTTACGTACATGTCACCACGTTGCTTAATTTTCTTGTTCTTAATGGCGATGGGATAGAGCTTTCTGTGATTTATCCTGGTGGTCCTACTTAGCAGATATACTCACGCATAGCATATCGATAACTGGTTTTGCTTGGTGTATGCTTTGCTGCGTGAGATAGGGTGTCATTATTTTATTCAGGGATAAAGTATCTAAGGTATTCTTAACACCTTCTTTAATTGTCTTTGAATTAGAGGTGCTGCTTTAGATGTGACATCAGGGCTGTAATCTCCTTGGGCTGATGGTACAGGTAGCTGCAGTCAATGTAAATGCTATTTCATCTCCACAATTTCAATGGAACGAAAGCAAGTTGGGTGTTCAAGAAGCTTTTAGAATTAGGTCATTTTTAAGGGCTCAAATAGGGGTTTGAAGAGCCAAACTTACACACACACAGTTGAGTGTTCCAGTTTTTGTTTAACTAGGGGTGACGGTGTTTGTTTTGTTTTCCTCACAAGATGCGAGAGCATTTTAAACCATTACTACTTTTGTGAAGAGGGGAGTAACGGGTGCTCAGGACACCGGCATGCCAGCAGAAAAGAGAGGTGAGCAGGGATGTGTACGGGGAATGTAATGTTCATGGTAAAAGTCTTTGTCCTTTTCTCTAACGATGAGCCCTTCTGGACTTAAAAGGCTCCTTCTTGTTTCTTAAGGCAAACCTTGGCTCAGATGGCAATGTTATATTTCTTGTGTTAATCTAAATCTTCTATATCTTCCCCTGTGCGGTCTCTTTGCCATTGAATTTTTATGGCCCCCTAAGTAAAAGGGGAAATTAAAAAGCATCTATTTGTTTACTCTAGTCCTGTCATCTGGAATAAATGTCCCAATTTATCCCAAGCCCTGCTTATGCAAAGAACATTCAGTTAGCTGATGGTAAAGGAACCTGGGTCATCATTCATTAGTCTCTGTAGCTGGACAAAGCTTTCTGCTTTACCTTTTTCCCCCTCTTACTTTGATATTTAAATGCTCTTACTTGGTCAGAATGGGTGTTTTTACTCTGTCCCCTGAGGCCCCTCATGAAAATGAGATGTTGCATCTTAGAATATCCTGTTAAACAAAACTGCCTGAATAAAATACAGATCCATGTTTTATGACAATAGCTGACTGTGCAGCAGTGGGGAACATGGGTCCCTGAGGACTTGCACGCTCCTTTACCTTCTCCTTTGATCATGATGAAACAGATGAAAATTTCCTTTTATTTTTAATTACCCTTCCCTTGCTCTGCTGTAGTTTGAAATGAGATTTCAGAAAGGCTTTAAATAAACGATATTAAAAAGACCACAGTGAGGCACTGCCAAATCCATGTGTCCCTCCCATTGCCTGGGTCCATGTGAAGCATCTGTACTGTTAGCAAAAGGAGCAGGAGAGCCCCAACTTGGTGACCTGCATGGGAGGCACCTGCAGCAGAGCATCGCTGGAGATCGGTACTGGAATTTCTTCTTCTCTCTGCTCTTGGTGTATTTTGCAGTTTGGCTCCCAGAGGCAAGGCCTATCTCTTCCATGATGATGATGCCTCCCGCTGCTGGCAAAGCCACGAGCAGATGAGAGCCATTTGCTCCTTAAATGTATTTGCATACCCTGCAGATATGTATAAAACAGAAATGGGACAGCAAGGAGTGCGGGATGAGCACGGGAACTGAAAACCCCTTAAGACTAATTTATGGCTAGGGCAGAGAGTTGTGGTAGTAGGCTTAGACAGTGGGCTTGCTGTGCCAGCTAATGCATTTGTGCCTAGAGCTGTTCTGATATATTCTGTTGCTTCCATCATGATTACAAGTGCACCATCTCTTTCTTCACTGCTCCCAGCCTACAATTTAAGAGAAAGTCTGCCTGAAACTTAGGAGGAGATGATGAAAGAGGGAGGGATTCTTCTCTCTCCAGTTATCCATTTGTTTCTTGGCTTTATGTGTGAGTTTCCTTTTTTTCTTTCCTGTTGCACTGAGACTTGCAGGCAGTTTCTCATCCTGGCTCCTCCTCCTTTGATCCTCCTCCAAAAGCAAAAAAAAAAAGAGCCATGCTTTTTTCAATGCTTATTTGTAATCCAATTGTAAGAACTTAATCTGTCTGTAAGAATCACAAACTGAGATTTCACAACCTCCAGCATTACCTATTTTATTGTACCTGCTAAGGCTTTCATCTCAAGGTATTTTCCTTCACTTCTGAATTTTGAAATAACTGCTGTTATGGCCAAATACTGCATATCACAATGCTGACATCCAGTCCGTGCAGATTACTCGCACTGCACAGAATGTACTCTTGCGTTTGGTGTCGTCCTCCAGCATGACGCACGGAGCTCGGCTTTGCTCTGCACAAAGGAAGTTTCTTTGTAAACTGCAAGAACTTCTGAAGTTGGATTAGCCAAAGCTGAAGCTGGCCCTGGCTTTTATAGGAAAGCAGCTGAAGGACAGTGTTTACCACTTTCTCTATATTTTAACTTCTCTGCGTAGCTCAGTTTACTGTGATGGAACTTCACTGAAAACTACTGATGTTAGGAAAGGCTTGTGAATGGGTTGGAAGTGGTGCCTGGAGTAATGATAGGCTGCAGAGATATCCATCTTGGGTTTGGGTTTTTTTTTTAGAACTTAACTTTGTAGTTACAGTCTATTTTGTACGCCTACACTTTTCCACTGCAATAGAATACATATTTTATTGGTCCGCTTTGAACAAGGTAAATCTGGATAAAGTTAAAATAGTAAGAACATTAGTCAGATTATATTCTTATTAATGTTTCCAAAAATTATTTCCTTCCCCTTTATGCCCCATAGGGAACTGATGCAAAATGCCCTATAAAAAGAGCTTCAGTTAAATAATGTTTTTTATTTAAGGATCTCAAAGAACTTTACATAAATTAAGGTTTTTTAAGAGCATGAAATGGAAGAAACCTCCTGAGCTGCTGTGTGCCTTCTGCCGCTGGTGTGGGCAGTCATGTTACACAATGCCTTTCCTTGCAGCACCTGTGTGAGGTTGTCCCCTTTTTCATCTCCATTTCACAAACCCGCAATCTGTGGCAATTACATAGATGGGTCAGTGGCAGGGCTAGGACAAAGCCAGGGTTTTGTGTTGCAGTTACACTACGCTGCCTTCTAAACAGAATATTCACCAAGTGTAGAAGTCTCCATAGTAGTTCTGCCAGTTTCTACGACCAAATGTGTGTTTTGATAATGGAGTTTACAAATAGCGTGGGATTTGATCTTGCCAATAATTTTTCTTACTGTAAATTTCTGAAGCAAATGGAATAATTCAACTGAAATTCACTTTGTAATACATATATTTGTCTTAAACAATTTTAATCTGAAAACGTTCTTCAGTATTTTAGGATGAAGACATTAGGAAGTACAACTCCCTGCCATGCACTAATGAAAAGAGGCAGTAACTCTGCTGTGGTCAGTGAAATTGTTACATGAACATAAAGAGCCTAAGGGCCCATTTTACGATCTCGTGTCTGTTTAGGAAGCCTGGCGAGCTGGAGGATAGAGTTCTGTCTCGTAGACGTGAAGCCACAAGTCATTATGAGCTTCCTGCTCATTCAGAAACTGCAGTAACTGAAACCTGCTGCTTCCAGTGCTGTGTTGATTTTGCAGACTCTGTGCATTGCAAGAATCTAAAAGAAAGAGAAGATTAAATAAAAGTGGCATCCGTTTTCCTTACAGGTAACTCATCATTGAGAAAATAGCAAAGAATAAATATCCAAAGGAAAAGGAAATGTTGACAAACGTAATGGAAAGCTGCAGAGGTTGAAAATGAACATGCAGTAGTAATTACTGGCTGGTGTCCTTTCAAGCCAAGAGATCTACTTCCTAATTAAGGAGGCTGCCACTTGGGCTGGGGAAAGTTAGCAAATTTAAGTGCAAAAGAAGGGGGAGATAAGAATCTTTTGTAGTTCATTTGTTCATTACTAGAGCTTTTGGAAAACAGCTGAAAAGAATAATAAATTTTTGCAAAGCATTTCGTAAGTAGTTTGTCTGATCAACTTCTTTTTTGCAGCTAGTTTACCAGTATGTATACATTCTTCTAACAACAGTCAAAAGTATTGGTAGAGCTCCTGAAGGGTTCTCACCCTGATTTGTGACTTTAAGTGGATTGCTAACCTCTCAGCACAACACTTGAGTAGCATGGAGCAGGCCAGAGGAATTTCCTTAGTCTCCAAAGGTATGAATGTTGACATTGGACCTGATTTTAGGAAGCGAGAAGCACTCTGAAATCCCATGGATGTTAATGGAAAAAATATGGAACAGAATTTCTTCTGTTCCTGCAGACAGTCTCTCTCTGCTAGAGTCGTGTGGAGCTGACTGGGAACGGGACTGGGAGGCAGAGGGGAGTATGTTAGCTCTCCAGTATTCTCATATTAAGTAAGATGCCTTTTCAGGTGGCACTGTGACACAGTCCTCTTGCTCGCCTGATATCAAGGTAAAGATGTGATGAAAACCATTGATCTTAAAATCCACTTGGGTAAGATGGAAGTGGTACTGAGGAATGAGAGTGTTCTGTGTGGTCAGCAGGTAGGAGGTATGAGGAGAATTAAAAACTCTGGAGGGTGTTTGCCCTTTTCTTTGTGGAAGGGTTATGCAGCTAATTTTACAGAGTGGTCTGAAACTGTGGTTTCATTCATCAGTACTAGAGATGACATGGGAAAAAAGAGTCAAGGTTGGTGGCCCTTAAAAACACAGTATAAGATGTCTTCCCTTAGGCTGATTTAACCCTATTGAGACCATCAGGGATGTCACTAGTGTAACTGATGGGATTTGGATCTAGTAAGCAGCTTAATGGCAGGGTGTGACTTTGAATCAGCCGTACAATTTTAGAAGTGCAGTTGTGCCTATGGGTGGTTGTCTTGGCTTTTGTAGCCAGCACAGGCTTCCCAGGTAATTCTTAGCTGTGTTTGCAATATGCTGAGTTGGGTTTGACTAGTGAGGATGATCCTGTTGGCTGTGTCTCCATGAAGAGAGATCTGCTTGGTCATATGTGAACTCCAGATCAAATCTGTATGTGCCCTGTTAGAGTATATGTCGAGGTACACTTTCCATCAGCTACAAGACCGAGCGCAGTGTGCCACAGAAACTGTGTCTTTTTAGTTCTTTTCCATGATCTGATTTCATTTGCTAATTGATTTTTGGTTTATGACCCTCTGGGACAGTAAGTCTGTTGAAAATCTTTGTTGTATATTGTAAATTTTAGAGTTTGAATCATTTACTGCTATTTTAGTCTCAGAATGAAACCTGTCAGACACGTCTTTCTATCAGAAGTGTGCTGAGATCCGGTCAGGACCTGACCCACTGTCCCTTGCAATCAGGAATTCCCAGTGTGTCTCAGTTTCGACAAACAAAATATTCTTGAAGTGAAGCATTGTGATGTGACTTTCTCGCTACTGTTTAACTGCGGCCCAAGCTTGCATTTCTCAGTGTATCAAAATGGTTTATAAAATAGTATATTTGCTTTCCATTTTCTCTTAAATGCTACTGAGAAACTCTTGAGGGCTAACAAAACAACATTAAAAAATCACCAGACGCTGGCTGTATAACACACACAACTGTTCCAGCTCAGCAAAAGCAATTTATAAAATGAAGGGTGTGATAATTTATTTCAGATTTAGGATGAGAATTAGGAACAGCCTTCCTGAGAAGCAGTCACACTGAGAGGGTAAAAAGTAAATGTGGCTGTGTCAGTATAAAGATGTTTATTGAATATAAAAGTGTTTGTGAAGTACATGTGTCAGAATTATGATGTAAGAGTATAATATACCTGTTAATGTATACATATAGTATAGTAGGTGGGTGGTATTGTAAATTCTAGGGCATATACAGTGAATTATCCCAGTGACCTAAATAATTTTCTGTCAGAATGCTTCTTTCCTCTTACTTTTTCAAATAGTCTGTAGTAAATCTTCCATATGTTTCACTGAGATTTATTCTTAAATCCTCACACTATTTACCCCTTAAGGTTGAAAGCTTGAATTTAGGATAAGCTGCCATAGAAAAATGCACGTTTCACTTCCAGAAGAGCAAGCTGCTCCTAACGCTTGCCTAACTTTATGGGCAAGGATGTGGGAGACATGATACTTTGCCATTTAGGCTCCATTAAACATATCTACTTAGTGCTATAAACAGGATGTTTAATGTTATTCTCGCTGCTTGCAGTTTGTCGTGCCTTGGAAGATGTATTTGATGGAGCTCTTTGTGTCGTAACCTTGTCACCGAGCAAGTGTGAAAAATAACTGATCAAAATTGCAACACAAATGGGTCTTGTGAAATAAGCTCATTGTGTTATGCTGTTATTATTGGCCTATAATTAAATATTCTTTTAAAGTATGCAGTTCGCATAGGGTAACAGGGGTCCTGGGCAGGAGGCAATTTCATGTGCATAAGATATTCCAGTACTCAAGCAAAGCATGAAGGAAAAAATATGCTTAAACAGTCATTATTTGGTTGCAAAACAAATGGAAAGATTAAGATTTCTCAGCTTTTCTGGCACAGTGTGAAATTCACTAATCCCTTTGAAGAACTCGGAAAACCTGCCATATCATGGCATTATGAACACATTTTGTAGATATCATTGCTGCTAACAGTTATTTTGCAGAGAATTTGGGCAGAACCTGGTGTAGGAGAGGTCCTGCATGTCAAAGTACAAATGCTTATGTGGCCTCATGATATCTTCTGTAACCTTTGATCCAGACAGCTCTTGGGCTGAACGCCAAGGCTTCTGCTCTCATTTGCTGTGTTTAAATCCTCCTGGAGACGTGTTGCAGTAAAGCCAACTTAAAGCATTTTGCCTCAGTCCTGCTCCCCAACCCCCAATTACAGGATCATGTTAAAAAAAAAAAAAAAATTAGAAATAATTTTTTAGTTATTCACATTCTCTTTTTGTTTCTTGACCCCGAGCATACTTTTTCTGTTGTATTTTCAAGTTGTTGTTTACATATTGTGATTGCCTCTTTACTTAAATTTTTCTGAAAAGCCCCCTGTATGAATATGATCGTATATGTTTAAAGACAGGAACTGGTAGTTGATCCTGTGAGGCTTCTGATAAAACCAGGAGAGTGAACATACAGTTGCTTACAATTAAAAAGACAATAGATTTCAAATACTTCAATAATTAGAAATTGATTTGGGGTCTGGGAGTCTATTAGATTCCTTCTGTACCATATCCTGGTCCCACTGGGAACAGAAGGAGCAAGCACTCTGGTTGATACTCAGTTCCTCAAAATACTGCTGTAATTTGAATAATCAGTAAGGGTTGTAGAAGAGTTCCTTCAACTTGATCTCCAGGGTGTGCTCCCACCATGGGCTGCCAAACACGGCTCACTGCTGCTCGGTGCTTGACCCTGCAGGCAAGGTCCTTGCAGCGGGAGTTTCTCCCTGACATTGTGATCTGTCAAGCGTCCCAGAGCTGTGCTTTTTTAAGAGTCCATCGATGGGCAGTGGCACTTCTCAGCCTGCCAGCAAATATTTGGGATGCAGTAGGATTTTTCCCCGTGTTCTCACTTGTTTGCTGTGGATGGACAATACGCAAAACATCCCACCATAATATGTTGTGAGGTAGAGAAAACTGTCTGCTTTTGAATATAAGTATTTCAGTTCACGTTGTGAGCTCAAGGTGAGAATCCAGTCTGACTTAGGATTTTGATTGCCTTCAAGATCTGGGTTTTGGGGATATGCGATTCTGATCTGTCCTGTTTTAAGCCTAAGATTTCCTTGTAAAATTTGGAGTGCTCAGAAATAGTGGTGTGTTAAGCAGCAAAACCTGACTCAACGGTGGGAGAATGGAATGGCTTCATGCTTGGATCTATCCCATAAATGAGACATAGAAAGCATGTTTTTTTTAAAGAAGCACTAATAAGTGTTGCCAGTATAAAAACCATTTAGAGTAGATAGAATGGAGCTGTAGGGTAATTAAGAGCTAGGCTCTGTGTCTGGAATTCTGTAGTTATGTGAATGCACTGGAAGTGTTTGTCTCTCTGCAGTCAATCATCCATTGGGATCTGTGACCTGTTTTGAAGAGGTTTGCAAAGGTACTAAACCCAGCAAACCTATGAGTAGGATGGTTATTTCTGTGTCATCTGATCCCATGTTCCTGGAAATTTGTTAGATGCGTGCATTGGTAAATATATAGATAATAATGGTAAAATAAAAATTAATAACCACCTCAGCCTTCATCGAACACTAAAATAAGTATTCTGTGCTTTCCACAGTCCTTTGCTCATTGGAATTGATTTTCTGCTGGAGCGTGCTTGCTCTGTAGCATTGGAATGAATTCCTGTAGTTTTACAAATTGGCTAGATTAGAAGGTCCAGCTTTCCATGTCAGGAGTTGTTGTCAGATTCTCCAGATAAATGGGGTACTGCCTGTCTCGGGTTTTGGGCTGGATCTTAAGGCATATGCATATATGGGGTGGGGGGGGTGGTGATTTTTTTCTTTCTTCTTTTTTACTTACAGACTTTGATGTGAATAAATAGAAACTGTCAGGGATCATAAGTCATATCTGGCCACTCTGGACAGATGTTTAGATTGCTCTGACTGCAGCTCGTGCAGCTACTAAGAGCTTCTAGGTGATGACATGCTGACACTTAAACCAAAGCAGTAACCCATAGGAGTGTCAGTGCTGACAGTTGTGGAAGATGGATGGGAGAACTCCTCTTCCTCTGGTACCTTCAGAAAGGTGCACCAGAAGGTCTTCAGGAAAAGATATTCCTTTCCTTACCCTCTCCTATCCAGCAACTCCATGAACATGACATTCTCCTTTAGAAGGACCAAACAGCCTGTAATGTGGTAAAATTGGAGAGTAGACTTCCCTTTCCGAATACCAATTTCCCCTTGACATCCCGTGGAAACACCTTCACGTGAACTCTGGGCTCTGGGAGTGGATGCAGAGAGCAGCTGCGAAATGCTGAATGCCCCCGTTGTCTGCTGGGGAATATCCAAATGAAATGTATTTGACTGAATACGTGTTGTACGACATAGCCTTTTATATTTTTCAAGAGTCTGTGATGGTATGAGTTTGGGCGTAGTATGTCAGACTGAGGATCTTTTACTTATATGAAGGATGACATTTTTATATTCAGTTCAAGTGGTTTGGCAGTCCTGTTTCCTTGATGGTGGTCTGTTCAGCTGAGGTCCCCTTCTCCTGTACACTTAGAAGCACATGTGATTCTCCAGCAATCACAGGACCCAATTAAGGATGGTGGTGTACTGTCTGTGACCTTACTTTATGAAGAATCAAATTTGAACAATTTGTGGAAATTGCATTTAATGCCGCCTCTGACCTGCAGCATCCACTCATCAACTCACTTGCTTTAATGATGTTTCATTCAATTTTTTTTTTCCTGGTCAGCTGCCAATCCAGCTTTTATTTCAACATCCTACCTGTAAGTATGTACACCTAAAGACTTTCTTTAGGTTATATTACAGAAAATAAAGCAGTCTCCATCAAATAGTGGAAAGGCTTCATAAAGAGGGGTTTTTTTTTAATGTAGTCTTAACTGTTGAACGTTGTGGCTTTTCCTGGTAAGCTACAGGTGGGATCCAAATTTTCTGCACAGCTTAAAGAGCTGGTGGTAACCTGTGGTTCCATCATGGCTTTCTTGAGTCTAGGCTGTCTGGTCAGTGAGAGAGCACTGATGTGTGTTCAAACACACAATGTTTAAAATGAGGAAAAAAAAACACCTTTGTTTTTAATGGAACATATAGAATGTAAAAGCCTGGCGTGATAAGAGGAGCTGGGCAGAATTGTCTTCTGCCAAGTCACAGTGTATCTAGGGAAGGGAGACAATTAAAATAAGTGATGTGGGAGCAACGTAATGTGATCTGTACTTAAAAAAAAAATAAAAAATTGCTATCTCACAGCTGGAGTATTTCCTCAGAGAGCTATCTTGAAACATCTGAGGGAATTTCCCAGTAGCGTTTCTGAATGTGCTCAGATGTGGCTGGAAACCACCGAGGCCTGAATGCGGTGCTGGGGGAAGCATGTCAGCGCTTGTGAAAGTTAGCAACAGGTTAAGAGTTTGCCAAGTCATAAGCCAAAAACAAATTAAGGGAGATGGGTAGGGTCAGTTCTCAGAGCTGGGCGTGAAACATAGCTGGTGAATGTGCCGCTGATTTTGCTGAGAACAATTAATTGTAGATCAGTTTTATAACACTAAATGTTTGAAGCCTTTTATCTTCAAACTCTCATTTTTTTTCATTTGCTGTAAATAAGTTTTGTACATGCCAAGATTGTCAGGTAAATGCCTGCTTGATTCAGCTAACCATGTATTTAGCTGACTGCTAAGCCATTTTGTTCAAATGAGTGCATATTGCCTTTCATATTCTCAAATTGAGAAGACGATTGTGAAATCTGAATCCAACTTAACTCAGACTGTGATTAAGTTTTCAAGACAGAGAATGTTCTTCATATTATTTGTAAAATGATCTGTATATTTTCAACATTGTATAAAAGCTGTTAATAATAATTCAGAGAAGCTTTTGAAAAGAAGTTTTGAAACAAACGTAAACAAACTGTAAGTGAATACCAATTTCCTAGAGCAGCTCTTACCATTTGTGGGTTCCCGTCTTCCGTAAAGCCTTAAAATATGCAACAATTTCATATAAACAGGCACGAATACATGGAAGTTGGATACAAACTACAACATGCATTTCAGAGTACATGTGCATTTATTTTGTAACTTGCTTCGATGTACTGAATGAAAAAGATGCTTCAGTTGTACTCTGAACCACGGAAAACAGCGGAGGGAAGCTCTGAGCTGCTAAATCCAACCTGCAGTTCAGTACATCTGAACTCAATTTAGGTGTATCGCCCTCGAGTCAAAGGCGTGATTGCAGCTTGTGTAGACTACATGCACTAGTTTATCATAACTGAGTTGAGTATTGGTAATAGTATTGCTGAGGCAGCAAGAGCTTGATGGAGAGACTGCAACCCCTCCAAACCAACCTGTAACTGCAACACCCCACCCTCGCACCCCCCCGCCCCGTCACGCAGGGTGAGAAGCCTGAGCTCAATGTCACAGTGGAATGAATACCCAAGGAGCCCGTTTTAAACTTACTCAGTCTTAGCCTGCGTGAGCTGTAGGCACAACGCTGGGAAGCAGACAGACAATTCGTAGAGTGTGGAGGGAGGTTCATGCGCTAAATCCAATTGCTCAGAAAATGAGATTTGGTTAAAAATCCTCAGATTTGTTGTTTAATTTCTCATCATGTTTGGGTTTATATCTGCCGCCTCCTCTGAGCTTCTAAGATTGCAGTAAAGTTCAAACATTTCTTTGCAACCACAACAGCTAGAGCTGTTTTGTTTTAAATGCAGGGAGAGAATCACAGGGAGTTATGCTCCTGCCAGAGTAGGCTTTAAAAGAAACCCCTGCTGGTATCATAACAACAGTGATAAAATTGTGAAATGAGTTCTTTCCTCTAAGCATGAATTGCTTGAACTTTACAGTGGTAGAAAAAAGACTTCACTGGGATAGAGGAGACTGTGTAGGATAAACCACTAATTTTGCTGTCTATCACTTTTCGTCAACTATAGTGTTCTGTCACCTTGAATTATAACTTGCAAATCTTGTATTCAGATTGGAGCTTAACCTGGAATTGAGACTAAACAAGTAGATGGGATCTTCGCAGTGAGTTTGCAGGAGGTATGCTGCGTAATACCAAATAATATAAAACAAAGCCATGATATGCAGCACTATTACAGAACTTCGCATATAGAGAGGAACAGCTAGTGAGTCGCAGTGATAATATGTAGCATATCCACAAAACTCTTCCTTATCTGAGCCTCTGGAAGTTTGGACTGTTTGTAGGGCAGTATGGGAACTAAGTGAAACTGTGTTCTTGGACCCTGGGAGTAGGATGGGCGCTACCACGTACCTGTCTCCTTTTAGGGCAGTTGAGGAATGCTGCAAAGAGCAGAACAGTTCCAGGGGCAGGGAAGTGGAAAGAGATACTGAGATATCGAGGTCTACAAAATCATGAGTGGTCAGTAGAGGGTAAATAGGTAATCACTGTCCTGTGACTCCTCCTACGTAACAGCTAAGGGACATCAAATAAAACTTACAGAAAGCAGTTTCAGACAAGCACAAGGAAGCTGACACAGAGCACAATAAAGCCTTAGAACTACTTGTTGAGTGATACTGTGGATGCTAAAGTGTTGCGTGAGTTCGAAAAGTCACCAGAGATTCTCGGAAGAAAAACTGATTAAGGGCTGGGAAGTATCCGGTCACCAGTGCTGCTTCAGGAAATCCCTGACTAGCACTTTGCTGGAAGTAGGAGGTATATTCTGGAGAACATCGCTACTTGCTTGCCTTACTCTTACATAGTTTCTTAAGAAGCAGTTATAGGACACCTTTGGAAACAGGATATTGAGCTTTTATCTCGGACTCTCAGAGTACTGAAAATATTTGTCCTTATGTTATTGCCACTAGGGACCCTTGGGGCTTCGCAGGCAATCAGTAGGCTCACAGACACTGCTGTCATATCTTTCTCTAGCATCCTCTATTTAGACAGAAATACTTGCAAACTCGGTGTCTGTCTTTGGTCCAGTAAGCACAGATGTTTGACCTTACTCATCATATATTGTGAAAAAAAATAATGTATTTCTCCACAGTCCCATCAACACACCCCATTATTGCTGTTAGGAGTGGCTTGGAGCTTTGCTGTTATTGCAGTTCTTAGTAGCTTTCCCGTATTATATTGTCCAAATATCCCGTCGCTCTCCATGTATTAACCTTTCCCAGTTTCTTATTATACTACTTCTCCCATCTTCTGTTAGTTGGCATCAAAGCTTTTCAGACATTGGAGAAAATGTTTTCTTTTTCTAACTCACCATTTCTTTAGCAGTATGGGGTTTGTGTTCGTTGTGATATTTTTAAGATATTTTCTTGGCGTAATGACTGATTTGCAAGAAGTCGAGAAGACACAAAAAAGCCCAAGATGGGAAATTAAATTTGGTTTAATTTCTTGGCAATGTGCAGATTCATTTCCCTGGTCCTTCTAGTTAACAGTGCAAAATTTCAGCCTATTCCCAAGCTATCAACATTCTTGGGTGTTTTTGTGGCTGAAAATCTGTTTCTCACGATCCGTGTCATTGGGACAGGGCAAGAAGTGACTATGTAGGCTGCTCCATCCCATGCTTTTATTGCTGCTCTGACTAATGGATGTTCAGAGACCCCTTGCTAATGGGATGTTTTGCTTATTCATATAATTTTATCAATGCCAATTTCTGAAGAAATTTCTAGGTCTACGTGCAGTGTTGTACCCAGAGGCACGAATTTGGCAGGCCTGATAATAAGTCTGAGTATTGAGGATTGTTATGTCTTCCTCACCAATATGTCTAAATAATGGTTCATAATTAGCTCTGGCAATCTCTCTTGTCCAAGCAAAATTCATCATTTTGTAATTCTCTGGGGCTTTTGCCAGCTTTCCTGCGAGGAGTGTTTGGACTGCGTGTGAAGAGGTTGCAAGGCCAGCTAAACCAGCCAGGAGACGATTCCTCCAATTAGCGTATAGCGAGTGTGATGCTCGTCCTTGCTGGGAGCGTGCCTTTTCCACTCTGGCAGTGGGACAATCATCAAAGAGTCCCTGTTTGTAGTAAATAGCACTTGGCCTCAGTGGAAAATGAAGCCGTGAGGATTTTCTAATCTTACCTGTTTTTTGTGGCATGCATGAGGCTTGAAAATTCAGTGGAGGTGGATACGAATATTTTCCTCAAGGAATACAGGCCCTAGATGTAATTCCCAACATAGTAAGAGTTTGCTTCCCATCATTCTTACCTTCTTGTGGTTGCAACATAGACTATTTGCCATCTGTAGAGGAGTCCTCCCACTTTTGTTCTAACCCCTACTTTGGGAACGGGAACGGAGTGGATAAGATCATTCACCATTCTGCAGGAGAAATACCAAGTGTTATGTTGTGGGGACATTGGTCTCAGACTGAGAAGATACTGCCTGTTTCTTAGGATGGTTCATAATAGCTATATATGTTCGCCTGGTCTACATTTTTCCCAGGCTTGCTCCTGCAAAACAAAGTTACCAAGGCAGACCATGTCTTTAGAAGGGTGGATTGAAAAAAAGGTTGCAATGTCTTAGAGTTTCTATCCCCCTTCCCGGAAATTGCCATTACAAGAAAATGCTGGACCCGAGTTCTGACCCAGAATGGAAAAATCCTATGCGCTTGGGTCATATGCAAAGGATTTGTGAGTCACATGGAATTAACACGTCACTTGCTGAACTCAAACCTTGGAAAAGACTAATCTTCTATTAATTTATGTAAACAGGAAACTGTGTTCAGCCATTCAGATGTTCTCAAGCTGCACACTTTACCCTCTTACAATATTAGTTTTCCCTAGAGAACAGCAAAGTCCTGTCAGCACACCAGTCCTACTTTATATTTCATACCTGTGCATCAACTTTGCCTGCATGCCTAATTCTCCTGCCTAGGTTTGCATTATTTTATCTTCCAATTTGAAAACTATGTACATCTGTAAAAACAAAGTGTAATATATGGTAGTGGTATGCTACTGTATTCATTTGAATTAATGTCCCTTAAAGTGCAAAGGCTGCAGATTTCATGTATTGCAGGACGGTAGAGCTCTGTGCATTTAAAGAAAACAAATCTTATTTTTACAAAGGCCAATTTATAACTGGCTCCAGGTTCATTTAATTTTGGTGGTGCAGTGAGAGGAAAAGTGGTGGCAAAAACTTAGATTATCAGTCTGAATTCACAGACTGTACAATCTTGTTTTTGTTGCCTCTCTACCAACAGGAATTCTGCGTGTTCGCATTCTTGATCCTTCTCCTCTTCCTTGAGGAAACACAGCTGTGGAGCAGGAGCCGTGACTGTACTGTGTTTCTGCGGATGGCAGGGGTAGTTGGATTGCACTGTACGTAAAAGAGATTGTGTCGTTTCTGCGTGTCAGGAGTAAGTGCTTTATCATATCAGTTAACATCTGTTTTCCCATTAGTCAGTTTTTGTGCCCTGAAAATGGCCAAAGCCAAATGTCCCAGTCGCAGGTACATGAAGATTAATAGCTGGCACAAAGTTATCTCACTTTGAAGCTGTGAGTGGTTGCTTTTTGCCCTGAAATATGATGATTTACTTACTTGGTGTAGTAGCCTTAAGATTTCTTCAACAATGCTTGAGGATTATTTATTTGAAGAACCCAAAAAATTGATCAAAACTCACTAAAATTGTGAAGTTACTGGGGCTTAGCTAGAGCACATCAAGCCTCTGCCAGAATGGTCTTGTCTGGCAGTAAAGTGAGTGTAGTTGCTGTACGTTCATCTTCGGGGTAGGATTAAGTTACGACAAACAAATGCCTGTTCTGGATGAGCATATTCCTCAGGCTTAATGAGCTTTAATTTATGTGCATCAACTTTGTGGCACTAGTTGATGCATTTGCCTCTGCTTATTCTGCGTACCCTTCTAGCTTTGGATTGTGATGCCTCCTTGTCTGGTAGGAAGCCTGCTAAGCTATGTCTTTTTTCCAAACTACTCCAAGCGCCTGAAACATCTCTCACATAAATTTTCCCCATACACATATTTTGAGATCTCCTTTCATGATTGGTGCCCACGGCCCTGTTTTTAAATTGGTTGCAGCAACATCTACATGGTGCGGTGGAGTGGTCCTCTTGCAACGCCTCCAGACTTCCCAGTGCCCACTGTCCCCCTTCTGTTGGGCTGTTGAGGCTCAGAGCCTGGTTAGCCTGGGGGAAGGAGGCATGGCTCAATCACAAATCAGAACACACGATTTTACTTTTTTCTAAAATATCTGGTTTACAAAAAATGCTGGCCCAGATGTGGCTGATGGCTGTGAATGGGGTCACATCAGCCTCTCACCTCTCCGCTCCTGTGATCACAAGTGAGAGGCTCCTCTGGGTTAGAAGCCTTCCCCATCTGCTCCTTCAGGTAGCTTAAAACTCGTTGCCAGAGAGGAGATAAGAACTTCATCTCTGATCTGTGAAGCTTTCCAGGGAAACTCGTTTTGGATTGTTAATAATGTAAGTTGACTGTTACTTACAGATGGTCTTCCCCACTGTCTCTGCATGAACAAATATGCCATAGAGTGTAATAATGCCCAGAGCAGATGTGTATTGGAAAGGGAACGGTGACAGTGGAGAGTATTGACCTGAAGTTGCGAGTTACAGGGCCAATACATACCATGAGCTGGAGTATGTGATACACATATGGGATCCCGTATGTGGTTTCAATTTACATGGTAATTTTCTTCTTTTTATATATGTTTTTTTCTCTTCTCCTTTTGCTTTCCGTCACTATCTTTTAAAGTTCCTGGAAGAAGGTAGACAAACTGTTTTCTTTGGAGCCAACAGCACTACCACATTTTTTTTGCTTTTGGCAGTCTGCTAGCGCTTTGGATTTCCATTTCCTTTACCTACTAGATATATTTATATATGTAGATATTAAAATAACACAAAAGGTATTTTGTCTGTTTCTGTTCATCTTTAAAACAATGTGCAGCTGTTGAACTGCACATGAGTGCTCACTTGCCACGGGTCATTCTTGCTGGGTGTGTTGTATTGCTGTACCCAGGCAATGGTCTCGGAGAACAGTGCGGTGGGCTTGGTTCTCTTTCCCTCTCCTTTAAAAAAATAAGAATAGTAAGAAGTAGTTACAGGCATATATGTGGTGAGGAAGAAATTTGAATGATGTTCTTGGCTTGGTCATTTTTCATCACCTTATATTTCCTGTGATATAAATTTCTTGTTTCTAAAAATTCACTGGTGGCAGCCAGATAGGAAACCACTTATGACATTTCAGTTGAAACCCTGTTCTCCTCCTCGCCACTCAATTCTTTTCTGCTGGACCTTTTTGGTCCTTACTGTAGGTTCTGCTTTCTTTCCCATTCTGCCTTTCCCATCTGTTCTCTTTTCTTCCCTCCCCTTGGTGTTTAGAGCAATGGGCCTTCCCATTCCATCTTCCTTCCTGCTCACAGCAAATAGAGGATTTATATCTTAAGTGTTTTTCAGCTGCAGGTCTGCTGAGTCTCCAAGGAAAATATTTTCTGGAGTGTTAGGCTGGCATGGAGTGGACAGAGCAGCAGGGACCAGGTCAGCAGCTCGTGGGGCCTGTTTTCCTTTTGCTCCTCTAACTGCCTTTGCAGCCTGTTCTTGTTCAAGAGGTGCATAAACTGTTGGTAGGTCAGAGCGTGTGCTGTGTTCAGGCCATACAGTGCTGCCCTGAGAGATCACTGTCCAGAATTTGGAGTCATCGGATTACTCCTCCAGTACGTTAGTCATGTTTCTTGGATGCAAACCAGAGGCTGGGGCTGCATAGGGTCGGGGTGGTGACGTAGCAGCAGGAACGCAGCTGTAGATCCGTTAGAGTTAGATGGAAGTTTTTGGTCAATTTTCCCTCTGACTTTTTCCCAGAGAAAACCCTAAATTTGCTCCGAAATGTCTATGTAAAATTTCGATTTTCCTTAAAAAATGAGAAACAGTAACTTTTTTGAGATTTGCAGAGAACTCAGATATTGAAAATGTTTTTATTTAATTGAGAACAAAGGTAATTTATTTATGCTGACATATTTCTCAGGAGTGGATGGGGAGCCCCTTTCCAGCCTTTCAAAGAGCCACCCTTCCTCTCTGCTCTCCCCTCCTCTGTTTCTCCATCACCTACGCATAGAAGCACCAAGCACAGCAATGTCACTCGTCTCTCCTCTGTGAGCACAGGCTTCCCCCTCCGTCCTGGTGACCTGGGGGGACAGAAGTTGCTCTGAGGTACATCACTACCTGTCCTGGGCCCTCTTGTTTATTCTCAGCTAATGCAGAATCGTGGGTTTTTTCCTGCTTTTATATACTTCCGTGGGTTTACTTGAACTGCCAACAAACCATTGACAATCTGGCTAAGACTATGGGAAGGAATCAAAATACTAGATTTGCATCATGAGCCTCCTTCCTTCAGTGCTGCCTGACCTTTGGGACCCAGTTGTGCCCAGAGCAGCACGGGCTCAGCTTTGCAGCAGAGCAGAAGCTTCTTTGCTGTCATACGGACCTCTCCTCTGGTACAGTACTGTATTTTGTTCTCAGGGCTGGGACTACAGCGATGCTCTGTAATGTGCTGATTTGCAATTCCCTGACATATGCTAGTTACAATGATACATTAGGCTTCGGGAAAACAGCCCTCCTAATATACATGGGAGATAACACACCAGATGACTGTTGTGAGAGAGATCTGAGACATCTTATTTAACTTAATATCAAACCAAATGGAGAAACTTTGCAGCAATGACTGCCAGATTATCCTCTGAGGACCACAGCCTGGCTATCTGGCTGCCAATAAAACTGCATATTTTCGTATTTACTAATGGGGGAGTAGTGAACTCTCCATGGTGAGTAATACAGATCATGGCAGCTCCAGTTCCTCTTCATTCATCACTATACTGCTTTCCCCAAGCAAAGGTCAGTGAATATATTTGGTTTGCTTGCCTCCCTTGTAGGATTTACGTTCATGAATCACCAGAGGGTCTGTGATTGCATCCTGGCAGTGCGGACCGAGAGAGTTGCTGTTTCAGAAGCCTATACATCTCTTTCCTGCTGTTGTCAGAGGATGGACCAAGGTGGTGGTTTAGTGCAAGGGGAGAGTCAGGATGTGGAAAGATTACTCCCTTGTAGCCTGTGACTCACCTTTCCTTAGGCATGTTCTTTCACATGGCAAGGAAAATGTCTGATCAGAGCTTCATCCTGAGATTTACGTCAGCTAGCTGCTGTCAGGGGAGAGGTGATGTCTTTTAAGGCTGCCGGTGACTGACTTGAAGTAGGTCAGTAGGTCATGCCCAGATATCTTTAGTTTCTTTTGAAGGATAGTGCT
This sequence comes from Gavia stellata, assembly GCF_030936135.1. Lineage (NCBI taxonomy): Eukaryota > Metazoa > Chordata > Aves > Gaviiformes > Gaviidae > Gavia > Gavia stellata. The sequence continues at coordinate 6,286,202 of NC_082609.1, read as the reverse complement.
TGTAATCCAGGTGTTGATATGTCTTATAACCTGCAGGTAAGGTACCACATTCTGCGTTTGTGTAAAACAGGAATCTCAGATACAGAACAGTTGGTTGTAATGACCGATCCTTGTATGCTTTCCTTCAGGGTTCAGTTACGTTAAGTTTGTTTTAGTGAATATGGTATTGAACTTTTCACAGCAGGGTTTAGCGAACAGAATGGAAATTCTGAAAATATATTAGAACTGGGTGAATAATTCATAAAGAGGAATTTATTTTATGAATGTCACCTTTTTCTATTTGTGAATTGCCTGGGAATAAAGCATGACTTGCTTGAATTTAGTTGTTAATTAAAATTATGCACCAAATAATGTGTGTCAGCATTCCTTACTTTGTAGCTCATTCACAAGCGATTTGTTGTGAGCAGTTGATGTTCAGAAGCTCAGCTGTTACACTGGACACAGAAATTCCAGGATTTACTTTTCCATTTTGTGATTAGATGATTGTAACTTGCTGATTTTTGGTTTGTTGAAAGAGTTGACTAATATTCCAGAGTATTCTGATTCATGACCATACAAGAATATAGCAATATTTGCCAGAATTTCCTGTTCTGTCCCGCTGTTCTGCCAAAACATTATTTCATTAGAAGGCAGATGAAGCAATTTCATTAACAAATATAAACTGTCAAATTTCTTCCTGTCTTCTACCTACTCTGAAACTTAACTTCTGATTTTCATTGTGAGCAACATACAAAGGCCGTCTCCATCATGGCAATATTGCCAGACTGTAGTGTTGACTTCTTTCAGGCCTAAGTTTGCAGAGTGAATGAGGAGGAACTCTGACTTTTTTGTCTGTTTCTCTATTCCTAATTATGGGTAAGAACAAGTCCATGTCAGGCCCGGAGATTATCAGATTTTATAGAAGTAGATTGTTGCTTTGTGGGTTGTTTGGTTCCCCCCCCCCCCCAACAATGTTGACTCAATCACACAGCAGCAAGAATTAGTTACCTTCAAATATCTTTTCTGTAATTTTCACAAAACTCGTCAGCTAATGAGAACCATGTATCTTTGCTCTTTTTCAAAACTGGAAGCTAATGTAATACTTCCAAGGACAATGATCTGTAGAAATTGCTCCATCTTTCTTTTGCCCATTGTAACGGGTTTTATTAATGCACCAGATTGCTATATACAAAATTAAAGGCATTAGACATGTATACTGCTGCTTGTTTGACAAGGTGCTGCGTATTGCCTACGCCAGGTTTGCTGGCTGTAATCGCTCTGGCTGCTCGCTCTTTATTACACGGTGCTGAGGTTGGGGACTCCAGCAAGCTGGGAAGCAGTGCTGGCCTTATGAAACACCCTGTTTTGTTGCCTCTCTTTCTAGTCTGTCTCAGTGATTGAGTTGTCATTGTAAATGCAATTTAAAATCCCGTAAGAACTTCAAGATATGTGTGTAATTTACCCCAACTATATTTTATGTTGTTGGATGAGCACTGAAAGTGCAGCTTCAGGAAAGCACAGACTGGCAGCCCACTCTCCCGGACTCAGCTGCTCCCCTGCCAGGTAGACACTTCTTGAAATAGCATTGCCCGCAGGGATCGTTTGTCGCATTTGAATTGATAACTGGCAATCTGTTGTAATCTGTGTTGCTTTTTCATCATTTCTTGCATGGTTATGCCCTCAGCCTGACATGTGCCTCCCATATGGAGTCAGCCTCCGGGGCTCTGTGCCCTGGACTGTACATACTACGGTTGGACTCGATGATTTTAAAGGTCTTTTCCGACCTAAATGATTCTATGATTCTATATGCAAACTGCAGCAGGCGGGAGGCAGGTGCCTGAGCTGCGGTGTCCCGGGCTGCGTAGCAGCGCGCAGCAGAGCGATGCAGTCTCTGCCACGTGCACCTGGGTAACTAGACTTGACTTACGCGAGCTCAAGTTCTCCAGCTGCTGCGTATTGGCAGATCGTAATTCTTTCTGATTACCCGATGTTTACCTCACTTCTGGTTTGGTTTGTTTTGTATCTAGTCCTTGTGTGCAGGGTTGTAGTTTGATCGTTAGCAATTTGTGGGTTGTATGTTTATGCAATGCATACCTCTTTACTCCTGAGCTACTTCAGCAAAAATAAATGATAATACTGCATGTTCAATATTTATTCTCCCTTTTCCACTGCAACAGAGTCAGAGCAATATAATAGGATCTATTTAGCATTTGCTCATTTACTTTGCAGAATTCTTCCTGCTTTTTCTCTGTTTATGTAGGTGTCTAGTATTGCTCTTAACTGTAGATTGCAATATGTAGGTTTTCACAGAGTAAACATATACTCAAATCTGTACAGAAGATTCTTGGTTAATAATAGATGAGATGAACATAACTTGTTTTGATTTGACATTATACATCCTTAAATGGGGTGTGTAGGGGAGGCACATCGTGCTGTCTGAAATGCACAAAAAGACAAAAATATGAATATCTATATATTTTTTTCAGCGCACAGTTCCTTACACTTGGGTCAAAGGAAGGAGGAAGAACAAATTCCAGTAAACCTATGTGTATTATTAATGATCATTAGCTCACTCAAGTGGACCTGGATCTTATTGCTCAACCCAAAAGATGCAAAACAGATCAGTGGAGAACAAATGGAAAAAATTCAGCCAATTAACTCATTCATTTTCTTCTGTATAGTAGTAGAATGAGGTCGGACACCCATAGGTGTGTACTGCATGAAGGGACATGCTTTTTAAGCACAGCATCCAAGGTCTTTGTTACAGCCGTGTGTCTTAATATTAAGAACCTTGGCTATTCTGGTTTAGGCATTTCCAGCAAGAATTAAGAGTATGGTTAATCCTTTCCTTGCTAAGAAGAGTTGTGGGCTTAGCATGACTAGTGAGTGAGACAGGCGTTACTGGAGGAGAAGGTGGCAGATGGGGGAGTCTCTTTCTAGGTTTCTCTATCCACATGTTTTCCATATGAATCAAATGCTTTTAAAAAACATTGTAGTGACATTAGATAGTGTGATCACATGGTCTGTGCTGAGCTGTATATGTATTTGCACTGCAAAGTTGGTCTGTGGTACTTGATACTCTAATTTAATGATTTTTTTTTTCCCTGTTAAATTCACAGGGCCTCCTAGTATCAGGCCCCGGCTGTCATTTTAGAAGTACATGCACATGCCAGATATCTGGCTGTTCTTTGCATGCGTGCTTCACTGAGGAAAGATTAGGTCCAGGTTTGAAAAGCAAATTTACTTACTTTGTTATGTGTACAAATATTTACTTATATTTCAGCTCTTTTTTAATGAGGTGTAGTTAAGAGTCCCTGCATGCTAATTTTAGCCCTCTATAAAATTTGTACAAGTACTGAACAGAAATGTACAAATGCCCAAGTTTACCTTGGCGGAGCGCAAAAAAGGAATTTGAAAGTAAATGGGTCTTTTGGCAATTTTCCACCTATGAATCACTTGTAAAATAGGAAAACCCTTTGTTTGCACACACACATCTTTCACTTACGCCAAGTGTCTTGATCGCTGTAGTCACATGCAAGTCTCGGAGAAGAACAGAGTCCCAAAGACCAATTGCTGCTACCTGAATTTTGTAGTTCTTGAGGTTTTGCATTTATAGCCCCATGACTCTTCAGGCACAGGAGCTGAGCACCGAGCGCTCCGGCCATAGCGAGTGACTTTGCTTTCCGAAAGGAAACACTAGGAGAATTTTTAAGGTGTGACTTAGTTTCCCTCATGAGACAGAAGCAATAAAAAACGATGGTGCAGAAGCTGAAGAAATGTTTGTTTCTTAATTGATTCTTTTCCAAGGAAGTTAAAAAGGAAGGAAATCTGAATAGCTGCTGAAAGGAGAGTTCTATTATCTACTTCTGTAACCCTTCTTTTCCAAGTTTTGGCCAGTAGTTATACATCTCTCTGCTGAGCAGTATTTTTGGCACCAAAATATTGGTTGTGGTTTTCATAACCATGTGATTCACTTCAGTAGCTGCGAAGCATTTTGCTAATTTTGAAAAATCTCTGTAAAATGTGGAAAAAACCAGAATTTTGTTCACTCTTGAGAGGTGCAGGAAGGGACTTGGAGGGAGTTAAAAAGAAAAAGTTTTCAATTCCTGTGAGATTGAACTAAAATTACTCTTTTTTTCCTCCAATAAACTATAAAAATTCAGTGGAAGCTCTGTAAGAAAACCCTTAAAAAAAATTGATAGAAAAATGTCCTTCACTACTCTGCTCTCTTTTTCTCCTCCTCCTTGCCCAAGGTAGGAAGCAGCTACCAAAGATTGTAGCTGTGGTTAAGTGTCATTACCTGTAGTGACCAGTTTTACAAATACAACACGCTTGTGAACATAGAAATTAGTGAGTGGATGAACAAGTTGGTTCATGCTAAAATCGTTTGGTGCCCATGAATGTACTCATGCGTTTATAAGCAAGGATGCATTAGTATGTTTAAAATTTTGTTTGTGTTAATGTTGGCTGATAAAGTGAAGCCATCCCAAACATAGTATGTTGAGGATCACAAGCCGAGTGTAAAACCAGCGGGTGTCTGAGCTCTGGGAGCACACAGGTGCTTTAATAATCCCTCTCTCCATGTGCTATATTTTTTCCCAAAGCAAGACCTCAGGGCTAATTAGCCTTCCTTGTATTTCCTCTCTTCCTCCTCTGAGATTATCCCCATGGGTTGAAAAATGATGTCTCCTTCTCACAGTAATTTACCATATTTCTAAATGGATATTAGCCCAAATTGAAACCAAAAATGGGTATCTGAAAACTCCTTAACGAATCAAAGTGGGCTGAAGTACTTCCCTTTGGTCCCTCTGAAATGGGCCGGTGATTTTGTAGAGAAGGAGGAAAGGCTGATAGCCCAGAGTAAGGGAAGGTGAGCATCACATCTGAGGGCTAAAAGGATTGCCATTTAATTTTAAGCCTTTTTAGGAGGACCAAACAGGGGTGACCCAAAATGTTCTCATAGCCCAGACCTCTTTCAAACACGCATCTGGTTGCTGATGTGATGAGTTGGAGATATGAACTCATCATCATCTTCTCTCTCATGAGGCACTTTGGTCCAGATCTCTTCTGGGCGCCTGACTGAGGGACACAGATACCACTGTGGGTAGCACAATGTTTCTGCTTCGTGGGCACATGAGAGACCACTCGCAGAATGAGTAGGGTCCTCTATATAATACAGGCATGGTGTGACCCAGCCATAGGTGGCTTTTCAAAGAAGAGACTGATTGTTTCATCCATCACCAGTCAAAACTTCCAGGGATGACTTCTGCGTGTGTCTGCCACCACAGGAGAGCACTTGGCAGGCCAGGGGTTAATTCTTGCTGCTCCGTACTCAGTGCTGGGTCTGATCACAGTCTGCTGTTACGAGACTAAGTGGCCTCTGGCTTTCCAAGATGGAACAGGTTCCTTCCACATACTGTAATTCTGACTGATGGAAGGCTGCTTAAGAGGTTGAAATATGGCTGAAAATGACAGTACTTGTCCTCAGGCTCTTCTGGGAGAGTCAGTGTATCTTGTTCTTTTGTGCTCCTCATTCTCCCTACCTCCCCTTGCTCTTTAACGCTTTCCCAAGGTTTCTTATTCCTGTAGACCTGGGGCGAAGGTGGCCGTTTGCATTTAGTTCTTGTGCTACCGACTGGGAGATGCTGCGTCTGCACCCACCCATGCTGCCTGAGTGCCGGTTTGGCTCTGGGAGATTTGGCAAGCTCCTGGTCCTGCCCCGCTGCCGGCTGGTGGCCGCAGCATGGCTGCATCGCTGTCCTCGGCCGCCTGGCTCGCAGAGGCAGACTTCTCCACCGAGTGCAGACGCGAGGGGAGAACAAAGCGATCGCATTTGTCCGTTTACTAAAGCAAATCTAAGTGTTGTGCCATCTGTTCTGCAACTACATGAAACCCGGTGAGCTCTTTGGAAAAGGCAGAAAATATGTTCAGGATCTGTGGAAAAGATGGATGTGAAAATAAGATGCTGAGAATTGGTAGGAGCCTGGATAACACCAGAACAGACCAAAAATAACAAAACAAAAACTTGAAGTAGAAAATACAAGAAAGAAAACTGCCTTAAAACGGGGGGAAATCCAACACTCATTAGGTTTTTCTCCTGTATCTTCCCCGCTGCCTTTCATGCGTGTGTTCATTTTTTCGCATTGATTCTACTCAGGAGAGCAGATCCAAGTTGGTGTTTAGTAGTTCAGAAATGCTGTGATGCAGCAGGAGCCCGCAATGCCGCACCCTGCCATGCCGGTGAGGGGGACCGGTCCCTCCTTGCTGATAAGAAACGCCGGGCAGCTCGGGGTGATGCTGCCTACCCCAGCCTAGCATCGGGCCTCCTCCGCCTGCTGCCAAAAGGCACAGCTGTGATCCAAAGCACAGCTGTGTGTCGTTTTTCAATAGCCAGGAAGGAGAATTGCAGACTGTGTGAAAAATGATAAAATCTGGAAAACTTTTAAAGACAACCTTTATAGCTTTGTGAAATTCCTGCTTCCCCAGAGTTCAGATGGATCCCATGAAAGTCTAATTGCGTTAAGCTCCTCATTGCACTGCAGCGACCGGCCCGGGCTGGTGGCCGTGCTGGCGGTGAGCAGCTGGAAGAGAGGGTTGTTCATTGACCGACTCTTTGTAGCAGAGTAGCAAAGGGATGGAGCATGTAATGACGTATCCTTTAAGGCTCCTGCTTTGTAAACTGAGAACCGCGTTATGGTCAGAAGTGACTCTGATGCTGAGAGCCGCTTGGAGCATGAGGTTTTGCTGGTAGGAGAGGAATGGGTATCTTGTGGTTCATGCTCTGGACTTCGCCTTCAGGACATCTGGTTTCCTGTCTCTGCCAAAGTTCCTGTGTGTCCTTGGGCAAGTTATCCAGTTTTCCCGCATCCTGTTTCCTCAGCAAGGGGTGGGGGATTGCTTTCCTCTGACACGGTGCTGTGAGGCTCCATAGGGTTGGCAGTTACCATAGAGATGAGGTACCTAAATAGAATTTGAAACCTATTGAAGGAGAGCTATGAAACCTGATGGAGTTACCAAAAGAACAGCTCGGCTTTGGCCGTGTTGCGTGGGGCAGCTACAACAGGTTGTAAAACTGTCACAGTAGGTGTAAGTACTGTGAAACCAGGGTCAGCTGGAACATCGACTTGTAAAAACAAAAAGCTACCAGTACAAACTCAACCCGTAAATATGAAGTAGTATCACTAGTTAAACAAATAAACTAAAAGAGATTTTTCTCTTTAGGATCCTCTGGGCATTTTCATTTGATAAAGTCTTTTGGTCTGGCAGGAGTCCAAGACCAAAAAGTCCAGAGCTGCTTTCTGGGGCACCCTGGAGCTTCTGAGGCTCCTCACTGTTTGTATTAAAGGTCTTTAATTTGCTGTAAGATGTCAGCTGGAGAATGAAAACTGTGGAGGTACTCTGTGATTTGTTTTAGGCAGAGGGAGGCAAGGGAAATCATGTTTAATTTAATTGATAGTCTCTTACTCTTTATTGTGAAATGAAGAGATGGCTTTCAGGTATTCTGTATTGCACCATTAACTGTTTTCCTCTGTCTTTCTCATTCATATTAAACCAAATATTTAATGTCTTCAGTCTCCCTGCTGACATGAGAGTGATTTTGAGGTCCTGGTCATTCCCATTCAACTTCTTTGGAAACGTTTCCATTTGTTTTTATTTGCAGGATCCTAAATCCAGTCTTTTCAATGCAGCTATGCCATTGACTTGTCTTACAGAATAATAACGCCATCTGTCTTGTCTTTTTTTATCCTATATTTAAGCATCTTTTTTTTTTTTAGTTTTTTCTTTTGGTGCTGGTTGACTTTCACTGTAGAGTGAGAGGAAATCTTCATTGAACTTGTTGCAATAGTCATCCATCCCTCACCTGAGTTGGAGGTAGCTAATTTAGGATTTTAAGATGCGTAGGTTGGTTAGAATCACAGAATCATAGAATCGTTTAGGTTGGAAAAGACCTTCAAGATCATCAAGACCAACCATTAACCTAGTACTGCCAATTCCACCACCAAACCATGTCCCTAGGCATCACATCTACATGACTCAACTGGGCAGCCTGTTCCAATGCTTGACAACCCTTGCGGTTAAATGCTCCTGCCAAAGCTTTTTAGGTTTTTGTTAGTGTTAGCTTCCATTTGACAGTTTCCTGTATGTTCATTCCCTGATCTTCCTGAATTATGTCTCTTGGGCTCCTGATAGAATTATCTCCAACTTGAACTGTGTAGTTAGCAGCGAATTTAACGTGGAAAAGTGAGGATTTTGTTGACCTCCATTGTAATTTTTCAGAAATGTTGGAAGTTGTTGTCAAAGGGCTGTCAGACATTACAACAGGCTGCCCAGGGAGGTGGTTGAGTCACCATCCCTGGAGGTATTTAAGAGACGTGTGGATGAGGCGCTTAGGGACATGGTTTAGGGGTGGACTTGGCAGTATTAGGTTAACAGTTGGACTTGATGATCTCAAAGGCCTTTTCCAACCTAAACAATACTATGATTCTAAGTTCATTGTGAAGCTCAGTGGCTCACGGGTCATATGGCCACGTCTTACCACCAGTATGTTCATCTGTGTGGTCTGGGATGCACATGAGTTGATTGGAACCTCTGTTTTCTGGATGAGGGATGTTTCACTATCAGGCCCTATGTGCCCCCATGTCATTGATGGGTATCCTCATCAGCATTCTGGATGCCCTCAAGAAACACGGAGCAGCTATGTTTTGCCCTGCGCTGGGTATTTGTTCCTCCTCTAGGCAGGACTTAGAGAGATGATTGCAATAGCTGACTTTGGTTTGGGTGGTGGAGCTGATACAGATTATCTGATAATGTCTTTTGAAAACTAACATTTTTTGCATTTATAAGGGGAGATAACTGGCTTTCTTACTATAATATTTCCTCTGATCCAGATTCCTGGCTTGTTGTTCTTGTAACTATATTTGGACAATTGACTTTGAGAAGTTTGTAAGCATTGTTGTTGGCTCAAGAGCTACAAATGTTTTTTTTCTCTCTGCCTAGTAGTCTAAATGAATAATGTCTGTTTAATTCTAAAGCAATCTCATGAGATTTACAGGCAATGTTAAATAAGAAAGCCACATCGTTTTATAGAAGACATGTAAAGTATGGAAACCGCCTCTTGAAGAACTTCCTTAATATCTTTTGTGGTAACAGTATTGTCCAAATAAACACATGCCACTTGTAAACGTACCCAAATGTGTGGTGGCCCTAACCCAACTCTACTGGTCTGAATATAGTAGCCCACTGACATATGGTATGTAATTCAATTTCTAGTAGTTCTGAAAGATTGACAGGCTGATTTATGCTTCTTTCTTTGCATTTATTTTCCATACTCTCTTATTTTCAGGGAGTGCATCCTTTATAGGCTCCATTTGACTCGGTGTATGTTGTGTCCAACTTCTGACTATCTAGTTGCTAGTTGCTGCAAAAAGGTTGGAGCTTCATTTCTATTTTTTTGAGAAAACAAGCATTTTTCTTTTAACTTTTGCCTAAGAGTATAGGTGCTTTTTGTTTTCCAAAATAAAATGTTATTAACGGTCTGCCTTCTACTTCAACACTTGCTAATTTTTCATGTTTCTACAGTTATTATCTAGCTATGGTTGCATCCTTTAGTTTTGTGTGTGCATGTGAGTATTTTAAGTTCTTTTGTGCTGCTTGCAGTTTGGGGAGAAGTTTATGGTTACTGGAGCCACAGTCTGAGGAACAGGCAGAGGGAACATTCTTGTTCTTCAATTCAGACAATATTAAATTGTTTTATTAGTAGCTGCAGCCTTGGAGGGAGTGGAGGAGAAAAATATCAGGAAAAGCACAAACAGCAAAAAACTTAAAAAACTGGAGGTGATCAAGATGAGGGAAAGACAACATCATATGAGCCATACTGTGTTGGACCAGATGTCCATCTAAGTCCTTATCTTGTCTTCTAAACTGGCCAGTAGTGAGTGATTGTCTTTGGTGTCTTAGCATTAGTATCCTTCTGTTTTCTTAGTAGACACATCCTACAGCAAGGGGTTGGGAAACTGAAATGCGTGTTGTATGAAGCCATACCCCCACTGCCTGTCAGGCTTATTAGTCTTGTACCCAAGTTCTCTTTAGGAGCTATTCTTAGAACCTGGCTTTGCATTTTCATTTGCACTTAGTCCTCTGGTTCTGAAGCAATTTTGAGCACACTGTGACACAGGCAGTAGCTAGACTGTTTCATTTCTTAATTTTGTCAGGATGAAGTCCTGTAACCCCTTTACTGTAGATTTTATTCTAGAATCTCCTCTTCTGATTTTTCAGTTTGAGGCACACCCTTCAGTTTGAGGCAGTTCAACCTTAGATGTGTAGAGCTCCTACACAGGTTCTCCAAGGTGAGGATGTTTTGAAGAACTTAATTTAATTTTGCTGTTACGGTACTGTCTCTGAGTGCTCCTTTTTATACCTGGATAATCTGTTGGCTTTACAGATACCCTGATGAGTTTTCAGCTCCTGATGTATTTGAGAAAGGTTTTATGATTAGTTTTTATGCTTTTTGCAAGTTATTCCTCAGACTCTGTTTTGGCTTGACTTACTGTGATTTTACCTTTAATCTGCCAGTTTATGACCCTTTCAGTTTTCCTAATTTGGGCTCTTTTATTTGGTTTTTTTGGGTTTTTTTTGAAGGATGCCTGTATGCTTCCAATGGCCCCCCCTTGCCTTGCTGTTTAGCAATGCTGACTTTCTTTTGCTGGATGACTTTTCATTTGCTGGATGGTATACAGTTGCTCTGGGCCTTCAATACACTGTCTTTAAATAGGTCAATGCTACCTGCAATGAGGTTCTCTTTTAGGTGCCCATTTAACTTCTTCTTTAGCAAGTTTCTTTATTCTTATGTATTCATCCTTTCTGGAAGTGAACACTGCAGCAGAAATATTACAGGTTTTGTTGCTCTTGCCAGGACATGAAACACAAGAACGACGTGGTCAGTGCTACTGAGTATTCTTCAACAGCAACATTTCAACCGCACTGCTCACACAGTCGAGGGCTGCATCCCCTTTGCAGGGCTTGGTCTCAAGAGCTTCGTGAAGCAATCATTAATGATACATAAAAATCCATGCTCAGACACCACTCCCCAAGATGGTATTTGCCCAGTCTCCATAGGGGTTGTAGACATCTCCCATTTTATGTGCTTCCTGCCTTTGTAGCGCTTCTGTTCTCACTCTGTATATCTCAGGTGCTGTTGCTGTCCTGGTCAAGTAGTTGACAGTATCACCCTGTACTGTTCTTTTCCTATATACACCTAGAAATTTAATCTAGAGGGATTCTGGATTCTTCTTTGACATGGTTAAATGGTTAATCTGAGTTAATGCTAGGATCTCTTCTCAACTGGCAGGCTGGTGTGTTCCTGTGTGCTTTCTATCCTGCTGTTACGGTGTCCCCAGACTGTCTTCTTTTCACTGTCTGATATGCTCTTATCAGTACACATCAGACTTGCCCTTTGGTACCCTCCTCTCCTTTTATTTAAAGTACTCTTTACACCCTTTCCAGGACACGATACAGTGATGGTGTGGGAGAAGCTGATGTCTCCTGTACAGACTTTATCCATTCCAGAGTTTTTCCCAATGCCTGGTGAATCCAAACTCTTGTTTCCTTACCTGCTGAATCCACAGCTCATTTCCTCAGCCACGCACTTTGTCTCTGACTTGTCCTTTCATCAGACTGGGAACATTAAAACAATACCATGATGAAACTCCTGGTTTCAGCTTGCAGCTTGACATCCAGAACCTCTGTCCTCATGCCCACAATGACCATGAGCACCCACTCCTCCCCAGTGCTTCCTAAGAGACCCTCTTAGAAGAGGGTCTGTGAGAGACCCTAACAGACATTCTGTGAGATCCACCACATTTGCTCTAGCAGTCAGATTACCATATGGATGCATATACATTGCCCTTAAGGAATGGTATTCATTTGTGTGACAGTGCACTTTATTTCACTTGTAGCAGTGAGGAAGTCGCTTCAGGTGTCTCTGGGTGGTCTGTCTGGCTTCTATTTTTGTGGCTGGCCTGTGAAGTTAAGGATGGAGAACCTCCAGCTTCTTTGCAGCTACAGCCAAGCTCCCACTGCCCTGAAACGCCCCTTTGCCTTGCTGGCTCAGTCAGGACAAAGCAGAGCCTTGGGACGAGCTGGGCTCCCTTCGCTCAAGCAAGAGGCTCGCAGAAAGAGGCCCAGCTCATGTTTGATTTTGATTTTCCAAGGACATAGATCACCAGCTCCTGCTGAGTTCCCTGAGCCTGGTTTGGGCTCAGCTGATGTTCTTTATTTCTTCCTCTGCAGAAGTCTGCTAAAATGTATTTGTTATTGTGCAATGCCTAAACCTTGTTCCTTAAACTGTAGGTACTAGTGCAATGTAAATAATAAGGAATGTTAATTTAAAGATTTTTAAGAACAAGCTTTTGAGGTATTTTTTTTAAGCTGAATAAGACTGCCTATACCATTTCAAGCTAAAATTTCTATCAGAGTTTCTTTTTTTGTTTGTTTCCTGGTATGTCCAATCTTTTCTCATCAGCAATTCTTATTCCCTCTATGCTTTCAAATCTTGGAGAGTTATCATATGCCTCCCTTCCTCTTTGTCATATAGACAAATAGTGCACATTAATTCTTTGATTTAATCCTTCTTAATAAGCCTGTTCCTCCAGGGATTAATTATTTTAGTTTCTGTACTGAATCTTGCACTTTGTTGACATCTTGTACTGGGAGCCTACAACTGAGTGCAGTATAAAATTGAAAGCTCATCTCTCATTAGTTTTTCATGCTCTCATTTGGATAACCCCTTTCCAGGTTCATTCCTCCAATACCGGGTAAGAGAAGGAAGGTTAAAATAAGCCCGTGTATAGGACATGGAAAGGAAAACAAGTCCCAGCTGTAGCAAACTTCTGGTGCTTTTGTTTCCCCTCACCCTTATGGGCATCCAGTTTAAGTAAAACCTGCATTTAGCAGAGAAGGACCCTATCTGATTTCCAAACCATGAGTAACTGCATTGGTCACCCCTGGACCCGTGGCCAGATTTGGGTTTTGAGCTGTTGCATGGGTCAGTGCAAAGTGGGTGTGAGATGCTCTCTCCCAGGGGGGATTTGTTACCTGCTGGGGGGTCTTGCTTTCACTGGAGTAGCTAATGTCAGAAGCTGCGGACCAGGGAGACCTGGTTCTGCCAAGGTGCACGTCTTTCTAGGATGGTGATTTTGGGGTAAGCTTCCTGAACCTGCTCACTGTGTGGCTGCATGGGCGCTGGGGCTGCTGTGCGAGAAGGGGTGGTAGAGCTCGGTGGAGGAGGAGGAGGAGATGGGAATGGCCCAGGCCAGAGCTGGCTCCTGCTGCCCTGCAGCTTGCGCTCTGCAGCTCACGCACTCCTTTGGAATGTGAAATGTTGCTGCAGTGGCATCTTCTAAAGGGAACAATCAGGATTTCTGTAACATAATTTTAAATTACTTTAAATGCTAAGTTTCAACTCAGATGGATTTAATATATTAAACTTTTTTAATATAGTAAACCTTTTTCTCCAGTGTGTGGTCTGGATCCTTTTATCTTCTTTACCATAGCAAAGACCTAGACTCCGTTTCCTACCCGTTAATGGATCTGATCCAGCCCTGCTGAATTCAGGATGAAGACTGTTTTTGGGAGGCTGCAGCGATGCTTTAGTGAAAGTCTTTGGCCTGCCTTATATAGGTCAGACTAAACTGCTTTAATATTTATGAATCCATTTATGAATCTTGGCCTTGAGATTTATGAATGTGACACCCGTTGAGTTTAGTGGGTGCTGATTTGTGTCTTAAGCAAATATATTTTTGAAAAGAAACTTGTGTAGCCACCATCCCATTTTGTGAGAGTTTGAGCTGAAGAGCTTTCCAGCTGGACTGCTTTTGTTTTCTTGCAGAATGTCAATTCAGTTTTATTGCTGAAGGTAGGACTCAACTATGCATTTTGTCAAATTGACCTCAGAAATGCTTTATTTCAAATGGTTCCTTGTGTTAAAATTGGGAAAGTTAATCCTTTTGGATCTTGCTGTTAGCAAATTCATGGACTTGATGTTCATGCTTTTCCTCCCTGAAAGATTAAAATTGAGAAACTCTGTTGCAGGGAACTGCAATTACTATTCCTTGCTTACAAAAACAACAATCAAGTTTACAATCCCCTGAGTCTGCAAGATCTGCCGCATTTATCATTTTCGTTCTTAACAGCTATTTAATAACTCACCTCTTTCCCACTTGGAATTACACGTGGGCATCAAGCCTAGAGACTTTCCAAAATGTTCTTGCTTAAGCATTATTTTAGCTAAAAGAACTTCTTGTCTGTGTTTGAAAAGCTACAGAATTGTAACAGCTCTTGCAGATGAACTCTTCAGAAATGAGGTTCCTGCTGTTGCTGGTGGAGGCATCTGAAAGGTGGAAGCCAACCTGGCAAAGGTGCGGTGGCGTTTCCCTGTATAGCAAGCAGCTGCAGGGAAGTCTGCTCTGAATTTGCCCACTCCTAAGTCTCTGTTATACTTTTGCAGGCCGTACTCTGTATTTGCCACAGACGCTCATTTTGCAGAAAGCCATGGTTTTGCGTTTTACCTACACCTTTTGAAAATGCGATTTATCTCTTGTGATGTAGCAGGATTCAGAGGTGAGCAGCTGCTAGCATGGGCAGGTTGTGGGGGACAGAGGCAGGAGATTTACTGAAGGGAAGTGGTGCTCAGGGTCATGGCCCTGGTCTGCACCGCTGCTGCCTCTCCCAGGCACTGAGTGACAGAGGTGAGAATTTGGTAATTTTCCTGTAAAGGCAGAGGATTTGGAAGCAACGTTTTTAACGTTGTCCACTGGTAAAAGCCAGGCACCGTGGCCAGGACGCTTGTCTTGAAATCTGCTGGCACTGCTTTGTGTAATCATTTTAATTGTGTCTGTTTTCTTGATGGTTCTGTGAGAATGAGACACAGTCTGTCTCACTATTGTGTCTCTTAAAAACCACAAAAAACCCTTTTCAGTTTCTAAAATGAGTTATACCATACAAATGCAAGATTTGGGTCCAGATTCTCATCTGCTATAAACTAATGCAGTTCTCTTAACTTCAGCTTATATTGGCTGCAGATTTGTCCCACTGCTATTATTATTCACACCTGCAATTGTGTAGTGACTAAGCTGGGCTCCAGGGACGAAATTTTATTTTTGGTAGCAGTGGAAGCATATAGGTGTGTGAATGGATGGACACCCATCCTCCCTTGAGCTACAAGGACTGTACGAAAGCAGCCTATCATGAAAGCACTCTTAGTACAAATAGCTCTTGTATGGTGCTTTTCATTAGCAGATCTCAAAGTGCATTAAAAATGTGACCTTATCCCCATTCTGCAGAGGATAAATAGGGGCCCTAAGTAACATGCAGCTTTCATAGGGCTACCCAGCAGGCTCTGCCTCTCTGTCAGTCTATCTGTGTAATTCCTGTTAATTTTTTGAGGATATGTGAAAATAAAGCGACTTAATTACAAACTGACTTGCAAAAAAGCTGAAAAATAGTCCTTTAGACTAACAGTAATAAAAATATACGCTCAGTTAAAAATTTTCTTTTTCTTTGCTTCCCCATCCAGCCTGGGACTGAGTAAATCAGTGTAGTTTTAGGGCAGCAGCAGCATACAGCACAGTAAGTGGCAACATGGTCCAAACGTTTGCTACAATTACTTCAGTACCTCCATTCTCTGTAAAGAAAGATGAATTTGCAGCGCTGCACAGTTCTTCCTCTGCAATGCTTCAGTAGTCCGAGACATGTTCTCAAAAAATCAAATGCAAATATGACATAAGAAGCTTTTTTTTTTGCATTGTTATCTATGTGAATGAAACTAAATGGAAATAAAATGCCAAGCGCGTCTGTTCCTGAGTCAACGTACTGTGTGATTGGGAATGAATACATTGCAGAACTGAAAATGTTGAGAGATCCCGTGTGGGCAGGCCTGAGTTTGGAAGGTCTGTGTTACGTCCTTACTTCTGCCGCAGACTTCCTGGGTGATCTTGCTCCAGCCATTGGAGCTCCTGGTGCATCAGGTCCCTTCCAATGTAGTTGAACTAATATTTCTGTATTTGACTGTAGTGTTGGGAGGACACATCTGTTGTTGTTTGGAAAAAGCGTGTTCCTGTGGTTCTAAGACCTAGAGAAGGATTATAAATAAAAATAACATGTGGAATGTGCTTTCAAATTCTCTGTTATACTAGTGCCAGTTTTGGTCAAACGTATAGCAGTTGTGTATTTAGGGTACAGGCACATTGATAAAAAGTAGAATAAGACCTTGTCCAGTATGCTGTCCTGCAAATATAAATATTTTCTCTTTCAAGTCATCTCCAGAGTATTTTTTGGCAGCTATACAGTGAAATGCAAATCTCGTCTCTCTGTTTCTCTGTGAATTGATTGTTGGGAGAATCCCATATTGCAAATTCCCCTCTGGAGGCTTCATTGACATTGCAGGGAGTGCAGGCTCCTAACCCAGGCACTGGGGTTAAATGCCAGATAGTTTGAACCTCCCTTTGGTCTCGAGAAAATCACCTGAAATTCAGGACTGTATTTAGAATTTGTTCATGCACAGGTATGTTATGTGGCTGGTTACCTTCTTCTGAATCAAATACTCAAAAACCCAGAGCTCTGTTTACAGAAATACTGTTTCCAAGAGTTTCTGAAATACTGTTTTGTAGCTTACTGATTTAATTATTTAAGCAGACACTTGGATTTTTTTAATATTAATTTCAGGTTTGTTCACATTTAATTTTAGCTTCCTATCCATATCATGTGCTTGGAGATTGGGAAGTAAATCTGCCGTTATATGGCAATGAGAAACTTTGTAAAGCAGTACTAATGAGGAAGAAAATGAACATTAATTAAACTTGCGGTTACAGGATGGGCTGAGGCTCTGGAGTCCTGAAGCAGCAGCTAGATGGGTTACTTCATTACAGCCTAGAACAGGGAGCTGTGATGGGAATGGGAATGAGGAGACAATTAAGTCGCTCACCAAGTGCAGAGCCAGTGAGACATTTAATTATCCACAGGAGCTAACACTCTAAAACCTGGAGTTTTCTGTAGATCTAAATAAGCCTGGCAGTTTTTCTGTCAAATGAGACTTCTAGAGAATGCCTTTAGAAATGCAAGAGGGGTTGGGGATGTTGAGGAGGCTGGGGAAGAGACCTGCTTTTTAGCTGAGCTCTGTGCTGCTGGGCAAACTGTTGGCAGGTCTCTTGGGCTGGAGAGGAGGTCTCCATCGTGGTGGATGGGACTAGTGTAATTACCTTGGGCAGAAAGCTCCAAGTGGAGATGGTGACTTGATGGCAGAGTGGACTTGCCTTGTAAAGCTCAAGTGGTAGAGGAGGATCCATGTGGCTACTGCCATTGCCAGTATCTGTAGATCCTGTGGTCCTTGAAAGCCTGGTAGGTCTTCAGGGAGGCGCAGAAGCCCTGTTACCCCCAAAAGAGATTAGCAGAGCTCTAAACCCCAGCCCTGTGTATTGCAATGGACTCATTTGTGGCTTATCAATGTAATTCTTGTCTTAATTAGACAGGACAGTCACTCTCTGCCTGCCTTGTAAATTTTTTCCTTTGTGGCTTTCACTTCTAAATAACCACCTTGCTAACCTTAGCAGAGGTTTTGATTCTCTGAACTGCAGTTTCCTTTTGATTAAGTGTCTTCTGCTCTAGTCTTTAATGCATATTAATGAGTGCTAAGCAGTGCCTGACTTGAGTAATTTGCAGGTGGGATCTAAAAATCCTTGGAAAGAAGGGCTGGGGATGTCCTGCTTTGGGAAATAGTGGAATATTATAGGCTCTTTGCTACAGTTTGGTGCATTCCAAAGGCAAACACTTTTTCAATTAATTTATATTTTTATTAGTCACAGGACACAGTCACTGCTGCCATTGTTATTTAGCAATATTACCACATTCACTTTAGATTCAAGTTAAAAGTCCCAGAAGAGGAGGAGAAGAGGTAACAGCTCAGTGTTTCTTCCAGAACTGGAAGTACTTTCCACGGCAGATGCTCGATCCCACAACTAATTCTGAATTACATAGCACATGTGTGGCTGCAGGGTGGTAGTGCAGGGGAGGCACTGCTAATCCATAACGCCTGGACATACAGCAGTCCCAGGATGGGCAATAAACAGTATAGGATAGAAAAATCACTGCTGTGAGCCATTACTTTTAAGCTCTTTATTTCCTGAAAGCCACTACTGTTCATCCGTTCAGAACTTGGGGAAACTGATAATTGAAAGGCTTAATTCTGCTTTTGCCTCCCCGGGAGTAAATGTCCAGAGGATGGCCCAGGAATTTTCTGAAGTCCTTCTAGTCTAACCTCTGTCAAAGGGAAGGAACAAATTTGCTCAAACAATAGAGCGTTTCTGTTTTAGTCATCCAGAGGCATTCTCCAGGAAACTGCAGCAACTTTAATGCTCTCTGTCATCATCATAAACTTGGTGGTTGTCTGACAGTTGTCTTGGCATGACAGGGGGGCACGAGGGTGATGGCGTCCGTGGATAAGAACAGGACTGATGGGTGAAGGGCATGAGCAAACCTGTGCTGCTGGAGCAGTGCCTTTACACTGCTTGCTTGGCTGTGTGCAGCACTGGTGTTGAGTTGATGACTAAACCCAATCTCCCATTCATGGTGGCTTTTTGAGGGTGTTCTGAGTAGTATCAGAAAAAATGCATTAGGCAATTCATCTTGAGCTTTTCATGTTCAAAGCGCTTGGCAAAAATAAAACAAATCAGCCCTTGTAATTATCCTGCAAGACTGTTGTTATGCTGGTTCAGAGGTGGAGAAATGGACGTAAAGAGGTTAAATGTCTTGCTCAAAGCAGCAAGGAAGTGTGTGGTGGAGACATTCAGGAGCCTCACGTATTTCTTAATGAATCATTTATAACTGTGGGTATATTATTAGGCAGATGGCTTGAACTGTGGATTGCTGTAGGAACTCTGCCTTGCCGTCTAAATGAATTTTCTTCTTAAAGTCTTAAACATCCATTTTTTCTTATCTTTTTAGATGAGAATGTGTTGGCTAAATCAAAGACTGTGTAGGATATACAATATATAAAAATATATAATTCTTTTACAACTCAAGCACACACTAACTCTTTCCTAATAATTCTGACCAAAAATAATTGATGTGTTTCTCAGGACTAAAGAAAAAGAGAAATTCTGCTGTAAGAGACAAAGTTATTTGAGTCCAAGATTAAAATGAGAAAAGAAATATTCAGCCATGTTTGAAGGTTAAATTCCTTCCTTTCTATACTCCAGCAGGATTAGGGTAGGGTACTGCCATGGGGATGTGCAGAGTGTTGTCATGTCTATCCGAGAAGCAGAGCACCTGATGGATGGCCACGATTTGGCAGTATTCAGTGCCACATCAGTTCCCCTGCACGCAAAAGGGCCAGCACCAGGCACAGTGTTCTGCAGGAAACATCAATGTTTCACCACTGGTGTTACATCTTGGGAGCCAGCATTCGAATCTGTCTTTTGTTTAGTCTTACAGTCTGTCCCAGGGTGTTGCCTTCATCTTCTCAGGGGGGATTCTTCATTCTGACCACATGTATTCTTTTCCAAAAGGCCACCATGCCCTGGAAGCTAAAGTTCACCTATAAAAGTTGTTCTACTGTCTCTAATCAGCTCAACTACTGATTGTAGACATTGCCTATTTGTTAATTTTCTTAGAAGTTCTAAATTCCTCCAGACTTCCATCAGTACCCCCCGCTGCATACAGTGTACAGCAGCGTTTCCCCCAGGATCCTGAAGTATGGTCTGCATTAGCTGCTTAGTTAATAGTAGGTTTAATAAATCCAGAAATACATGTGGACATGTGCGCAACCATGTAGCTTACTTGCAAAAAGCAAAATCACATTTTTTTCACATGACAGTCAAGTTCCCCGCGTATTTCTCCTGGGCGTATGTGTGGCGTGTGCATCGTACTCTGTGCAGTTGAGCATGCAAATGCTTGTTCCTTTTGATCTTTAGTTGTGCATGTCTCATAAAAAGACTTTAAAATTTCTGGATATAATATTTAATATCCAGAAGAATTGTGTGTGTATACAATTAAAATATACA
Source organism: Gavia stellata (assembly GCF_030936135.1). Classification (NCBI taxonomy): domain Eukaryota; kingdom Metazoa; phylum Chordata; class Aves; order Gaviiformes; family Gaviidae; genus Gavia; species Gavia stellata. Next base: position 6,266,172 of record NC_082609.1, on the reverse strand, counting down.
TTAGAGGTAGAATAACATCAATTCTGAATTTTTCATTGTATTCCTCTTTACAGGAAAAGACCAGTTGCTGTCTCTCTGGGTTCAGCACTTATTTTCTTGGTTGTCTTAGCTTCCTTGAGCTGCTGAGCCTGTCTCACCTCCTTTGTGTCTGATGTAGAATCTAAATTAGATAAGAAGAAACAGGACAGGATTTCAAATTCAGTTTGCTCTATATAGGCAGGATGGCATCAGTTTAAATTGCTTCGATATAATTTTGCTTCTTTAATCCTTCCCCTTCAATCTGTTTTTGTATACATTATATATATGAAATCTGGGACTGGAAATCTTGCCTAATGTAAGTTAAGACATGACAAATGAACCTGACATTTTTCCAAGGAGGGAACCAAAGAACATACGGTATTTATAGCAGTAGGAATATAGTTTGCTGCTTGTAGAAGAAAAATATGCGTTGTATGAGAACTTTAGTGCTGGGATGTGATAAGAGTGTTTAGATGATACTTGTTTCAAGTGAGGGTGCTGGGTTCAAAGGAGCCAAACTGGTTCTCCTGGAAGCTTGAGGTAGGGCTTCACCCAGCAGACTATTTAGGCTCCCAGAAGCTCAGATAGCAAGATGAAGTATGTCACAGGGTCAAGATGTTCTCCTGTGCCCAGGTTGAAAGTACAGTGACTCCAGGGTCATCAGTGGGCAGAGTGGGAAAGAGCGTGATCAAGGAGCTTTGGAAGGTTGGATCTGGGGCTTCTCTCAATAATAATCTAAGCAATTTTTTTCAGCATAATAGTAAGACTTTCTGTTTACAACCTAAGAGGTCATTGGTTTAAGTTCTCAAACACAGATGTGCAAACATATGCAGAAAAATTGATTCAAGCCAACCATCTCTGCAAGCCAGCTACTGGCTGCTATGGCCTTCTGCAGTAGGGCAGGACTGCAAGAGGAGACAAATGCAGGAGATCCACATGCCCAAGTTATTTCACCTGCATGAAGATGATGAAAAGACTTTTTCTTATTAAAGTTTTCAGTCTTTTTGAGGGTTTCCCCTGAACACAGTGAAAATTGCTTGGATGACGTTCCTTTGAGGTGCTCTGTAGAAGCGCAGATTTGTCTTTTTTTTCATACCAGGGTATCTGGTCCAGTCTGAATAAGTTTTTATTTCTTGGCAATGCACTACTGGCACCTTTTTTAAACTAGTTGTGGCTAATTCTTGAAAGAGTATTTTGTCAGCTGAACCCTTTGTGTCAAGAGGGAAATAATCACAAAGCTTAGTTGCCTGCATGTAAGACATAGGACTTAATACTTTTCTGTCTTGCTTCTGAACAGAAAGGCTGACTCTACGTTTTTTGACTGTTGAACTGCACATCAGGACCAGCTTATGGCACTGAGCTGATCCTTTCTTTAGCAGAGATAGTAAACACTGGAGCGGCCTGGGCCTGACAGATAGCTAAGGTCATAGTAACTTTCATTGTAGCTGGTTTCTAATGGGGAGTGTATTTCTGAGACAGATTCTTAGACCTGTACTTCGCTCATGTGGTTCGTGGAGAAGTTCTTTTGGTTCAGGGTTGTACCTTTTGTCCTTTCTTGTCAAGTTGGGGAAATAATGCTTCGTTTTGCTCTAATAAAGAATTCACCTGGTTTCCTCTCTGCATCCTAATTGCTCTCTAGAGAACACTAAAGTGTGCTTAAGCATATTGTAACTGTTTACTCACAACGTCTGCTGTATGTGCAGTAACGCAAAATGTTCGATCTCTGCCCTGTCGCTGCAGGCTGGCATGATTCGCACAGACAAGGACGAGTTCTTCATTGAACCTCTGGAGAAGGGGGCCCAGGAGGAGGAGGAGGGAGGAGGCAGAACGCACGTGGTCTATCGCAGAGCAGCTGCCAAGAAGCAGCTTCCTATTGAGAATGCGGATACCCTGTATAAAGGTAAGGCAGAGATGTTTATGTCAGCTGATGTATAAAGTGTAGCTGAAGGCATGTAGCCAATGTGATCTGCTATCTCTGGCTTTTTTATCCTTGAAAGTCGAAATGTGTCCTTCTCCCTCTGTGGATGAGAAGGTAGGGAAGGAGTTAAACGCCTTACCTGGTGTAAGCAAGCACTGCAGCAGCCAAAACCACCTCCAGGATGGTAGAACTGCGTACGCTTTAAAGTTTCCTTGGCTCCAGAGATATCCAGCATAGGTCATGTGTCCCACTGAGTCCCTGGGTCAGAGCAGAAGAAGGGGATGGTGAATGAAGCAGCAGTGCAGAGGTGCCTGTTCCTGTTGGGGGCAGGTAGCTGTGCTGGCTTTGCAAAGGCTGTGTTGGAAGGCTGCAGCAAGGACACAGCCAGACCAGGTATCCTCAGGGTATTCAGCTCCCTGAGCTGGAAGACAAGGATGGAGAGCAAAATAAACTCTCCATGGTCCAGGAGGAAGCTGTTAACGACTTGCTGTGCCACCTGGACGCTCACAAGTCTGTGGGGCCTGATGGGATCCACCCAAGGGTACTGAGGGAGCTGGCAGAGGAGCTTGCCAAGCCACTCTCCATCATTTATCAACAGTCCTGGTTAACAGGGGAGGTCCCATACAACTGGAGGATTGCCAATGTGATGCCCATCTACAAGAAGAGCCGGAAGGAGGATCCGGGGAACTACAGGCCTGTCAGCCTGACCTAGGTGCCGGGGAAGATTATGGAGAGGTTCATCTTGAGGGCGCTCACAGGGCATGTGCAGGACAACCAAGGGATCAGGCCCAGCCAGCACGGGTTCATGAAGGGCAGGTCCTGCTTGACCAACCTGATCTCCTTCTGTGACCAGGTGACCCGCCTAGTGGGTGAGGGAAAGGCTGTTGATGTTGTCTGCCTGAACTTTAGTAAAGCCTTCGACACTGTCTCCCACAGTATTCTCCTGGAGAAGCTGGCGGCTCGTAGCTTAGACAGGTGCACTCTTTGCTGGGTAAAAAACCGGCTGGATGGCCGAGCCCAGAGAGTTGTGGTGAATGGAGTGAAATCCAGTTGGCGACCGGTCACAAGCGGAGTCCCCTGGGGCTCAGTTTTGGGGCCGGTCTTGTTTAATATATTTATCGATGATCTGGATGAGGGGATTGAGTGCTCCCTCAGCAAATTTGCAGATGGCACCAAGTTGGGCGGGAGTGTTGATCTGCTCGAGGGTAGGAAGGCTCTGCAGAGGGATCTGGACAGGCTGGATTGATGGGCCGAGGCCAACTGTATGTGGTTCAACAAGGCCAAGTGCCGGGTCCTGCACTTGGGTCACAACAACCCCATGCAACGCTCCAGGCTTGGGGACGAGTGGCTGGAAAGCTGCTCAGCGGAAAAGGACCTGGGGGTGTTTGTCCACAGCCGGCTGAAGATGAGCCAGCAGTGTGCCCAGGTGGTCAAGAAGGCCAACGGCATCCTGGCCTGTATCAGAAACAGTGTGGCCAGCGGGAGCAGGGAGGGGATCGTGCCCCTGTACTCGGCAATGGTGAGGCCGTACCTCGAATCCTGTGTTCAGTTTTGGGCCCCTCACTCCAAGAAGGACATTAAGGTGCTGGAGCGTGTCCAGAGAAGGGTGACAAAGCTGGTGAGGGGTCTGGAGCACAAGTCTGATGAGGAGCGGCTGAGGGAGCTGGGGTTGTTCAGTCTGGAGAAGAGGAGGCTGAGGGGAGACCTCATCGCTCTCTACAATTATTTGAAAAGGGGTTGCAGAGAGGTGGGTGTTGGTCCCTTCTCCCAAATGACTAGCGACAGGACAAGAGGAAATGGCCTCAAGTTGCACCAGGGGAGGTTTAGGCTGGATATGAGGAAAAATTTCTTTACTGAGAGAGTGGTGAAGCATTGGAAGAGGCTGCCCGGGGAGGTTGTGGAGTCACCATCACTGGAGATGTTCAAGGAACGTGTGGACGTGGCACTGTGGGACATGGTTTAATGGACATGGTGGGGTTGAGGTGATGGTTGGACTTGATGATCTTACAGGTCTTTTCCAACCTTAGTGATTCTGTGTGTTTCTGTGATTCTGTGACTCCAAGGCTGGTGTGGTACACAGGCTTCTCATTGACAGTGTCTTCACTGGGCTGGATTTAATCCCAACAGGGAAATAATGGTATCTTCAAATATGAACACAAACTTTCTTGATTTATTTACGTGTTTCCAAGTGTGGAATTTAACGTACTAAATATGTGATAGACAGTGATAGAATAACAGGAGGTAAACATAAAACACCCATTCTATGTAGTATTTTCTATTTCTCTGGTAACTGCTCTGATGTTGCACCTTTTTTTCTGAATAAATAAGGGATGCAGATCTGGTAAGTGGATGTTTTGACAGCTGATGTTAACACTGAGATTAACTGGGTCGTTTGAGTGGAAACAACAAAATAGCTACATTTTTGTTCCAAATGTGTGTACCAAACTGCAGACTTATTTGCCACTCATACCCTAGTATTATCTTATTTCAATATAATACATTTTCAAGTATAATGCACTGTGTTAGATTGTCCTTTGCAGAAATCTTCTCAGTGATCCCCATCCCCCTACTATTCTACTGTAATCATTTTCAAAAGACAAAGAATATGGGACCTGTTGTAAAAATTCTACTCTATACTTTACTCTTGCATACAGTAATCCCCAGAAACTACTTGAAGGAACAGATAGTCACAGAGATGAGGCACTGAAATCAGGGCCAAGTGAACAATACAAATTTCTCAATGTTCAAGTTGGAATGGGGAGAAAAAAGAAAGCGAGCAATAGCATTCAATAACATTTTTTCCCCACTTTGGCCATCAGAATGACCCATGAATTTTGCGACTGATGCGGTGCTCTGTTGGGCTGTTATGGTTGCCTTCGTACTCGTTCTGAAGCAGAGCTGGGGGATGCAGGAGTCTGAGTGCCACAATCCCAGAATCACAGGATGGAAGTTGCTCTGTTAGTAGATGTTTATCAAATTATTGCAGTGTTGGAAAATATCAGCCAGTCACTGTGTCTCCTCTTAAACAAAAGAGACTTGATTTTATTCACACCTTATGGCAGTATTTTTGTTTTTGGATGGTAAATATTCCTCAGGAGTAGGAGTCTGGTACACAGAAAAGCATAAATTGTAGATCAGCTCCAGTTATTGGCATACGGTACCTGCTAGAGGAAGGCTCTGACAGCAGTATCTGAAAACACCTCTCTGAAATGCAGCGCTGTGCTGCGTGGCTTCTCGTGGAGCTGACGGCGGGGCTGCTCGTGGACTGCCCGCCGTGACTGGCAGCACAGCTACATGCAGTGTGTGATGCCACCAGACTTCTGCGTCTGTCACCTCACCTGCGCTGTGCGCTTGGGTAAGGACTGAAGTTAGTAGGCTCTGGTACAAAGGTGCAAAGTAATAACAGCCATCAGCCGGCACTGTGGGATTAAAAAGCAAAAGCGAGGCTGACCTTGTGCAGGCCAGGCTGGGATGTAGCACTCACCGTGTCTGGAAGAGCAGGTGTCGGTGATAGGTAGGAATAGTTGTGGTTCTTCATATTTCAGATTTTAAAATAAGGAAAAAATGCCAAGAGTAGTAATCTTCCCTTCCATCCACCATCTTTTGATTAGTAAAATTGATTAAAGATTAGTTTTTATTTTGGAAAAAACCCCGCTATGCTGCACAGGGTATTTTTCCCATTAAATTCTCTTTGCCTTCAACAAAAAAAGTGAACGGTCACTCCAAAACTGGTCTGTTCTCCTCTACTTTTTATTAAACCTGGCTTCCCACCTCTGATTTGCTTTAGGCAACAGGCATGGAAAGGACATGCTTTCAAAACCTGTCATTTTATTTTCCAGTTTGTCTTTTTCCAGAATGCATCTAGTTTTTGGTTAACAAACATCAAAATATTTAGTGACTGGGCGTTGATAGGCATGCTGTGCGGCGTGTTTCCATAGTGCTTGAAATTAATCAATGGGCTTATTTAGGAAATACTTAGTAGGGCACTTTCAGCATGCTGTATCTATTTAAAAAAAAAAAAAAAGGTTAACCAAGAGCACTCCCCCTCTTCCACCATCCCTGGAGACAAATGCACTGTTGCCAAGTCCCATAAATTTACATGTGATGAATTGTAACACTTGGACCGTTTTTAAAGGTCCAGCCTCCAGGAATCTTATGAATATGTGATGATTATTTTTTTTTTCCCCTAGGTGAGCTTCTGGCTCTTCTAACTGTTGATAAAAACTTTGTAGTTTTTGACTGTGTAACTATTTTAAGGTAATGAGTAACACAAAGTATATAGTATTCCATAATTTTTAAGACAGCATCTTTCAAAATCCCATGGTATGTTAATTTAATCCTATGATTTGGGAGGAGATTGTGAGTCACGATTTTTGAATGTTTGGGTTTGGATAGATAGATACAAATTCCTTATAAATATTCCGATCTCTGGCACTCTTCACGAGACTAGGACAAGCTGTTCTCTCCCCAGTGAAACAGGAGGTGAAGGAATTGAAAGCTCCATGAACTTGGAGTTGGGTGGGTCAGTCATCATTTCAAGGACTTGGGGCTTGTTCTGGGCAGTGGTCATGCCGGACCTCGCACGGCACAAGGGCTTTGGGATTTACTCCCACAGCTGGCAGGTCCGTTAGCATGCTGCTGGTAGGGAAATGTCCCCAGGCTCTCACTTGCAGAAGCGGGGCTGGGTCTGTGGAGCAGAAAATCCGAGCTGGGTGCAGGGGACCTCCTGCAGCGCAGGGCACGGGGCTGTGCAGTGCGAGGGGGGCTCTTCATGCCTCCCATCTCCACGCAGAAGTGAAGAGCTCTTCATGCCCAAGGTGCTGCCTGAGCGGGTGGTCTTGTTGAGTCATCTGAGACTTTGGGGGCAAACTTGCTGTAACTCTAGTTATTCTCGTAATGAATCTATAGGGGGACATAGTCTCCTAAATGCAATTGTTCTGGATGGTGGTTTGTTGGAGATCTCCGTACCCCAAGTCAACGAGCATGCCCTCATGGCTGCCCAGGCAGAGAGCTCCCACATGGAGCTGCAGGACAGCAGGAGAGAGGCCCCTGAAGCTGATGGGCAGCTGATCTTCCCCAAAAGACAATGAGGACTAATGGAAGATCCATCAATTAATTGTGAGGGTGGATTCATGCATAAAGAAAAAAAAAGGTGTTTTCCCAACTGTGGAAGTAAATTCTAGATTGTGCTAACAGGTATGGTGAGGTAGACCTGACAGCAGGGTTTTTCTAGCATTTTCCATATGCTATTGTCTATCTTTTCTATTATAGTAAGGGAAATTGAGATTTTATTCCATCTGTTTAAAAAATACGAATAAACAAAAGACACAACCTCCTAAGCCCTGGAGAGATCAAGGTATGCATCTTCTTTTATAAAGGCTCTGCTGATGTGCTGGGTTTTAAGAAGTGGAATGTGCTGGGAGAGAGTGGACGTGAAATGAGCAGCAGAGCTGTAGTTTGATTTCAGACCGTACCAGGTTTGCTTTTGTGTTTACGTAAAACGCTATCAGAATATTGGGAAAAGTAAATACTTGTTTTGGCAGCCTGAATTATTATGTTTTGACTGGTGTAGGATTATCTGGTGTTTGCGAGAATCACAGAGTAAAGGGTATAATATTTCTATCTGTTTTTCCCCTCTCAAACAATACTATTTGTTAATGTAGCAAAGAAATGTAAGCATCGTGTTTTAGGCAAGTAATAACCTGCAGCAGAGTAGTACTGTGAAAGTCTGTGTGAGCTCACTACAAATTAGGCTAATTGTTTTGGAAAGAGAAATATTTTCACATAGTGGTTGATGTATTGCAGGTATGGTGGGAATAAACCCTATTTTTTCTGGCAACTGCTTTTACTACTTACATGCATATAATAATTTGTCTTCCTCTAGATAAAAATAAGCAGCATGTTGAAAATATTAAAATATTTCCAGTTGAATTCCTTCTTAAAAAGATGAGAAGTGTTGCTTGACAGCAGTAAAACTTCCTACAGGATAGAACTAGAATTAACTAGGCAAGCTAGAGGAGGTTGGGTTTTTTTCTTGAAACTGCTGAATTTTTGCTTAAATGTTCTTTAGATGTTAAGTGAAGAGATGGTAAGTATTTAATTAATGGTTATGGTGAGGTCTGGAAAACCAGCTTGAATTTTGTCTCTAAAGACAATCTGATTATCAGGCTTGTAAGCTTTATATCACATTTCCCCAGCTAAATTACTGTGTCTGTTACGTTGATCAACTGAGAGGAAATGATTATGCTAAAACTTCCTTAAGGTTTGCCTTCTCTTTCAAAATCATTGTCTAAATACGCTGCTCTGAGTTTTATTGTGTTGCTTGACTGATGAGAAACAGAAACTCAACTTTAGTTGACAGTTTTATTTACTGTGCAGATGAAAGATGACCTTAGCCAAGAACAGTTTATTACTGAGGAAGACAGCAAGGTAACTCTCTATGTGCTTAAACCAGGCGGATTGTTGTTTCTTCAACTGGTAATTAAATCCCTTTGAATGGCCAAGCCCAACCTGACACAAGTCCCATCATGAATACACTCGGGGCTGACAGGATGGTCCGAGTCACCACCTCTGCTGGAGAATTGTGACCCCTTCCCATGGCAATACTTGGGTTTGCTTGTGGTCAGACCTTCAGAGGGGTGGTGGCTTGGCTCTGAAAGATGCGATCATTTTGTGTGACCCCATGATGTACTTTTTGGGGAAAACCCCATCCTTTTCTTTATGTTTTTTTAATTCTGCTACTGTTTCATTTTTTTATGTCGAGGGTGGCTAACATCTCCCCGGCCATGAACGCATACCGGTCAGGTAAAAGGACAGAAATAAGTTGCTGCTTCTACTTAAGAGAGGCAACCAGCTCCTTTCTGACAGCTACTCAAACCTTGTCAGAGCAGAGCTGCTCCTCAGTCCTGTTACTGACATCTCCTGCCCCTCCATGATGCAGAATGACGAAAGCCTTTCCTCCTCCTCACGCTGATGGGATGTTAGGGAGTCCTGAGGGGTTGGGGGCCAGTTCAGCAATCTGTGTTGATCCAAGCTGAAATAACCAAACACTAGAAGATGTTGGAAAAGATAAGAAAGTTAAAAATATAATAAAGTTGTTACAACTCAGTTGCCAGAGCTTTGCAGGTTTTAAAGATGATATTTCAGGGGAAGGCTTCTCCATCACAGTCCATCAAACTGCCAATGCTATTGATTTACTAATGTATTTAAATTACTTTTTAGAAACCAACGTGCATCTGGTGTATATTTTTCTGGATTGCCTGAAACGACACTCAGATTGGCTGCAGGCTGGCTGGTTGCCATTCTAATTTACAGAAACTTTCCTGGTTACCTTTGCAGGGGAACAGTTCCTTCAGGAAACTGAAGTTTCTCCAAATTCAATCAATATTTCCTCTCAGCATGTACTCCTGCTGATTAATTACTGTTCCCTTATTTTGCAGTCAGTAAGGCACTGATGACAATATTTTTTGTCTCCTTCCTACATCATCTGTGCATGATAAATACATCTGTCTTTCTTCTGTCTCGGGTTTTCTGAATTTCACATTGCAGATTCGTGGGGCTTTTCTGGGAAGAGAAAGATTGAGAATTCAGTTGCGATTCAACTTTTGAATAAGAAGCAAGGTTATGCACTGATGAAAAAACAAGTCTCCAGGGAGTGGTATTAGGCCATTGGATGTCACCCTTCCCAACCACAGGCACAGCTGATGAAGCAGTTCTTTGCTAGCACAGGCAAATAAGATTCTTGCAGCAATTTTAATATGAAACTTTAGGATAAATCTAAAGGTTTCTATTTTTATAACAGTGCAATAAATCATCAGGATGATTAGGTGAATGCTAATGAGCAATGCTCTTACATGCGCTTGGTGTGAAATACAAGGAATAGCCTCATTTTTCCAGAGCTGATGGAATTTTCTACCATAGACCTCCCCAGTGGGTGGCCTTAGCTGGGCCACAGAATGGTCTCAGGTAAAAAGTCAGCCTGTCCCTTGCTTCTGGGACAGTCAGGTTTCTTGTGCCTAGAAATAAAATTATAATGAAGATAATTGAACTTTTTTTTTTTTTAATACTAGTAATTTTGCTGTGGTTTTTTTGGGATGGGGGAAGGGAAGTGCTCATGTAACTAAAGATGCATAGTGATGTGCATGCGTATCACGACCACAGGAAAGCTGTATGGGCTACTTTTACAGCGGGCTTTTTTGAATTTTTGAGTGCTTTGGAAAGTATATTGCATCTTCACAGGATTTTTGCTTTTAATTAAAAAACATCTTCTTTTCCCAGATGCTAAAAATCACTGTCAGAACGTGCGTTAAATACTTTCTCATTATTATTTCTTCATGATATCAAACGCTGTAGTCACTGCAGCACCGTTTTGTTTCACCAGTAACAGAAATCCTCTTGTAGATACGTAAAATTGGTGGGGCAGCACGGAGCAGTGCAGAGCGCTGTGCTGCACGCGATGCTGCGGCTGGGACGGGGAGCAGGGAGAGGCTGGAGCGGAGAGCTGCCGCACGGGCCAGCTCCGCTACGGAGTCCTGGCGCTGAGCTGTCATCTCCCTCTCCCATACACTCCACAAAACTGCCGTCATTCCTGTAATAAACTGTCACTAAATGTGGAATACGGGAACATAATATGTTAAGAAGCTCAGTTTCTGTATTTGTCCCCACCTTTCTCATTAGGTAGTTTGAGATCCACGTAGGCTTTGAGGAAGCACTTAAGTGCATGCTTAACTTTAAGCAGGTACTTAAGTCAAGTTGATTTCAGTGGGATTCAGATATGTACCTTAGGCTAATTGTTTTTTATTCTGAATGGAGGTGGATTCCTGTTTTGGTTATGAGGCAAGTTACCGGAGCAAGTTACTTCCATTCAGATACGCATGAATTAAAGGTGAGCAGCTTAATTATTTGTGCTTATTTAAATATCACTGATTTGCTTGTATCATTAGCTAAGGTAAAAATGAAATTAATTTCATTCTCAACTGATGAGTTCATTTTAGCGTCTCTACTAAATTGAAACTCTATGATAAGGCTCTCCTAAGTGATTGTTGTGAACAGCTTACAGCTGGAGTAGAATGATACCAAATGTTGCTAAATATAGCAAAATTATAATAAAGCTGTTATCAGTCTATAAAACAACAGTTGCCGGTTCTCATACAAATACTCCTGCAAAATTTTTGTGAGAAGCACTGATGAAAGCATGGGGAAAGTGGTAATTTTATTTTTCACATTTTTCTATCAATTAATTCAGCACTAAGGGTGTGTGAAACTATGCTTGATTAATCACTTGTTTATGTTTACATTTAGTCAACACTTGTTTGTTTGTAGATACATTTATACAGACAAAACATTTTACAACAGATTTCATTAAGGTTCATTTTTATTCATCCTTATAATATCCATTGATCTCACAATCCTTAATGAATTTAGCCACTCAGTCTCCTGGGAGGAAAGAGAGAACAAAATATTTGCCTTTTGGACAAGAGTAACATAAACCTTGTTTTTACTGAAAGCCGATCCTGTTTCCTGCTGGTAACAGCCCAGTGTAAGAGCAGAGTTGGTTGGAGCAGCAATTCCGAAGTCAGACCTCGCCTTCGGAGCCCATGCGAGTGCTTGCGTGTGTGTGTGCAGCCGCCCACAGGCATGTGAGGAGTCTTTGCTTATGAAAATGTATGTGCACACCCACACGGTTTTTGCAATTTCACATTTACTGGTGAGTTTTTCTGTAAAGTGTCATCTTATCAGGGTTTGTTTATTTACAAGCTGTGCTCATGTTGTCCAACCTGCTGAGAAAGACAGAGGATGGCAATGGTCCAGTGGGTTCTGATGTCTCTGCCAGGCACAAAGGGGGAGCAACTTGTTCACAGAAAGACCTTAATATTCTGTCCTGACAAACTGAAAGTGTTCTGCAACCTATATCTCTGTTTAGGAAATGGATTCTGGAACTGAGAATTCAAAAATATGAGTAGCGTGTAGTGTTTGCTGTTTTGTACCATGGGATTCAAACTCTGTGTTTAATAACAATACGCAAAATAGCATCTGGTATGCATCACTAAAATAAGCTCTAGTAGAAAATGCCGATAAACATTTTCTGTTTAAAATGTTTTCTGACTAAAAGTGGCATAAATTTTGTCTGCTGTCCATGATAATGATGATAAAATGGTTTGATCAGGCTAAAAGCTCCAGGCATCATCAAATGAAAGCAATGGGCAAGGCCACAGTTGCAAGGGAGATGGGTATCCTTCAAACGTCTAAATTTCTGTCATTTCTTGCAACAGAAGAGCCACATGTGAGGCCTTGTGAAGTGGTCCAAGGATTAAAAATGTATTCCAGCTGGTTCTGACTGTTCTCAGCTGTGTGAAATCTGCTCCTCGGTGGCCAGCCACTGAAGCAATGCTGTGTGCTGCTGGTATCTTGGTGCTTGCAGAAGGGGCACTGGAAGGGTCACTGCTTTTATAGCAGTGCGAGACCCAGCTGGAGAATGAGAAACAAATTGCGTGGTCTTTCTCTGTGCTAATGTAATTCATGGTGGCTACTGTATACCAAGCACATCCCTACAAGCAAACGGTGTATTGCTCGTGAGCTCAACGTCGGTTAAAGGGAGAGTATTTCAGTGCCTCAGAGCTGGTGCTGCGTAGACAGTCGTGATTGAGCATGTTCAAAGTGAAAGCCTGGGTGGCTAATGCCTGAGCTAAAGGGCTGTTTTCTTTAGCTGACCATGTATATGGTACGTTATGCATGATATAATGCATTTAATCACTGCATTATGCACTGTTCCCTTTAAAGGCTGTTCTTCCCACTGCCCTAAACCCATCTCCCAGTATAGCCACGACTGCTCGTCCTGCGTCCCTTCGCCGGTGCAATCCCAGGTCCCACGCGGTTTGGTGAGATGCAGCAGTGCTGGGGGAGCTTAGCAGTGCAGACAACTACTGCTCGCCACTACTGCCGGCGTGGTGAACTGGCCAGAGGGAGAGGATACAGAGCATTTCACCCGCCTGTTGTAGATAGGGTGAGAGGGGGATGCAGCTCTTTGGGCCTGATTCTTCCCCTGGTCTGTGCTGGTGCAGAGTTGAGCAGGGAAGCACGTGCTTCTTTGAGGCTTATGCTGTAGCAAAGCATGTGTTACGCTCTGCGGGAGGCTGGGGAGTACACCTGCAGTAACCCGGTGGTTGGTAGGAATTAGGTGCCTGGTCTACAGAGCCTTGGTTTATAGCTAGAGCCTGTGTTGGGTAATAACTTTCTGTAGCCATTTTGTAACTCTTGCTTATTTATTTGCGTTGTCTGTGTTTTGAATTCCCTAAGCAATGCTTGGGGCTGCCTGGACTTTTTAGGTAAAAATAACTTTCACTTGAAAAGCAAGCAACAGCAGTGCTAACTTTCATTTCAGCTAGTGCAAGTCTCCCTTCCTCTGTGCTTTCCTGAAATTATAAAAGGCAAGAGGATGTTAGCCCAGTAAAAATTCTGTTTGCAGTTGCTTTGAATCTGCACTTTGGTACAGTAGTTAATTAATTTCTTCTTGAAAATTTGTGCTTTTCTACAGAGCAGAAACACTGTTTTGAAACAGTGGGATACATGGGATAAAGCAGTAGCAGAAACTATGTTACTGCAAACTATGAGCACAAACTCTGATTTTTCTAAATGATCATGTTACAAATGATTTATAATTATTTTTCAAAATATTTTGTCCCAAACTGTGTGTTCGACTTTAATTGTCTTTGCTCATTTGAATACAAACCTTAGGAGTCGTGTTAGCTAACATTGGCATGTTAGATTTAAAATGTTCTGTCTGCAGGACTGACTCGGACCACGATGTACTCTTAAGCCAAACAATGATTATTTTGCGAATACAGAGGTGGCTTCTTGGACTTGAACCATTTCTGTTAAAGGCCCACAGGTGAGCAGTAGCCACTAGCTGCTTCAGTGACCTGCCGTTACATTCCAGACATGGTGTGATGCTCTTGCCTAGTTCGAACCCTGCAACACTGCAGGCACAGACCTGCATCCCAATACTCTATTGCTGAAACTCTACTATTGTAATAAAAACAAGGGCATGGTTTGGTAATTGGTTTAAACCAATCTAACACTGTGCTAATGGCAGGCTAGTCCTTCTCTCTCTCACTGGCCACACAGTCCGTCTGGCAGCTGTTGCGATCTGAGCCGCGTTGCTGAAAGGGATACAATCACCAGCTGGAGGCTATTGGATGGTCCAACAACGCCAAGGCGGGCGACTGAATCACTGCATTGCTTTCCTCAATGCCTCTGGGGACCCTGCTCTCCGCTGGCTGTGTGTCTCGAAAGAGACCCTCACAGAGAGTGGCACCTGGTTCCGTTGTCCACTTGTCCCATCCCCGTGCAAAGGGTGAAGTCTTTTGCAGACCAAGAGGTTCCCCTTTTACTATGTGATGTTGCATGGCTCTTGGAACTGCAATGCTTGTTAATGGGTTAAATACCGTGTACTTTATTTTTTAGCAGGTTCTTTGATTAAAAGCCTGGTATTCGTCTTTGCTCTTCCTTTTATCTGTGAGTTTTTGTGCAGTCACTTACTTGTTCCAGCTCTCTGTGTGTGCTCGGACCATCTGGCACGGCTCGCCTGCCCGGCAATGTGTAGTGCTTTTAAGGGGAAAAATTATTAACCACAATCTGGATGGTGAGGGGGTTAGGGATTGGTTTTATTTCAACTCAGAGCTGACAGTTCCACAGGTAGCTTAGTTCTTCAGAGAAGGTTTCTCAGCAGCCCTTTGCAGTATTGCTTGATGGGTGTGCGAGGAAAGGTGGCCAGAAATCCCGAAGGACCGAGCGCCAGGGAGGAGTCAGGAGCAGTGCTCCTTGGTGGCTCAGCCTCCGCAGTCCCTCGCGGCTGGCCCGCTCGGAGGCTGTCGTGCTGCAGGAGCCTCGCGGTGCTAAGGATCGCTTTCTTCAGCACTGCTGGGCTTCAGACAGTTGTCCTTGGAACAAAATTCATTTCCCTGGGCTTAGCTCCATTTTGCAGGGTTTGGCCACTCCAGACTGTCAATTTGAAATGAGACATGGCTTTTTTTTTTTTATTCTGCTGGTAACCCTAATGTTTTAACATTGCTTCAACAATCGTAGCTTTTTAAAAATTGGAGTGATTATTTACAGAACATTTGAGGAAGGATTTTTTTATCCAAAGAACAAGTCACACGTAAGACATGCTCAGTCCTAAAAGTAATCTGAAAAGAAAAGCCTAACAGTGGTTTCTATGAACTGCCACCTGTGGGAATTTTTTGAATTTATAATCTTGTCAGGTATCTGTGCACTTTGTGACCACGTCTGTTTGCCTGTCAAGGAGATCTTTTTTCCTGTTGTACATGTGGAGGCATATTACAGTGGTTGAAGGTGCTTGCTGACTGTGAATGGTGAGAGACGCTGAGAAATGTTTTATGCCTGAAGCAGCTGCCTCTGAAACACCCATCCCTGCGCCTCCCTTCAAAACCCACCTCGCACGCTTAGCAGGGAAGTCAGCAGAGAAAGTTTACCTTGGTGGTGTAGGGATTTATAAAAATTTTTTAAAGAAATGAGAGTCATTGTTTTGTTTTCTCTCTCTGATCTCTTTTTTTGTGAAGTATCTTCGGAATAAATTGGCGGTGCACTTGAAATGACATGGGGGTTTGAATGAGTCTTTGGATATGGGAAGTGGTGACATTTTGGAAACGGCATTCTTCCATAGGTCAGCAAACCCAGCTCGCTTCATGGGAAAGCATCTGGTATGACTGGTAGCAACAGTAACTAAATAGTGATATGAGATATTGCCCCTCACTGACTATTGATATATATGAAATTAATAGGCACTGAAAATTGCATTTTACGAGCTGTGTTTTGTGTTGCTGAGTGGGCAGCAATCCTGTTTGTCTAATTGAGCTTCACTATATCATAGTGTTCAGAGTTCATTCATCCCACTGGGTTTCTTTCTTTCTAGGGTTTCCCTTTTTTAGAGAGACACTGTTATTTATAGTAATGAACATATTGCAGTCATTCATATCTTTCTCCCTGTGGAGTAGGGCAGAGGTTTGGTCCCCATTTTACAGAGATCTTCTCTGCGTCTCAGGGCTCTTGTACCCATTTACTCACGTTGAAGTTGGATATGCCAAACCCTAGATATTTGGGGCTTGAATATATTTGTTCAGTGGCTTTTAAAACAGATTTTTTTTTCAATACATCAAAAATGGATTTCATGGGGATTGGGGAATCAGTTCTTTCAGGGATCTGAGCTTAAAATGATGTATTATCTAAAGCCATAGATTAAATCTGGGCTTGAATCCTTGTTCACAGGCTTGCTGGCCATTCTTCCAGCCGGTTCAACTTAGCCTTTTCCCAGTCCCTGCTAAGAAAGCACTGTCTGGAGAGCAGGCTGAAAATCATACATTTTAACTTTATATTCTGCTTGCAAACAGAAGTGTTTTTTTCTTTGTTTTTCTTTAAGCAGAGTCTCTGGAGACTTGTTAAACCATGAAATGGTTAGAAAAAGGCAGCCCAAAGGCTCTAGCTAGGGGTATTAAATGTCCTAGACAGCCCTAAAACATTGCTCAATCTCCAGCGTAAAATATAACAAAGGGGGAAAATCTGGTTTTGAGTCAATGTAAGATGACTTGAATATAATTTCTAAATTTCCAGGTATTTTTCTTGGGTATCCCAATTACATGTGTGCAGAGAAATGGATGATATTGACATTTCCATGGCAACCCATTGTAGTGTTTCAGATATTGACCTGCAGGTCATAAATTACAGAAGCAGAATATTTTTGGAAGACGCAAAATCTATCAGTCTGCTGCAAAACGTACAGACAACAGCATAGCAACAAAATGCAGATGAGAAAACACAGGCTTTGGAATAAAGTCTTGAGCTGAAAGTTAAGTGGAAGTTTTGTTTAAGACTCCACTGATGCTGACTAACATCAAGTGACAGCCCTGAGGGGTTAGTTTCTGCCATTTTTTGGCTGTGGATATGGTTTGTATTTGTGGCTGGATGTGTGATAGAGGTGGCATGATTGTAAAAATGTTGTAGCAGCTCCTATTACACTTTTATTAGAGGTGCTAACAGACTTCAAGAGAGCCTCACCTGGCTGCTTTCACGCTGCTGTTACACTGGCTGTTGGCGATGATGGTAGGATGTGGGTGGGAAGTGCGCAAGGCCTGAATTAGTTAAGCCTTAGATCTATGTGGAGGTGTTTACTGGTCCATAGTAACTGATTGCCTGCTGTTCCATTTGGGACCCTCTTATCAGACGTCCTAAAGAGAATTAAATGGTCTTCTGTGCTGTTCAAACTCTGGTGGAAAGCACGGGCAAAGGGCAGAGCGTTCCTTGCAAGAAAACTGGTGCATCTAAGCTCTGAAGATTTGCAGCAGATAAGATTGATTGCACTAGCAGGATTTAGAGTTCTTATGGGTCTCAGGTCAGACAACTGGAAAGCCTGATTGTCTCTGAAGTGATGGCGGGGGCATTTCCAAGAATCTCTGGGAGAAAGAATCCCTTAGCTAAAAGGCCACGCTTCTTCCTTAAGATTATTTCTTTTCAATTTTTTGAAGTTTTTAAAGGAGAGTCTTTGCAATGTGAGATGGAACTGTACTCCCACCAAATAAATTACAGTGTCTCTTTCAAAATCCCTGTAGGCAACACATGTTATGTGATAGCTAATTCTCACAGACCTTATACAAATGCATTTTCTGGGAACTGCCTTTGTAATAATAAATTACTGCTTGGCAAGTGGATAGGGTTCAGCCAAGCCATGCACTTGATCCCGTTCGCACTGATTTTAATGGAAAAGTTCCCAGTGAGTTTAGTGGGGGCAGACCCCGTGCAAGGCTGTGGGAAACCGGGAGACTGAATTTGCCTGAATTGCAAAATGTCTTTGCTTGCTTCTGTTTTGCTTGATTTTGTACCTTCTGGGTTTCATGATTTACTTTGAGATACATTTGAACACACTGAAACTAAGCTGTAACTTGAAGTTACGTTAAGAATTGAGCATTGAGAATATGACCTGTGTATTCCTAATGATGGAGTGTACCTGTGGACGTGATGGAATAACCCAGGTATTCCTAATGAAGCCACACCCTAGGGTTCCTCACTCTCTGACACCCCTTTTATGTCTGTCGAGACATTGCTCATGAAAAATTATCAGAGCCCCCTCTTACTTTTCTTACTGTTTTACCACTGTATTCCATGCATAGGTTGTATGCTTTTATGTGCTATTTTGCACACGTTACAGCTGCAACAGATGTGCTTTCATCGCTTAGCACACAGGCTTATGACAATGTCATACACATTCACGTAATTTGCTCAGCGTTCAGGGATAGTTTTTTCCTGCCTTCAGCAGCTCGGCCACCATGAGATGATTTTTTTTTCTCCCCACTTACGCTTTGTCGATATCCTTCCTCATCTCAAGAAACACATTATTAGTCTCAACCAGTTCAACCAAGTTGTTGTTAATGAATCTGATAAGAAGCTTCCAGATCACAAGCGACCAAGTTATATGTCTTGGGCTTTCAGAGCAAGCTGCTCCTTCTTCTTTTTAATGAGCGTAGTCTTTCTTCCTGTCACCTGGTCAGGTACACCTTCCCCCAGTGTTTGTTACAGATGCATTCAGAGCTGGGATGTAATTTTGTTAAGCTCTGTCAGTAATAATTGCGCCTCCATTCCTTCTGGTGCTTTCTGATTAAGTAATTTTCTGAATTTTCTTCATTCTTTGAGATATGCACTTCACTGTGCTTAATCTCATTATTCCATTCATACTTCGTTTTTAATCCTATTTGCAGGACATACATAGTGCCTTCCTTTCCCACAGTACTTTCCAAAAATCACTGCTTTGTGTTCATGTAGCAGTACCTTCTTCTCATACCTCTGCTTCAATTTTCTGAAAACCGCTCAGCTGATTTCAATAGTTGATTGAATTAGCATTGAGATGTTCTTCTGTACATTTCTTCAATTCACTAAAACTATTTCAACTTCTACCGTGTAACTGTAAGAAGTCTAAAGTTTTTACTCCTCAGGTCTGTTGCTACTGGTTTGTTCTTCCAGTTCCTCTCTTTTTGTCTCATCCAGCTGAGCCACTTCTTGTTTTTTTAACAACCAAGACTAATTTAGGTCTCCAGGTGATGTCTTGGTGAAGTCCATCTTTCCCAGATATCCTAGTACCTTTCAGGCTTCTCATCCACATTTTTTCAAGGAACCAGTTATACCCCCTCAATATTTTGACCACTGTATACCAAGATGTCATGTTGCATGAGGCCTTTGCTGCTCTCATTTTCTTCCAATTTATACTGAAATTGTTGTAAGAATTTGATATCGTTGTGTTAGCAGTTAGGAGAACTTCATATTCATGGACAAATTTGAGTCGAAACACAAAACCAAGAGGCAATTCTTGTTCTCCAAATCCTAAAATATCCATTAAACCCAAGCAAAGGACCTCTCAGTTCTGTTAGAACTGAAAAGGAAAGAAGCACACCTCCTTGCGCACTAACGCCAAAAGCATCTTGCAATATTGATCTCTCCCCTTTCTTCCAGAAGTCATTGTCACATGCAAATACCTTTCTCGCTGTCTTTATAATAAATGTAAACAGTTCAAGTTTTTCAAAACACGTTTCAAGTTATTTTGATACCCAGGAGAAATTACTGTCTTCAGCCTCTATAGAAAGGATCTCAAGAAGGTGATTTTATTGGTTTCAGGATCTGAAGGGAGAATCAATAAGGCACCTACACACTTTGAAGCTCCTGGTCTGACCTCTGTAGACCCGTTAGCTGCTCTCCTCTTGTTTCTCCCTCTCACAATCACCTTAATGACAGTCAGGGTAAGCCCTTGGACTTCATTTCATTTCACTTTTTGCTCTTAAAAACCACAAAGTGATTAACAGGATGTTTCAGAAACGCTGCCAAGAACTCAGGGTGAATTTCCTTCCCTTGGAAGTGCTGAGCTCGGGCTGGAAGAGGGGACCGCTGTGCAAATCCTGGCCGGGATCTGCTCTCCCTTTTCAGAGGGGTCTAAAGACACACACCGCTGCTGCAGGCACTTTCATTGCTCGATGCTCTTGCCCTTTGCCAGGAGAAAACTTTCCTGCTTAGAGCATAGACACCTAGTGCCCCGTCCCTGCCGGCCGAGGGGCTCCGTTGGCTCCTGGGTGGACTGGGTGAGGACAGCAGCACAACTCACCTTATTCCTGGGGAAGAGCAGCTCTGCTGCACACTCAGTGCATGCTGGTTCCCTGCCAGGATGGTTGGTAGGCAAGGTGGAACAGCACGTAGCAGAGTGAGGAAGCGAAGAAGGAGTGCCATTTAGTGTCTGGTTGTAGAGAGAACTGTATGCTTGCAATATGTTTTGCCTTCTGCTGGCAGTCCTGGTGTGAAAAGCAGCATAGCTTAATTAAGCAGCGTCAAAAAACTTGATTCTTCCAATCTGCCTTCCAATCTGAAGTGTTGTTCTTTGCTGATTTAGCTGTATCTTGCAAGAAGTCTATATCCTTATGGCTAAATGATCGAGTTCCATGAAGAATTTCAGTGTCACGTGATTTCTGATGCATTTTATTAGGACTTGGACAAATCTGTTAGGCCCTGGGTGTCATCAGTCTGTTCAGGATTTTCCAAACAAGGATCTCTATGTGCTTTGACCAGAGTGAATCTGCAGTGTCCAAGCTGTGTGGGACTTAACATGCAAGATGTGTGGGACTCGGTGTGCGTATCCTGCACCACTGGTCCACCTACACACCGCAAACCTAGTACATACCAGTTGCATCCTGCTTGCTGCGTGTGTTTGGGAAATTTTAGAGCGTGCTTTGCACATGTGATACAGCACTGAAGGACGTCTCAAATTTACTGGGTATGTGTGTGGCTCACTTGTTCCAGTACATTGCAGCTGCACTAGATTTATTGCACTTACGGAGTTGCTTACCTCATGACCTGTGCTCTTCCATGGAGGAGTGGTCCAAAACACCAGTAGCTTGGTCAGACATCTGGACATCTAGAAATGTAGGACAAACAGCCAGTGTTCTCTAATTCCACCTGGGCAGAGTTTCTGGGAAGATAAAGAGCAGAAGTAGGAGGAAACCTAGATGAACAAACTACTGTCAAAACCTTAGTCTCAAGGATGTACTGTTCTCAAGAGCTTTGTTAGGATTGAGTTTGATAAGAATCAAGTTTCAGTGGTTTTTGGATTGTGGTGTTGAACAAGGTGAAGCTTTCTTTGCTAAACTAAAAATGAAGAATACAAACGGATTTTGTTATTGAGTAAAGAATTTTTCCTTACTAGAACCATCTTCCCCTGAAATATGAAAGATCCTTTCCAAATGCAAAAGTTATGCAAACATGTCTGAATATAGAAGTGAAACTGGAAAGCAGTGGGTTTCTTTTGCCAGTTTTGCAGGAGGCCACCCACAAAGGTATATCTTCTTTTTTTATGTTTCTGGTTTTGGTTTTTTTCCCCTCTGGAAAAATACAACAAATTTTGGCCAAAATCAGAGCCTCTTTTGATTTTATAACCATTCTTATCAAAGTAGGAATGAGACGTAGTTTGAATTTTCCAAGTAATGTATAATTAGCTGAAGGAAAAAAAAAATTAAAAAATGAAGTTGAAAACTTGGTGCAAATGATTTATCACGAAGTCTCTAAGTTCCAGATCGGACAGACTCATACATACCAGCCTTTCTCTACATGAACATGGAGAAGCATTCAGTCAGACCGTTTGGTTGAAGACATTTTCCTTGCTATTAGTTGGTTTTGGCTATATTTTTCTTCTAGCTTTGAGTGTTTGATAATGGTTTGCTGAATTAAAATGAAAGTGCTGTTTTGACTTGATATTTCCAGTCTGTTTCTTGACTGTTAGTATTCTCAAATTTTACTCTTCTTGAGAGGCTGTTACTTTCCATTCTGCATATTCACTCCCTCTGACCAGGGAGGAAATGTACTTCATAATTTCCGTGTAACCCAGAGAAATGCAGGATTCCCCGCAGAGGGATGCTTCGCAATGGTTACAAGCGATTCCTCTCGCTTCGCATCTGTCTCTCTGCCTTGCGTACCATCTGATGTATGATTTTTCAGTGTAAGCAAAACCTTAGAAATGTGGTTAGAATGTGAGATGTTTATCGTCCTTTATGATTCAGAAGCCAAATACTCCAGATCTTTGAGGTCGCTTGTAGCAATGTTGGTATCCTCTGTCTACTATGGAAATAATCTCTTCAGTCCTTCAGTGCACCCCAAGCCCGTGTCCCACCACTCCCTCCTGTGCATTGTTCAGACTTATTTAAAAGAATTCCAGAGAAAGAAATTCAGCAATTTGCACTTGGACCCTGCACTGTAGTCTAAATGATCTCACTGCTTAAAAATGTTTTCTTGGGTCTAGGTTTAATAATTTTTCACAATCTATCCTTTGTAGCTAACCCTCCCCCACTTTCTTCTTAAAAAAAACTCCTTCCCTTCCATGTGCCAGTGTTTTCTAGACACATAAGCTGTTATCAGGTTGTCTCAGCCATCTTTCAATCAAGATGTACTTTTTAGTTCCTGTACATGATTATTTTTTTTCTTCGTCTTCATCTTTATGTAAATACAAAAATTGTACTAATGTAACCTCCTGTAGTTAAAATGATGCAACCTCGCTTGTGTCGTTGTGTAACGTAGTTCTGTGGGAAGACAGATTCTGCTTCGGATAAGGCACCTTTATCCCAGTACCCGCTGTTGCTTGTACTGATAATCATCACCCAGAAGGATAAGTGATCTAGGACAATAAACCAGAAGGTTGCCTTTAAGAGAACAAAGATTTCCACACCCTTAAAAAAGAAAAATAAAGCAAATGGGTAGGCAGCTTGGCAACATAGTCATCAGCTGAGTAAATGTGTGTCCTTGAGCAGAGTTCATGTTCTGCTGCGGTTTGGTGGTGTTTGGAAGGAGGAATGACTCTTATTCATACGTTTGTATTCCCAAGTAAGTATCAGTGATTAAAACATCCTGACTGGGCAAGGGGTTTTTTTGTAGATTCAGAACTGGGACAAAGCAGTAGTCAAATGTGGAGGACGCTGTTAATCCTGCAGTGCTGTCCTGACATTGGGTGTAGTTATTTTCTTTAAGGGATACTTTTCCAGAAGTGTTGTGGCTGTGTTGTGTTGCAATGACATCACATACTCACTTTGAATTAAAAAAGGTTTCAAAGATAATAAAATATAATCACGAATAAAAACCTTAATAATGCAGGTGTTGAATTCCTAGGTCTGTTTCATACGGAGGCTTTTCAAGAGTTACTGAGTCAATAACTTCTCTCAACTACACTGGTGATGGTCCAAAACTCTCCAAAGCCATTGACTTCATTGGGATTACACTAAATATCTACCAGCACAACTGACAGTTGACTCTAGTCCCAACTCTTCATTTTCCATGTGCTAGATGGTTTCTAAAAATGGGGAGAATGTTGTTCTCTGCAAAGAGGAAAATAGATCATTGAATGTCTGTGCTGTGGTATATACAAACCGAAACATAGGAATTCGTGCCAGAAAATTCCTAGCTAATATATCCAACCTATTTCTTTAAATGGATTACTCAGCAGTTCGCTGCAGTCCTTGCCAGGTAAATCATGAATCATAAATCAGGAACTGGTGGGAATTTAATGTTACAAAAATGGAACTCCACCATTCAAGGTAATAAAAAATCCAGAAGCGAGTGGCACTTGCTGACATCCACACGTGTCCTCTCATCCAGCACTGCCGTGTTGCAGCAGTTTGGAAATAGGGATAAGACTGAATCTATGTGAAGTTCAAAGCATGATTGTTATTCACCCAAGTGCTTTGGAAAACACTTTTTTGCTTAATAAAATAATTGGGAAGTCAAAAATTGACAATCAGAAGTGCTGCAGTGCCAAACGCTGGCTTCTACCCAACAGATATTAGTGAATTTGGGACAAT
This sequence comes from Gavia stellata, assembly GCF_030936135.1. Classification (NCBI taxonomy): domain Eukaryota; kingdom Metazoa; phylum Chordata; class Aves; order Gaviiformes; family Gaviidae; genus Gavia; species Gavia stellata. The sequence goes on along the minus strand of NC_082609.1, from coordinate 6,242,352 downwards.
CAAACCTGAGTGAAGCTGTGGCTCCTCTGAGATTACTGGGAACTTTCCCAGGGAATCCCATGTGCTAGAGTGTTATGGTATGCTTCTGGCCTGTAAAAGTGCATCTCATGAATTTTGCTAAGCTATTCCCTCATTTGCTGCTCTTTGTTGGTACTGAAGTGGCACTGGGTCGCAACAAGAGACAGGACTTATCGAGGACCGGTGAATTGTCCAACAAAATTGTGAAGGAAATAGGAGGCACACAGGGAGGTGGTGTTCACTGTACATCTCCAGAGGTTTCTGAGGGCTAAGAGAACAGGGGCAGGCGGTAACAAAGGAGATGAAGATGCTCGGTACCTCACAGTACCAAAATTTCTCAATCTTTTTTGTTTCTGTCTCCCATTACTCTTTTCCATGGCTCATCTTTAGCAACGCCAGAAGCATTCTTGAGGTTAGCATGGAATAACCATGCCCAAGAAATCAAGGTGTCAGCATCTCATCAATAGTTCTGCTGTCCTCAGCCATTCCCAGAACATGAAGTAGATTAGTGGGGCCTCCACAGAGAGAGGAAATAGCAGTAGGCTTCTAAGGACAGGGAATATCTAAAAAATGGTCCAAAATAACAAATCCTTTCTTGTGTCTAGAGATGGCCCAACAAAAATCTCTGTTCAGTACTATTCATGTATTAAGTTTTATATCTTTCAAGATAACCTTCTGGTTATCTCCGAGTACCCCCATAAATGGCCCTATTGCACTGACACTGAGAACCAGCCGTCTGTTTGTGTAGTGTCTATGGCCTCAATTCGATTGATCTGAGGGTACTTTACAGTATCAATATTTATAATTATTATCAATAATAAAACCCAAAATATGAACGTGCAATAATGCTGTTAGTGCTACATCTGCATTTTCTCCCTGTGAAAGGTTTGCCCCAAGAAGCTTTGCCCGAGGGCAGGGCAGGCTGCCCGGGGCTGGCTCCGTGGCGCTGACCTGGGCAGCTGCCGTCCATGTAATCCTGGAGAAATCTACCTAAATCCCCCAAATCAGAATTGCATGCTCCCTGCTTGAGGCTGGGTGTGAAATTTTAATTTGCACTTGTCAGTCTGAAGTAAGGGGAAAAGGGAAAGCAGAAAAAAAAGGCATATGATAAATTTCACACTTTCCCCTGAACAAAGCACTGCGGTGCTTTCCTACAGGCGCCTCAATGAATCTCTGTGTGGGCAGTTTGAAGCTGGCGGTTTATCTTGAGAGATGGCAGAGCTGTAAGCAGAGTGGGTAGTATCAGCTATCATTGAGTTTACATGGTGCTTCCTATTATTGAACTCTCCTTTAAGTTTGCTAAAAATTTGCCAGACTGTACTGGTTTGGGCTGAAGTTTTTTGTGTCAGGTGTTTGCCAGGGCCAAGTTTCAGTGGAGACTTCAGCCAGACTGGCTTTTGGCAATGCTATTCAGGTCCTACTCGATGAATAAGGTAAACAAGGCTCTCCAGGGGAGCATCTGCTCAGATTTTGTTGTCTTTTTGCTCTCCAGGGTGTCCCTCCACGTCTTCATTCTTGATCCCTTTTCAGACCCGGCTCTGATGACTGAACTTCCTCCAGGGTTTTTCCCTGATGCTAATCACTGCTCTGCCTGAACGTTTTGCAGCCATTGATGCATCTGTTTTGGTAGCCCTCTGTGAGAAGAGAGTGGTTTTTCCACATCTTACAGAGGAGGGAACCGAGTAACCAGTGGTTAGAGCTTAAACTTCCTTCGTGTTCTGGCTGACCCATTGGTCACCTTTTTTTGGGTGATTTAAACATTCATTCCAAACACACTGAGCAACTGTAACACCCAGTTACAGCACTTGAGGCTTTTGAAAATCAAAGGCTGATGTTTCAAGCCAGATGGCTACTAAATGAAGAGCACATACTTGGTGGTACCTGCAAGAGAAACCTTTGTGGTGCCTGCGATAGAGCGGAGTTCAATTTTCCAGCGCATCACTTTGTATTCCTTCCCTAGACACTTTTCAACACGCTGCTTCTCTTTTGCAACATGTGATAAAGGAAATTCCACAGAAAATATTCACTGCCCTCTTCTGATTCATGTCTACACATGCTTATAGTTTGTGTGGTCAGGGGTTCAGTGGAAAAAAAGAGTACGTGAGCATCTCATTAAAATCTGTATCATAATACATAAGCACTGGGGACCAGGGTTAAGGTTGCACAAGCATTAATTAAGGCATTTCCAGTAAGCAGCATTCGTAGCTGAGACAACCTTTGACACTGCTGCTTTAGAAATGCTATTTAAATGTGGGATTTCTATTTTTCTCTATTAGAGTGGAAGGGCAATCTGTACCTATTACTGTTTCCTACTGGACTTGATGCGGTCTGAGGTGTTTTCTGATGGATACTTGGGCAGTGATTGATTCCTGAAATACATCCAGTGGGAGTTAACCCAAAGCTCAGTAAAATCATTGGTATTCTCTAGCACCAGACTGCTGGAGAAGGCCTAAATAGTCTCTATCTATGCTATAGATAAGTGGTATTTAATAAATGCCAGTCTGGGCTTCTTTGACTGATTTTCCTTATTTCAAGAAATGTTGTTCTTTAAAAGGCAGTATCAAGAGACTATGCAGTAAAATATTTAATCATCAAGGTTTTTCTTTGCTCTGATAAGTTTCTAGAAATTTGATGACAATTGCTGCTACAGTCCTTGGGGGGGGAGGTATTTGTCTTCTGAGATTTGAATTATACCAATTTACATTAAATTTCCATGATTTTACCAGAGACTGGAACTTGCTGTAAGACAGAACTTGCTCTCCACAGCCTGTATTTTGAGTGGTGTGATGAAAATGTACTGAAAAAATAAATCATGTCTGCTATGCTAGACAGAGTGAGGCATGTTAGCATACAGTCGTTAGCTAAATGGCACATTACTAACTACCCAGTGTTTCAATCAGTTGAAATTTTGTGGAGTTGAGATTATGGAAACATCACTGAGCAGAAATATGGATACTGATGGAAAAGAAGTGATAATTGAATCTTTCTGAATATTCTGGTTTTTGAAAATAAATGTCTCAGCTTGCTGAAAAGGGCAAATTTTGCTTTCATAATATAACATGCTATAACCAAACACACCAGTTAAGGCCCCCAGTCACACCTGTGAATGAAAACAATTGCAAAATACTAGTGTCTATCCAGTGAAAGCAAACATTGGTTCAATAGAGATTGTCTGTTCAGCTTTATTTTCTTCTTCCTCCTGTTTTGTTGCTTATAAAAACTGGGCAACCATTAGGCGGTCTAGTGCTTACGCAGAAATGGGCTTAGTTGTTCATCGAGAAAATAATGCCATTAAGTGAACCTCTGGGTGTAGGAGAGGGCCTGGGAGCAACTTCTCTTGTGCGGGGGAAGCTCTTGAGGCTGTGGTAGGGGATGGGAGGCTGTTTTGCCCAAAGCGGTGCCCGGGGCGAGGCTCCAGCGCAGCCCCAGCCGCTGGAGCCGTCGGGTGTGGGGGGCAGCATGGGGCAGCGGTGTGGATCCTGGAAGGAGCGCAAGCATGTGAGCACGGTTATTCCATATAGACTCCTTGAGTTTTGTTTTACAGGAAAATAGTCCTTCAATGCCTGCTGTCATGAGTTTAAAATGGAGGTTAATATCAGGTTTTGCTTTCACTGTAATACTAAAGCACCCGGCATAGCACCCAGCTGTGACAGACAGCCGCCCACCCCCTGTCCCTTGGCCTCCATCTTACGCAGTCAGCAGACACAGAGAAATTCCTCTGGAAAAGACTCAGAGCATTTAGGTTGGTGTCTTTTTCTGAATCCCTGTCTGGAGATGCCTTTTTTTCCTTTGCTGACTATTCATAGGGTCTAAGGTGAGTAGATTCCTAAACAGCTAGCTGCATCGGCCGCTAAAGTTGGGCAGGATGAGTCACCCCGAGGACGGTGACCTAGTTTGAGTTGTCTGCCGGGGACGGTGTGCGAGAGATGTAGGGAGTATTGTAAGGATAACAACAGCAGTGGAGCTGAGCGCGTCAGGGAAATTCTACTGTATCTACGTAGTGTTTTTAGAGGACAAACCTTTCGTACGACAGGTTCCAGGATGGAAAGGAGCTTATGAAAGCTAAGGTCTCGTAATCTGTATATGAGTGACTTGACCTTCCTACTGGATGTCCCGAGCTGATCGTGTGGATGTGGCATTGTGGGACGTGGCTTGATGGGCATGGTGCTGTGCGGTGGGTGGTTTTTTGTGTGGTGGTTTTCGTGTGTGGGTGGGGGTTTTTTTTGTGTGGTGGGGTTTTTTTTTTGTAATGATTGGACTTGATGATCTTACAGGTCTTTTCCAACCTTCGTGATTCTGTGATTCTGTGTGATTCTGTGATTCTGATGGTCGTTAAGCATGGGTTGTGTAACAAATACACAAACAGGGAGATATATAAAGGGTTTCTCACTGGCGTGGGTGCATGATGTTTGTGCAGGATTTCAACCCAAAGGCCGGTTTCCTGGAACTACTGAGCAAAGGCCATTGGTGGAGTATTACTGAAAAGCCAGAGAAGCCAAACAGAAATCACTAGTGTCCAGAAAGTCCAGGAGTAAAGGCAAAGCACCCCATCTCATTTTCTGAGTTAAAAACCTGCACCTTCTCTTTCTTATTCCACACAGCTAATATTGCTGAATTATGAAAGCTTACACAGCCAAGAGGGTAGCTTCCTAAATGCTTGTTATACTCTCTATAGAGTTATTAAAATGCTATCTGGTGAGTATTGCTTGTGTATCTAGTTATGCCGTGTGCAGCCACGAGGTGAAGGTGAATGGAAGTGAGGAGGCTCCTTACCCTGGCACCAGGTTGCTTTTAAAGTCCCACCCAAAGCATAGATCACCTGCGATGCCACCCAGTTCATTGTACAGGTCCGTTCTCTTGTGTGCGTCCTGGTGAAACGACGAGTGGCAGCAGCCAGCTAAGGCCTTACCTTCTGTTGCATTTTGTCAGAAATTCGTTTCATTGCCTTTATTTTTTTCTCTGCTTCACCTCTGCTTTAGGGAGATGTGGTGGATTTCTGAGGCCATCAGGCCACTAGTTTGGAAAATGGAGTGCATGTTGTTGTATCACTAGAATCCTTCCGTGTATGCCCGAACTCGGTGAGACAATAACCTAAGTCCATTCAGGCCTCCAAATAAGCAGTAGTATTCTGCTTACTTGTTTTGCCATGAATTTCAGTGAAGTATTTTGACTTAGGTGATACAAGTTTGGCAGTATGGGAGGGCAGTACAGCTATGTTTCCTGTGGATATGTGAAAACAAAATTTAACATTAATAATTTTTCTTTGGTTCGTTGCTAGAAATGCCATTTTTAATAAAGGTCTTGTCTGTATTCCATCATATACGTTTGCCAACATGCTTTTGTTGTCGTTTTCCTAAAGTTAATCTAGTTTTTGCAGATAAAAAAAATTTTCTTCAAGTAAAGCAACATGTGTGTAAGAAATGAAAAGACGGTTAAAATACCTCTATTTTGTGTAGTTTAATTAGTGAAAATAGTGTATGTTATATGCAGAGAAAAGAGATATGTTTGTTTTTGTGAATATTAGTGTGCTGCAAGATTTGACAGCTTGAATGTAGGTTACGGAGTTTCACTTCATTGGTGATACCAAGAAAGCAATTACAGTTTCTGGGAGACCGGTAAAGTCTCCAGTGGCAGATTTTTAGGTTGTTGGCATTTGTTGCTCTGGATGGGTGAAAGACTCTTTCCTGGAGACACACACACACAAATATATATATAAAAACATATATAAAATATAGAAATATATATAAATATATAAATATAAAAATAAAAATATATTTGTATATCTAAATATATATATATATAAACAAAATATAATATATATTCAAAATAAAGAGAACCTTTTCAGAGGGAGGTAAATGCACAAATTGACTACCAAGAGAAGAGATAGATGACTCTTTTGGCTCCCTTTATTATGGCCACTTGTGACTGCTAACTTTTTGGTGTGATAGTTGCCATTCAAGGACTAAATCTGAATTCTTCTAATCTTTCCCCAACTTCCCCGCTACAGAGTACAGCAACGGAGATTTTTTTTCCTGTTCTATATTAGAATCGTTTTGAAATATGTTTGATGGCAGTGGAAACTTTCTTATGCCTCGATAGAAAAAGAGGTTCCTTAGTTGATCTTTCAGGCACTGATGAGCTGCAGGACATTTTTGGCTGTGTACACCACTCTTCAGCTTGACATCCTACATCTCTTATACATAAAACATGAGCCAAGCTGCAAACACAGGCTTCCAGTAGGATAACCATAGAATCATAGAATCATTTAGGTTGGAAAAGACCTTTAAGATCATTGAGTCCAACTCTTTCTCCCTTCAACCCCTGAAATAATGCGGAATGCCTCTTCAAATCTGAATTCAGGCGAAGCAATGTCGCAGCGTGTCTCTCTCTCTTGAGAAGGACTGTGTCCTGGGATGTGCTTGTGGCTGAGTCCCCTTGAGCTGTTCTTAGTGAACAGTCTTTCCTCACAGGAGCAACTTCAAAACTGAGCATCTCTTACACCAGACAGTTGACTTTGGCAATCTGTGGAAGGGAAATCATATTTTGTAGCCAGTCTGGCTGGCTTGAATATTTGAGAACAAGCATCCTGATTATTTTTCCACTGAATGCAACAGGTAGCCTACGTTTTTGAAGGTAGCTGCTAAGTTACAATTTTTAACACTTTTGCAAAGGCCTTGTTTTCAAAAACTGCTGAGCCATGCTTGCTCGAGAAGTCAGACTTACTGAAGACGTTTCAGGCACCAAAAAGCACTTATTGCCTGAGAAGATCCTAGCTACTGCGGTTGTGTTTGGATTTTGATAGATAAAACTCTTTTGCCAGACATGGCGTAAGAGGAAGGCTATAAATATAATTGTTTTAAGACTAAATCATAATGATGAAGCCGATTGTCCTTTATCACAAGAAAATTAATTTTAATTTCTGTTACTGATCACCCTTATATCCATCTTGGGTCACTGGGAGGTCATTAGATTTTCCATTTAGATGTTTCCTAAATGAGTTTTAAAATAGTGTAGCTTTATGCTATTCTTAACTCTCTGAATTAAAAGGAGGCCTAGATCAAGCCTGAATGGGCCCTAAATATGCACTAAAAATAGTCTGGGATGTGTCTGACCTTTTCACAGTGGATGGAAGTCTGCCTGGTGCCAACTATTTATATATGCCAGTGATACTGGTTTTCTAGCGATAGATACCAGGGTGGTGGTAGGGAGGGCTGGCAGGATTTCAGCCATGAGCGTATTGAACTGGTATGTGGCAGGACATTATAAAATAAATGGCAGCACCTTTCCACGATGAAATTTTTGATCCCTGAAGAAAATGACAAGATATTTTGCTTGCTTTCAGTTCAGGTGCACGTACCAAATCTGGGCTGCGTTACAAAAGCGGCGCAGCCCTTCCCCTTGCACTGGAGTCGGGTGACCCTGAACTGACAGGGGAGGGACCCCCCATCCCACCCCGTCCCACTGCCCGATATTTGCAGGAGAGCTGGCAGCTGACGGCTTTAGGCCTTTCAGCGGGATACCTATTCTACATTTGTAGAAAACCTTACTTTTTTGCCCTGTATTTGAAGGCCTGACCTAGTTCCCAGTGGAATCAATGAAATTTCCTGCTGGCTTTAGCAGGAACCAGATTAATATTTAAAATTTAATATATAAATATGGTGTTTTATTAACTGAGTGTTCCATTTTAAAAATAGGAGTGATATTTCTTTTCCCTGTATAACAAACAATAACATTAAATGATGTTGATGAAATGATGATGATAAAAACTTATGTGAAAATGAGATGAACTGCATTTGACATTTTCCATAGTGCCTTGCAGTTCTGAAATTTTATTTGCTTGTGTATAATTACATCTGAGCCTCTGACCGTATAAGCTTTTAAATACAAAAGCATCATAGCAAGTTCTCTGAAACTCTATATGTGCCTACAGATAAGGCCGTTAGTGAGCACTGTGTAGTGTTAGACCATAATATGGCAAGAAATCCACTTTAGGGTTAACTTTTTCCTGTGGAGCAAGTTTTGTGCTCCACAGAGCCTCATTTTAGCCTTTTTGAGGTCTTTGATAGGGCTCGGTGTAGGTCGTTCCCATCACAAATATATATTGCATGTATTGTATATTGTATTGCATATTGTATACTGCATCTATGTGCATTAGAGAAAACATCGTGCAGGTACACAGGATATCAGCCCTATTATAACCAGCAGAATACTGTACAACTACCTTATGGAAAAACTTTGCAACTTCAAAAAATGTGCTTAAGGCAACGGGCATTATTGTTGTGTCTTGTATCACGATTCAGATTTATATGAGCAAACTGAAATTTCTCAAGTGAAAAAGGAAGAATAAAGCTGAACTCAGTTTGCTGGAAATGCAGCTGATCAGTGGCTGTCTGTGCTGAAATTGGGTAAACACCTTCTGTCTTCGAATTGACTTCAGAGTAAACAAAGTGTTTGTTCCTTCTGGAAAACTTTGTTGGCCTAAGGTATGGTTCACCTTATTTCAACTCATGCTCGAAATAATCTTGCGGGCCTGTTGTTGTTCTTGGAAGCTAATAGGGAAGAACATATGCTAAGCATTGGTAATGTCAGTTAAGCCCTTAAGTAGTGATGAACAAGCCTCAGTTTTTCCCCGTGGTTCAGTTCGGATACTGCTGAAAAGCTCAGTGATTCTCCAGGCTTTAGCCAAGTTTTTTGAAGCATCTCAAGTTTTGCAAACCTGGGTTTGTTACTCTAGTAAAGTTAAGATTTCTCTGGAATTTCTAGATTGGAACCAAGCTGTAAAATCCTCAACCATTCCCTGGCAGTGTTTTGGCACTTTGGGATGGGGATGAGGAAGGTAGAAACAAGTGTTTCAAAGATAGAAGCATGTTTGGATCAGAGATTATATTCTATGTCAGCTCCATACATTCTTCTGGATTCAGGAAAATCTTAGCTTAAGTTTAGAGAAGATCAACATTTGCCTGTGCTCCAGCAAAGCTGCATTCCTCTGCTTTGAAGACAAGTAGGTAAGGGTTTGGCTGAGCTTGTGCGCACTCCGAGAAGAGGACCTGGGCTGTAGGACCTGCACTGGTGGAGCACCTGCTCTGTAGCAAAGCAATAATGACCAGATTTCAAACGAAAAGGCAATCTACTCGTTGCTTGTCTTCTTAGTAAGCAAATAGTTGTCAGTCAGGGCTACGTACAGCTTCTCAGTTACACTGGGTATTTGGTGCCTGATGAGTAACCACTTTCTGCATGTCTTCAGAGGTGGAACAGGGTGCTGGGAGGAAAGGCAGGATTTGGTCATTTGTCTCTCCACGGTGTCACCTCATTAAACATGGTGCCATAAATAGCACTCCTTATGGACAGGGGAACAGGCTTGCCTCCATATCTGGAAGAGGAGTGAAAACGCGTCTTCGCAGAGGCTGGGATGTCTGAAGAGTTAGAAAACTGCAATTAAAACCTTGGTTTACTCAAAAACCCCAAAGTATTTCAGCTTTGTTTCAGAGCTTTTCTGTGATTTCTGTGTTTTTAGCAGAATGCTTTTTAAAGTAGGACAAAAGCCTTAGGTTTGGACTGAGACGAGCAGAGCTCCCAGCGCATGACTAGGCCCCTTTCCATGTTACCTTGGCTGGCCTTTGCTGCAACGTTTTTTTCACGTCCTCTTACAGGCACAGAATTAAAGGTTATTTCCATTTCTGCTTCTTATCGCTTTGATCTTTTGCCAGCTCTTAACATCTCCAGCAGATTTGCTCTGGATCTGTTATTCCCATACCTACCCTCTGCCTGCGACATTCTCTGACATTTCGATTTCCACACCACCTTTTAGTTTCTTTCTCTCCCCATTTATTCTTCAGTATTTTTTTTAATTTTTAAATATTTTTCTCCTCACTGGAACAGCTATATGAAATTATTGATATTTGCGTACAATTGCTACCATGAATCCCAAAGCCAACAGACTGCTCAGAATATTTTTGCATTTTCTGGTTGCTTAGCAAAAAAAAAAAAAAAAAAAAAAAAAAATTGGTGTTTAATTCCTTCTGCAAGACATCTTCCAGGTGGCTTTCCTCTGTGGTTTAATTGTTTATTAGTTTCGGGATCTTTTCTGAAATTAGAGAGAGTCAAACCAAGGACTGGCAAAGATTAAGTCTCAGTAACGATGGTATGACTTCTTTCTCTCTTTATCTGGGGGAAAAAAACAACAACAAAAAGAAGAAGGATATGTTTAGAGGGGAGAGGAGGAAGAACAAGTAAGGGAACAAATGAAAGGGAGAAATTTAAAAAAAAAAGGAAGAAAAAGGAGAAGCTTCCCTGTTATTTTTGAGTTACTGCATGCCTATTTCTCTGCTAAATCTATTTTTCATGGATTAAACAAAAGAATGGAGTGTGCCTGAACCTGTTGTAGCATAAAACAATATCTTTGTCTAATGGTCTAAAGCCATGACCAGGAGGTAGGTGTCCCACACTATTCATTATCCCTCTGTTTCGTCCTGCGTGTTCTCAGGCCAGTCATTAATGGCATTTATCACTCTTCATCCTCTGCATAATATTCCTCACGGTGAGCTGGGTCTGATATAAATCATGTTTGAAGAAGACAGCCCCCAAAGTGATACAATTTACAGCTTTTACCCTCTGGTGTACAAAATACAACACAACTTTGTATCCGAGTCTCTGAAGGAGGTCTGCGAAGCCAATGGAATTAGAAATCGGTAAAGGGAGTTTTACATTCTTTTCTGTGGGGAAAACCAGACACTAAACTTTTGATGATGTTGAGTTTTATTATGCCTGTATTCAGAGTACACCTGAAACGAATAACAGCTGGAAGATCTGCTGTTACTAAAGGTGGAGAATAGCGAGTGGGCAGCTTCAGAGAGCGGGCAGTGGTGGAGGTGGGGATGTGGTGGCACTGGGCTGGGATGTCTGCTCTCCATTCCATCACCTCCCCTCCCAGGGCTGCATTTTCTCTCTCTACCATGGTGTAACAGCACAAGTCTCTTTTGTAAGTATTTTGAGATCTGTAGATTAAAAAGTTGGCTGCTGCTTCTGCTTTCGCTGCTGCTGCAGATGTGCTTGTTAAATCCACCTGGAAGGTCAGGCAGAACATTACTGACTCCTTAAAAAACCCAAACCCCTGATCCAGTACCCTTTATACAGAGCATCTCTGCCACAGGGGGGGACGGGCTGTCTCCTGCCCTCGGGGCAGCGCCCCAGGTGCTCAGAGCTCCTCTTTGCCGCGGCGTTTGGGGACTCCTCCTCGCCGAGACTTGTTTCTCACCCGGCATGACGACATGGCAGGGACAGCTGAGCTGCAGCTCAGTTGATTTAGGAGTGAGATTTAAGACTCGCTGTCTAGACGTTCTCTGCGGTGGATTTGCAGCTTCAGACTTAACGTGTTCCCATTTTCCAAAGTCATTCAAATCGACTGACCTTCGGGGCCTGTTGAAAAAGAAGTAATCTATCATTTCTAGAAGTTGTAGTGATATTTCTTTTGTGCATTTGTAGTAAATGGCTTTAGCCTTCTCTTGTGTCTTGTTTATTCCTTATCTTAATTCAATCCTTTAAATTTATGCTATCTCCTGCTGTAAAGTCAGCGTTAAGGATCTTGTTGAATATTATGATGAATATAAAAATCAGTTGCTCTTTCTAACTGATACATGAGCATCCAGGTCTTAGTCTTAGAAGAACTTATCCCCTGCTTCTGTATCAAAATAAAGAAAAGTCTATGGGCACATAGGTTTGGATTCAGGTATCTGGCTCGGGAAACGGTGCAGAACATGATTTGCTGTTGGTCTTTGGGTAAATGCAAGTTTTGTTGGAACGGTTGTTAAACAGAGACTGAGGTCTTCCACTGCTCTGCTTGCTGGCGAGTCAGTCTAGCTGCCTGGGTTTGGCAGAATGAACCTGTGGCTTTGTGAAACATGTTTTAATGGAAATGTCTCATAGCAGAGATTAACAAACTTTCGCGCAGACAGTTTTGCTTTATGGCGATGGCTGTGTGTATGCCTCTCCCAGGGCTCATTACCCTCTGTGCAGAATACAATCTCTGTTACTGCACTTAGCTGTAGGCCATTCCTCCACTAAACAAAACAAAATGCTTATGCTATTACTGAGCCAACTTTTAGTTAATATATGGGGTTGGGATAGCGCAGGATATATTCCTGGTTTTAAATAGTGCCTCATTAGCCACGCAGACAGCATCTTTCTGCGTTTCAGGTTAGATAAGTTTAACCTTGGTTTTCCCTAGCAGCAATTTAACCGACTTCAGTGACTCCCAACTCTGGTAGAAAAGAATCAGAGTAATTTTTGATTGGTAATAACATGTTGCCAAAAATGACTACGTATGTTAAAATTACATTTGGGAGTAATCAAAAAAGATAATATCTTTTAGGGGTGATGCAATTACCCCTAAATTAGGAGAAACAAAAATGAGGTATAGCCGATATTGAGATTATACTCAGAGCAAGTGAAGACACAGAAATGTAAAGGAAGTATAAAACATCTATTTTCCCTTGAGATAGTACTTGGAAAAGATGGCAGAGATTTCTTCTGTGAGGCACCACCTTCCCATTTCCTTGGAACTGCTGCTCTGATACTCATCGTGAGCAACGAAAGGGGGACGGTCTGTGAAGCAAGCCTGGCGTCCTGCTGAGCATCCCCTTTCCAGGTATCTGAAGGTGGCCCGTTATGCCAAGGGCTTTGTCCTGGCCAGTGGCGAAGTGTTTGGGCTAGTGACAGGCACTTGATGTCCTGTCCTGTACAGGCGGGGGTATGTCAGAAATTTCCATGCCATAGGGGAACACAACCTGTCCTAAGGATGCGGATTTGTCTTGGAATTACCTGCAGTAGCAGCAGCAGCAATGATCTCCGTGGTGCTGCTAATCAGTCTATGTCGAACTGCTGTATAAAGGAGGTTAGTGTGCTTAGAAGTGTTTGCTGTAGTTCTTCTATGAGGAGACTTTTGTCTTTGAAGAATAACAGAGGAAAGTGTCCTATCATATTCATTAAACAAAATAATAAAAAATGGCATAAGATGCGAGTTCTGCGTAAGTGGGAAGGCTGAAGAGAGCACCTCAATTGTTCAGTGAGAAATAACAAATATCTGGTGTGATACGTGGTGCCAAGGGTCTTGGAGGGCCAATTTTTTGATTAATTTAAACTTGTAAGTTAAAAAATAGATTTGCTTCTGCATTCTCAGGGCAGGATGCTATTCTTAGAGATTAAGTTCTGTAACTTTGGGCGTGACATACTCTATCCTTCATATGAAGATGGCTGGAGCTTTGCGCCGAGTTCCAGACTTGGCTCAGCCTAACCTGTGGAATCGCAGCTGTGACTTCTGTAACGTCCCCCAAACTGTGCAGGTACACTCTGAATGCACATAGCAAACCCCGAAACGATTAATTTGTTCCCCCTTTGCCAAGCCTGGGAAGGTTAGTTACTGTTTCCCTGTGCTGGGAATAAAGCATCCATATTGCCTGCGTTTCAGAATTTTGCTGAAAATTCCTTTTAACGGTTAAAGAAGTGAGAAGCTTTACTTGTTTAATTTACTGACTTGCATTCCAGGATTCTGAATGTTCCTCCAGCTTCCAGCGATTAAATAGCAGTGCTGGTGTCTGGACAGACCCAAGGGGCCCGGCTGTGCTTTTATGGGCACAGAGTTCTCTCCTACAATGTGCTCTGATAAATAGCCATTGTGGTGTTTGCTTTTTTCCCATTACCAGGAGTTCCACAAGAGCATCACTCTGTGGTGAGCTGGAATCAACCTTTGAAATAATCTGCTCAGAGAGATTTGAAATGGTATTTAAAAAATAGTGGGACATTGATTGTGAGCTCTCTGCTTCTTCCTAGCAAGTTAGAAGCAAAAATCGTGGTTGGAGTTTTGAGCTGACTTCTCTTTTGAATTTGAGACTAATAATGTAGCATGTCGTTTGAGCTAATGATATCTCCAAGTGTACTAACAAAACACTATTCTGGTGGTCTTGGAAAGCAAAAATATGGGATAAATACCTCACAGTCCTCTCAGCGACAGGATTATCTCTGGCACAGATGATGTCTGCTTAGTAACGCTTATGTTCTTAGTTGCATTTTGGTTATTTTGCAAAGATTAGGATGAAACTGTGGCACTCTCAGTTGGTGGGAAAACCTCTTATTAGTGTCAGGAGGTGAAAATGTGCTTGCAAATTTTGGAGAGGAGGTTTTGTTTAAGGACTAGCACTAAACAGGGCACAAGACAGGACCTGGACAAGAGGAAGGAAGAGAAATGTGAAACGCCTTATGGGAGCTGGAAAGGCTGAGCAACCGATGACCATCTCTGTGGTGTTGTCCCTATATACTTTTCTACTGCAGAAAATGTATTTAATATATGGCAGCATGTACGTAATCAGCTGTTGCCTCTTTCTTTTTCTCTCTTGTGCAATTTTATCCTGCATGTCAAGCATCGCTCCAGAATCTCATTCTGTTTAATGTTGAGGGTACTAGATGATGACTTAGATCTCTACATGAAGAACACTCAGCTGTGTCTGCCTGCAAACAATTGCATTATATCTTTATTAGCTAGTAAAATAAAAGGATGGATAACAGAATTGTGGATATTTTCCACTGACACATAGTTTCAGTGTGACTGCAGCTCACACTGTATGATGTTTGAAATGGCTTTGGTGTGTTTTTCTGACTCTCTTGCTCCTCTGAGCACATACACACTTCTCAGAACTATTGACAAGGTTACTTCAATTCACCCACATATTTGGATTAGTTTTTCACTGGTCTCCATGGTAAATAACAGAACTAAGGGCCTTGGCCAAATGGAAGCTGGAAGAACAATGCAAGAACATCTGTGCTGCTTGCACATGTTATTTGAAAATCTCTTCTGTCGAGGTATCAAAAATTTGGGACAGCTAAAAGATTAAAAACCCAAAAAGGCTGGAATTGTATTTAGAGCAATTGCATCCAAGAGACTTTCTGAAGGCAGCTGCTGTGGAAAAAATTTAAATGCTTTTTATGATACCTTACGGAACAGGACTAGAAAGGAGTTAGGCTGGGACTTTGAGAAATTAAATCTCTGTCTTGCTTGCCGTGGGTTGTCATCCCAACACCTGCCAGTCCCTGGAAAGATGCTACTTTAAACACTGCTGTGCTGTGGGAAGAGGAGCCAGCAAGGTAAAGGAGGGCTGAAGTCCACACTGGTGTATGGAAATCACTGTGGGATATTGCAGTCACCTGAGCAGTTTGGAGGCTTTCACCTCTAACCCGAAGAATCAGAAATACCATGGAGAACAGCTGCTGAACCAGGTGCTTGTTACCCATGGGACAGGTCTCCTCTCGTCTGGTGAAGCAGGTCAGGCTCTTGCGTGGTGGTTTGGTGCCTACAGGGATGCACAAAGCACTCTTTGCTCTATGTCACCTTACTGTGGCAGACCCTCAGGTGGATGGCTGGGCTGGTTTTCGGAGGCGTCGGGTGCAATGGACACCAGCTTACTAGAGCTGATCACCTGAATTACGCCTTGTTGCAGTGTCTGTTCCTTGTTTCTAGCATGGAAACCAGGTGAGAAAAACATTTATTGAATGTAACTGCTTCAGCGTGTCACTGCGTCTTACCCATTTGTAATAGATTGTGTGTGAATATGCTGTAGATAAAAATATACAATAAAACCTGCATGATTTATGTGGGTTTTTTCTTGATAGGGGTAATAAACTCACTGGAAAATGTGGTTTAAATTACCTATAATATCCATTAATGCAGAGAGCAAGATGAGAAAGGTAGCTCTTAAGCCTGACTGAAGGGTTGTTGGGGCGGTGGGGCTCCTGGGATGTGCAGGGAGGGTGCTCGGTGTCCTGCTTAATTTTATAGCTGCCCCAAAGCTGGGTGAGGACAAGGCTGGGGAAATGTCCATAGGTGCTGTAGGAGGTCTGGGAAGGCTGGTTTCTCTCTTTTGAGTGCCCTGTGTTGCTCTCTCAAAGCAGAAGGCTCCTCTGACCCATGCTTGGCGGCTCAGAGGCTCCAGGTGTGATTATCTCCTGGCTGGTGGCAGCCTGTTCTGCTGAAAGGCCAGCTGATTAATGTGAAATTTGCTGTTATTTGATATACAGCACCTTCTAACAAAGTCCAAAGAAAGATGTGATGAAAGGTTTGTATGTAAGTAATTATAACGCTGCAGTATTCAGTGCAGGCAGAAATTAATATATGAGGTGAAAATGTCAAAATAAAAGGTCAGGAAAGGGAATTAGAAAGAAAGTTGAACATTAGCTAAGAGGCAGTGTTTGTTGGCAGAAGCTCCCTCCAGTATAAAGAAGGTTAGGAAGGGGGCTTATAAAGACTGCATATTTCACACACAATTAAAATTCTGTATCGGTTATCTTGAAGAGTCATGTTGCATAGTTAAACTAGGACAATTAATATAACAAAAAATACATGTTTATAGCTTCTGGCTTTTGCCTGGGGATACTTCATAAGCCAAAAGTGACCCTTTCCCTTAGAGGTGATTCCAAGAACTCAACACGACATAGGTGGGGCAAGGGAAATTATTCAAAGAAAACAGAATTCTTAAAATAATAGCCACCAACTATAAACACAACTGAGACATGTTTAATAATAATCTTCTTCATAATAAACCAAGCTATCCCTTTATATAAGGAGGGCAGCCATGCAGCATTAAATAATGGTTTAGTAGGGCTGAGAGTGGTGGAATCACTGTTTCTATTTTAGCAATAAGCAATAATAATAAATTGTTTAGGAGGATGCTACAAAAAAAAGTGTTGGAGGAAATGCACAATGATTGATTTTTCAGAATTAAACTGTACAGACACATTGAATCAATGAGCTCTTTGTGCTTAAAGCTTCACCTACTCTGGCTGCTGAAATTGGAAATTTATGTTGTCAAAAAAATTGTAATAGCTATAAATTGCTGTGCTAATGTCTTTTAAAGTTAATCCACTTGCTTCCAGTATAAAACTGATTGTTTTCTGGTTTTCATAAGTTGCCTCACATGTTGAGCGAGTCATCTGAATTGCTGGTTTTCCTTCCAGCAGAGATTTGCTATTAAAGCTGTTGTCCTACTGTATGTAGATTTCAAGGATTATTCATTCATTTACTTAATGTATTGTCCCAAATTACTTGCGCAAAGTAATGCAATTTAATGGTGGAGTTATTGATCATTTTTGCTTTTGTAAGTGTACTTTAAGAAAGCAGATTAAGTGAATCTTAACAAAATCTCAAGTTAAGTACTAAAAGGATTTCTGTTTTGGCAAGTTTCTGTAGGAAGTGTGCTCTAGACCTTTCATAACCTGGCACGGACTGATGGCATCTGGAGATGCACTGACTTTTGGGGATGCTGCACTAGCAAAGTAACCGTGTGTGGTATTCTGCTGGGAAGGCTGAAAGTGACTCTTTTCCTCAGGTGCACAGAAACCTCTTGCACATAGTATTCGCTTTTGTCCATCTTTATTGATAGCTGTACCTGAGGCTTCATTAATTTTTAACATAGATGCGCTGTATGCAATGTAAGAAAATGTCTTCTAGCTAGACGATCTCGATAGGTCTTCTGGCTGCAGTGAGTCTGTATCCTGCCTGTGTAATGGCAGTGCTGCCCACAAACCACGGATGTCAATACCGAGTCTTGTCTGTGGTTTCACACCAGTTGCGTGTACAAGGTCCAAATCCAAACTGGATGTACCCATGCATTTACTGTGGTGTAATTAATTTATCTCACATAGAGTTTCCTGTTCTCTAGACCACCGTGAATGACTGTAGCTACTCTCTTATTAGATCCATTGCTCCCTAAAACAGTATCCCCTGATTTTTTCATTTGTTTTAAGGAGGCAAAGTTTGGCCATGTGTGTAACTCTCCTCTTCCCATTTTTCCATCGTTTGCCTCTTGTCTCCTTCCTCAACATCCTAACCCTCTGCCCCACATTGATGTCCTCAGCCAACCTGCCACCAGCAGCAGGCGTAAGAGCAGGTAGTTTCTCGAATTATTAAAACATTAGTTTTAATTAAAAGCATTTTTTTTCCTCTGCAGCTACTCTTGTTTTACATGAATGGGATAGCTGTGGTGTGACCAGCTGGGTTTTTATTTGCCTGACATTCCCTGGGCTAGGTTGCAGTGAAGGAATTTTTTGATGGCATGGTTCAGTTGACGGTGTACTTCTCTCATGAAAAATGACTTTGCAGGGATGACATTGTGGAATTCCATATGCATTGCTGTGGAAATGCTGCCAGATTTCATTGCGCTGTTAGAAGTAGAGCATTTCTTTGAGTGCTGAGCTATGCAAAGTCGAGCTTGGATCACAAAATCAAGTTGATTTCTCTCCTGCTCGCTCATCAGCAACAACAGAGTCTCGTATTCAGAATTTAGGTAACAATCTGGTTGCATCTGTCCAAATACAACCCAGATCATTTTTCCATAGCTATCTTGATCCTAGAGTAAAACAAAACCCCAGTGTTAATTATGAACAGAAATAGGTCAGCTACAAAATACAGCTAGAAACAAAGGCTTGCCTTAAAATATCTTTTTAAATCAGGCATAGGATGAGTGTAAATCCTAAATCTCCTTAAATTGTTTTTTGAAAGGATTAATAAACCTGTGCCTTGCATTACCTTGCTCACCTTCTCTGGATGTTACATGCTCTGCGGCAGGCTCCTGGAGCCAAGGATGCTGCTGCTGTTGTGTTTCAACCCCAGTGATTTGACTGTCGGCTGGAGGTTTGGAGACCGTGGTTCAGTCCCTGTCCTTTGGCTGTTCTCTGTATTACAAAATCACCCTTTCCAGAGCACTTCACCTCCAGGAAAAGGTGTGTCCTCCGAGTGCCGAGGCAGTCCGTGCTGAGCTCTTCCTGCCCCTCTGCCTTTGCGGATCTGGGTGCAGTTGGTGGCTGCAGGGTGCTCCTGCACCCGCTCAGAATGGTGGTAGATCTAACATTGATTTAAGAGGAGGGGACCAGTTTGGGAAGGGGAGTGTTGGGTTTTTTCTTGAAGCTTGTTATGGAATCTGGAACATCTGAATCTAGAACTGCAACATAAAAAATTATCAGATGATAATGCCTTTGATATGAGTCCCTTAGTTATGAAATCTGGAAATTTTTCCATGTGCAGGCTCCTATTATTTAAATCATAAGCAGAATCAATATTTCTGGGCCACCTTCTCTTTTAGCAACTTAAATAATTCTTCCAATGATAAGACCTGTTCTGAACACATCTTCTTTAGATTTTACTCAGATGTTCATCACCACAATGTTTGAAAATCTTCTACTTCAGTAGCTGTAGTGAAGTGCTCAGCATCTCAGGATCTCTATCTGGGGAGAGGCGTGGTGGCCGGTATAATAACTGATTTCTAGTTGTTTATTTTTTGTGTGCTAGCTTTCTGCAGATACAAAAAACTATTCTTGTCTTTTTCATTTTGCTTATCATTATTGCTGTTTAATGATAGATGATCCAAGGGAATACACAAAATGAGGAAATCTTGGAAACCTCTCCTCAGGGTGCTGTGGAGAACGTATGTGGGAATGCACAGATTAATTAAGACTACCTGGCAGACATTCAGGCAAGGGAGGTCATGCTTAAGTAATTTGCTGGAGTTGTTTGAGGATATAACTGCCACAAGAGATAAGGGGAGGTCAGTGGATGTGGTATATTTAAATTCTGAAGGAGGTTTCTGCATCCAGAACGAGTGTCCATGCTGCGGCCTGGCAGGAGAAGCTCGGGACAGTGGCCGGGAGCGCACCGCACGCAGGGCCAGGTCCACTGGGAAGCGGCGTAGGGATAGCAATGATCCTGCTGATCTTATGTGCTGTCTCGCCTGTATTACTGTGTGCGTTGAGGAAGATGCTGTATTGGAGGCCGTGCATCATGAAGTGGGACAGCTGAGGAAGCGGAGAGCGTCTGTGGACATTAGTGGGAGAAGAGGGTGCCAGTGGAAGCCACGTTCGAGGGAGCCTGGAGACAAGGCTACCTGCTAACCGTGGCACACTGCCTGCTCCCCTTCTGGCATCTGCTGCCTGCCCCATGCGAGAAGCTGGGTGTTTCTGTCTCATCCTGGTGCGCAGGGGCGGGCCCTGCTCGGCGGCTGCCAGAGCCCCCCGCGGAAGGGACCTGGGCAATCCCACCCCGCCTGGGACGAACACAGGTGGCCGGGGAGGAACGGAGCCCTTCCTAAGCCTCTGCCTGCGGAGGGTGTGATGTATAGTGGGAATTATCTATAGGGTAGCTGGGAATCCTGGCTTGTCTCTGTGCTGTGCATTGGTGTATGCTCTGACCTGCTGTGTATAGGTGGCTGTACAGGAACGCACCAGGGTTCCCATGCTGAGAGCCGACGGTCACTCCCGGTCAGAGCCAGAGTGATTAACTCACGTGTGTGTAATGCAGCCAGCCGGGAAAATCCCCTCTCCCTTGCAAAACAAGGAATGAAGCAAACGGAGTGTGCAGACACACCGTGATATAGATAAACTTTTTATCCAGGTGTTTGTGCTACATATACATGGAGTAGGTTTAATCACACATAGCAGGGAATTGTGTAAGAACTATGCAGGAGGATTAACCTTGATTTAATGGGAACAATTTATTGCTTTTAAACAAATTGACAGGTTAGCGCTGGCTCCTTAGACATGGTAGGACTCACGCTAAGTCTGAATGACAGAAGATTTGAGTGGTTTCAGCATTAAAACATCCAGAGAAGCTTTTCATAGTCCTGGACCCAGTTGACATGATGCTAAGAAGCCCACAACTTTCCAAATCTCAGAAGGGCTGCGAAGTTAAGCACAGTGTTCCTCAGCTTTGAGTTTAAACTTTTAAATCCCAACCTGCCAGGCAGAGTGGGCCTCTTCTGAAGCTGAAGTACATTTAGCATATGGTTTTATTAGATGAGACTTTTCTCAGCCGTGTCAGGCGTGAACGACTGAAGTATAAATAATGTGTTTAAAAGCTGCATAGAACTGCTTTAAAAGCTGCATAGAACTGCTGTCTGTAAAACAACGTGTTGCTCTGAAATTGCCAATTAGAGCTCCTGTTCATTTTGTTGTGGAAGAGAGACATGTGCTCTGACAGCTTATCCTTTTTTTTTTTTTTCAGATTAGGAAATAGAAAATCCTGGTCGTTTCTCACATTTCTAATTGACATTCTAAAGAGGCACATTCAGTGCAGAGCTGTGCATGAGCTACTGAGTTTTATTGGGTTTTAGTTATGGCTAATAAAACCCATTTTCTGCACAGTTATTTAATTTGCATCTGTAATTGCTGCAGTTGTACATAAATTAGACATGCAATCGGAAGCCTAATTCAGCTTGTCTGCTCCTTATGCTACATCTATAATTACAGAGCCGTGCTGACTTCATGTTAAGAGGCAGAGATTTACGGAAGTTTGAGGAAGCAGTTGGCTCCAGGGAAAAAAAGGCTTGTTGCTATCAGCTGCTTACATGATGGTTATACCTAAAGCCCAGCCTGGACTGGAAATGCTTCATGATAACACGATGCCAGCACCGAGCAGGGGACGCTCCCTGCCCTGCAGAATTTACAGTCTAAACAGATCTGGCATGAGTTTCAGCAGCAGCCACGCATCATGGTGCAGAGAAGCAGCAATGCAGACCGCAGTGCAGGCGCAGGCTGGCCGCAGCCCTGCGTTAGCTGCCCTGGTACAAGCTCAGTCCCTGCCTGGCTCTTCCCGGCCTCTTTCCCTTTCTTCCCAGGCCGCCAAGGGGAAGAGCTGGGAAGCGGAGGATGCTAGCTGGGATCTCATACTCCTGTATTGGCCCCCCGCTTTCCCAGGGAGCAGTAAGTCTGGGGAAACTCATAAACTAAGCGTTGGTATAACTGTACATGCGCATTATTCCAAGATAACGTGCGTCAGGAAGGCAGGGGTAGGAAGAAGGCTGTGCTGTTGCCAGCCTGGCTGTGATAATCCCACATACAGAGAATGCCTCCGTTTGGCCCTGTCAGCCTGATCCTTGCCACCGTGCTTGTCTCTTGTGGTGGTCTCTCTCCTCAGCATTTTTTGTCAGTCTTCCAAGACGTTTGTGTCACCACCTGTGATCCTGCTCCTTTGCAGAGGTGCTCCTGCTGTGCTCACCCCTGTTGGGAGCAGCAGCGAGGTTTCAGCCGGTGCCAGAGCCTGCAGCCCTGGGCACGGGCTGCAGCAGCAGAGGTTTAAGGCTTCTCCTTCCTTTACAATTACCTGCCAATCCACCAGCTCCTTAGGTTTCCTAGAGGAAATTTTCATCCCTAGCAGATGTTCAGTTGGCTCTACCCTGCATTACCCAGAGCCTGTGAAAGATGAGCTGCTTGTGCAGGAGAGTGTGAAACCACCAGTGGTCAGCAGCCCCCACTTTGGGAGCTGGGTGTTGCTTCTTTGTCACTTGTTTTTTTCTCTCTATTCAGTCTCCTTGTCCTGGTTTCGGCTGGGATGGCGTTAATTTTCTTTCTCCCAAATACGTGTTTTCAGACCCCTACGCTTCTGTGCTGTCAGTGGCTCTTTTCTTGCAGTTCTTCACTGGCGTTTCCATCAGTGGTCCAGCACTTGGAAGCACATGGAAATGGCTCTTCCCAAAGCCCTCTGGCTCCATCATTGTATTCTATGTATGTCTGCCAAACAGAGCAACTCTTCTCCCCAAACCCAAACAACCCTCTTCCCCCTCACACACGTGTTTTGGCATGAACCCTTACTTTGCCCAGATGTTTATCTACAGAACCTGTTGGGGTTTTGCCATCACTTGTCTTTGGGGAAGGGTGTTGGTTTTCTGGAGGTTATTCTGAGTCACAGGGAGAAGGTGGAAACACAGCTCTGTTGAAGTTAAGCCGCTGATACCAGTGGGGCAGGGTATTGCTCACAGGCCACCAGGCATGTTTTTGGCCTTGATGAGATAGATAACTATAGGTAATGTCTGGATTGAGCTAGATCCAGGCATGGAAGACTGGGAAACAAAGAGAGAGGAACTGCATTTGCAGCTGGATGAGGAAGTACATTTTTACCCTCTCTTTGCCTTGACTAATGGCAACGGAGGGTTTCTGCAACAGGCGTCAGTCTCCCTGGGTGAATTCAGGACATATCTGCAAGACCACATGCTGTACTCCATAGGATTTTTTTTTTAATCTTTTCACAAGGAAGTTCAATCAGTTGCCTTAGTTTCTCTGTTGTGAGACTTCAAATGGACCTGAAATTTGTGATGTTAAGAAATAATCCTGGCAGGTTAATGCTTCAGACATTTTGTTCTTCACTGACTTTCCTCGTACTTTAGGTGATCCAAATACTGATGTTCTCTTTCGTCTCCCAGAGCATTACTAGGCTTTCCAGATAAGTTTTTTAGACATAATTTTAGTGGAATTGTCTGAAAATATTTAGCCCCCCCCCCCCAACATAAAACCCCCGGTGCGGAGCCCACAGCTACGGCTCGGTCAGAAGAGGTAGCTGAAACTCATGTGATGTGTCATGGTTGCTGCACTAATTTCATACTGCAGTTTGACACTCCTGCTTTGTGGTTTCACCTTTAAAAGGTTTTTCCCTTTGCTAGCTGCTTTGCTTCCCTTCTTTTCATATTGTGATTTATTTTTCCTTGTGGTGGGGGTTTTTTTGGTGTGGGTTTTTTCCCCCCACAGCTGGCTGCTCAGAATCAGTATTTCCTTATTTTTAGCAAGGCTGAGAAACATTGCTAAAGACTTGGATGACAATCTCCCACTCAAATGGCCTTTTGGGTCAAGAAGTAGGTAATAGCTTAAAGCTAGACAGCCTCTGCAAAAAACAAGCTCTCGGGTTGGAGGGTTGAGGATCTCCCTCATACTGCCTGGTTGTGTCGAACTCCCACAGATTCCAGTCCTTTGGAAAGGTGCAGCCCTTCGGCTCTTTCTGTGAACCAACTCCTTTAATGCACGCCATACTTCAGAGAACTAGGGCACGGACTAACTTTGCAAGCTAGAGCTGGCTTCTACCATTGGAAGAGAACCATGCCCAGGTGCTTGCATGGCTGCATGTCCTCCTCTCCTCCTCTCTGCTGTAGCCTGAGCCGGTCGGGCACTTTCATATTGTGGAATATATGTTCACTGAAATGAAACATGAGTCCTTGCTCCATTATTTTATTCTTTTCTTCACCCCTCAAAAAGCCTGCAGTTCAATTTGAAAATCATTTCAAAACAATCAAAACTTGGGTTTGGTGCACCAGTTATTCAGCAAAATGTAAGAGCTGCCCAGCTGCACTGCAGTATTTCAGACTCAGGCACCTTGGACTAAAACCAGAATGCAACAAACCTTTCTGAATGCTTCAGAAATTTTAGAGAAGCCAGAAATAGATTGGAAAGAGTGAAAAAGTAGTAAATTAAAATTCTCTGATCCTCAGAGAAGTATAGGAAAGGTCAAATGGAAAAGTTTGCACTGAAGGCAGCCTGGAGCTCAGATGAAGATAAGCTGGAGAACCAGGCAATGAGAGCACCTAGATGCCATCAACCCTTTGTTTTCTTTTGAAGCTCAGTGGGACAGTAGCAGCTGTTGACATTATTTTTCTAATAAAGTTGAAACCAGTGAGAAAGTGATGGGTATTGATTAGTGTCAGCTTCAATAAATACATGTCCAGCTCCCACACTGCAGAAGATCATGCAGAGTTCTGCAAGTCCAAAGTAATTGTTGGGGACTCGTGGGGGCTTCCAGGGCACCAAAGCCAAGTGGAGTCTTCATTGACTGTGGTATTTTCACATCTTTTTCTTATTGCATAATTGAATAGCACTGTTGTTGGGCAAGTAAACGCAGTTTTGTCTGACTTTCAAAAACATTACTTTTCAGCACTGATTTATGGTCTCAGATCTGCGTGAACAGATACTATAGGTGGTCTGAAGGAGACAGTATTTGTGGTACTTGTGTTGCTGAGGAGACAGGTAGGAAGCTATGCTCTTAGGGTACAATAATCTGTTGAAGAGACGCTGACACCCAAAGTGTGCCTTCTTCAGCTACCAAAAGATAGTACTTTTGCCTCCAGCCTTGTTTCTCTCATGCTACAAGATGTCACTTTATTTCTTTAAAATAAGTTCAGTCAGTGTTTAGCTTTGCTGTTTAGCTTTGTAGACTTCTCTTCTTTTTGGGGTAATGGGAAAATGTAAGGAATTTCTCTGTTGAACAACTGAAGGAGCAATCTCTTGCTCAGCAAGAACTGAAAGAGGATAGAGCCTGTTCTGACTTCAGATGAGGGGACCGTGTTACTACTTCTGTTAGCACAGTATGCGTTAATAATTAATATTTTCAGTGTTTGTATGATCAGTATTTTTATCTAAACATTTGTTTTTTGGAAGAATAAAGAAGATGGATGTACTCATGGACAGCTTTTTACCTTTTGATTCATAAAATGAAATATAAGCTATGGTGTTACAGCCAATGATTTGTGGAAGGTTTTTGTATTTATTCCGTCTATTCCTATGGTCATTGTTTAACTGATCACAGGCTTTTTTAGAATCAAGTAAACTAGGAGGGGCTTGGTTAGCCAATTCTTAACTAGGTAGAAACAGATGATAGAATTTAACTAATCCAAGTTCAGTATTTGGATAAAACCTGTAACTCATTGCAGAAACTCATATCTTGAGTGACTCCGGTTTTACCAGTTTTAGACAGAATGTGTTAATTACTGGTAACCTTTACTACTTATGTCAGCAGAGCTCTCAGTTAACTTCTTGATTAGTCTAGCAGCTGCTTTGTAAGGCAATTTGAAAGTTTTTTTTGGTGTTGGCTTTGACATTTCCTGTTTACTCTGCAGAAGTAACAGGTTAGAGGCTAAACGCTCTTTATACGCTGTTCCAGTTCAGGAGGCTGAAACTACTTGAAGCTTTGGAGCAATTTTCTGGTTTTACCCTTAACAGCTTCTACTGTTTCTCTAACAGCCATTGACTTGTTTACCCTTTTTAGCATCAGTTTGGGTTAGCACCATTTTAAAAGAATGTAATTGAATTTTTAAAATGGAATATCTCAATTTGCTGTTGTTTCTGATAGTTTTCCAATATGTTTGACTCCTTTTAAAAACATTTCTAATAGAAACATTAGCTAGTGAGTTGCCCACCAACCCTACAACCACCATTATGCCTTGTTAAAATACAGAGTTCTTTCATTTTAGCAATTATTACGTGTATGTGTACCTATATATATGTGTACCTATATATGTGTTTACTCGTATATATGTAAAAGGCTTCCCAGCCCTTCTTACTGGACATTGTGCCTTCGCTTTCCAAAGTCTGATTTCATTCTCTGTAGTAAGAGCAGAGTAGTCATTAATACTAAAGCAATTTTATAACACTCTGCAAAGTGAATACAAATGCAATTTCTGACCACTTTAAGCCTTGTTTACACAGGCAAAGATGATACTGTCTTTAATTCAGGAGATAAATTCCTTGCTACATAATTCTTGAAAGGCTTTTATTTTGAGGTGCGGTGGGTCTGATCTGTCCCTATAGGAGAGTTCTCTATCGCCTGCCAAGGAGCATCACATCCTACCAGCTACATCTCATTTAATAGACAAACAACCTCAGTTTGATTAGGCTGCAAGCCAATCTGAAGGACAAGTCAGACAGCACTGAGTACAGCTTGCTTATCAATAATACGTGAATAACCCGGCAAAAATACAGAGGTCCTGAAATGATGATCGTTCCTTTGAAGGAAGGGGGATAGGTGGTGGAAAGAGGCGAATGGAAACTCTTTTTAGTCCTGGCACTTGCAACTGAGTTGGGTGAAATTTTTTTATTGGTGATAAAAGATACTGAATTTTCACTGAACTTCACACAGATAAAGAAAGAGAAACCCTGAAAATGTTGAAGGATTTAATGGCAGTGGGTTGAAAACAAACCATTTCCCTTCTTTCCCTTGACATATCTTATATTTTTAAACAATTCTCTGAATTGAGACTTGAAGTGCTTGATTTCATATCAAATTACTAAAACATGATTTCAGATCAACTGAAATGATTTGTTTCTTTCATCACTTCAAAAAAAATTCAGTATTCAAGTCCATTTGTCCCAAAAGGAATTAAAAATATCTTGGACCTGCCAGAAAACTAAACAACTGCATGTTGACCTGCCTCTAATCCCTCTAAAGCCCACAGATATTAATGCTAAATTTATCTTGAACAAGAAACATTAAAGCCCTGCCCACGTGCACTGGGGAGATGGATTGCCTTGCAAACCTAGGCACTCATCCCTGCGCTCCCTGAAGCTCGGAGGCTGTTCGCAGGCTGCAGCTCTCAGGGTGGGGAGCGGGAGGTGGGAGCAAGCCCCGGCTTCGCCTTCCTAGGGGCAGTGGGCAACTGCAGCAGGAAGACCGACCACGATTTCTTTTCACGTTCCTCTTCTGCATTTGTGTTGTTCCAGCTTCTGCCTCTTAATTTGCTTTCTCCCCAGAGGGTTTTGGTATCCATGCATCCATCCAGCTCCTTTCCTTCCTCCCTTCCTTCCCCCTCTCCCCATCCCTGGTACATGCTCATGAGAAGTGCTGCATTTTGGAAGCATCTCTTCTCAGCTGTCGTCATCGGGACTCCGTCTCCCACCCACACACTGCAACAGGAAGGGCAGCATTTAGCTGTTTGCCTTTTGTAGGGCCTGACAGATTCAGAGCTCTTGGACAAATGACAAAAGAAGCCTTTGCCCTTGATTTTGAAACGCCTTGGGAATAAACCTCGTGCACTTTCACTGGAGCAGGGACTGGTTCTCTCTTTCAGGGCTTTTTACTGTCATTTTGAAGTTCAAGAAATTCCTGCATCCTCCAAGTTAGCTTTGTCTGTCTTACAGTCTCTAATCAATAGCAGCTGGTTTTGTTATTGCAGAAAGTCCGAGCAGATTTAGCAACTACGATATTTTCAAAACATAGGTAAAACTATAACTCCTTCTTGCTCTGATTCAAATCCTGCCAGTGTAAGTAGCCAAGGCATCGTGCATTGCATTGCCTTTGCTCTGACTGCCTGGATGATGTTTTCTTCTTGTGAAACTCAAAATAACCTTTTTTTTTTCTGACTAACTGCTGATTTCTGGCATAATATTCTGAGCTGTACAAGAAGTTGGTTGAACTTATAAGTAGTTCAAATTGCACACATTTTTCACCCTAGAATTTGGAAACTTTTTTCCTGTGGTTTTCTTCACACAGTGAAACGAGCAGACCATTTACTTTGTCTAATTAAATATCATTATGATTATATAGAAGAACAGGGGCTGTTTGCATTGTTATTTGTGTGATACGTTATTTACACTGATGAGATGTATACTATGTTTGTTATACTTGACATTGAAAACATTTAATTGGATTATTTACAACTTTGGGACACTTTATACCTGACAAAAGAGCTCCCTTTTTAAAAGGATGGAATAATTCTGCTTTGAAATATTAGCGAAAGGCAAGATTTGTTGTTCTGTAGTTACGGCTAAAAAGCATTGGAAAGATGCATATTTCCTTCAGCCATTACTTTTCAGTAGTATTTCCAATGATGTATGGTTGTTGTATGTATTTCTTTGTCTTTTCTCCATCTTCTCACACTCCCTGCCCTGGCTAGGAATTTGAATATTTTTTTTTACCCATGTGTTTTTTAATGTCTGTTTGTTAAACTGTAATTAAACTTAATTTCCCCTTCTTGCAGAGTAGTTGGCTTATGGAAAGACAACTGCCATCCCCAGTAACCTGGTGTTTCTCAGGTCCTGTACCACAGTTTGGCATTTCATTCTGTTAAGAATGCAAGTGGGATTGTTAGCCATGTCACCTACAAAGCCAGGAGGTCAGCTAGGCAGCTTACTTAACATGCTAATTTGCTGTAATTTAATCATGCTTGGAATATGGATTGGACGTTCGAGTATCTCGGCGGCAAATAGCCCCTAAACACTTTGTCACAGCCTGGTCGGGGAAAGTAAGTTGTGGGTCAGATCCTGATCCCTTGCTCAAAGGGAAGGGAGAAGGCTCTGTGTTTGGGACTTCAGGTGGGATCTCTGGGGCTCGTACAGCTTCGTGGAGCCGTGGCTTTACACCGAGCGCCTGTGTGGAGACATGGCTGAACTCTGCGGTTTAATTAATTATGCATTAGCTGCAAATGAGATTGAGAGCATTGAGCTCCCTTTGTATCTCTACATGAGTCATGTAAAGCAAAGT
Source organism: Gavia stellata (assembly GCF_030936135.1). Classification (NCBI taxonomy): domain Eukaryota; kingdom Metazoa; phylum Chordata; class Aves; order Gaviiformes; family Gaviidae; genus Gavia; species Gavia stellata. Next base: position 6,213,290 of record NC_082609.1, on the reverse strand, counting down.
CTGCTTTGCACGGGTGCACACGTGCACTTGAGGGCTCGCGAGGGACGGAGCCCTATTCCTGGGGCAGCTGTGGGCTCTCTGAACGGGTGGGATGTGGTAAATCGGGCAACATGTTTTGCAAGTCACAGGCTCTGCAACACAGGCCAGTTTACAATGACTTGCCAAAATATTTACAAGATAAGCATTTCCCAGATGCAATCAATTAAGTCAGTGAAACTTAGAAGTTGGCCCATAAATTAATTTTCTACAGAGTAGCTTTTTTTGCCCCTTTTTGAGCTTACTTTTAAGCAATGAGTTAGAAACATCTTGCTCATTCAATATTTGGTGCTAAATTGTGAAACCTGTGTTTGCATTAGTAAGGTTGATAGCTGAAAATTTCCCAAAGGGTAAGTTTTGCTGTTGGAAAACCTTTATGTGCAGTTCTCAGAGGGCTCCATTTCAACCAGGTCACACAGACTGGTTTGCCTGGCTGGCTTGCCATTCCTTTCATTTCCCTTTTTGACTATTATGTTGTAATATGAAAGTTAAAATTGTAACACAATATGTTTCAGCATTTTCCAAAAAAATGAGAAAGTTTTAGCACGGGGTATTCTATTACCTTCCTCTCACTTAATCTTTTAACAGTGCAATTATCTCTCATCTTTATGTTCCTCATTGTGTGACTGTGGCCCTGATGAGATCAATTTAGTTTTCAGCTTTTCTTTTTTAGTATTGTAATACCTCTTCTCTTTGTTGTGACGTGCCAGAAAATATCTCCTTGGCAACATCTAGCTGTGGTTATTCTTAGTGCCTCTCGCCTGGCCGTTTGCCACAGTGTCCACCTGGCCATTGTCACTGCACTAATTGGTTTATCCTTCGGAAAAGACAATTTTTTTTTTTCCAGTTTTGAAACTTCTCTTCTATTTTGCCACTTCGGTAGGTTTCAGCTTCATTATTCTTTATAACTCTGATTCAGGCAGGCAGTTGAGCATGTTCTGAGATTTAAAGTCGCTGTCCTGTTGCATAGGTGACAAGAAAGAAAGGGAATGGTGATTGTGCCTGTGTGTTTGCAAGAATGTGCATTCATTCTGAAATATGGGACAATTGTCCTGCTCCAAGAAGTTTACAAGAATTGCTCTATATAGGCCCAAATATACACTATTTGAAATGCTGTTAAATACTTTGATCAGATCATTCCAGCAGGAATTCAGCTGCCGTATCTCCTGGCCTTCTTGCAGCTGGAGTTTGAGACTTATTTTTGAAAGCCCAACCCAGCTTACCCCAACACCCGTGGCACCCCGGACAGATGAAAGGTGGAACAAGCTCTGTCTTAAAATGTGATTTGGCTAGAAACAGCATTACCATAAATTAAGAGGTAGGGAGCTGGTAATGAGATCATATGGTTAGCAAGGCATGCAGCCCAAAAGTTTCCTTTTAAATTACTGCTTCTTTGCAGATAAGGGCAGGACGAGGATTCGTAACCTCGGTGAGGATGCCTGGTGCATGCCTGGTCTTTAGACTACTAGTGTGGTCTTGTTTTTGATTTATATAAAAAAGTGGAAGTGGAGGCATTTGAACACACACCCAAAGAGAATTCTGCTGCAATAATTGCTCTTGATTAAGGATTTACCAAGTAGTGGCCGCTGTGTTAACCTGTGATTCAAGACATCACAAGAATCCTATGAAAACTGAGCTCCAAGTTAAACTTGTGTTGAAGCCGTGTCCTCCTGGGGATGCCTTTAAACAGGGCTAACTTTGTATCATGTACCCAGTGCACTGTGCGTGATCTGCTTCCCTTGTTTAGACCATTTTCAATTTGCTTTCACCTCACAGGAGCTCTCTTCCATTTTAATTCACCTTGCTGGATTTACCCAGTTTTCTTATGAATGATCTATAGCAGAAGGGTCCAACTGCAGACTGTAGTATGGCAAAGGGACTTATAAATTATGAAAGACTCATGTAGATGAGCAGGATGGTTAAAGGGGAGAAGAAAGACAAATAGAGGACATTTGGAAAACAAAACAGAAAGCAAAGAGGAAGGTGCGCAGGGCTGTAAAACCAGCAGAAATAAGTTAAAAAAAAAATTAAAAAGTCAGAGAAACTATCGATTAGCAAATGAACAAAACACATCACGATTGTGTGCAACTGGAATGAAAAACAAAACCCCAAACTGAGGAGCTTAAAAGTGGAGGAAAAAATTGCCAGGGGATAAAAAGCAAGATTTGTTGACTATTCATTGTTGTCTCCAACCTCCCCAGGTTGGGCTTCAATTTACCACGGAAGACAAATGAGGATTTCGGTAGAATACACGAACAGGCTAATTGGGGGATAACTGGGGAGTCAGTTGATCACAGAGGACAGACACGACAGAAGCCTGCAGCGTACGAGTGGCAGGGAGCATTACGGAAAGACGACTTGTGATTTAAAGTGCAATTCCCAAAAGAGCAGTTCTTCGTCAAGCTGTCGAGGGCGTTTGGTACTTTTCCAGAGGTGCAGATGTACTTGAGCAGTGGGAAGCTGAGAGCTAAAGCAAGTCCACCCTGCCTCCTCCTGCTTCCCTACCACACAGCCTGTTCCTCCTGCGTTTGCAGCACCAAGTGATGGATGGCCTCACGCCTACGCTGCGATCGCAGGTCCCAGGCTTGGAGCGGCATTGCCACCAGCTGCAGTGCAGCTGAGCAGGGGTGGGTGCCCCGTGCTTCTCCGCTCTCGCAGCGCTGCCCGCGCAGCTATGCTTGCCACCGCAACAGAACGGGCTCCAGCTGTGCTTCACTGCTGTTCAGTCTGAGTCACTGGGGTTAAAAATGCGAAAAAACCCAACAACAACAAAAAAGCTGGTGCTTTGCAGCAAGCCACATGAAGGAATGGGAAGATGGGAGTCCCCTTAGGAGCGTGTCCCAGGAATGGAGATCAGCGGCAAAACAGCACGTCAGAAGTGCTGATCCTTGTGAGGCTGCAGAGAAGATGCTCAGCAGTCGGCTCAGGTGTTTGTCTGCTCCTGCCGTGACAGATGAAGTGTCCGCAAAAGCAAACAAGTTGCATTTGAAATGGTGGCTGGCCAGTCTGAATGCTGCACACTCATATTTGAAAAGAAATTCCAGTGAGTTGCTGGGCTGACAAGCCGCAGGTGATGGCAGTGAACACGACATGCAGTTCAGTCTCCCGGCTGCCTGTCCTGGTCTCTGCGCTGGGCTTGCCAGAAAATCCCCTTCACCCTACCAGGAGGAGGAGGTAAAAAATGAGAAACTGCCTTATTAGGACAATATTGCTGCTGTGAGATTGGGGAACCCTAAAGCTGGTACTATTAAAGTGCAGTAACTTCATAAGGGACTCTTTAAGAACTGTAGGTGCAGCCGTATTTCCCTGAGCCTTTTTGAAGGGATCATGAAAAAACAAAACAAGATCACAAGCCAGCAACGGCGCTTGTGGTGGATGTCCTAAAGGGAGTGACAGAAAACACAGGGAGAGGCGTTTTTTGTGGCAGGCAGCGTGTTCATGCTTCGGTAACTCACAGCATCTGTTTGAGCTTTGCCTGCCACGATGGGTAAGGCAGAATCAGGAGATGTCATGTAATTAGGTTTCCGTAAAGCACATGGTATCAAAGATTAATGAGCAAGGCAAAAATTCCCAGAAAATAAGGTGTTGTCAGACATCCCAGACTGTCACAGATGGAGAATTCTCCTGAAGACCTGCAAAGGCAAAACTGATGTTGGTGTCAATGTGAATTTTCCCTGTCCTAGAGATGGGGATCGGAGCCAGACAGCATGATGCTGCCACGGTACTGTGTGTTCAGACCTCTAGTCCCAGCGAACGTGGAAGCTCAGGTAGAGCCCAGAATCAAAAAGTAAAATACCAGATTGGAAAGTGGAACAGTTTAGGTAAAAGATTGGGGTATTGCACATTGCTCAGGAGAAGGGAGCAGAGGAGAGGGATCTTGTGTGGCATATAATGCTGTAAGCAATGTGCACCTGCACGGTGTAAAGACCTGTCCTCTTTACGTTTCGATGTACTCTCCATGTATTAATGCATCATTGGGGCTGTCACAGCTGGGGACATTGTCTGGTTCTTGAGTCAGCAAACGACCAGGACTTTGCTGCCTGGGAGCAGTTAGGATCACTTGCCTGCATTAACTGCAAGCAAATCTGGAGGACACACAAAAAAACCCCAGGCTGCAGCGTCAAGTGGGATTGTGCACACGCTTTTCCTCGGCAGTTTTGCTGCCCAGCTCTCGGCTGCCTTCTGCATCTCCCAGCACCGCGGGGAAAGTCTGTGTCAGGCAGGAGCACAAGCCAGGCTGCCTGGCTCCTGATTTTATGCTTAAGCCAGAAGCACAGGTTTCCCTTCTATCGAGAACTTGGGCACTTTATATTCCTTCACTGGAACATGGTCTGCAGTGTTAGGAGAAGATCACTGAAATATCAATGAGTTTTTAGCTGTCTTTAGAAAAAAGAGGTTTTTTTGAGGGATTTTTGGGTGAACTGGCACAGTGCTGCTGTCCTTTTTATTTATTCTGGATGAGCAGCACAAGAGAAAAATACAGCCTTGTCTCTCAGTGGTTAATTTTCACAACTGTGAACTTTTCGTAGTGGGAGCAAGGAGGAGGGTTCGACACAGGCTATTGTTAGCCCCCGCAAATGCCAAGTGTCTGCTCTTGGGAGATGGAGAACAAAGTTGGCACCAATAATTAGTGGCTGATGCACTGATTTGGCAAAAGTTGCTGAAAACAAACATCTGATGGAGAGGTCTTGGGATGATTTAGTAAAACAGTGCAGTTTGAGATGACTTTTGGGATGTTATTGTGCAAAGTGCAGGGGTGATCAGAAGGAAGGTAAGGTGGAAAATGTGAAAGAGGAGTTTGGTGTCTTACTTATTTTGAGTTTTTCTCTTGAGCTTTTCTAGCATATTGTTAGCAGTACAATGATATAACAAAGTTACTGATGTTAACTAAGGAAAGTTGAGATGCCAAAACATGGCAAATTTCTCATTTACTACGGATGCAACTTTGTTTCACTTCTTCTTTGGTAAGATACAGGTATTAATTTAATTTGGATGTAACTGTCATTTAGGAGCAAATCCAGCATGGGAATAACACAGCATGGGCCGGCAAATCCAGCAATTCATCATCCAAGGGACTGAGAGGCAGAGCAGCACCAGAGGAGGAGTCCATGCCATGTGTGGTCAGGCCGTGTGTGGAGGCATCCCTGCCTGTCCCAGAGAGCCTCCTGGGAATGGACACTTGGTGGGAAGCTGGGACGTGAACCAAAAATCTTGCAGCTACTGTTGTAAATGTTCTGAGCTGTGCTGCTGGTCTTGGGATAATTCCAGCACCAGCTGGAGCTGGTGCAGCTCGCTGTCTGCTGGGAAGCACGTCGGGTCAGTGCCTCAGAGGTACCAGTGCCCACTGGGCATGTTGTCTTGAGGGGGTAACACTCGAGGGGTGAAGGTAAATGTGGGTGTGGGGAATTTTTATGCCCTAAGCAAAATTTAAAGTAGTTGGTTGGCACCCACTGGCAGTGAGATGACTCCCAGGGAACCTCCTGATAACTTTTCTCAGGAGTCGGCAGGATTGTAAGGACTATAGAATGACAGTGATGAAGTGAGGAGCAAAGAGGGAGGACAGGCAGTTTTCACTGCAGAATGTTAAATGCAGGATGGTAGGATCACATTTTGCCTCTGGCTGATTTACTCACAGCAGGAATAAAGATACCGCACTAGGAGTTAGTTTGACTTTGACACATAAGGGAAAGAAATGAAAGCACAAAAGCTCTAGATACCTTGACAGCCAACCATCCACCAAAATAACAGCACCGGCAGCCAGCAGAGCTGCCCGTCTGCAGCCGCAGCGCAGGGCTCAGGCTCTCCCCGCCTGCCCAGCACCACTCTTCTGCAATAGCAGGTCTGATAGCTTTGGCCTTGTTGCTGATTACTGTCGTTTTTTGTGAGCAGCAGAGAGAGGACACGACCTGCAGCCCCTGCCAGCCTAGTCTTACTTTTCTAGAGAGCTTTTAAGATTTATGGTCAAATTTTACAGTAACTGTGATTTGCCTTATAGATCATGAATGTATGATTGCCCCATGATCCCATAGCGAATCCCCTGAGACCGCTGAGAGCGCTAGGTAATTACTTCTGGGCGCTAGCAAGGATTAACACTGAAGTTTTCCTGGTGGAGTAAACCATGAGGTAGGGCTGGAGCTGGCTGCTTGGCAGGTTTTGAGCCCCGATAAAGAGCTGTCTCCATTGCTGCAAGGCCAGACCCGTTCCCCCTCCACGGTAAACCTGGGAGTGACAGCTGGGCTCTGCGTGGTGAGTGCATTTTCATGCTGAATCATGGATTCCGACCAGACTAATTTTAAAAGCTTGCGGCCCCAGGAGCAGAAGCTGCTGGGAGCCTTGAGGCTGGCAATGAGAACATGGTGGTTGTGCTTATTAGCTGCATTAAATGCTGCCATCCCAGGAGAAAGACATTATGGCTCCATGGGTATGTAGGACCACCGCACGGGGCCTTCTGCCTGCAGCTGTGGGTCTCATGACAAGCAAGTCTTTGAAGCTTGGTGGAGAAATGGTAAGAAGCTGCCCAGGCAAATGTGTCTGTCAGGGACTGTCCTTTGACTAGAGGTCTCTTCTAGGAGGCACAGAGACAAGCATCTCACCACACAAGGCACAGCCTGAAGCACGGGGCAGTAAGGAACGCTGTGGTGGGGGCCGGGGAGGCTGGATCTGTGTCCCTCCTGGCAGCCGGAGGCTGTACAGGTCCGTACATTATTGTCACCATAGCGGGGAGCTGCGGGGGGCTCTGCTTGGGCTGCACGTTGCCCAGGACCTGCTGAAATGGCAGCCCGAGGCAGCGGTCTTAAGGCAAGAGCACAGATGTTGTAATGAGCCCAGTGATCTGGTGACTCATTCATCCCTTCCCAAGCAGCCAGTTTTGATGTGAAAACTTCAATAAATGAAGATGGAGAATCCACTTTTGTAACATTTCCAAGAGTTGTTTCTTATTTCTGCTTTGACGGTGATGGCTTTAGCTTCCTCCCTTTGCTTCCTATTATGTTTCTGTGAACTAAGCTCTGGGAGCCTTTAATCAATCCACAGCGCTCTCGCCGCCTTTCTTCGCCTCTCTGAGCAAGTCTTTTCCTGACATTCTCTGAAATCAAGAGGTTCTCGGTGGGGCTTCCAGGGCTCTTGTAATGCAAATGATAATAATGATATTAATGCTAATCATTGTTATTCTGTAGGGTGAAATGTCAAGATTCCATATTTTCATGTTAATTTTTAGTAGGTAGGTGCCACATTAACTGTATCCTGTCCTGTCAGAGAACGTGCTTTTCATATCACATGGACTATTAGAAATAGTGTTCCTGAATTGTAACGATAGAGAGAATCCATGTTGCTACTGTTGAATTGCATGTGTGTACCTAGGAAAGGAGCTAATGTATTGAAGCAGGGGGGACTGGTTTGATACTACCTGCCTGGGTAGAAAAAGGCTATAATGATAACTGCACTTGCCTTGAATAGGATTCTGTGGGCAGTAAGATTGGATTTTGAAGTATGGTGTCTATCTTTAATTGTTCTGAAATGGAGGATATCCTTGGTAGCACAAGACCCCTGAACGGTGTATTTTTGTTACGAGTACTTTTAAGCAACAAGTATTTTACTGCAAACAGCTCCATTCTTCTCATCAAGACATTGGTATGACTTGCTCTCCTTTTGGCCTTGTATTTATTACACAATATTACTTTGTAGAAAGTATTGCTTTTACTTTGTACAGTAAAAATCTTTTGGTCAGATTTCTCTCATTTAGGTCATTTTTAATTGACATTAATTGAAACTAATGCTGTTATATAACACACAGAACATAACAATCACTGCTACTTCAAATTTATACCAGCTTAGCTGAGACCTGAGCCTGAACCTCTCTTGGTTGATAACTCGTTTGTCTGTTTGATTTCAGCGGCTAACCTCACTAATTTGGATAGTCTCGACAGCGCGTTGAGCTTTATTGAAGACCGGGTGCATAGATCGAGGCAGCGCTACCGAAGGCACGCGACGGAAGATGATTACAACATTGAAGTCCTCCTGGGAGTTGATGACTCAGTTGTTCAATTCCATGGGAAAGAACATGTTCAGAAGTACCTGCTGACCCTGATGAATATTGTGAGTACAACCCGCTAACTGCACTGTGGGAAGACACTGAAAGGACAGTGAATGTAGGTTGGTTTAGCCATTTGAATAAGACATAACAGATTTTTCTAATGGCAGGAGATAAAATAATTCTAGGAGGAAAATCCAGGCCACTTTCAGAAAAGCCAAAAGAGGAGAAGGAAAGGAAGAAAAAGGGGCCAAGGAAGAAGCTGACTCTTAAAATGTTCAAAGCCCTGCTTGTGTGCTTTGGTGGATGGGGGCACAGGGTCAGGGGCTCAGGGTCTTGGAAGTCATTATGTTTTAGATGTATATTCCCTTAACCTAAGCTTCCTGCTGAAAAACATGGTTTGGAGAACTGTCTTCAAATAAGGTTCTGTTAGAAACTTTGATTGGCTTTTACATTTTTAAAACTACTCAGTTAAATTCTTTGATTCCTCAACAACCACTTTAGGTCCCAGGCCACCTACCTACTCCTTGTTCACCCTGCAGTAAAATGTTACACAGTATATCACTGAACTTTCTTAAATTGATTTAGTATTTACTCCATGACTGACATCTTTAGGTTTCCTTTGTTAAATATTTAATCTTCAGAACCATTGTCTGTGCAACAGACTGTAGAGTGTAGCAGCGATGAAAGAGGTCACTAGAGAATATTCTATTTGAAAGAACCACTTTTTCTTTCTAACTACCAGTGCAGCAGACACAGCAGCCCTCTAGTACCCCGGTCAGTAAGCAAGGTCTCTATTTTGTGGGAAGAGAATCGAATTTTGAAAAATCATCTCTACTATAGATCAAAATCAAAATATGTTTTATTCTTCTGGCCAAAAAATGGAAGTGAGTGGGAGCCCCCTTCATAGGCAACTCATTCAGGGATGACTTTCTTCCTTCTCATTCTCATCTGGAACAGGAGTGTCTTCTCGATAAAACACACTTCTGTAGAAACTTTAGGTGCAGTGAATGTATGTTCTTAGTGAAATATTGTTGAGTAAAAAATTGTAGGTCTGCTCTGTTTTTGACAAATAGAGTATGACTGCTGAAGTTTACAGTCACGTCAAGAGGATGAGTGTCTGTAGGTGACTTCTTGGCACTACAAACCATAGAGGCAAATATATGGACAGAAATCCAGGCTATTAGGTACATTTGCCTGGGATGTATTTTTTCCAAGATACATTTTTTTAATTATGAAGCTTAGTTTTTTTCTTTCTTTATTACATTCTTTTAACAATGTGTATAATGTCACTGTTTTTCACTTTAGATGAGAGGTGGAATACAATTTAAGAAAATCCCTTGTGTGATATAAATTCAGTTGCACTGACTTTTTATAACAGTATTGTAAATAGTTAAAAACCTGCACTAACATTAGAGTTATAGTGTACTTAGTGTCTGCTCTGATGGCTGTAAATACATATATTCTAACAGAAATGACACAGTGAATTTCATTTATTTGTGTGGTTTGTTTCCTCTGAGGCTTAAAACAGAGTCTACAGTGAAACAGATGGTTTTATACATCTCTAAATTAACAAGCCAAACAGGGCAAACCAGGAATGTGGCAAACAGGCTGAAATAGATTAAACAGGACTCTTTACTTATCATGTCACTTAAATCTATTTTTAAGAATTAAAATATACAGTAATGGTAAAGAAGCCATAAATGTTCCAGCTCTGGAATATACTTTTTCCTAATTTTAGCAAACCATCCAACACACAAATTGTAAGAAATAACAACTCTTAAGCATGCTGTCTCTGCAAGTGGTTTAGAAAGTGCAGGCTGCGTAACCGTACCCACAGGGCTGTAGCAGCTCTTGGCATAGGCAGTAGTTGTTGTTGGGAGATCTGAGGTAGAAACGTGTCTTTTGGGGACTGAGGATGTGTCCCTTGCCTTGTGTCCAAATACGAGGGGCTGTTTGAAATCCACAAGGCCTCTCGAGGAGGCTCTGGATAGTCTTTGGCGGTCATCAGTGTTACCCTGCTCTTTCCTTCTTCAAAACTTGGCTGGTTTTCTGGAGTCTGTATTTTAGCAGAGGGATGGGTGATAGTAACCAGTTCTCTTTCCAGCTGTCCAAGCATTGCTCCAGTATAGAGAGGCAAGAGGCGTTTGTTACCGCTGATGCCAGGTGGTGCTGGCGACCCGTATCATGTCAAAAGACATCGCAACGCAGAACTTCTCCTTCCCCTTGGCAGTGTAACTCCAGCTGGCAGCTCCTCCAGCTCTTGTCCTTGTTGCTAAGATGGATGCAAGGTGAATTTCTGTGTAGACCATTGCTTTGACATCCTTTGCCGAAATTCACACAGTGACTCCCCTGTTGTCCTCTATTCTACCTCCTTGAATTGTTTGTTTTTTTTTTTATAAAAAGCTTTGGGGTCTCTAGCTGTTAGGGGTCACATGTACGCAGTATGTTTCTGATGAGATGTGTAGTTCCAAGGGTAGCTCAAAAAGAAGAGACAGCTACAAAGAATTCCACCTGTCTTTTTAAATCTGATGGAAGATCCTACCGTAACCATCAGATTGTGTTTACCCTGCTGGTTTTATGGATGTGATCAATTAGCCTCGTACAGTAATAAGGCATTAAGCATAAAATCAATTAGCTTCGTATGGTAACAAGGTACTAATCATAAAATCAAAGAATGCATAGTAAGTAAATGGAATAATAGTGGAAGTATTTACTGGAGATAAGAAGGTGATCAAATAGTTGAATTTCTGTGGTTCCAAAAATGAAATAAATCCCAGGTGAATCCTCCCTTATGCCCAAGCTCCTGGAGGCATGAAATCACTTTCCCAGAAGCAACTCCCAGCATGGCTGCTTCTCCCCACTTTGCTTGATTTCACTGTGTGCGATGGCGTGAGCAGTTGTCCTTAATTAACTTTTCCCAGGGATCTTGGGTGGAACCCTACCACCAACCCAATCAAAACAATATATTTTTTTTCAAGCCTAGTGCAATGACTTACTCAGTAAATCTGTTTTGTGCTGCTTAAGTGATGTGTTACAGTCCACACCTAAAAGCCATAAAGTGAGAAAAAACAGGGGCCGGGTGTCCTGGCTATCTTGAATAGCTGTGCTAATATTTATCCCGAAGTTTGGAAATGAAGTCACTCCCAAACGAATGGTGATAGACGCCAGAGGATTTTTAACGCTTTGGGCTGCAGCCACGTATCGCCTGACTGTAGGCCAGCCGTTTCACCGCAGTGAGCTTGGCCTCTTGCCACCCCCTTTTCATCCTCCAGTCAGTCCTCATACAAAAACTCTGGTTTCTCTTGACACCCTCTCTTTTCTCTGCTCGGCACCATCGGGACATTCAGTCCATCTTCGGAAAACATGCCATTGTTCTCACTTTAGAGACTCTCAGCTGCCTCTTGCTTGCACCATTTTCTTTTGTACGTCATGCTGTGTTTTTTCCTGGGAAGGATATTAGCTTGCCCAGTCCTCTGCATTTCCAAGCGTGAGCCCACACATTGCACAAATTAACTTTGTATTTATAGCATGCAGGAGCATTGCAACAGAGGAGAGATTTTTGGGCGGTATCTTGCAAGCTCTGCAGTTTACTCAAGAACGTGGAAGGTAATTTCATTTCAGTGAGAAGGTAGCTAAAAATCCCAGGCATTTTATCTGCTCGTACAAGTGTTTGGAAGTATTAGAAAAGTGCAAGGCTAGAAGCGACATTGGAGAATTATCTTGTTCCTTGGGAAACAAAAGGATTTCACAGCAGGATGCTTTGGGAGGAGGAGCAGGGTGCTGAATGGGCGTTAGTGAGCTAAAGTGCGTACTGGTGGTAGCTAGCCCCGGGGCTGAAATTCTCTGATCGTTTCATAACCCTTTTAAAATAGTTTTCAGGATTAAGCAGGCCTTTCGCTGTCTGCTGTGGAAGAGCAGCAGACCTGAGACTCACCAGTACATTTACCTGGCTGAGCCTGCAGTATTGATTAGGGTGAACGTTTCAGCCTCCACAATCCTGTGTTTAGGGTTACATCCAGGATGGATATCTTCAAAACAGACTTCCTAAAGAGGCAGAGGTAGAATATGTGATCTTACAATATTTTGGCCATTCCAAATAGCAAAGTCTCATGAAATAAGTTCAGTTGCAAATGGTTTTGAATGTATTGGCTCCATCTGTCCTAACTTCACGTCTTCAACTTTCATGCCCCTCTTCAAATTGTGTTTTTTTTCCCATTGAGGCACCTGTTTTAGCTTTTTCTTGTATCCTTTGTCTTTCTTCCTCCACAATATTCCTCAATTCCTCAACTATCTCTTTTTCTAATGCTGGCAATTGTCATCCTTGTGTATTTTTTCGAAGAATTTGTCTACAAATATGTATATTTTTTGATTTTTTGGACAATTTTCAGGGGCAAAAAAATCTTTAATTTCCTTTCCATGCCTTTACTGTAAAAGATGTGATATTGCAATATTTAAGGGTTAGCCTCTGTTACATCCGTGTAATGGGTACATGGCTAAAATGTTTGCGATGCTAAAACGCATCTCCTCAAAGCAGATAGGTGCCTAACTGCCATTATTTCAAACGGAGATAGACCCTAAATAGGATTTATGCCTCACTCTGGGCTAGATTTATCTGAATATTTAGTCATTTACCTGTCTTTGAAAACAGTGAGAATCAGTTTTAAAAATTGGCCCATGGGATTATGTCTCTCCCAGACTTTAAGTGAAACTTCAGCTCCAGAACAAATCCATTAAACAACTTTTCATTTGAATAACTGAAATCAATGGGAGTTATGCAGCTGGGGGCTGTGGAAAGTCCCCGGAGTTTTTCACCTGCATCTTCCAGCACTACACATGTCTTTGAAATTGTGGCCCTGAGGCACTTTTGAATATGTTATCTGTCCTCTTTAATAGGATGTACATGATACTACTATTATAGATGAGATTTCTGCTTTCGTATCTCTGGCTGATGAGGGATGAAGATTTGCAGGTACAGAACAGCAAGTCCCTAATGAGAGGAAAGGGCAGAAATGCCATCGGTTTCTAACTGGCAGTTGGATGAAAACCTGAAAGCATGTCTAATTCAAGCTGTTAAAAAGAAAGTGATGATTGAATACTTTGAAATAATGGTGCACCCTGTATTCTGAATCGTGCTTTTTAAACTAAAAAGCTTTTTTTTCAGATGGGAAGGATATTTCAGTAATATAGGATTGACTAGATTTTTAAACATTAAATAATTTATAAGCACCAATACTCATTATTTCAAATCAATTTATTTCAATATGTACAATTCAGATCTGAACTAACTCTAAGAAGTTCCACAAATAACAAATGCAAGTCCAGCTCTATTCATCCGAGGGACTTCAGCTGTCAATAGTTGAATTACAGCTTGTTTGAAAGTGGAAGTATATGTATGTGAGTTCACTCCACGTTTAGACGGTTCATTATAAACCAGTAGCTGTGACTAGGGAGAAGAACAGTTTCTGACAAGGCCTCATAAGATTATTTTTGTTCATTATCTTGATTGCCACACTGCAGTGGAAGTTGTACTTGTGCTTGGGCATTCAGGAGGTCCCCCAGGAAATACCCTCTCTGAACTCTTACAGGTTTTATTCATTTTCACAGGCGTATTATTTCCAGTGTCAGTTAGGTGAGCATTGCTCATTATTATTAACTGGAATGTGCCTTGCTGCCCTGTTGGACCCAGCACAGAGCATCACACAGATTTTGGTACCATCCTTGAGGTAGAGGGTGGTTATTGTTAAAAGATAGATTTTTCCTTTACTCCAAATACCAACATGAACTTTAGCCATAAAGGTGGCAGTTGGGGGCTTTTGAGTTGTGACAGTGTGGTTTGTGTGACGGAGTACGGATAATTAGTATCAGCTTTCAAATTTTGGATGCTTTTCTTAACCAAACCCCTTAGATTTGAGAAGGTCACCATATTCATTGCATTGACACCACACCCCTATCCCTTTCAGTAATATAATAAATGAATCTGCTTCAATATTTTATGATACTGTAGTGGATTTTATTAAAGTGATCTTGAGACAGTACTTCAAACAAATACTGTCTTTTGGTGCAAAGGTAATTTACAGTGTTTAGAGAAACTTCTCAGAGCAGTGGTTTGTGGGCAAGAATGAGGAATTCCAAGAGCCTGAGGGAGGAACTAAGAAAAATAAATTACTCATGAAGTCAGAAAACAAAGTCTATGACCTTTCTAAAGCCAGTGTTACAGTCGAAGATGAGATAGAGACCCGTAACACGAAGCTACCTACTGCCTTGCCAACACATCTGCTCTGGGGAATGTTTTTCATTTTGATCAGAAGCAGCTAACTTGGACTTGGTAACATCTACTGACTCTCACACCAGGGAAGGTAAATCAGGACTCGGACTCCTATTTGCATGCAAAATGCCAGATTCTTATCTCCGTTTTGCAATGTACATTGCCAAGCTCTTAAAAAACTGCCTGTTGCCTGTGGTTTTGAGCAGAATGATAGATGTTTTCCAAATCTGAGATCACAGTTTGACCTTTAAGTTTCATATGTGTTGTGTGCTTTCATTATTCTTTTTTCCTTGTGACGCTCAACAAAGATTTCAGAAAAAAAGAGTTCCTCTCTGAGGAAATGAGGAAATGCCTTGTAAGGACTAGAAAAGGAGACTGGGAGCCCTGGATTTTGCCTGGTGACTTTCTATGTGACCATAGTTTATCCACCTGAGGAATTGATGTAATGTTATTCCTGTGGGATTGAGATGAAACTTTGGGAATGTTAGAAATGTTAGTCTGGGATCTTCAAAAGCATAAAGGAGGTGATGAAAATCGAAGAGGATAGCGGTGTTTGAAGTGGGAACACAGAAAAATAAAGTGAGAGGGGAACGCTTTTGGGAGGGTCAGATTACAAAAGTTTGTGCTCAGTATCCACCATGACATTTCTGGTTCCTATTCTGTAATTCAAAACAGCCGTTTCTTACAGAAATAGACAATCACTGGATGCCCACCAGGCACCGAGGCTTTGCTGCAGATAATTATGATCTGATGAATGAGCAGCATCTCAGGCTGGGCTCAAACAATGGCTTGCCAGGAGCTCTGCCATCCCACGGGGAAGGCGCTGATGCTCTCCAGCTCCTCCGCTATCGCTCTGGGAGAGATCCGCACATGGTCCCTGCTCTGCCCAAGAGCACGTAGCCATCAGTAGTTTCTGCAACAGTAGTTACGTAAGGATGTTGGGTGATCAAAGAGCAGTCTAATCGGGTTGGATGGATCAGCAATTTGTGGTGGCTGAAAAGCCAGATGCACAAACTGCATCTTGCATTGTGCCCTCTCCAAATGGTTAGATATGCCCTCTGATGCCCGCTGTAGCTGGGTCAGATCCGTTTGAGGTTGATGGTAGCCAGAGGTTGAAACTATTAGAAGTCCATCAGGGGTGTGTGCTCAGGAAGCCCGAGGAAGCGGTGCTTACCCAACCGTACGGTGCAACGCATGGCGCCGCAGAGGGTGCGCCTCAGGATGAAGTCGGCCGCGATGATTTATGGTTCAGTGGGATGGAGCCGTGTTGTGATGAAGTGGCCTGTCATTTGCATAGCAGATACTAACAGAGTTTGTAAGGCTGGGAACTCCTTCAAACTGCATGAATGAGTTTGCCAATGACTTGCCAAAATATGCAGATTATTCTTTCTCCTGTTGCGCATTGGTTTAATTAGAGATTCAGGGAACCACCTGACTTTCCTTAAAAATCCTGCCAGCTGTATCAGCAGGTAACCTGCTCTGCACCAAGACTAGCAAAACTGCAGGCTGTTTATTACTGTTTATGTTTGTGCAGTTTTCAAAATTCCCTTTTAGGATTGGGCCCCGCCTTGCTCAATAATAAAAACTTTGCAGTGCTTCTTTTACAAAGCATGATGCGTCTCACAGACGCATTGTCTTCAGTTGGAGTTTTTTGATGTATTCTACGTGCTTACTGTGCTGACTTCAAACTCTCTCAGGGCAGAAGAATTATAAAATAAGAAAAGAGGGACAGAAGAAAAAAATAAATAAAAGTCTTTGGTTTTCATATGTAGCACCAATCTGTGCCAGCCTGATTTCTAAACAGAAACTTTAAATAGAAATGCATGTTTTGCTTTGATTGAAATATCCCAGAAAAATAAACCAAAGTTATCCCAAAATAGTTTGTGAACTACAATAGCTTGTTGAAAGTCTCTTTACAGTATTTCACCATGCTTTGAATTCCTTGAGATTTACCCAGACTTCTTCATCACCCTCTATGAATGCTGAATCACTGTAGGACATCTAACAAGATTTAATGCAAAATATTCACTGCCTTCAGTTCAGGAGCTGTGATTTTTGGGATGGTCTTTGTGCACTCTCTTCCTACAAAGCAACATAGTTTTAGACTTACTGAACTAGGAACAAACAGGAGATCCGCTCTGATTTTTTCTTGTGTTGGTATGAACCAGGATGTCCTACTAAAGTGCATGGAGTTGCAGTGCTGTAAAAGTACTATGTAATCCTTTTCACACCTGTGTGTATTTGTTACCCAGACATCTGAACATATATATCAATTGTCTGAGTATCTCTGCTTTGAAACATTTCAGCAGTTGAGTTGGATGAGAGCCTGGAGCTTTCCGATTCCACAGGTTGGTTGGTCATTTTGTGCCCTATACAATGAACTGCATTAGCTTTCAGTGTGTGCACTTTTCATGAATGTTTGAGAGCACAACATTCAGTCGCTTGGATCCCATGTCTTTAATAACTTCCTGAAACAAATAGGTGCAATTTAGGCCATGCTGAAAAAAAGAAAAACATCTATTTTAGCATATTATCTATGTGCAGTGAGACACTACTAGTAAAGCCACAGTTTAGCTTAGAGAAAGGTGCAGAGGGTTAAATTCAGCTGCTGTATGAAGAGGGATTGGACTCATCCTTATTAATGAAACCAAGACTCAGAGCTTTGAATTGACCCACTGTCTTGCAGAAAATCCAGTATCCCAAGAGAACCAGGCAGCTTTTTACAGTGCTTGTGCTTTTCTGTTCATTCACAGTTTGTTTGTTAGATGTCATTTGCGTGAACAGTCAAACAGTGTTTCAATTCTGTTCCATCAACATTTTCAAGCCAAGTTTCATTTTGGCATGCAACAGCGATACGGTTGTTCTGTTACTCAACTATTGTTAAAAGAGGCTTAGGTTAAATTCTGGAAGTTAATGAGACAGCAGTGTGCAGCAATTTGGATTATGCTTTGTGAACTAATTAAATACTTATTTACATGCTGTGTTTACTGTCCTCTATACACAGGAGTTTTTGTTCAGTACTCATTTCATGAATAGGTAATTTACAGCTTATTTCAGCCCATATCCTTGATGCATGTGCTCTCCTCCCACTGCACAAAGAGTGAGGCAAATTAATATCCTTGCCTCCCTTGACAACACGCAAGGGTCTTTTTCCTAGGTGAGAGAATTTTTGTAAAGCAAAATGCATGTTTATGTCTAACCTTTTTATAGTCTGTGTTCGGAAATGGTCCTCAAAGTAAAAGTAATGATTTTTTTAAATGCAGGAATATAAAGTTAGTCTTCTAAAGTCTTATTTAGACATGTAAATAAATGATCTAATTTCCAGAGGTATTATTTACAAAGCAGATCTGAACTGATCAGCTACTTCTACACCACAATGAAAATAGCAGCCCCTGAAGCCACTAATAGCCCCGAGCTCCTCACCCACCATCTCCCAGCCAAGGATCTGCTCATCAGCCGGTCCCGGGCCTGGGTCCCGGGCGTCCCACACAGCATGCTCCCCAGGTGCCCGGGCAGATGCCCTGCAGGGTGTGAGCCCGCTCCTGCAGCCGCCCTTCAGCCACGCTGTCTCCGAACCATCGCCGTGGGATGCTCAGGACTTTTGAAAACTTGAACTTTTACCAGGCATAAAATTAGGCTCTTAGATCCAAAAATACTGATAAAATGAATTAAAATTCACTTTATAATGTCAGTGGGGATTGCTTAGCAAAACCTACACTGATGTATTTAGTTTTAATGATTTTTACGGAGATAGAAGATGGCCCATTAAAACTAGGGCTGACTGAAGAAACAGGACATTTTTTACTATGTTTCTAATGAAAGGTTTTCTGAAAGTTACTTATTACCTTGTAGTAATGAATCTATTTTGTAGGAATAAATGAAATTTAGGTCCAGCCAGCAAAGCAGTCCACTTTGGTGCAACCTTTACCAGGGGAAGGAGGTTTCAGGAGGGAAACCTCAGTCCCCTTGCAGGGACTCTCATCTGCCTCTTCTAATTTGTAAAGCTAGAACCCTGCCATTTGGCTGAGTCTCATGCAGTCTTTATCACTGAATACTTAAATCAGCCTCTTTAACAGTTAATACTTGCCTAGCTTGCTTGTAGCAGTGTCTCCTAAGTAATCTTTATACATCCACATTTCATTCTCTACTGTAAATATTTACAGTTTTCTTTTCAGTGTTCCTAGGGTGATTTCCCCGTGTGCATGTTCAGTTATGTAGCTCTAGTATAAAAAAGGAGACCGTTTTTAATTTGCTGGCATTTTGTAGCTTTTGTTCTGCTTGCAAAGTTTAACACTGATTAGTTTTGACACACAATAAAGCCAGCCCATGTGGCCAACCATGCTTTTTGAGGGAGGTATATCCTCTTGTCAGAGTGTGATGTGATGGGTCCCAGATGGAAGAGTTACAGGGTGCAGCAGAGCTGACCTAGCAAATGGCTCTCAGGAGGGATGTCCTGTCCCTCTGCTCACTCGTCCCCATCCCCTTGCACGGTCTTGCCCAGCAGAGAGCTGTTCAGGATTTTGCTTGGATTACTGTGCTCTGGGCTCCAGTGGGCACACACAGCTGGGATGGCGTAGGGAGAGCTGGGAATCTTCCTTCTTAGCAGCAGTAGCTGTTAGATCAGCTCGGCTGCATTGCGTAGGTGCACCATGATACATCTAAGTCTGTTTAGGCTGGCACTTAAAGACCTGTTAATATGAAGTCTGTGATGATGTGTTGATTTTAAATGATTTCCTGAATTATGGCCTGTTGGGAGGCTGCAACAGAGTTTAGAAAAGAAAACATTCCCTCTTGCATTGGTGGAATTGTCCCCGTTTTATACGTGATCACAAAGTGATCTTTAGCTTAATGACAGTGCGTAAAAGGTACTGCTGTATCACTGCTTTCATAGTTACTTGTTGCCAGTACCGTGGTTAAAGCGCTGAACTCTTTTGCAGGTTAACGAAATTTATCATGATGAGTCCCTGGGTGCTCACATTAACGTTGTTTTGGTGAGGATAATCCTGCTGAGCTACGGCAAGGTAAGTAAAGGTTAATTTAAATGGAGGATATCAGTATCTCTGGACTTCATTTTTCTATGAACAGTGTAGTTACTGATGACATAATTCATACATTGTCCTTACCAGTCTATGAATATAAAGAACTTCTATGTTTATATATATTTGTTTATCATTTGAATGTCACATTTCAAATAATTTCAATTTCTTCTGGTTTTCCCTGTGTCATTTTAAATTGCTGCTTAGCTCTGGCAGTCTATCTTTTCAGATTTGTTTGGAATAATCCATGAAACATAGTGAACATTTTGGTTCCAAAAGAAAACACGAGGTGTTGTGGTAGAACTGTGTGTAAGTAACAATAAACACAAGATCAGTTCTGCAAGATGCTGAGGGCTACAGCTTCACTCCAAGAACTCATTTAAACTTGTGCTTAACATTAGTGGGACTCCACATGTGCTTAAAGTTAAGTGTGAGTTCTGTGGGATAGGGGCCAGAAGGCAAGAGCTCAGCTGATCAAATCTGTAATCAAGAGTACCAAGTGTTCTTTCTCTCGCCGTTTCTATAGAAGGGGCTACTCTACAGGCAACACTCAGGTAGAGAGGAGTGAAATGCTAAATGGTTTTCAAAAGTATTGAACTGTTCAGTACCTGTGTCCTATTTTTGCCAAATCAATATCAAATTCCATGGAAACAGGAACAAGGCATTTCAAGTATGTTGATAAATGCTTTGGTTAAGGACATGCGATTTTAGTGCTCTGTAATACAGCAGCATGCCCAGCTGCTCCACGCAGAGTGTTAAAATCTAATGTAATTTTCTGTGACTGCAGTTGGTGGCATTTGCATGTTCATGGAATAAACCTGAGTTCTGGAAGACTCCGTGTATGTTCATGCAAGTTGCTGAAGCGCTGTCAGTGAAGAGCCAGTGCAGGCGGTGTCAGTGGTAAAGCTCCATTGACATTCACCAGTTCACCCTGCTCAACACCAACTAAAAATTTTCCTCCCTGGTGCAAAGGGGAAGCTCTGAGTTTAAGTCTGGACTCTGCAGGAAACCAATTACCTGGATTTGGGATAAATTGTTCTGTCGGATCTTCCCCATCTGAGAACTAAACAAACTGATCCATCTCTGCTCTTTCTGCAGTGATATAGATGATGATGTAGTTATGTGTTTTGGATAAGCTTAATTCAGATGTGTGTCCTAAAATAAAAGATGAAAAAGGTCACATTTGCCATTTTGTGATCAAAGTTCATGGTGTGTGTAGTTAACATTAAATTACAAAATAAATGAAATATCCTTGTGATTGCTGTAATGACAGCAATTTGAGGGATTGCAGATTGACTAATAATTCTCATAAAAATCTGGTATTGCAGTAGTGGTAGAAGCCAGCAGAATTAGCACATGGGCTAGTCACTTCTTTGCTGTCCTTATTTCATAAGTATTTCATAATTGTTATGTGTGTCCATCTTTAGCTCTATAGATCTGCACCAGTCTGAACTCTGATAACTTCGGCCAGTTTTCTGCTGGCAGACAATAGCTACAGTAGACCTCATTTCACCTTAAGAATCTTTATTTTCTTGTGAAGAATAAAGTGTTGTCTGTTGATAATTCGAAAGTTATTGATTTCATATTAATCTTCTTTAGAGAGAAGAGTGGGGTAAAGCACAGAAACCTTCACTTCTTGGTGGGTCTTTGGCCACATCACAAAAATAGCTGTTGCAGGTAGCACTATGTAATCTGCTTGTGGATAGTCTACTTCTGGATTCTAGATCCGTAGTCTGCAGTGGACGACGTTCCAGTTCCTGAGTTATCCTGCTGGTTTCAGCAGGGCATAAAATCGAATAATTCTAGTATCACAAGCTTGCCCTAAATAACCATGAAGATAATTTTTCTTGCATTTCTGTATCTGATTCTTATTTACATGAAAAGCATTTTATGGCTTTCTGAAAAAAGTATAATTAATGTAAGAGGTATCATTGCAGAGCTCCTCTGCCTGATGGTGTGGGGGCCTGCATGCTCTGGTTGTATAAGAATAAAGTTTTTTATGTTCATATTTTTAAAGCTCCTGATCAGAGGACTAGTACCAGGGAGCAGAAGGTGAGGAGGTTTCTCTTCGGAGGGTTGGGATTATTTAGCGGTGGAAAAGCGGAGAGAAAAGATGTATAGTTCTTACTTTCTGAACCTGTTCTGAGGAATTAGAACAAAGCCTTCAATATTTTACTATCCCACTAAAACACACCAGCACTAACAACTTTTTCGGACTATATATTCAAAGTACGTAATAAAAGGAAGGGCGCGTGTACAAGTTAAGGCAGTGCATGAATGAAGCAGCCTGGTTGGCTTCATGATGTGAAAATATTATCCCAGTCTTGTTTGAGTAAGCATTGCTTTTGAAAGCTTGTAGCTGATATCTTCAGATGTGTTTGCGTCACTGTAGGCAATTTATATATATTATCAAGGGTGCCATTTAAATAATCATAATAATTACATTATGGTTCTGTAATTGATGAAGTATGTTCCACCAACACCAGGTTTATGACAGCACTCTGAGCTATTGCCAATTCTTCACCCCTGAACAGCTTTCTACTGTATTGTGCTGGGTTTTTTTTAAAGAGGATTATATTATTTTATACAATATGTCATCTGTTGATAAGAATAATATGGACAATACTTGAGTTGCATAGCAACCAGCTTTTCAGGTACTCCATTCCTTGAAATGTACTTATTTTTTAGTATTTTCAAACACAGGCAACTGTACATTCAACAGTTTCAAAATTTCAGTAATTGCATTAATTGCCCTGGTAAGATGAAAAAATGTAAGATGTTCCTTGGAGATCACATGATGAAATTACTCTAGGGGCAAATGCAAAAGATCTGACACGGTTTTACTGAATTAACACTTTGTGTAAGTTATCACCTCTGGACTTAGGCTGAGGGTATGGCAGGTCGAGACCTGCCAAGGAGCACCAAGGCTTGGACACTGGCCGGGTGCTGCGTTTGAGGAGAGGGCAGCGTGTGGCTGTGCTGTGTCTGGGGTAGGTGTGCTGAAGCTACCAGCCCTTTCCTGACTCCCCACCTTTCTCTTAGTACTTCAAACAAATGAACAACACTATCTGACACACTGGAGGGGCTGGTGTGAAGGCTTCGACCATGGCCGGCTGCTGCCTGCTCATTTACCAATTCCATCAACAGGATAGAAAAATGCATCCTGCAAAGGCTGTTCCGTGTCCACGGTGTCTTCGGAAGCTACCATGCATTTCTCTGCATTTACTTTACATTGACTCCCGAAGTCACAGGCTTTTTTGATGCGATGGGTTACTGCAAATAAGTAAACAGGGTACATGTGGTGCATTTTTCTTCAAATGGGAAAAAGATGAGCTGGCTCGCTTCTGCTTTTTTGACTTCAGTAGTAGGAGGACTGGTTGCAAATTCTGGAAACTGCGGATACATTTGAGATGAATATAATTCAATGTTTGGGCAAATTATTCCATTTAGACTTACTTTGGTTGTAACAGCTCTGTAATCCAGCTAGCTCTAGAATACTCAGGGGAATAAGCAAAGCAACCACTATCACCAAGTACAGTGGAGGTGGCAAGAGATGAGCTGAGAATGGATTTAAAAACCCTGACTGATTATTATAAAATTTGTTTGGAAACATTTAAATCCTGAGCACTGCATAAAATCCTCTCATCGCCTTTTTGAGGTGGATGAATAAAGATTATTATTCCCATTTTACAGCTAAAAAAACAAAGACGTTAAGTGTTATTTTCCAAGGCCACATGGAAGGCCACTGGCAGGCTGGGGATAAGACCTCATAAATTCCTGGCTCCAGCCCCACGCTCTGTCCATCAACAATGGCGACTTTGTGTGCAGATGAGCTGCCCTTGCACAGCGGCAGAGAAAAGCACACATGTTAGCTGGGAGGGGTGTAATTAAGACAGTTACTGATAAAAAAAGTCAGAAAGACTTGCAGGAACTGCACAGGTTTCAAGAAATGCAGCCACCTGAGGATTTATGGGGGTTATTTCTTGGGAAATGTGAATGTGGCAGTGCAGGACACTCCTGAACTCTCCTTTGGAGCAACATGCACAGCTCGAGTCACTCGTATTGAGACTGGAACAGGGTGAGAAAGGCTGAGGGGTGTTGTGTCTGCTCTGTACACATCTGGGATGGCAAAAGTAGGGAGAGAAAACCCATGTCAGCTATAAACCAGCACTGGCCCCAGAACAAGTGGTTGCACTCTGGTCGTGCGTTAACTTGGTCAAATTGAAAGAGGAACCTGGCCACCAAGGCAGAGAGCCTTTCAAAAAGATTAGGGGAGGAAAGAAAACCCAAATGGCTTTAAGACAGAAGTTCAGGAAGAAGGTAGCATGGGGTGGATGCCTACAATCTCATAGGACAGGACTGTTCAACTGAGAAGGATTTTTCAGTTGTGTATGTCTGAGATATTAGCAGAGCTCCTGCTGCCTTCATTTGGGACAAGATTTTACCTTCGATCTTTTCATAAAATGGTGCTCTCTTTATCTCTGCCATCTGACCTTTTCATGTCTAAGCTTGATGCAAGCAGGGAAGATGTTCTTGGTTCAGCCAGGATGGAAAGTGGTGGTTTGGTCTGAGCCAGGTTCTTCTCTCTGTTTCCCAGAGGGTGGCACAGGTGACACAGCTGAGATGGAAGGGCAAACCAGGTTTATCCCTTAAATCTGGTGTTTGTCCTTGTCATTTTGCTGTTGACTCTGGTTGGAGGGAAAGGGATGAGTGCTCCCCTCGTCTCTGCTTGTCCCAGGAAGAGGCAAAGACTCTGGCTGAGAGCAGTTGTGCCTGGCAGGGCAAGGAGGTGGTTAGCTGTACATCAGGGTCACAGAATAGTTTTGCTTGGAAGGGACCTCTGGGCGTCATCTAGTACACACCCCCTGCTCAGAGCATGGTCACCTAGAGCAGGTTGCTCAGAACCTTGTCCAGTTGGGTTTTGAATATCTCCAAAGACAGAGACTCCACAACCTCTCTGGGCAACCTTTCCCATTGTTTGGCCACTCTTATAGTAAAACTACAGTAATAATCTTACAGTTTTTTTCTTGTATTTAAATGGAATTTCTTATATTTCAGTTTGTGCCTATTGCCTCTTGTCCTTTCTCTGGATACCACTCAGAAGAATCTGGCTCAGTTGTCTTTACTCCCCTCCCAATAAGTGTTTATATACGTTGAAGAGATCCCCCTGAGCCTCCTCTTCTCCAGCCTCTCCTTGTATTAGAAGGTTACTAATGTGAGTTGAGCATCATAGTTTTCCACTGACATTGGTAGATGCAGAAGACCTGAAAGTATCAGCAGGAGTCAAGCCCTGATCTTGCAGTGTGCTATACAATCATGTCTTGGCCATCTCCAGTAACCAGTTCTACACAGGCTGAGTTGCAAGGCCAGAACCTACAAATTATATAGTATTTTGCCTGCTGCTCATATTTTTGCACTGTTTTCATATGTTTAGGGTAAGGATAAAGGTGAGAGGAGATATTGCCCCTCTTATTTTTTATCTGGGTAAATCGTTGAATTGCCTTATTTATATATTAGACTCATAGCTTATAATTTCCCTGTGTGTTTTGTTGGGAACTTGAACAGTGTAGAGCTGGCTGATAGCATAAACAGTACTTTGTATTCCTGATCTGCTTACATTTATACAGAATTAGAGACTGAAAAATGTTTACGAACTACTGCCATAAGAAAGCTTTACAAATCCTTTGAATGCAAAATGACAGTTTGCTGAATGAGCTATTTTTGTTAGTTCGGTTACCATGGACACTCAATAATTGTATTTATTTACTTTTTGCTTGTCTTGTTCAGGATGAGAGAAGAATATAGAAGATCTAATCCAATATACAATGAACAATAGAAGTGCCAAGTAGAAGCAATGCGAACAGTGTGTTTTGCTGAGACTTTACACATTCAAGAAGGGAAAGGCATATGTTAAATTGTTTCCCGAACGTGCGCACTGCTATGGTCCAACTTTTGCTACCATATTTTGAAGCCTATCAGGTTAAGCATATTTCTGCTTCTTCTGGAGCTACTGAAGAGCAGCAAAGCCTTCTCCAATGGTACTCTTGGAGCACCACCTAATGGATGAGTTAGGAAAGGTCCTTCTCTGGCAAGCTTCTGACCCGCCTAAATTTCTTGTGTCCTTATCATCAAGTACCTGCTCATCAACACCATTGCAAAGTTGTACCCAGTTATGCCAAATGGCAGATAAATAAAACAGTTGGTTAAGGAAAGCTGCCATTCTGTGTGATACCAGTGTGTCTTTCACATGTACTGGCAACTTAAACTTTCTTTAAAAGTTTGTGTAGACTGTAGACTAAATTTGCAGTTTTCTTCTAAGATAACTTCATATTTGAAATTGTTAAAGAAAAAAAATTGACCTATTTCTTACTTTCCAACAATCTCCACAAGTATTTGAAGGACCTTCCAGTCCGCTTCATAAAGTCCTGTACTTCAGTGTCTTCATACAGAGAACTGAACATCACACTGATAATTTCCCAAAAGACAAGGCAGGTAGCAAAGAAGGCTCAAAGACCTCTGGGTCTATGTAACGACTTTCAACCATTTCTTACTGCCCTGCTTTGCCTCTTTGTACAAGTGGTAGTTGCAACTCAGTTGTCTTCTATTTTTATTTAGTTTTTTCTGCTGCTTCCATCTAAGAAGGAAGGGAGTAGAGAAGAAATGAAGGCAGAATCAAAAAAGAAGGAAAATGGAAGGCACTAGTAGATGTTGAGTTTCCCAGAGCAAGGATCTCGGCTAGTTCCTTAGGGGAGACTGTCCTCGTAACCCTCTGCGGTGTCTCCTCGCATGGGGGATATTCTCTCAGCTGAGGTCTTTCCACTTCTTGGCCAACATCTCCATCTGTTTCCATCAGCAGTTCTCTGAAATGCCCACAGATTTTTTGCTTTTCTTGCCATGAGAAGGAAAGTTTCTCTTTCCATTGGCAGTTCTCCTGCTGATCAGCTGAGTAATGCTCTCCACAGGCCTGCTGTCCGGTTTGGAAAGAGGTCCTTCCCAGCCAGGTCTGAGCTCCCAGCCAGCTGCAGGACCTGCATGTTCCTGGCAGTGTGGGCCCTTTGCTGGCCAACAGTAACACCTACACCTCTTCTCCATATGCAGTCTGCTAGCCCCCAAACTTTCTCTGTTTGAAGTCTGACAAAGAGGGATTTTGCCTTTACTTATAGTCCTTCTTACTGTACACAGCTCATCTCTTTTCCTCTTTCTCCTTTCGCTTTGTCCATTTAATAAGAGGCAGGGCTTTTCCGAGTCTGATGAAAGCTCCCCATTGACTTCCATCAGAAAATATTATCAAGTGTTATCTGATATCTCTACAAGAGTAAGTTTTTGGACAACATCCTTCTAAAACATATTATATTTGCCCAGTCTAGTGACAAGCTGTGCCTGGTCCCATGATTTCCTAAGCTCCTTTCTTGCAGGACAGCAGCATTTATCTTTAAAGCCAAGGCAGTTGAAAAAGTGAATAAAAATGCAATATAAAGATATGTCTGGCTCAGGAAATCTCTGATCCAAAGACCACTGAAGCCTTGGAGGTTATTTGGAGGCAAATACTACACTATACTTGCATTCCTCTAATTCCCTTCCCTGGGCATCCCATTGCCTACTATCAGGAGAGGACCACGGCTTACATTGTTCTTTGGTCTGAACCAGTGCAATTGCATAGCACAGTGAGGTTGACTTGGACCCCAGGTTGGTGGTTCCCTGGCCATGCAGTATTCACTGCTAGTACTGTTGGAGCCTTTCTGATTTGGAAGTCCTTGAAAAATTGCAGCAAGTGGGAATTCGGGTGAAAATTTGCTAGGAATCAAGTGGGTTTCTCTTTTCAGGCTGCTACATTACAGTGAAGAAAGACAAGGGATTAGTGGCCAGACGATTGGAGTGCTCAGTGGACTTTGAGTACTCAGCAGGTAGACTGAGTTTTTCCTCTTTTACTCTTTGGAAGACCTCCTCACTGACACAGGACCTAGACTTGCTAGTTATATCTGTAGCGCATGGACACTTAAAATAATTGACTTCCTACTGGATACATCATTTTCCAACTTAAAGAGCAGTAAGGCTCAATTTTTCATGTGCCACATTTTTGATGCAAAGTTGTGTCACTGGCAAAGAAGTTGGGCTGTCATCTGAAACAAGTTTTATAGACTTGTGTGTTCTCAGTTTCCTATCTTATGCCAAAGGATTTTCTTCATTTTCCCCATTGTGTTGGATGCAAAAAAACCCACAATGCTCCACATCAGCTTCTCCTTTTGTTTGCTTGAAGACAAACTCTAAAATCACTGTTTTGATAAATAAGCATTGAGATGCTCTTGGACTGAACCAGTGGTTTTGCTCTCAGAGTGGACTTCAGTATACAGTGAAAACAGTTGTCGACTCATGCCATATGCCAATGCAGTGCCCGAACCGTGGCAGCAGCTAGGTATGCTGCGGCAGACTAATCTGGTCTCTGGCAGACTCGACATTTGTCAGACAAGTGCTGCAAGCTGCTGTGTTAGTTCATTCGGAGACTAGTCTTCCGCTTTTGTGCTGCGGTCAACTGCAAAGGTTTCAGTTTAGGGGATAGGGAAGAGTTGACATATGACAGAGGAAAGCTATAAAACAGTGGTTATTTGGAAATCATTGACTTTTTTATATTCTATGCTTATTTGGTGATCATGCAGGGATTTCTTTGCAAATACTCGGATACCCTTAAACAAAGCACATGTTGATAGTCTGTGGTTTTTGTTTGTTTTTTGAGCAATGCATCTTATAAGATGTGATGACTTTCATTTGGTAGAATGTACAGAAGGAGGTCATTATGAGACAACAAACTATTAGCAAATGATACACGTGACGAGATTTTTCAACTTCATTTTACAGCATTCTTTGCTTGTTGAATCTTGCAGTAAGATTTCTCACTGAGCTCTTTGAAGGGATTGGTTTCTTTTGTGAAGCTTTGGAGAAATGAGAA
This sequence comes from Gavia stellata, assembly GCF_030936135.1. Taxonomy (NCBI): domain Eukaryota; kingdom Metazoa; phylum Chordata; class Aves; order Gaviiformes; family Gaviidae; genus Gavia; species Gavia stellata. The sequence continues at coordinate 6,184,977 of NC_082609.1, read as the reverse complement.
CAAGGTGGAGATGATGTAGATTAGGGGGTTTTTGTTTGCTTGTTTGTTTTTGTTTTACCACTGATGGATGTTATTAAAGACCTCAACCTGTAATAGTCACTCAAAGTTTCTTTAAGTCTGCTTTTGTAAATATATGAAGATGCAATAAAGGCATCTCAACTGTCCCACCATTTTATTGCAGTTATTAGTTCAATTTCCAAGGGAATTATGGCTGGAAGCAGTATGATCCAGCGTGGGATTACATTACAACTTTTTCATTCCACACTGGTATCAGAATCCAAACTGTGCCTCTATTTGGTTTATTAATTTGTTTTTCTGAACATTTGCAGAATTGTAATATCCCAGTTTTGCCAAAATCAGACCTCAGTTTGGCAGACTTTTCTTTTATCAATTCCAGTTGTTCTTCCACAACCCTTTGAGGATTTTCTTTTTCATGTAGTCAATACTCTGTGTACTCCATCATGCACTCAATTAGAGGACATGTCAAATACATCTGTATTTAAATACGATCTACATTACTTCTCTCTTATTTTTGGCCCAGGCTAGGTTTTGCTTTACATTAAGTATTTTGGAATGACAAATGCTTACAGTACAGTATAGCATCTAAATTGTAGTGGTTTGTGTTATGATTACAGCGTTGTCATGGTAATATAATTTTTGCAAATGAAAAGCCAGGGTTCACATATGTAGTTCTTACAAATCCTGGAAGGCTTGGGATGGGTCAATTAGTCATACATTTTATAGCATCCCACATACAATAAGCTTGCTTAAGTCTTAGCAATGGACAGTATTAAGTAGAATTAGCTGGGAATTCTTAAGAAAGCACTATTTCAAAAAAAGGCAAATGTAGTAGTTGGATTTTAAAATACCTTTCTCGTTCTTGTTCAAGAGAATTGTCCTTTGCACCGCACCTAACACACGTTAACTCATTTGAGTCGGCTAAGCCATGTTGGTGCACCACCCATGCGGTTTATAGGGAGAATGGCGTACCACAGTGAGAAGTTACGTGTGCTACCTTCAGAATGATCTTCAGATATGAATGGGATAAAGAAAATGCACTTTAAAAGACAGTCATTGGGAAAGTCCATTTCTGAAAGTAATGATTCAAGTACAGCTGAAAAAAGTACACTTAGTTTTTACACTTAAGAGAGCATCCAGTAGTGTTCAAAGGTCTGACAAAACAGCCCTAACAGCTTGGTTTCATGTCAAAAGCAGCTGATGAACCAGGGCTGGGTGCTGGCTGTCTGCCGTTGTTGTGATTTGCTTCCCTTGACCATTAGGCATTATCCTTCCCCACGCTGGGTTAGTCTCCGCTGGCCAAGAGCTGCTGCAGTTCCAACAGGGGCATGGGATCTGTCAGAGACTGTATAACCAGACTGGAAGCGATGGTGCAAGCTGGTGCCAGGGTGGCGTAGAAATAATAACACACAGTGCACAATACAGTATCTGTTTTGTCATTAAAATACGCAACTTTTTATTTTTCTTCTGTTGTATCTTTTTATTTTTCCTTTGTTATATCTTAGGCCTCATTAAATGTGGAAATCGCATTTAATCTAACCATGAACTTTAGCTATTTTCTTGCTTTCTTGATCCAGTAAAATTTGTTTCTGAAGTGTAATTGTCTCTTTATTAAGAACAGAGTTCTAATGGAAATGGGATGTCTAGTCAAGTGCCTGAACAAGTCGCGAAAAAAATTTCCCAAGCTTTAAATAAATAACTATTGGTGTCTTTTTTTCCTGCGTATGAGCAGTCTATGAGTCTGATAGAGATTGGGAACCCTTCGCAAAGTCTGGAGAATGTGTGTCGCTGGGCCTACTTGCAACAGAAACCTGACACTGGGCACGCAGAATATCACGACCATGCTATCTTTCTCACAAGGCAGGACTTTGGTCCATCTGGCATGCAAGGTAAGATGTATATCAGGTTTTGTTTTGCATTTGTGTTTATCACTTGGCAAGGCTAGTCATGCAAAGTTTAATTGTGTATCTTTTACTTAGTTTTGGTCAACGTTTTCTTTCCCCAAGAGCTCTGCATAGGGCCGTTTTCAGTTGTAACTGCTTCACTTACCATTTTATCCTTTCTTACTGGTGGGATTAATTATTGGATCATTTCTTTGCTCTTGCTGAAGCCAAGAAAATGGGATCTGTATGTAAACAGTCCTGAAAAAGCCCAAAGATTAAAGAATAGATTTTGTGTTTAAAAAGTCTCCAAAGCTGTTGCCGTGTTCCAGCAGGATTGCCAAGAACTGGTGTTACAGAGAGGTCTGGAACAGCAGGGCCAAGTGCTGTCCACTTTTTCCTTTTTTCAGGGCTCTGCCTCCTGTGAGATCAGGTTTGTTCACTGAAGGGCATAAATCTCAGAGCTTTCCCGTTCCTTTTGGATGGGCCAGATCTGCTGTCAGCACAGGGCTGGGGCTTTGCTTGTGCCTTCCCTGAGAGCTGGAACGGCACCAAGCTCCTCGTGAACTGTAACAGCAGCATGTGGTGTCCTTTTCCCCTGTTGCCTTATGCACTTAGAGAAAGCAATTGCAGGATGGTCCTTGGTGAGCCGGGAATATAGTTTTAATTTGTTCAACAGGCTGGTTTCATCTGTTTCGTAGATGAGGGAGCACATTATTAAATGTTTGGGGGCAGAGGTCTGTGAGAGGACCACTTCAACTATATTTGTGTCACAACAGAAGACAGATGTTTGCCCTAGAGCTTCTCACCACATTGCCTTCCCATACTTGTTCATTTTCTGGAACACTTGGTATTTGTCACAGGCTACGCTCCAGTCACTGGAATGTGCCATCCTGTTCGAAGCTGCACTCTCAATCATGAAGATGGTTTTTCATCTGCATTTGTGGTGGCTCATGAAACTGGACATGTGTGAGTAGAACTGTGGACATCCTGTGTCCTATCTTAAAAAGTCTCTGGTACTGACAAATACCAATGACATCGGAAAGATGCAATTTATATTAAGAAACAATATTCAGGGTTCACTCTGGCTTCAGGTCTCAACTCTCTCAAAGCTTTCTTCATGATCTTAAGTAAGCTTTATATTTTGGTATTTTCCAATGGAAAAAGGAACTAATACCAAAATATCTTCTAGGGCTGCTGTGAGGGTAGATTGAATGATGTATTATAGTCTCCTGATGGAAATGTAAAGTACTCATAATGATGAAATATGAATCCATTGAGTCAGTGGAATACATGATTCTTGAAAACAGTCCATATTAAATAAGCACATCATCTGTATACGTTACTGCTGGTAAAGGATACAATACCGTATAGAAACGAGGTGCCAAGCACTGAGGTTACAACTGTTCTATGTATTTACTATAAAAAATGCATCATTTTACTTATTGAAGTGATTAGAAGCAGTGACTGGGCAGTGGTTGTCAGAGCTTTGGTTTCTCCCAGAGCGTTTTAGTTTCCCTCTTTGCAGAGAACACTCACTGATTTCCCATTTTCTCTTTGGTAGAACAACAGTTCCCAGAAGGCTTTTTCTGAACAGTTTCTATCTATTCTGTTTTCCCTAAGAAAGCCTGCAGGCCCTTTTCTCTTTGTTGTATCAGAATTATTAAGGGCTTTAAACAAAAAAATGCCAAAGTTTATTGAAATCACTGTAAACATATCTTAATTAGACAGGGACATAGAATTGATACCCAGATGGTATTTGATTCCCGAATTTTTGAATTAGGATTAAAAAGAATACACAGGGAGCTTTAAAAGAGATACCACTGAAGAATGTAATCACTCTAATCACATTCAGCCCCAGTCTGTTAATTTGGTTTAAATTATGGACAGATATCGCCCATATTAGTCAAACAGTGTTTGTAAAAAAAATGCAGTACAAGATCCTAACAAAGGAAAGGAGAAAACATGCTCATAATGAAGCCAAAAAGAAATTTTAAAATATCTGTAACTTGGGGTAATTTTCTAGAAAGCACCCAACACTTTCCAGGCTGTTTAACATTTAAACAGTGTGGGATTGCTATTGGGCAATAGCAGCAGCTAGTCTAAACTAGCTTTCAGTGTGGCGTCTTTTTTTTTCCATGCAAAAGACTTGTCTACAATTGCAAATTACTTCAAATTAAGCTAAGGTGTGATTTTTAAAAAGGTAGATAAATTCCTGAATCGCTCCAGGTTGGAGTATGAATAAATGTCTGTTAATACTCCTGGAGGGTGGACTAGATCTTTAATCCAGAAATGGATTTATTTAGCCGTAGTTATTCACAAATATGGATGTGCACAGAAGTCCAGAGAAGGCATTTTTAGTCGATTTTGAAAGTGGATTAAGCTAATCACATGAAAGTACTCTCAAGGGTCAGTGCTTCTATGCAGGAGCTATTACAGACGAGCTCTTTAGCTTCAGCCTCACCTTGTCTTATTTCTCATGACTTTGCTCATGTGGACAAGGGTCACGGGACTGAAGAACCTTGTTGCAATCAACCACTGGTGACATTTGGGATGTGGAAGCACTTGGGCACTCAGAGTTCACCTGCGATGTAACTGTGCTGGCTCTCTCCTGTGCGGGGCAGTTTAGGCATGGAGCACGACGGCCAAGGGAACAGATGTGGGGATGAAGTCCGCCTGGGGAGCATCATGGCCCCCCTTGTACAAGCCGCATTTCATCGCTTCCACTGGTCTCGTTGCAGCCAGCAAGAGCTGAATCGATATCTCCAGTGAGTAGCTGTTAAGCAGCCTCTCTCCTTTGATTAGGAAGCATGTAAGAACAATTCTGCATCTAGCATTTGAGCATTCTCCTTTGGTTAGTTACTCAAATGGGGTCGAATAAAACAAACAAAGAATCCCTCCCATCCTATTGGGAACGAGATGCTTTCCCATCAATTGCAAATAATAATGCAAGTTCTCAATTAGTTTGATTTCAGTCCATTTTAAATTGCTCTCATTTCATTTATGTCTATTCATTTTCTGGACATTGGTAGTATATATGCTGTCCTCTCAGGGGTTATGAGAAGACACTATTACCAATCTCATTGTTCAATTTCCTCCCTCCCTAATATAACCTCTAGCTGGAGGAGTGCCTATGCTACCCAGCAGCGTGGTAACAGATACCAGATTTGGCATCAAGGGCCATTTGTTGCTTATGATACCTGTCAATGATAAGATGGTGCTGCCTAAAGAGGAAATTCTGCCCTTTAAGTGCTCAAGGCTTTTCTTGACTTTAATAGCTATCTAAAGAAAAGGCATGGTTCTAGAATTAATTCCTTAGTTGTCACTCTTCCTTTAAGTACCCTAAATGCAAAAGCCGTTTTATTCTCCAGTCCTTCTAACAGCTTCATCCATGTCCCGTGCCTTCCCTTTGAACCTGACCCTGCGCTGGAGTTCCCTGACAAACTGATGTTTATGACCATGTTTTTGCTCCTTATAGAAAAGATCTTTTCCTTGTTGTTATGTGCAAGTTGTACGGAAAAATATGGGGAAACTACTAGGATACCCAGCAAAACCTGAAAATAAGTAGGAAAAAAATGCAGCAGAATACATGAAGTAAACATGAGTTAATCTTTTTGTCAATATTTTTATTATCTTAGATATCTTAGGTATGGCAATAAGGAATAAAAACATTGTGAGAAGTGTGATTGTTTCAATTAGCAAGATCATTTAGAGCTTTAGCCATTCAAGGCTAGAGGGCTGCTTTGCTTTCTTTTAAATACAGCTATTTTTAAATATCTTGTAACAAAGCAGAACGATGGTTTGCTTTAAAGTAAACCTAACCTCAAAATTCTGCTTTCGACTATTGGTATCTTCAAGACAACCTGAATGATTGCCAGAATAGGCTCGTGTATGGTGTCCTCATGTCTGTTAAATAACTTGGAGACGTTTCAGAGATACTGTTGATCATGTTGGTCTTGTGAATTAACCACTGATTATACCATGGTAACCATTCAGTGATATTAGCATCAGTCCTCTGTTCTCCATACGTCTTAGTCAAACATGATTCTAGTACGTTACAGGCTGTCTTCACGATTTAGGACAAGAGGAGAAACTCCCATATTCATCACACAGAAGGGAAACTTTGTACAAATTATGGATGGAGCCACGGGCTATCAGGAGAAATGGAGAGGGAACAAACCTGAGTGTTTAATGCAGGCAGGAGAGTACATGTGCTTGTAAATGAGTTGCTGCTCCTCAGCAAGGACACAGGAAAACTGCAAGCTTAGTGGTAGTCTCTTATGGTTATCCTGGCTTCTGCTTCTAAAAATTCACTTGAAAGACAGTTGCAGACAGCACGAAATTCCACAAATGGAAAATTAATTAAACTTTCTTTTCTTCTTGGTCTCATGTGGATTCTTCCTTTGTTTCCTTTCACATAAGGAGCCTGGACACTGATAGGAATTTACCTGCAAGTTAAATGGAAATTACAATAGAAGGGCTTCAGAAAAAATATATAGAATCCATTAAAGGTGGATACAACATGATAAAGTTAATGTGAGTGTAATTGCAATATTAGCTGCTCTTCATGACCAGCATCTGAGAAATCGTAGGCTCTGTTTTGTTTGGAACAAAAAGGCACTGAAGCCACAAACACTGTGCAAGTCTCACAGCCCCATCTGTTACTGTAATTTTTGCCTGTTGCAGTTCCTATGATTGTCTGCGTGATGATCCATTCGAACATGACTGGCCTTCCCTTCCACAGCTGCCAGGAATTCACTACTCCATGAATGAGCAGTGCCGTTTTGATTTTGGTTTGGGCTACATGATGTGCACAGCTGTGAGTACTTAAGTTTGGCTTCTGCTATTTCTCATCCAGGGGTGTTGTAAGTGTCTCTGAAATGCCCTTAATAGGGACAGTGTAGTGAAGCCCACAAGGAAAGATGTTGTGCCCACTTAGCTGTGAGCAAGGAATAACAACTGAATGTTGACAAATATGTTACTTTAAGTATCTCTGTCTTTTTGGTTTTTTAAGCTGGAGTTACAGAAATAATTATTCTGTAGTTTCATAAATAGCTGTAGACTTCAGGCAAATAAGCTTGCTGCATTATTGAGCCTCCTATTGTAGTTATTTTGCTGCAAAAATCCCACCCAGATGTGAAGGATATGGATTTGGTGGCACATCTTTTAGTGCTAACATGGGACAGTACACTTTAATGATCCAATTTTACAGAAACTGTGATGCATTTTGATGCCTGGCATGAGAAAATAAGCGTGACAGCGAGTAGAGCAACTTGCAAGGACTCTTGAAGACATGGTTGGCTCTCTCATACCAGGAAAACAAGAGACAAAGTCTAAATTTAAAGCAAGACAAGATTAGTGCAATTCTCAGTGGATTGGCCTCAGAAAGCAGAGTTTTCTGCAGCAGGGCTGTGCCTCCCCCTCCAGCTCCTCAAATAGGACAAACTATTAAATGGAGAGAGTTGTTTTCAGCTGGTGTCGCAGCTGCTAACACATAACATTTCTGCTTTGATTCCCATCTGCAGGAATATGTGTGCCGAGTGGTGTCTCTAGATAATCGACGAGAACCTTTAAAGCATCAGCTGTAGTATTGTGTCTTGACACAATTCCCACTGATTCGGCCTTGGAAGAATGTCCCAGCCAAAGAGGGTCTTTTCTTACAGCCGTTCTCCAGAGCCTGAGAGACAGAGGCTTTCTATTCCTCTTTGTTCAGAATAGCCAAAAGCATGTCCAGAAATCATGTTTTAGTATGTTGTGTGGTGGGTGGTTCTCATCCTCTCCTATACAAGCTCTTGCATTGTAGATACAATGCCGATTTATTCATTGGATCAGGGTCCTGAGCTCAAATTTCCATCCTCCTAAGAAGGTGATTGCAACAGCTGAGCTACAGTTTGAGCAGCTTATTTCCCTCTCCCATGACTACTTGGGTAGTTTTTGTTTGCCAAATGAAGCTGCACCATTTGGAGAAACTTTAAGAAAAGGCAGTGTGTGTCTTACCATCCGGGGGAACTGGTTCCCCCTTTGCCCAGTCTGCCTTTGATCACTAGTGTAAAGCTATTTTTGCCCAACCTTGTTCTGTTGAGTGCAGGTGGGATCTCACTTTGGAGTCATTGATGATTTTGCATGAAAGCTCAGATATGCTTAATCCACAGACACTGCGGTGTTCCTCAGGAATCAGTGATAACAGCTGGCATTTTACAGCTAGGAAAGGAAAAACCCCACCGTGCTGCAGCTCCTATTGCAGTTTCTGGTGGGAGCTCTCTCGAAGCATCGTCCGCTCTGATTTTTCTTGTGTTTCAGTTCCGTACGTTTGATCCCTGCAAGCAGCTGTGGTGCAGCCACCCCGAGAACCCCTACTTCTGCAAAACAAAGAAAGGGCCTCCGCTGGACGGGACCATGTGTGCACCAGGAAAGGTGAGAGTGGGTGCTGCGTGTACCTGCATGGTCACGTGTGTTCATGTGTGTTTGTGTGCAGTTGGGGATGTTCCCCTTAAAATCAAGGGGAAGACAAGAACCTAACCTGAGGACTTGAAGTCTGTTAAGATGTGGGGCAAACTCATGAGTGCAAGTAAGGCTGTTGAGCAGCATGAGGGGAGGAGGCAGGGGCCGGAGCTGGTGTCATGGGGCTTGTCTCATGCAAGTCATGGACATATCTGCAGATTGCCCTGTGCTTCTTGGCAAGTCTTTGTGGCAGAGCCAAAAATGGGGCAATTTCCACTCGCCCACGACTTGTGTGAAGTCGGGGAGGTGGTTTGTATCAGTGATGTTGTAGTGATGCTGACTGGCCTCCCTGGTGCTGGGGCTGCAGAGAGCAGTGAGGTCCTGGAGATGACAGCCAAGCGAAGGCTGCTGGGGCTGCCCCGAGGGAAAGGATGGATGTGGGAGATGAGTGCCAGCTGGAGAGAGCCAACATGACGGCAGAGAGGGACTATGAAGAGAGAAGGGCAGATTTGCAGAGGTGGGACTGCTGGCTTGATGAGAGTCGAGAGGCATGAGGAACTGTGGAGGGAAGGTGCGAGGTGGCAAGGGCTCAGACAGCTCTGACCCCTCAGCCACCGTGCTGGACCTGCTCCAGGTCTCAGTTATCCTTCTGTGGAGGTCACGCTGTGCTCATAGCGGGCCTGAACTCCAAGTCCTTTGAAGTCTGCTGACAAAGTCTGGCTTCCCTGGGCTTTGGATGCAGTGACTGAGGGGGAGAGGAAGATGTCGCTACTTGGAAAGATGTTTTGTAAAACCCAACAGATGACATCATTTATGCGATAAATGAACCATATTACCAGCTGCTGTTATGGTTTGAAATGTCTTTTTTATGAAAACATAATGTAATGCTAAATTAAGTCCTAACAAGTCATGCTCTATATAAACCACTCCCTTCTGGTTTTCTCTTCTTCAGATTATTCCTGTTATAACAGCTTTGTTTCTTCTTTAAAAATATATATATACTTAAACTAAATCCAAAATCTTAGACAGTTTCTTTGGATTCAGTTTTCCAGATCTTGATTTTGGCATTAAAACATTCATGAAACCCCCAGAAAAATACAGTTATATTCCGTTTTGTTGCATCACCCTCTTCTCCAAACCATTCATTCATATTAGTATTTGAACAGAAAGGAGAAGAAAAATAGAACTTGTAACCATACAGTTAAGGATCTGTCAGTGCTTCCATTATAAACAGTTTGTCAGGATATTATGCAACTCAGCTGTAAAAATTTTCTCTGGACTGGAACTTGGGATCCAAGGCTTCAGCAAACTGTGCAGACAGCCAGGCTTTTTAGTTCAGTGGAGATGCAAGAGAGTATGTGCACATTCTGAAGTTTCAGCAGATGATAGGACTATGACTGTTTTATTCCCAGAGGAGCTGTCCCAGTTTTTTGATAAATAAACTTATTGCAATCTTCCAGGAGAACCTGAGAAAATGATACAAAATGAAAATCATTTTGTTAGATAAGGCTCAGCAGTCTGAGCTAAACATTTTTTTAGAAGTAGCATGAGTTATGAAGGTTATACAACTGACTTTGTGTATCTGAGCTCAGCATTTGACCAGTGTATTTATTAGTCATTGGTGTCTTTAATACAGGGACATCAGGCCAGTCCTTTTCCATCTGTTCCTTTCCTTTTATCCCTGCCCTTGATTTGGCCTTTCCCTGTTCACTCTTTTCATTGATTTGGACAACACCAGACTCTGACCTGAAGGGATAGGGACTGTAAAATGCATATATTGCCCAAAGCTGGGACTCAGTTGCAGTGTGGCAGCTTCCTTTAAGATACATCTCCCATGATACCTCATCAGCACGTGAGGAAGAGGAAAATAACTTCAAACTTCACCCACTATTTTCTTTGGAATAATGCCAGAAGAGAAAAGAACAGAAACATAAGCAATTAAAGATGTTGACTCAAAAAGATCCATTTGTTTCCCACTTTAGAGACTTGCAGTTTTCATGATTTCATACCACTAATTCCCAGGGCCTATTTTAAGCTCAAACCAATCACAACACTGCTGATGTGTCGAAGAAACATCCTGGCTTTGCAGCAACTGAGGGGACCGAATGCCAGAAATGAAAGCGATGTTCGGGAGACTAACACGGCGGATGGTGTGTGGATGTTCTCACCTAAGTCTGGGGTTCAGATAGCTGATAACTGGTCTCTTCACTTTCCCAAACTTAGCAGATGCTATTGAGGAGAATCCAGTCCAGCTGCCTCCTTCCTACCTGACGATCAAGGGGCAAGAACACTTACGGGAGACGCGAGATCTGTAGCACATTTTCAGCAATCACGCTCATAAGGGCCGTGTCTCTGCACGCCCAGGCTGTGTCTTGGACCTAGGCACTGACCTTTAGAAATGGAAGGAAGATCAGACCTTCTGATGCTGTCTCTATGTGTGTATGTATGCATCTATGCATATGTATAGACGTATATCTAAGTAAATACATGTAAATGCATGTAAGCTCTTCTGCGCACGTAGTTATTTGAAAGAAGTTGCCAAAAGAGTGAGGTTCTGCCATTTAAAAAACTTTTTAATAGGTCTCCTTGTGCAAATGAAGACATTGAACAACCATTATGTTAATTGGCAGCAAACTAATAATTTGCTGGGTTTAGGGATAGAAACATAAAATATTCTCTTGGAGCTTCCCAGCCGGAGAAGAAAACTACTATTTTTATAGAATCCTAAAGGAAATGGAATATTTTATATTGCTCCCAGCCTGATTTTTTTAAACTAGATTGAGTTTTCAATCGCAAGAGGGAAGATTCTGTCAATTTTGTGAAGCTTCAATGAGGCAGCAACTTGCAATTACTTCTGTGTCTGAATGATCACATTAACTTCCGTGAAATAACTCCAGTGTGTAAAGTTAAGCACATGGAGGGTCAGAGTCTTAATGTGAAGTCAAAGACACTCCATAAATTGCTGTAGTAAACCATGCAGATGAGGCACAACTGTGCAAAGCTTAACTCTGCAGAGCATTCTGTGGATTAAAAAACCCCATAGGCTTTCAGCTGATAATTTATTTACTTGTATACAATTCTGTCAGCTCCACCGTTAGCCTCAGGCTTCTGAAGCCAGGCAACCTTCAGAAATATATCATCAAGATTTGTTGTTCTGTTTTTTTTAAACTATTACTCTTCTGGGGAGACATTTGCATCGGCTGAAGTAGCTAACTGCTCTCCACAGGGCAGAAATAAAACCCAAAGTCATTCAGGCAAGGAGATCGCATGCTTGAGTCCATCTGCTTGCTGCAGTGACTAACACAAAGGTTTGCCCCACCTGAGTCTCCTTCGTTTCTTTTCTTGGAGAGAGGTAAGAGCCTGGTACCTGCCCCTGCCAGCCGAGCTGATGTTGCTCTTGGATTTGGCTTATGTGCCAAGGATCCAGCACAAACCTAGCAGGTATTCTTTTCACTTGCACTGTGCTAATGAGACGATCTGAGTCAAACTTGGAATGATTTTTTAGTCTGTCAGGAAAGGAGGGGAACGATTAAATATTGAAATAAATAGATATTATTGAGAAGAAAAATGGACTGAGAAAAAAGGTTTCTGAAAACACTAATGTGTACTCAAAGCAATCCAGATAATTTCCCACTGAGAAAGCTGACCTCAGCTTCTCTCGGAGACAGGAGACAGATGGGTAAGTGTGTGCTGTGTTAGTCACCACAGAAACAGGGCGAATACTTGATTCTCCACTGAAACTTTTACTGGCTCATGGTACACTTTAGTGTTAGAGCTTTCAGTTTATCCCTTGCAACTAATTATTCTCGAACAGATGGAGCAGAACGGGCCAGCCTGCGTGTGATGGGAAGTACAAGTAAATAAGTAACCCTCTCCTGATGCAATCTCAGGAGAGCGGTGAGGGCTGAGGGCCACCAGCCATGGTGCGGTACGAGGGGGTACCTGGGAGATAACTGGGGTGTCAAGCGAGGAGATAGGAGAGTTGCCAGTTGCTGCCTGATATAAAATAGGTAGAGATACCCATAGAAGATCCACAAACCTTTTCTTGAAAAATTAACTTGCAGATGCGTTAAGCCCACAGGAACACACTGGCTCTTTTTTTGGCATCCGCAGCAGTTGTTTCAAAGAAGTGCTGAAAACAGCAGTGGAATGTTTTACTGCAAGAGATTTAAGCTTCCTCTCCTGGAAATTGCACTTGTTTTGGACTGTCCTGTTTGCCAGAAAAATAGGCGAGACTGCAAGAAGTCATCTTGTCTTCCACTAAGAAAACAATTTGCATTTACCCATGGGTTTTTTTTTCCTCATTTAAAAAAAAAAAATTGCTTTAATAAGCTTCACTCTTTAAATGAACCCCCATGTTTATGAAGGGAATAGGGGTTGAAATTGGCTCTTTTCCACCTCATTATGTAGTTAATGTAGTAGCAATTGGAAGGGTTGGCTCCAGCTTCCTTTATTACACTGGAGATTGTTCCATCTCTGGTTTTACCTCCTCACGTGTTTTCTTGCATGGGTCTGCACAGAGTAAGACTCAGTTGTGAATCATTTTGTTTTATGTAGGCTCCTTGCTTTTAATCCACAAACAAAAAGGCAGAGCTGAGGATGACTCATTTTACACAAATGCTTGTCTCCTAATAGCTCTGCCTCAGCTTCCTGACAATCAGCATATGACCAGCTTCTCCAGTAAAAATCAGTGCTGCTCTTTCCTATATGCAGCAAAGTCAGTAACACTTTTCCCTGTTTGCCTTCCAGTTCAGGGACCAGTCACAGTGTCAAATAGGTGGTTTATTAGTGGTTGTTGCAAACCCACATCCCCCTGTTCCTGGCTAAAACAGGGAAAAGAGATTGGAAAACACAACATCACATGTCTCTCCCTCTCCACGGAGTCCAAGCACTGGATCCTGGATCATCTCATAATGAACATACGTGGCTCTTGAAACGGATTCGGTGATTGCTGTGGAACTTACACCTGAGGGATACAGAGCCCTGATAAAAGGATGTTTAAGCAAGAACAGATCAGGAGCTGTCACATCTCATCTGCTTCCAAGCCCAGCTGAAATTTGTATTGACAGGCTGATGCATTGCCAGCTTCCCTGCATCTCTGAACGGTCCCATTGCTACACAGGGCCTGACAACTCAAACTGTTCGTTCAAACAAACCTCTCCAAAGCCATAAGTAAACAGTCCCTGAAGGGTACAGTGCTGAGCTTCAAAACTGAAGAAAGCAAAGGACATATTAGCATTTTGCATTTCTTTCATGCTTTGCTGAATTATCTCTTGTTCTGTCAAACAGCTAAGAAAAATCTGCCCATTACAGCTCTGGAGCAGGATTGGTATAATTGGCTTTGTGGTAACTCATCTATTTCATAGGTTTTGACTTTGAATATTTGAAGTCATGAGAAAGAACGAATAGTTGAAACCGAATTTCTACTCTCTTTTCTATTCCTTGTCCAACCAAATCAGCACCATGATAAATTACATGAACAAAGAGCCAGTCATTGAGCAGATTAGTGAATCAGTAAGCTGTGTCTTGTCACCATTTTACTGATGATTCTCTGTTCAAATTCAGCATTATTAATGATTAGCCATCACTTTTAAATTTGTCTTCCAGATCACTAATCGCTCTACGCTTAAAAATGCTCTCCTGTTATATATCTTCTGATTTTGTTTTTGCTGGCAGCATGCATTTAGCCATATGCTCGGCTTGTGCCGCCTGCCAAATTCCTGCGTTCCAGGGCTTGTTAAGCTGTGTAAAATGTTGTTGTTGACTTGAATGTTAGGGAAAGTAAGTGACTGATTGCACTTGTTGTTATAGCCATCTGCGTGCCTGAGCCAGAGCTCTTATCCCGACAGTAACCGTTAACGCAGACAAACTGCGACAGTCTAATGCAAAGTCATTTGTTGGGCTGGAAATATTTTCCAGCACCCGCACTTCATCAGTAGACTTTTATGAAAGAAGAAATAGTGCTAGAAAGGGCCAGAATCTGTGATCCTTGAGAAGAATTCATCCTGACTTCAGCTAAGAAAAAATTCTTTGATTAGGGACTGAAGAAATGGGTGGAAAGGCATTGGCAGGTTTCTTTAACAGGAGGAGACAGTAGAGAGTATCGGCATTGAAGCTATGAAGGCTCTTAAAGAAAGGTGTAAATGCCTTATAGGTTTGGGGAATGTAGCAAATGGTGTGTTTCAACCTCTGTAGAATGACTATTAAAAATCAGGTAAAAGAAAAGAGGAAGCCTGGTAGGACATGCCTAATTGCACAGAGTGGGACTGGCCAGGGCTGCTCCCTGATGAACGCCTCCTGGTATTTTGGTCAGCTTTACTGTGTGATCTCCAGGGAGACTGCAAGAGTTCTTTATTTAATAGCAATAATGTCTAAAATGTGAGCTGGCTTTAATTTCATGCCACTTCGCTGATCGCATTTATTGCAGGAATATGTATGCCAAGTTAGGAGCTGCTGGGAAGGACGGTGCCGCGGTGGGAGCTCTCGCCGTTGCTGCCTGAAGTGGCTGCGTGCAATGGCAGAGGCGGAATTTTACCTTTAGTCTCCAAGATTTGGGACTCCGCCGTTCCCCTTAAATGAATCTGTATTAGTTATGTTGAAATCATGGCGGCAGATGTGCGGTGAAGGCATGTAATGCTGAGAGCAGTTTAATGAACTTTTGGTAGGCTTGAATCCTGCAAGCATATATGTGCATATTTAACGTGTAAGTCCATAAAATCCGAGTGAGTTTGTGATCATGGGCACGGTCTGACAGTGAGTCTCACTACTTTCTCCTGCAGAGTGGAAAAGAAATCCAGAAGTTGTGCTAAAATGAAATCTGTTGTACCACAGCTTCTCGTATGATATAATTTAATCACCTGCTCGTTTTGACATCTAATTTTCTCTTTTAGCATTGCTTTAAAGGTCACTGCATCTGGCTAACACCAGACATCCTGAAGCAGGATGGACACTGGGGGGCATGGAGTAAGTTTGGCTCTTGTTCTCGCACCTGCGGCACCGGCGTGAAGTACAGGACACGGCAGTGTGACAACCCGCAGTAAGCATACATACACCCATAAGTTTTTCTGATGTGGAGCGAACGAATGATGAGAATCCTTGCTGAATTACTGGTGCAGTAATGCAGTAAAGGGTGTTGAGTGGTGCTTGTTAAATCTGACCTATAGTATATGTTTTCAGAAATTCTACTTTTGGCCCTTAGCAAGTCATGAATCATCTTTATTTCTCAGTTTATCCATCCATTAAGCTGGTTATGCAGTAACAAGGATCTTGAAAGTGCTATTATACTATTGCATAACGCATAAATAAAAGTTTAGGGCCCTATTTATGTCTCGTTTTAGTATGTGAGTATGAAATAATGACAATGATTTCCTGGATTATTTTTTTAAAATTCATACATCTTTTTAAAATTTTTGTTTAACCCATCTTTTTTGGATAGTCAACAGGAAGGTCTTAAAATATTTTCAAGCTGTTTTCATTCCAAGCTGGAACAAAGCTCCAGAGATCAGAACCTTCCCCAAGTTAATTTTAAATATTGAATTGTTTTGCTTCAGTAACTTATATATGGCTCATGTAGATAATGTAGAATGACTTAATTTCAGTAACACTGGAAGTATAATATATTTAATATAGATTGGTAGATACAAACGATATGAAATGTATAATTATTGCTATCTTATTGTGGCATCATAAAATGTCAAGATCCTAACAGCAAGAACTGAAACAATAGTCAGGATTAAATGATTTCACCAGACAGAGTATTGTTAACATTTACTTTCTCAGTTTGTGCTGATAAAGTGATTGAACTTGACTAGTGTTAAAAACCATCTTATCATTGATTTAAAAAACTCTCAAGTTCTACGAAGCACCGTTTTCTGATGGAAATCTTTGTTAAGAAAAAATTTACCAGTTCTTATTTCAGCATTTATTACATTGGCAACATGAAAGTGACCTTTATAACTATGGGCACAGTTTTAGTTGTAAAATCTGTTCTCATGTATGAAAAGCCTAATGTAGTGTTTAAAATGTTTTCTGTGTTTCCTGGAAGAGGGTACAAAGCCAGCTACATCTCCCGAGCTCTGCGTTGCCAGATCCGACAGTGATCGGACGCACGTCTGCCTGGGGGATGCAGCACTGAGCTGGGCTGTTTCTGGATTTGCTGCTGGCTTAGGGGTGAATGTGAATGAGTCTCTTCATCTGCTCGTGCTTTCCCTTCCTGGGCTGCACCAAGAAAATAGCTTTTCTTGCCTTTGTCTAGTGGTTTGGGGCTTTTCCTGCAGAAATTGCTTTTTAAGAGCTAAATAGTGACAGCAGGTTTTTAAAGGAAAGACATCTTTCCCATAGAAGAAATACATCGCTGGCTTCCTCAAATGCCTACTGACATGGCTGGGAATTAAATTCCTCCTCAAAGGATTTGATAGATGCTTGATTCATGCATTAATGGCAAAACTAAGCACGGCTTTCTCTCCTCCCCGCAGTCCTGCCAACGGAGGCCGCACGTGCGTGGGGCCGAGCTACGAGTTCCAGCTGTGCAACACTCAGGACTGTCCTAAGGACTTAGAAGATTTCAGAGAGGAGCAGTGCCGGCAGTGGGACCCTTACTTCGAGTACCAGAACACGAAACACCACTGGCTCCCCTATGAACATGTCGACGGTGAGAGGACCCTTTTTCCTATGAAAAGTAAAATCAGTTGCAAACACGAGTGAAAATTATATGAGGAGGGGTAAAACTATTTCTGGGGAGGTCATGCCTCACAAATCTGTTACGAGTTGTTTGGAGGGATCGGTGAGTATCAGTGTACAAGTGATCCAATTCATATAATGTACTTGGATTTTCAAAAAGCTTTGGAGCCTGTTACTCAATAACTGCTCTTAAACTGAGTTCTCATGAGATAAAAGGGAATGGTCTTGCATGGAGGGATGTGTCCCACAAGGATGGGTGCTGGGAGCGTGGGTGCTGCTGAGCACGTGTGGCAGTGAGCTGGGAAAGGGAGCGAATGAGGTGACAAAATCTGCTTGGGGATACGAAATTATTCAGGCTAATTAAAATAAGAAGGCCCACAGTGAGGGCTGCAGAAGGACCTCGTGACACTAAGTGACTGAATGTAGCAAATGAAGTTTGGCATTGATAAATGCCAATAATGGATATGGGGATAAAAAATGGTAAGTGTGTGTATGTGTATGGGTCTGTACACAACGTGGGCTCTGAAGAGAAAGGTGTGGGAGTTGAGGATAGCTTTAGGAAAACATCAGTTCAGTGACTGTCAAGAGAGGGGTGGAGGACACTGATCTGCCTCTGGGTACCTGCATGATGTGTCTGCATTTTAAATACTCTGCCAATGTAGCTCAGGCTGTGCTCATCTCACTGTTGCCCCCATTGCTAAAAAACCCACGGCTGAACTCAGAAAGGCCCATGACTTCTGAATAAGGAGAGTTTAGATAAACTAGGACTTTCCACCCTGAAAAGGTGATGGTTTAGATTAAAAAGATAGAGTTACAGAATTGTGAGTGGCATGAAGAGACTGAACATGGAATGTTTATTCACTTTTTCTCATAACACAAGCTTGGGAACATCAAATAAAATTATCAGGTGGCAGATTTAAAACAAATAAGAGGAAGTACTTTTCCACGCAGCATATAATTAAACTGGAATTCATTGCCACAGGGAGTTCCAGGTGCCAGAAAGTTTTAAAAGTGATTTAGAGAAATTCTTGAAAGTTCTATAATCCATTAAGAGCTATTAAACACCAAGCTCCAGCCATGACTTAGGAAGTCCCCAAGCTGCAGTTTACAAGGAACTTGGGGAATATTCTGAGAAAAGTATCAAGTTTGTTCTTACATCTTCCTGCAAACACTGCTGGCACTGTCGGAGGCAGGTGTTGGGTTGGACGGGTGCTGGGTCTGAACCAGCACGGTCAGTCTGATGTTCTGGCATCTTGGCAGAGATCACCTCTTAGAATAAAAATGTTCCTTTTCCTGTTAACGCCTCTGCTTAACTGTCAGTGAAAGTGCAGCTGGTTGATTTGGGCCATGAAGGCTGTTGCCGCGCTATTGCCACGTTGTGTTGAAAACATGCCAAGAAGAGGTTTTACCAAACAAAGAGGGCAATGATTCTCAACTTGTTCAGCGAGGAGCGCAGGTTGCTCGCAGTTTTTAAACCTAGTCACTTCATGTGCATGACGGCTGCTCCAGGGCAGGGTTGGCCTGGCAAGGGGCAGATACCGGCACCCGAGCTGTCCTCAGCCAGACACCCATCTCTGGGAGGGGAAGGGTCACTTTGGGTGAATCATTTTGCATTCCAGTGAAAGGATACTCTGCCAGAAGTTAATAGCAAATTCCTTGTAATTAATTTTCCTGACTTTCTTCCTAAACAGTTCTCAGGGTTCCCTCATTCTTTTCATGCCATCTTGTGCAACCTGGGATTTTGAGAGGCACAGACACAGCCTCACAGCTTAATTCCATGAAATAGCTTTGCTGGCACAGGGAGAGGGGAAGAACGCTGTGGCCCGCGGACCTTTGCTTCTGCTTTAGCCTTTGGAGCAGTCTGCTGCAAAGACCGCTGAAACTAATCAGATGTTTTTCTGTTAAATTCAATGGCTTCTGGGTCAGAAGCCAGCTCACTGATGTCTGAGCGCTGATCACTGGGCACCGCTGGTTTCCATATAACTACGGTATAACTGCAGCCCGCTTTGTGAGAGTTACATTTACCTGTGCAGGGTTATTAGAGGGAACAGCTTTTGTGTGAAAACAAGGCCAGAGGGTGGTTTTTGTTTGAACTCTAATATATTTAAAAATCACTTTTGTAAAGATAAGGCATATCAGTGACATACTTTGAGCAGATAATGCAGTCATGGCTCAAAAGTGACATGAATCCATACACTTGACGTGCAGCTCAGCTGGACGTGTCTGACACATTGTGTATGTGATGGGGACAGAGAGGAGCATCTCATCCTGTGGCCAGAGAAAAGTTGCCAAGCTGGGGTACAGCCCAGTGTGTGCTTGAGCACCCCGGTGCTGCACTGTGCCATCACCTCTCCCCTGCTCCAAGCCCCCTGAGCACCCCGTCTGCCAGCCCCCCCTGGGCTCACGTACCCCTGTGCCGTGCATCTGCCAGGGCAGTGCCGAGCGACATTGGCTGTTAGCTCCCAGCCTCAATTAAATGAGAAGGAAACGCATGGGGAGCCGGGAATGGACAGGCACATGGTCACTTCCATGCTCCTGCACCTCTACTACGCCCAACGCCAGTGAATAGAAAGAAAACAATTCTTTGCAATTAACAGGGTCCAATTTAACGATGCTTGCATATTTACTGTTCCCATGGAGCGATAGCAAGGGAATCCTCTCTAAAATAAAGCCCTTGTACAGAGTTGTTGGCACCCAGTCAGACCTTCTGATATTTTCATTTCATTGCGTACAGTGAATGTATGGTATGTGTGGGGTGGGTGGGGGTACATGCGCGGGGCCGGGGTGTGTGTGTACATGTCTAATGTTTCTAATATGTGCAAATATATTTGGTCTGTGATTATTGTTATCTTAATAGTCCCCTATTAAAAATCTGCACAAAAGAAGTAAAGTACCTGTTTAAGTACCTGTTTTAATAGTCTAGACCCTGCATTTTTAGCATGACATCTCTGCATTGTTCAGGAGCAGTAACAAAGGTCTCTGGTGTACCAATACCCAGTGGCCATGAAGACATCAGCAGCAATAACAAGGACTTTATTAAAAGAGGGCAGAAGCCATGGAGCTGTACAGGAGAAGAATGCAAAGGGCCTGTGAAGATTTATTTTAATTGAACTGCTATAACGGAAAGGTCGTTATTGTTTTAAATGGTGGGAAAAGTGTCCCAACTTTTAATCATTAAAATAGCAGAATATTTATTTGTTTCATCTAACAGAACGGCCATCTGCTCTTCACTGCCAAGGAAAGCATAGTGAATCTTATTATGGGGCTGGGGACAGCAAGAAATATGGGTAAAATTAAATACACTGGTGGAATACAACTTTATTCAGCCACTGACTAGTCGTTTCAGCTTTAGTTTTTGTTCTTAGCTCTTTGGAATAGATTAGGAGAAAAAGGTGCTCTTGTCTGGCTGTTTGTGCCTGTGTTAGCAGTAAAACAAAGTTTTTTTCTGAATCTCTTTGACAGCTCATCTTGTTTAATGATTTAAACTATCATAAATACAAGTACAACAATGAGGGAGAATTAACTTCATGTTTAGGAGGAAACGGTATGGCCCAGCTGTCTCTGAAGACATTTTGGATGCCAGATTCACTCAGTGCTGAACAGCTGCTTTTAACAGCAAAATGACTTTTGCTTTTTTTCAGATTTAAGGGCAGTGCAGGAGAAACTGCTGCAGAAACCTGCGTCTCTCACAGGTAGTCATGTAGCAGACTGCAGAAACCTCTGCCAGATTGCATCATCCGACAAAGGATTAGAGGCCCCCCCATCAAAGTAAATGATCTGTTATTTCTAAGACTGTCTCCTAATGATGACACATGGGTGCTTTATGATTCAGCAATTTCCAAATGATTACATAGCCTTTGAAAGGGGATAAGCATCCATGATTTACGGGGTACCATACTGTGTTCTGTGATGTATGCAAGGAAGAAGAGAGAGCCAACACTATTGACAGTGCTGTTCACAAAGTCAGTAACTAAACTGCTAGAGCTGAACATGCACAATTTGGGTCATTTTATTTTTCAGCTAAGGAAAGGTGTCACCTGTATTGCGAATCAAAGGAAACAGGGGATGTGGTGTATATGAAAAGGATGGTACACGATGGGACCCGCTGCTCCTACAAAGACGCGTACAGCATCTGTGTGCGGGGAGACTGCTTGGTGAGCTTTTGGCGGCTTGTTTCAGAGCTTAGTATTGTGAAAACAATTAAAATGGTAGCTTGAGTGTTTCTCTCCAAGAATGACTATTTAAGTAAGTATAATAATGCTTTGGGCAATAAGGAGATTTCATTAGGATTATTGTCACAATATTATGTGTGATATTCACAGTTGCCATCACATTGCATGTGACTCAATTCCAACAGCGCCTACTTACACAAGTAATATTTAATGCAGTATTTTAAGATGAACTATTACAATTAGCTTTCAACGAAAGCTTTTCCTGCTGAGGTTTAGTGGGGGTGGAATGTACAATGAAACAGGAACATGCAGCAGCTTTCAAGGAAAGCGGTGTTAAGATATGGCTGATGTGCATTCTCTCTGTATTTGATCATGCTATTTTTAAAAAATCAATGACAGTTCCTCTAAGTTGGGATCTGCCACAGGTCATCTTTCAACAGAATTAGCGGCTCTGGCTTAGCAAAGCACTGGTGGAGGTGCTTATCCTCACATAGATGCTTTGATTCTCCTGGAATTTAAGCATCTGCTTTAAGATAAGCTGAGGCTTAAGAGCTTTTCCTTAACCATGCTGCTTTCCTTCAGTAAGAGGACCAATGTGAAGCATAATATAAAAATGTAATCACCTGATTGACAGCTATTATATCAACTGGAAGTATTAAAATCTGTTTAGATGTTGGTCTTCCAGGAAAATACTACAATTTGTACTTTTTTGCTGAAGCAGAAGTCTGGGTTTTGGTATCTGAAGTGAAGGCTCATTTGAATTGAAGTGTGGATAAATAAGAATGACTGTTTTTCTCTTTTGTGCACAGAAAGTTGGGTGCGACAGGGTCATAGGTTCCACGAAGCAGGAAGATAAGTGTGGTGTTTGTGGAGGAGATAATTCCCACTGCAAAGTAGTGAAAGGAACATTTTCAAGAGTCCCAAAGAAACAAGGTCAGTGCATTCAGTGTGTTTTCTCCTGGGGAATTCAGGGTATTTTTGCTTGACCTCTTCTGTTTCATGGAAAGTACCAGAGCAATGACAAATCCTTTACAGCATCACTAATTCCAATAAACTCTCCGGACTTTACTTTGAGATGTGTCTAGAATTTGAAAATAAGAGTTTTGTCCAGTGGTCAGTTAAGTCTGCTGATATCAGGGCCTGTGCACACGTAGAGGAGGGCTTCAGAGCTCTGTGTTGGAGAGCGATGGACTTATTTGTGCTGCTGCTGTCACTCAGCTGCTCCGTCCGAGTCACTGGAGTGCTGCAATATGTCGCCATCACTCACTGCCGGACAGGAGCTTGCATGGTCTCTCTCTGGGTGCATATGGCACTCGAAGCCCGTTTTAGTCTGAAGCAAATTCAGTTTGTTGATGATACTTAAGGCATTCTTCTTCTGACCCAAAGCCCTTTGTCCCTGTTATGTTCCATCACATGGCACAGAAATAGGGATGGGAATGATGTTGGATGAGGTTCAGCTTGCTGTGATACACCCTGCTTTTAGAAAATAAGATTTATTTAAAAACCTAAACCAGACTGTTCTGTTTGTGGCATACTAACCAATTACTCTCTTTTCAAATACTACAATACAGGGCACATTAAGATGTTTGAAATTCCTGTTGGTGCGAGACATTTACTTATACAGGAAACAGACGCCACCAGTCATAATCTTGGTAAGTCTGTACCAAGTAGGAAAATTTTCAGTCAGAATATTTTTTTCAGCTGTTTATTTTTGTCTCTGGAGCCTCACAATGTGTTTATGCATTTGTTTACCCGTTATCCTCCCACACCACATACCTCCTTTAAGTATGTTGAATTAGGAAACTTGTTTGGCAATTTGATTTCCCTGTGCTGTATTCCCCAGTGGCTTAGCCAGAAGATCCCTGCATTGGCATATGCATGTGTGAAAGCTGCTGGAAAAGGAGCTGAATGACATGAAGGGGTGCGACGCATTATCTTTGTGTGCATCTCTCATAACTGCATTATCTTTGTGTGCATCTCTCATAACGTGCTTCCTATCCCCAGTCATTTCCCAGCCACATCCAAAGCAGTTTCAGGTTCTGCCCCATTGCTAACAATATTGACTCAAGGCTGCCCGATCAATCGTGCAGCTTAGAAAGTAATTGAAATCTGCTCTTCGTGGTGCCCTGTAATCAATGCGAAACAGTGTCTAGTAGGCTGTTATTAATTGGAAGTAGATTCACAGTGAATGGCCTGCTAATTGTACCGTGAGTCATCCCAGCTTCTCACCAGTGAGTGCTTCCCTTGCTGCTCCGCACAGCCTGGCTCCGTGGATCAGGAGAGCGATTGCTCACCGATTCAGACAAGTTTCTTCTTTCGGTGTGGGACATGAACATCTTGCTGTCTGCTGAGGCCAGCGTTGAGGGAGCAGGATGCTCAGGGAGCTGCTGGAGAGAGAAGGGAGTTAAAATCTGATGGCAGATAACAAACAGTCCCTGCTTCTTCTAACGAGGAGTGCAAAGTTTCCATCTCAGGAGAAAACCAAGAGTCCTTATACAAAGGTGGCTGAAGTCTCTCCAGGTGAAGGATGGGGCATTGACTGCAGCTGAACCAGAGGAATCGGGCGCTGTGTGCAATGGCAGGAGCCTGCAAAGCAACAGGAGATTAAGCAGGGCTGTGTCGGTGTCAGGGCTGGATCTGAGCAGGAGAATTAATACAGTTTCCAGCATTTTTCTCTCGCTGTGGGAACCCGCTGGGGGTTAGCTCAGTAGTCTTTCTCTCATGGAGCAGTAACAGCCCCCTGAGCTGCTTTACAACATGTCAAAGAGCTGAGTAGCCGTGGGACCCCCACCAGCTGTCAAATTGGCTCGGATTTGGCCAGTGGATTCAGAAGTTGTTAGCTGGGAGCAGGCAGAAGGACACACGTGGTGCAGTCGCGCTGCCCTCATTTCTCTG
Organism: Gavia stellata; assembly: GCF_030936135.1. Classification (NCBI taxonomy): domain Eukaryota; kingdom Metazoa; phylum Chordata; class Aves; order Gaviiformes; family Gaviidae; genus Gavia; species Gavia stellata. The sequence goes on along the minus strand of NC_082609.1, from coordinate 6,160,892 downwards.
GCAAGGCAGGCTATGAAAAAGAAAAAAAAGGACAATTGATGTTTCTGGAGCTGAGCAGGAAAGCACTGGGAGTTGAGTGAAACACCTGAAAAAGTCTTTCCAAACCTGTGAGGGAACAGAGGGAAAACGCAGACTGGCCTTTTCTGCTTCTTCCACTGGGACAAGAGCAGAACAAAACTCGAGATGAGAAGCAAACCTCTCGTATTCACTTTTCTTATGTTGTTCCTAGCAATTAAAAATCGTGAAACGGGGAAATTCATTCTAAGTGAAGACAACTATGTGCCAGACTCTAAAGTATTTATTGACATGGGTGTGGAGTGGGAATATCGGAATGACGATGATAGAGAAACCGTGCAGACCATGGGGCCACTGCGTAATGGAATAGTTATTCTGGTAAGTCAAATGAAAACCATCTTCTGCTGAACACAATGTCAGGGTTACAGAGCCATAATGTGCTATAATATATTTTAGATTCCTCCTGTGAGTTACAAAAATACATCTGCTTCAATTATAAGACAATAGAAGATGTATTTTAATTCCTTTCTCCTAATTCATTGTTATGTACAAGAGTTGCTATAACTGAGGGTTATGTGGTGAGCAACCAACTCCCCTAATTATTTCCTGTGGATGGCCTAGCAAATGGCCACTGTGTAAAGACTCTCCGGCTTACTTACCATATCTGACATGAGCATTACTTAAAAAAAGGTCAGAATGGTTCGTATCAGATAGATCTAATAGCTCCTCCTCCCGTCCATGTTCTGAAAATGTATCCTGCAAAGGCAGATGCAGGATTCTTCTGCTTCCAGGCTCAGTTTGTCAGGGCACAGCCCGTTCTGCAGTTCCCAAACCCACCCGACTAAATTCTTTTTTCATTGCAAACCAGCAAATGATAGACTACAGTGAGTAGATTGATTCAGAATCCCTCTGAAAGCAGCTGTAATGTGTTGATCTACAGCAGCTGAATGTCAAAGGAGGAATAAATATTATGTTTTCAAAGGACCAATATTTTGCTTTTTATTCACATAGAGTTCCATTTTCTTGCATTTCTCTTAGTGCAGCGTGATAGCAAAAACTCTTTCTAAACAGTTTATATTTCTCTCAGGATTAAGTAACAAGCTTTACAGAATTCCCAGGATTATCATAAGAATATTTGTGTTTTATCAGAAATACAAGCAATTTTCTTCACCGCTTTCAGTTATCTGTGCATTTGAATTTGCCTTGTCTTTCAGTGGAACTATCCATTATCATTTTAGCACAACGTTTCCTTCCTTTATGATGGAATATGGAAAAAATGTAGTATCGTGAAGTCAGTCCAATGCTGGCAAGAAAAATCAGTCTAAATCAACAACAGTCTTTCTTAATATGCAGTTTAGAAAGTCTGTGTCATAAGGATAGAGATACTTTTTCATCAGGGAAAAAAAAAAAGTGTTGAGTGCAGCTGAAAGGTTTAAATCCCTCCGGGGATGTTTTTATATCTGAGCCATGATGATTGCTATTTCACGTCATCTCACACAGCTTCTGATATCAGTGTTTCAGATCTTTTTTTCCCTACATCTGTTTTGCTTACTAGGTGATTCCTCACGGTAGTGCCAAGATATCTTTGACTTACAAGTACATGATCCATGAAGATTCCTTGAATGTAGATAACAATAACGTTTTGGAAGAGGACTCGGTGTCATATGAATGGGCTTTGAAGAAATGGTCCCAATGTTCAAAACCTTGTGGAGGAGGTAAAAACAAAACCCCAAAGCATTCAAACTTGATCAAGAGAAAACTGAAAGGACGAACACCATGTTTGGAAATCATTGCCACAAGGCATTAGGGAGACCAGGAGTATGGGAGGGGTTTATTTAAGTTAAGATATAGATAAATAAACAGCGAATGGAGTTAAAAATCTGATTTAAGTGGTTTTGGGGGCAGATCTGGGGTGGGTTGTTTCTGATTATGTTTATGAAACTGAAAAATTGTACAAATGTGGAAGATTTGGGTGAGGGTCTCCAAGCTGTGAGGGTGCCAAACCTCAAGGTGCCACAGGGCAGCCCTTAGTAAACCTGCCTCCTGTGGTGTAGACCTTGCAATGTGCAGACCCCTGCTTTTGGGGCCAGCTGTATACCCTGATGCTGTTCGCCAGGCTGATGGGCAGGTTGCAGCCCCTGAACGTGGCTGTGCAGGTTCACAGAACGTTTTTGAAATTCTGGATGTTGTTGTTTTTCTCGTTATAGCCTGTAGTGAAAAATAAAGGGGATGAGCAACTCTGGGTGCTAAATCCACATGAATAAGTGTTTATCCGGTGCAATTTACAGTTCCTTCTGTAGCGTGTTCACCTGTAGTTCCAACTGCAACCTTTGACAGCGTATGTGCAGTTTGTTTGAAACCTGAGCCCTGTGTAAAATCTACCAGTGCTGAAAATAAGAGGAGTGTCTTTCTTCAGGCTACCAATTCACAAAATACGGCTGCCGGAGGAAGACAGACCACAAGATGGTTCATCGGAGTTACTGCGAGTTGATCCAAAAGCCTAAGCCCATTCGCAGGGTGTGCAACCTCCAGGAGTGCTCCCAGCCCATGTAAGCATCGCTGCCCACCAGCACTGCTCGCGGCAGCTGCGATAGGCATTACACCCAGCACTTGTCAGCTGAAAGAAGGTGACTTAAGCCTCACCTCCATGCATCATTACAGACACCCAGGACTGTGAGGATGTGATGCTATATTAAGCTTGTAGAAATATTATTTCTGGGACTGCTGGTTCCTATTACTTCTGAAATAAGTTGGATTAGAAAAGAAGTGCTGTCTTGATCCAGACATTTGTGTTCAGGCCATCTTGAGGTAATAAAAAATACACATAAATTCAATTTCTACCAGTTGATTTTACATAGTGTGAATTAACCATGTAAGAACAAATTTACAGAGTGCTACATAAGAAAACCAATGTCATACAGCCTCTCAAATTAAAATCTTCCTAAAGTTCACAGCATATTTTTAGACATCTAAACAGGGAAAAATATTTGGCCTGTTAGATTTCTGTGGCTGCGCTTGTACAACGTGGTATGCCTGTTGTACCTTCATCTTTGCTATACATAGTCAAGTGTTGTAAATATTTTAATTCACATTTTACAGGTGCTTTTTTTTGACTGGCAGCGGGTTACTCCTGCCACGTGTAGGACTTGTATATTCCTCGTGTTGCTACTGCAACAAGAAAGGAGTGTGTTGATCACAGCTTTTATTTCTGGGGACCAAGTCTAGATTGCAGGAAGCACAGCAAATAAGTAGAACATACCACACGTATATTTCCTAACTTCCTTTCAAAAAAGATTTGAAAGAGAGTAAAGTCAAGAAACTGTGCCCCATAAACTCAGCATGAATCAGGGTTTAACATTTATTTATTGGAAAACTGAAGTAATGACCTAACTGTATCTCAGGCTCTCTGGAAAGGACTGTATTCTTCTTTCAGCTGCAAATATAATTGGACTCAGGTACCACAAAGACTCAACAGGATCCTAAATTGTAGTTGGATTCTGAAACTGAATGTTTCAGTCACCTCTGTTTCCATAAAATGGCATCGGAGCATTTTGCACTTGTACATAGGAGAGGCAATTATTTAAGAGATCTTATGAAGCTCTGTGACACCCACTACACTAATATGCTGCTTGTTCACTGCTGGGAAAAAATCATCTTTGCCTCAGAAATCACCTTAGGATTCATGGCTTTGTGCTCCACAGCGCTACAAAAAGAAAGTTGGGTGAAATTGCCACTTTACTTTTTATTTGTTATAACCAAGCTTTCAGTAGTCTACATAAATTTCCTCTGGTCCTGTCTGTCCTTGTTGCTCTTGTCTAAGTTCCTTACAATTTGTACATGTAATTCTTGAGCCAGTTTGGATGATCAGCAAAGTTTTCAACTACGCCACATTACAAAACATAGGTGACATTTTTCAGTGGCCAAATTGATTTACACATTATGAACTCAGACCTTCTGATTTTCAGTGGAGTGTTGCCTTCCCCTAAACCAAACATTTATGATGCTGAGGACTCCGGTTCCCCTGAGCTCAGCACACACAGCATTGATGGTGTTGCTGGGTTTGCCAGTGCTTCAGTGAGACGGTGTCTAGCATGGCCGGGGATGTGGTCCATGGAGTATCCAGATATGGGCCAGGCTGGAGCTACATTTCTAGCCTAGATGTTTGGGATTCACTCCTGTGGGAACGAGCTGTGGGGACAGCTGGTGGATGCTACATTATGAGACAAGGCACAGCTCATGCGCCAAGACCTGGGAAGCTCAGCAGCACCCTTGGGTGGCTGCTTTTGACATAAAACCTACCATATTTTTATGCGCAGTCTTGGAAGGGCCCAGCTTACAATCAAAATAAATGAAGCAAAATAAGAATAATGCTTATCTCAGAGATAATGAGAAAGAGTCATCTTAAAGTATCTTATTACTGATTTTTCAGGGACATGGTCAAATAACCCTTGTCATAAATGCTTGTGGTTTTTCATATCTTCTTCTTTTTCCATATCAGAACTAGTATTAACATCCTGTTAAACCTGTGTTTAAGAGTTACAGTTAAACAGACAGTTTGAACTCAATTGAGGAGGGAGAGAATTTTACTCAACTTACTGTCTTTTCACTAATCCAGATGGGTTACAGGAGAATGGGAGCCTTGCAGCAAAAGTTGTGGGAAAACAGGATATCAAGTACGATCTGTCCGATGTATTCAACCCCTACACGATAATACAAATCGGTCTGTTCATACCAAGTACTGCAACAACGACCGTCCAGAAGGCAGGAGGCCTTGCAACCGGGAGCTTTGCCCAGCGCAGTGGAGAATAGGACCCTGGTCACAGGTCAGTCTCTCTCTGGAGGTTTCAAGTGACTAATTTCTCACAATGCAGGGGAGAAAATCTTGGCGTTTGTTCTGTGCTTTCTCTTCAAATGCATTGACACAATAAACTAATACCTACACTGAGGGTGTATTGCTTCCACTGCTACTAATGCCACAGAAGGTGAGTTGGATGGAGAGATGTGGTAGTGAAACAGCCAGTAAAGCCATCCTGTGGTGATGCTGCATGATCCAGACCCCATGAGCCACCCATATAAGATGTCAGCATCAGGAAAGCTGACTTCTAACCTGCTCTTTAGTCTGCTCACAATCATTTACCTGTTGACTTAAGCTGAGAGAAGGGCAATTAATTCTTCTATCACTGTTTTATTTTCTTTCAAGTAAAGAAGACTTTAAAGTCTTCAGACACTGCGATTAAGGGCAGCTAAGGAAGTTAGGCACCAGCACTCGTGGAGATTCAAAGGTGTGAGCATCTTCGCTGTAAAGGCCTTCAGCAGATCTAGCTGCTCAGCCGCATAAGGTTCTGTCCGTAAGCCAAAGGACAGAGTTTTTCACCTAGTTTACTATGGAAATACAGGGCACCTATTCATGAACTGTTTTTGTTTGCCATTGCTATGGGCAAAACAGGATTCACTCACTCCTAGAACAAGTGTCAGGAGCTGGGCATTTTGTGCTCTCCGTCTCTGGCTTTTTGGCTAACTCACTGTGTGAGCAAGAAATGCAGTGCCACTGTGCAGAGGCTGTTTATTGCTAAAGTATTTCCTAGACCAATAAGAAGCTCCACCTAGTCATACTTGCAAACCTTTGCAGTCATCAAAAGGCAAGAAATGTGAGTAGAATATTGCAACATTAAATTCTTCTTATAATTTTGATACACAGGATCCTTACAGTTTGTCTCAGCATTAAATAACTTTAAAAGCATGGCTGCGTTTGGAGATCCAACATTTTATTTTGGAACTGTGCTATGTAAATAAGCCCAAACAATTTTTATCCTCACTGGGTTGAATAGGTGTCACAAGCAATGCCATCCCTGGTGCACACTGTGAATAGATGCCTCACGTTTACAGTTGTTTCTTTATTGCTCGGACCTTGGAGTGTTTCACAATTACTGGTATACCACAAAAAGCAGTGGTTCTCCCTCTTGCTTAGCTACTGTAGGTACTGTGGTGGTTCAAACCATGTACCATGTCAGCTCAAATCAAGGGCAGTGGTCTAAAATTTAAAAATGAATTCCTAATCCATTGTTTTCAAAAGGTGGCTGGGAGTCTGACTGGTGAATCTCTTTTCAGTGCTCTGTCAGCTGTGGCAATGGCACGCAGGATCGCCCGGTCCTGTGCCGGACCAGGGACAATGCTATTGGGCTTTGTAAAGAAAATAAACCAGAGACCGTAAGGATTTGCAGACTACCTCCATGTCCAAGTAAGTGCTTGTCTTCTCTAGCATATATTTCTTGCTGAAAAAAATTATGTTGACTGTATTTATTTGAAATGCCTTCACTGAGTTTATATTTGTGTGCTGTGTCTGCCTGGGGTGGCAGTTCTCCATAGCCCCGGTTTTGAGCAGACTTTCCAAATGTAGAGCTGTTGTGTGGTCAGTGGACTTCTTGGGCACGTGGTCGTTCTCACGGTGGGGAGCACCGCTTGCCCCAGGAGAGCATGAGAGGCTGAGGCAGACCTCAGCACTGCAGTGATGGCTGGATCCGGCCCGCAGACAACAGCTCCCTGGGTGAGAAGCACTGCCTGAATCCGGCCCTGCGCCCCTGAGATGTGCTGGGCTTGGCAGAGGCTGCTGGGTTGTGGCTAATCAAGGGCATCGTGTACAAAGATGCCTCTTTGCTTTCCCCATCTCCAGGAACAGTTCCAGGCTTCTTTTCCATTCTGTCAAGCACAAGTTATCTTCAGGGATTACCTAACTCAGTTTTTTTAAGCTATAATAAATTTGTTCCTACTTAATCCAGGACACTAATGCCTTTATCCTTGTTAGCTCTTCAGTTGTTTGCAAATGATACTTGTGAGATCATTTTACATATTCCTATTATTAAGTAATTCATATTTTTCTTTTGTTCCTGATGTATTTCTCAGGGTAGCTTTTGATTCCTAATTAATTAGAACTGTCAATTATGGTCTCCAACATAAAGATTTTAAAGAGGCAGTATAACTAAACTAGTCTAGATGTATCTTAGGACATACTTAACGCTGCTGTGAGAAGTACTGCTGGAGAACTTACCTTCAGACTGTCTTCAGTGTTGGCTGTCAAGTGCTGGGCAGAAGTTATAGCAAACTGGCAAAACAGGACCCTCTGCCCAAAACGACACAGCCTGGTCATAATCCTTCCCCGGGCTCCTTCAGCGTCGGAGCCCACTCACTCTCTTAGCTTATCCACTTCCGACAGGTCAACTACTTAATGCTAACATATGTTGTGTTACATCTTTTTTTTTCCCCTCTATTCAAGGAAACGTTTCTGATCCTTCAAAGAAAACCTACATGATACAATGGCTGTCAAGACCTGATCCAGACTACCCCATCCAGAAAATATCTTCAAGTAAAAGACCCATTTATAACTCTGCCTTTGCCCTTAAATGCATGCCACATCGAATGTGGACTTTGCCTTTTGCTCTCTTCTTCTCTCTATGCGGAAAGTTCCCTTGACTTTGCCAAGTTTAAATCTTGGGCTGAATCTGTTTTTTCACACCAGGCACTTGGTGCTCGGTGTCTTTCTTCTCTGGAGCTTGCGTAGCACTGGTGGTGGAGGTCTTGAAGTGTTGGATGTGTGAAGTTGGATCTCCACAGTATGTTGCAGCCCTCTGAAAGGGAGCTGGGATCGGTTTGCTTGTTGCTTGGTGATGGTGAAAAAAGGCTCTTACTGGTTCATGATGTTCAGTTTGATAGCAAAACTGAGAACTTATTGTGAATGTGATCACATCACAATAATGACACCTTGTAGTGCTAAAGTTCTCCTTTATCTAAAAACCCTAAATCTCATAACTCTCTAGTTTCAGTTCGCTGGCAGGGTAGTCCGATGAGTGAGAGAATTTTTTCATGCCATTTTCCTTTGCAGTGCCATTGCTTTACTCACCCTTGCTGCTCAATTTTTATTCCTGACCCTCACATTTATGTTTGTAACCCATGGAGGGCTCACTGGGAAGCAGAAGCTCAGTTTCTGTTGGTACTTTCCATGCTGCTATGACGCCGTCCGCTCTCGCCAAACTCCTGATGGTGGTTTGAAATATTTTTCCTTGAGAAAAGCTGCATTCATTTTTCCCGTCGCACAATTTTTGCCAGTTTTGCGTACTTTCACTTTAGAAAAAAAACCGAAGCAGAACAGGCATGGTCCATGTTGAAGGTTGCGTGGTGGTGTTTTTCTTAACCTGGCGGAGGCAATATGATGTTTTCATCGACTACGATGTCTCCAGCTGCTCAGCACGGAGCTGTTTATACTCATTACATCTTTGGTCTTTTTTCACCATGTGCATGTCTGACTTGACTGGTATGGTTGTATGTGTGCGTGTGTGTGTATGCTCTATAGATGTGTCAACTGGCAAACATAACAGTGTGAACTACTACAGAATTACCTCAATTTTTATTGCTTTTTTTGCTTAGAAGAAGAATTTTAGAAAAATGCCTTAATGTTGAAATGTAAATGGCATTAATTTACCAGATCCAGCTTTAAATATGAACAGTACACTGGTACCTTGAGTTAATCTTCATACGGAGTGTTTTTACTTGAATGATAATTATTAGAAGGCAGTAAATTTAATCCGAGGTTAATTTGCACAGTGCATATCCATATCTTCATCAAGACAGGATTGTGACCTGACTTACTGAAATTTAACTGGCATCCTTGCTTCACCTTCCGTGTTTGTGTTGAAGATTTGGAATTCACAAGTCATAAACCTGTTTGTGACAGTCAGTACCAATAGTAGAAGCGTATCGACTTTAAAACTGCAGTCTTGGAGCAAATTACTACCTTATTGCATTGATCATATTCCTTGGAAAAGTGGCATTTTTGAATCTTTGGGTCGTCAACAGTGTAGCACTTCAAACTTGTCATTATCATGTGATCACATATTTAAATTTTGCTGTTAATACGATAATTTCCTGAAACATGTTAACAATTTACATGACAAGGTGAAAAAGCAAAGACACGTATCTGGCACTGAATACTGTTATGTAAAATAATTGGTGTTTAACTGTATAAATATATTCATGACTGTTACCTTTAAATAGACAATGTTTAGTGATGTTTCAAGAGATGGGTGGCTATAGAGAATGGTGCAATAAGGTATCTGGGCATTGTGCACTATGTCTATATGCACTTTGGTTTATCAGGGATATTTTATTAGTGTTTTGTATGTATTTAACATAATATTAAAGATGTGCCAATTCAGTTTGCTTTTCAATATTTTTTTATGAGACTAATGTGTACCAAAGTGACTGTGAAACTGATTTATTTTTTTCTTACTGATGTTTTGAAGATATACTTCCAGTCTGTCATGCATACTGCAAGTAAAAATAAATAAAAGTTCAGCAAATCTGAATATTTTGGTTTGGATAGAGGATAAAAATTCCATTCTGACATTCATAAGTTACAGAGTTTATTTATATAACTTATCAGATGTCACTAAACATATTACATAATGCAGTTTTAATTTTCATGTATTTTTAAGCTTGACATTACGTATTTTTGATAGGAAAAAAGGCATTTTTCTAAAGATGCTTTTAGTGATTCTTACAAAGCCAAGAAGAGATCTGCCTTGTTTGAAACTACATTTAAATGTTGTATCTGTTGGCTTCTATTTTGCAAGCCATTTGGAGAAGCTTGCATTAAGGTCACGCAATACAAGGCAAAATGTTCAACGGGGACTTTACCTGGTGTGTAAAAAATATATGAAGCTGTATAGGCACATGCAGTCCTTTGTATAGAGTCATGCATGCAGATATGAACAGTTCCAGCTCTTAAAGACTGGTTTGAAAATGTCTCCAAAACCAAGGTACTATTCTTAGGTTCCTAAGGAAGGAGTTGTTCTTTATTTCCAGCAGCATCTCAGTTTAGCATTTGAAAAATATGAAAATGAATTGACACATTTGAAAATAGGAACCAGAATTCTGCTTTTCTGCGACAAATGCAACAATCTGGGCATAAATACAATGCAAGGAAGGTGTTTCCACCTTCCTCAGCCAGCACTAGCATTTTAAAGCAGCAGCAACAGTTACTAGTTTATTTTAGACTGATATGTTTGCCAATTAAACACCTATAACGCCCTGTTTTGTTAACTGAGGATGAGTGAAGAGACGACACCTACACTTTCTGAGTTCACTTGGTATCTCTGAACCTGCTCTGGTTCTCTACTTTGCTGTAAGGTTGCTGACAGGGTAAGTCAGTGCTCGTAGCAGGATGGTGAACCACGAGCTCCGGTAACACGCTGACTTAGGCACACTGTCTGCCATCGGGTATGCTCTAAATAAAGGCCCATAATTGGAGTTACTCATCCTTTACTGTAAGAGTAGGTGGAGATGTAGTAAGAGCAGGGAGAGAGGCAGAAGTGATTTCATCTCTGTCTCAGCACTCTGGTCGCAGAAAAAATATTTTCTTACTGATTATGCCAAGTGTTGATCAGTCTGCCTTTCTCCTCAGCCCTCTCCTCTCCTCCAAGCCCTCTGACTCCTCTTTCTTTCAGCATGGGCTGCTGTTGGGTTTTCCTTCACTGCAGTTCCCACTAGTTCCTGGCTCCCTTCAGCCTGGAGGCACAGGAGCTGTAGAGCATGTACGTAGGACGGAGGACAGGTAGCTTTCTCTCCAAGGAGCCTGCTAACCCCTCACCATCCATCCGCTGCCAATTCATACCGTCCTTTACCTTCTCCAAGCAGAAATCACAAGGGCTTGAGTAATCTCTGAGTAGACATCTGTTAATGTTTCTCAGACAATAAAACAGTTTGACCAGCTCCCCTTTTAACACCTTCGCCTACATTTTGCCACCTGTATTTCAGCAAGATCAGGATCTGCTGTAACACCCATATTATAGTGCAAATTGTCGTAACAACTATTGACAGCTTAAAACCTATCAATTATCGTTCTGTCTCTTTTATTACAGTTTTCCAGTCAGTGACACAAAAATCACGACTTGTTACTGAGTCTCCCAGTCACTAATGGACTGGCTTGGCTCCATCCCACTGGAGTTTGTTGTTCTGACAATATCAGGTCCCTTCTAGGAGGAGGAGAAAAGCCTTATGCTAAATGCTCCACTTTTCTCTCGAGCAAGGGATAAGCTCAGGCAATGCTGCTGTTTTCAGAATAGAGGTACCTGGCAAAAAAAATCACTCCAGTCATGGATGGATTAATTCTGAGAGTTACACAGTACACATAGAAATAAGACTTGACTTTCTTGAGACAGTCCAGATAAATATAAATTACCCCTGACCATGGTTAGTCACTGTTCGATTGCAGAAAAGCATTAACAGGAGTGAAGGGGGGTGGGGGAAGATTCCTCATCATAAACCTTGATGACTTTCTGGGGGTTTAATGTAGCATTAGTACCAACACAGCACTATTGGTGTGTTTTGAACTCTAAGCCAAGGCAGGTACGCACGTCATCGTGGCTGCATGGGCTTCAGAGTAGCGCTTGCAGAATGCGAAGCCAAAAAATTAGAGTGTTGCAGTCTATAGCATGGATGGGGCCGGTACACAGAGTTCAGACTGGCTTTTGCATCCCTTGGAGTGAGTTGAGTTTTAGGTTTAATATTAAGCCTGCTTCTGCTTATAGAAGGCTCGTTTGCCAGTTTCCCATCCCACTTTAAATACCAAACCCTCTGCCCACTGCCAAAGCTTCAGCTGTGTTTCTTTTTCTGATTAATATGAAGATGCTCTTTATTTATCTCTTCCCTTTTTCTCTTTCAGAAGGTCATTGTCAAGGAGACAAGTCAATGTTTTGTCGCATGGAGGTTCTCTCTCGTTACTGCTCCATTCCCGGTTACAATAAGCTGTGTTGCAAGTCCTGTAATATGTACAGCAACATAACAGAGGACGACAATGTAACTGATTCTAACATAAATAAGAATAATATCATTGAGGAGGAGCTCCTGACAACCCTCAGCCCTCCCATGGGAGTGTCCACAACACAGTCTGCCACCAGCCCTCCTCTTGTTTCCAAAACACGTGCACGTCCTTCCAATGCAACTGAGGAGCACCCAGAAATCAATGCAGTGGATGTTCCCTATAAAATCGATGGGCTGGATAATGAAGTATCACAGCACAACATCATTACACGGAGGAGGATACCTTATGAAAGGACAAGGAATCAAAGAATTCAGGAACTGATTGCTGAGAAAAGGAAAAAAGAGACTCTTAGAAAAATAAACTAAAATGGAAATATGGCACAAACAACATTTTTCTCTTATAGAGATGTTACCAACATCATAGTATTGCCCATGTCGTAGAGACTAAAAATGGGGAAAAATCAAAGTGGTGCTATGGCAGAGATGCCAAATTCTAAAGCCTACTCTAAATGGAAATGACAGACGGTTTCATAAGTGCTAATCCGAACACTTTGACGGCTAGGTTTACAGGGTACCGTAGAGTATTAGTGCAATATCATTACAGCGTTTCACTGAATCCAAACAAACCGTAACACCTAGACCAGGTTAGCAGGTTTCTTGTTTATGGGCTCTTTTAAGTCTTCTATGCCTGTGTAAAACCGCTTGGGAATAGTAATGGGAGTTACACTTAGGATGGAGGCAAAGACATAGTAAATCCCTTTAACACTGACAAGCAGGTAGTCAGCAATCCTGTGATGCTTCTGTGCATTGCATAAACCTGGGCACTAAGTCAGCCCCCGGTTCAGGAAGGTACTTAAGGACATGCCAGGCTAAGTTTAGCTGACTTCAGTAGAGCTGCCTCGGTGGTTACAACTAGGCGTGTGCTTACATAGCTTTCTTAACCGGGACTGTGTAAGAAAATATAGAGAAAATTCTGTAGCCATGTATTTATGTGTAAATTAAAAACTGGGAAACAGTAGTTTACATATTTCCATAAACAATATCAAAGGATTCTCCTAAACTTTTGAAGACATGCAAGACATTTAGTAGGGTAGATCTGGCCAACTTGGACTGACAACATCCTAGTCTTTCTGTTTACAATTATCCATATGTTTGATAGTCTTTAAGTTCCTGTAATGCAACAGCCTCAGTGATCTTTGTTGGTTGGTGCTTTTTTTATTGGTCTGATTTTTTTTCTACTCACATACTGTTTAACTTAAAGACGACTGGATTCTTGTTGCCTTTTCTTTGGTGCTTTGTTAAGAAAACATCTTTTTTTTTCTCCCATAGGGCAAGGTTATTTTGGAGGAAATACTTTTGTGTTATCTTCCTTTCCTTAGGACAGCTTTATTGGTGCAGAAGTGAACAGTTGTTTGCTGTGCCCTTACATATACACGTACACACACACACGTGTACTCACAGTACCAGCCCTGCTAGGAACTTTAAGAGGTGTAACCTGACAACCCTTTGAGTACTTCCTTTCCCCTCAGGGTCATCGTGGTTTTCATAGGTCATTTTGAATTCCTGGTTGGAGATCAGAAGATGAATTCAGCTTGGCTCTAACACCGCAGAGACAGGGAGTGTGGACTGGTTCCTGCTGCGGGTGGCATCTGAGCAGTTTTTCTCCTGTCTCCTGGCTTGGACTCTTCCATTTGTTTCCTCTTTGCTGGTAAACCTCCTGCAGAGCCCAGGGCTTCCCTGAAATCCTGCTTTTACCACTAGGTAGGTCTGATGGCTCCTAGTTCAGATTTTCCAGTCTGAGAGTAAGATCTCATCCTCCAGCCTGAGCTGGTCTTAGTTTGAAGCAGTGCCAGTAATAAACCTGTATATACAGTCACATAATTATTGGAAATGTGCTGAGCTTCCAGCAACGTGTAAGCTCTTCTGTGGCCAGGCTGCTGGCAAAGAGCTTCAGAAGTATTGCAAGGTGAACCACATGTGGCTTCCTGCGACCCTGCCTTCTGCCCTCGACCACCCCGGCTGAATGAGCTGCCCAGTCTCCTCTTCGGAACAAGCCAGTCCCGCTGGCAAGGAGGCGAGAGCCTGCAGGAGCAGCAGTCTTTGCAGCCTGGAGATGTCGAACTGTTCTGGCCTGAACTGTGGCCAGAAGTCTTTGAAGAACAAGACCTGGTTTAAGAAAAGTACTTTATGGAGGTACTAGCCAAAGCAGAGAAGGAATGTTTTCAGCTGGTGTGATGGCATCAAGCGTCCATTCTTACAGAGGACTGGGGGGATACACTTGGGTGAGCGTTCAGGACCAGCTCAGATGGTACAGGGGTGGGAGTTATGCTGAAGACCATGAAGACCAGGAAGCATAATGAGCCTGGTAAAAGTCCAGAGCACTAGGAAAGATCTCGTGGGCCAAGCAGTCGTGGCTGCAGATGTGAAAGCAGCAGCCAGCGCAAGCAGCGAAGTAATCTGTTCTGGTTTTGAAAAGCAAGGCTAAAGCTCCACAGTTTGGCAGCACTGAGCAGAGCTTGGCTGGGGCAGTGGCGGGAGTCTCACCTCAGACTTTAACTCGTGAGACACTAAGCATTTTCCTGCAGTCAAAGGTTGCTTATCTTTGGTGGTAGCCTTCGCTCGCCCCAGCCCCGCTCCATGGCCTGCCTGCCGTACGATAGACAGGCAAGCCCAGAGCTTGCCCCAGGAGCCTTGTGCAGAGGCATTTGTGGTTGCGTACAGACAAGACAGGTTTTAGTAACAGTGTAGGGTCAGGTCGCATCTGTGCGAAACAGAGCAATCTAGTAATGAGCACTGAAGGGAAAAAAAACCCACCACGCTATTTATAAGCAAGGAAGATGTGTCTAAATCAATGTCATTCCAGGTGCTGTGCCATGGGAGACAGAAGCTGTAGCTGGGCTCCCAGCCTTGTAGACATAGTGAGTATTTCTTGCCTTCCGCATTTCCTTTACACAGATGCGGTTAGTGTGAAACTCATCTTTTCCCCTTCAAGTTATTATCCTGCTTTTAGCTCTGTGGACAATAAAAATAAACCACAACCTCCAGCTTTTTCATAGCCTAGAAGCACATCTGGGTGTAATGAACTTCTTAGGAAAAACCCTTACAAACCCAAGGGTAGAGAGGGGTTGGGGCTTGAAGTTACACAGGTGGGGAGGTAGAAGTTTGCTGCCTGCATGGTACCAGTCTTACTCTCTGGGACTCTGTGGAGACCCATTTCTCTGACCTCCAGAAGCCTGAGCTAACCCATCTAATAGCTTCTGTTCTTCCTTAGCATCAGGAATAGGCTTAGTCAACCAGGCAATGTGAAAAAATGCCACAGGAGGAAGTGCCCACAGCTCAAATGCTGTCTTACAAATAGCCTCTTCTGTCCAAAGGATTTCTAAGTTGTGTCCCAATAGCAAGTGGGGCAGGAATTGATTTGGTGCAACTTCAGATGACCTTTCTGCAAGCAGCACAAGGCAAGGCCTGTTCCAGTGCAGAGGACTGGAACAGTTCCGGGACTGCTGTAGGCTGGGCAAGGTCCATTCGCAGGGGTTTGCTCGCTCACCTGCGGCATGGACACCCTGGCTGAACATGCAAAGCTGGTTCAAAGTTCAGAAACTTGGCTGCGCTGTTCTTTCTCCAGAGTGAGTCAGTTCACAATCAAACAAACCAAAAGCGTTTTTCCAGATAAGGTGGAAACTTCTGCTGCATCTTGGAGCAGGAGCAGCCTCCCAGAAGGCTGGTGTGGTGCTGCACTAGGTCTGGTGTTCATTAGGGACCCGATGCAATGCCTAGTGGCATCTGCATTTAGGAAGGGCTTGCTGCCTTCTCAGTCTCACCTTTTGGGAGATTTAACTTGATTTATTTCTCGCTGGTTTTAATTCTACTGAATACTTCTCTAGCTGTTATTTGGGGAACACTGAAATGATATTTGAAGGAGCAGCTTCAGTCTAGATTGCTCAAGACAGTGAGGCACTGCTGGACACAGACTGGTCCATCCCCTTATGGAGCAGAGTCACCAGCTGCCTTCTCTTTACAGTCTTGCTGTATGAGGGGAAAAAAAAAAGTCTCTTCAGCTCTTCAGACCAGGAAAGATGCCTTCTTTTCAAGCTGGCATGAGTTTTTTTGGAAGGTGCTTTTTTCAGCAGTTCCCCATGATGGTGGTTTTCTAAGAACACGTACCTCACTTCTACTGGAGAACACAGAGCAGAGCTCTGTTGATAAAGAAAAAGCAGCCCAAGGCAACAGGTGGGGTTTTGCTCTCAGCTGATCTTCATTCATGTCGTGCAGCAGAAATCGTGGTCATTTTCTGGCTGGTTGAACTTTGACAACTGTTTCCTCTTTTCTACAATGCTGTAATTGGGCAAGAGCGTCATCATAGCGTAACCGTAATCTTCTGTAACCATTTTGCTTTTGCCCAGGTACTGCATTTTGAGACATAATGAGCAGAGAGTGGTAGTTTAATGTAACCTAATCCCCAGAAACTAAAGCAGATTTATAAGTAAATATATTCCTGCAGAGACAGTCTCAAAGATCTGAGAGGTAAAGCAATGTGCTCCCATTAAGCAATGCATTTTGTGATCTAACCACGCAAGTACACAGCTTTCTAAGTTGTCATTTTTTTGTTGGTCTAAACTTAAAATCCAAGTGACAGCCCTTCATGAAAAAAAAAAGATCCCAAACCAATTCTGTTTCCTTTGGCTCCAATCTACTGCCATTTTTTTCACCAACATTCCTTTAAAAATTTCTGTAATCTACTATGAATGCATCACTTTTTATATTCATATATCCATTCAATATTTAGAGTCTCACAACATCTCCATAGAATGCTTTCAGATATTTTGAGAATTCTAGAAATGGTGCTTTACCAGTACTCAAAGGGTTTTATGTTTTATTTTATTACGTAATGCATTTAATGTCTTATTTACTCACCTACAATGCACAGTATTAGTTATGTTCATCTGAATATCTATATGCAACTTCCATTCACTTACATATGCCTTAACAGACATTGCAATAAATAGCCATTTCTTGTATATTAAAAATGTATATACAAATTAGAATCTTTAATTTTATAATTTATTAAATTCAAATGTCTGTGTTCTTTTGCAAAGTGTTTGACTTTTCCCTGTGCTTTTTTCACTGGAGTAACATTATGCAGAGATGCTGGGGGAGGAAGAACCAGCATCTTCAGGCTCAAAACCAATTTAATTCCTAAAACTTTATCTTAACATTATCCAAGCCAAATATCGTGAAGTCACTGGACCAAAACCTCAGTTGATAACTACATGGATATTTAATCAAACTCGCTTAAACCTGCTTGAGGCTCTCATCTTTTACATTTGACTGAAATCCATCCTGGTCCATGTGTCATCTCCTTAAAAGGCTCAGTTATTTGGGCTTCTATTCAGGACTGATAAGTAAATTTCACTTCGCCTGTCCTATTGATAAAAAAATTGCTCCTTTCCATGAAATTCTTTTGTGTACATTTTCCTGCCATATCCTGCACGCTCGCAGGCAGGTTCCCTTTAAAGCATAATTGAATCTCTCCCATCAATTGAATTTGTTGCTTGAGGATTTGAAAGATCCCTGATTACCTTGATGATTCCGTTAGCACCATGCAGTGCATTCAAGTCCAACATGTTTTTTAATCAGGTAATGACCCACCTCAGCATTTTCAATATGGAAAAGACATTTGCTTACTTAAATGCCCTGATAAAACAGCGGAGCCGCCAAAACCTGGGTTTCATTTCATGGGAAAATTTGTATAATATCTAATTTACAGCTGTGAGAAGGGTTATATCGGCAATTATTGGCTTTTGCTTTCCCAACCCAAAGATTTGGAGATTTTTAGAGTGGCCCTGGGAAGGGGTCTCATGTCCACACCCCAGACACGAGAAACACCCATGGTGGGGTCAAACATGTCCAACACCCCTCCCTTCTCCCCCGGTCTTCCTCTCTATGTCTGAAATGCCTAAATATGACAATTACAGGAGGCCATCTCTTCCTCTCCTGGCCTACATCAGCTTTTTAGCACCTTTGCATCAGTTCTTCAGACTTGGGCAATAACTGGTGCCCACGTGGGAGCCCGGACAGACGTACATACACGTACACACGGCCCCGCGGGGCGGCTCTGGCCCCTCCAGCTGTCAGAGCCCCTGAGCATCACTTCCCTGGCATGGGGGTGATGCCAAATGCAAAGGGAAGCGGCAGAATTTTTTTAATTTAGAAGTCCACCTCATCTCTAAGGGGAAATATTGTGGTCGTCCCTTGGGCCCTGCTGGGGGACTGTCACTGCTTCAGAAAGCCCGTGACAGCTTAACACCTCTTCCTCCAAGAGTATTTGAAGATGGAAGCAGGTACCTGCCACGGGGCTGGATGAGCCTGGGAAGCCATGCTTTGGGAACAGCACCTTGAGTGTTTGCTCCAGGAGCCTCATCCAGTTGAAGACGTTATGCTCGTGCCCCCAAAATCGAGTGGCCCAGCTCAGGTCTCATTGCAGGTAACAAATTCCTCCTAGGAAGCCTGGCGCTGCGTGGAGCGCAGGATCACAGCGGGTTAAACAGCACTGAGTACATCACTAGCTGGGATTCATTTACCCAGCTCAGTGCAGTGCGTGCATTAAAGCAGACGCTCTCTGGCAGTGGAAGGAAAGGAAACGTTATCCTAAAAGAGAGAAGCTGCAGGGAGAATGCTCTATCTTGTTCACATAGATGATGTCCGTACAGTATCCTACAGCACCCCACGGCATCCACAAACACCAAATACTGGTGTTTTGCCTGTTCCTGAACACAAAGCCATGCCTGGCTCTGTGCATCCCCACAAAAGCAAACCCACCATGTGTGACACGTTGGCAGCAAGCCATAAGCTAAATGCCAAACCCATGCCTTGCGCTGCAAAATGGGTCTCAACATTTGCAACCTCTGTCTTCTGTGCCCGAGGACCCCAGCCTGAAGAGGTGCTGAGGGGAGACCCCGCTGTCTTCATGGGCACCACTGCTCTGGCCTTGGAAGAAATAAAATTGGCCCGTGCACTGCTGAGACTGTAAGGGGTCTGGTGTTGGGCATTATCAGGGGATCAGCTTTTTCATACACAGCATGAGTTAATTTGTGGTGTGTGTGTACAGTCTCCTTCCTCTTGTGCAAGGGGATCCCTTGCTCCTGCCCAGGCAGTCACAGGAGCTGCAGGATTACCTGGAGGGCAGCTGGTTCAGCAAAGACAAGAGGAATGGGCTAGGGATGGAGTTTCCCAGCAGAGACCCTCCAAACCCAGTTGCAAGCCCACTACCACCAGTGAGAGGTATTTTGGGCAGAACAAGGAGCCTGTGCTGGTAAACCAGAGCCTCCCTGGGCAAATATTCATGTCTTGGGAGAAGGTCTTACAGCTTGGTGGTGTAGAAACGAGCAAACAGTCGGGGAATCTCACGGTTGGCTCTGCTGAGCGCAGTCTGAAAAAAAAAAAAAAAAGAAAAGCAGTTCAAGGAGCAATTCCAGGCCAGGAAAGTAGTTATTCAGGTTATTCTCAATTACACCAGGCAGAATGTAGCTCCCCACAAAATGCCATGCCAATCTGAATGGCCCTTCACACAGCGGGGAGGGGCGCAGGGTGATTTCCAGCCACCCACCCGGGGCTGCTGGCTCCACACTCGGCTTTGCTCACAGGGGGCAAAAAATGGTGCAGAGCCCTTCTGGGGGCTGAACGCCTGGAAACCCCACTGCAGCTGCGCGTGTGGATGCGCGTGTGCATGCATCGCTCTCCTGTGCTCTCTCCCCCACCATCCCTCCCCACCGCCCTTCCCCGGTCCCTCCCTCATTAGCAGCTTTGCAAAGCCAAGCAGGGACCGAAGCCACGGAGCCACAGAACTCCACCAAGTGCAAGCGCACATCTAAAAACTCGTTACAGTGAGAAGCAGAGCAGGATGACACATGTGGGAGAAGCCTCATCATAGTTAATCTGCTGGGTTTTATGCTTCATCAGCAGAGTGCTCCCACCAGCCTTCGGCGATGAAATTGCACTTTGCATCTCTGCTACCCCGAGCAGAGCTTGAGTTCCCGGCAGGCCGGCGATGGAGGACATGCTCAGGCTGCTTTGCCTCTCCAGACGCAGAGTTTCTAGTTGAGTTACCACTAGATGGTGGCACGGCACAAGAAGTACGATTATGAAACAGCCACTGGCCTTTGGTACCAGGGTGAAAAATCCCTCCATCAGATGAGAAGGACTCGCTGCATCCCGGGGGTGCAGGAAGGACCAGATGGAGTAAAACCTGCTCAGCTCAGTCCCCACCGCAGCGTGGATGTACTGGAAGATGCTGTTGTGCTGCTGTCCGTGCCCTACCAGCAGCTGGGGGCTGAAGAACAAGCATGAAGCCTGTGGGAAAGAAACACAGCAGCAGCAGCAGCGGAGAAAAAGCCATGAGCAGTCCCGCTACCCAAACCACAGTAAATAGCTCAAGAATTAAGTTATTGTCTGGGAGTGCTATTCCTTACGGCCTCTAAACACAGCCCAGCTGATAACAGAAAGTTTACAGGATAGTAAGATTTCAGGGTTTTCCACTGATGGTTATCACTAACTGGTCTTGCAAACTTTTTAATCAGGCAAATCTCTTTTATTAAAGAAATGCAACAGCTATGGGAAGACAAACCTGTCTCAGATGAGCCAGCAGCTTGGATTAACAGCCAAATGTTGAGCAGTTTGTAACAAATCAGTTATTCAGTGAAAAGGGATGTGTTTTCTGTTTGCAGGTGACTGGGATGTTCCTGCGGTTGTTTGTGATCAAAGAATCCCTCATGCCAAAAAAGTCATTTACAGCAGGTTTACTCGGATCCTTTGGGTCCTTTGTGAGCTGTGCCGGGGGGACAGCCTGTGGGACCAACTGGCACAGCTTCCAAAATAAAATTGATCTCCGTATTTAAAGGATGGAGATCCCAGGGCCTGAAAAATGAAATTCAGACTTCTGTGCAGTCGAGGTCTTCAGAGCAGAGGGAAGCAAATGCAGTTTTCCCGGGAGCTGAGCAGGCACCCACTCTTCCGCACGGTGTGTTCGTACTCTAACCGTGGTCTGTCTGGGTTTATTTTCAGCACGAGGAGAGGTGGATCAGTAGCATGGCACATTTAGACACCTCTCCCCCACCAGCACTGCCAGAGGGGGTTTGGAAAGGAGCTACGCAAGTGAAGTGCAATTCTTCTGCAAGGCCTGACCGGCAGGAAACAGCTCGTTGCTCGTAGTACATCATGGCATTTGCATGGCTCACTGCTTCCCTCGGTACAGATTTCTCGGATTTTCCGGCCACTGCCGGTCGCCCTGGGCCACCCTGAGGGGTTTTGGCTTCAGGCAGCACCCCGGGCTGCTGGTGGCACGGGGGTTTTCATGGGATGCTGGGTAGGAGAAAGCTGTCAAGTGATGGCAGGACAGTGTCCTCACCCAGCCCTGCCACGATCGACAGCGCTCAGATTTCCAGCGCCTTCGTCGGGTGCGTCCAAAAGGGATGACTCTGCATCAGCGTTCAGGCACTTTGGGGTGGTCAGGTGTTTTATTGGAGCCCAGATGTGCATTTCTATCATCTAAAATGATGTATGGAAAAAGGCATGCATACAAAGATACAATGTAACCTTATGCAGAACAGTAATAATATAAAAATATTTATATTATTTCAAATAAATATCCTGGGCTGGATTCCCAGGGGAAGTTGCCAGCGAGCAGCCACCACGGTTTGCACTTTCTGAGACTTCAAAGTACTTTAAAAAAAGTCCGCGCCGGCACCGAGCTCCCTGCCAGCCGCGGACAGCCAGCGCTGATGACGGCCGGGCTGGCGAACCCACGACACCGGCACGGCCTAGAAACTCCCAGTGAAGGCTTCCTGGAGCCATTTTCTGAGCTTAATTGAAATCCCAAGGAAACTGAGTGCCTAAATCACGCCGAGTCCTTTCAAAGCCTCCCAAAAGGACTCCACCCGTGTTCCCAGCTGGAGGGAGAGCTCAGCTCCGGCAAACACCCCTCCTGCTAAATGGCGATGGGCTGCAGCAACCCGGTCTGCACAGCAACGGGCTCCTCGCTTGCAAAAAAAGTTACCGTGTGAGCTGCAGACAAGGCAACAGCTGCGGGTGCGACATTTCTAACCCAGCTCCATCTAGTTAATACAAAACCAGCTTATTAATGTTTCACAGGAGTATCTTTGCTGCGTACCATAGCGGCTGCTTGCTGTAATGCACGGGAGGTTAACGGGCTGGGGGATATAATTAGAGAACACAAATCATCTGGAATCTGGCACAAATTGGGTCAAACTGTTTTTCTTTCATGAACTTTTAATGACAAACATGGAAGAGCGAAGCACTGAGGCTTGGAGCAGCTCAGGGTCACACTAACCTCGTACCCCATCCCTGGCAAGGGCTAACGCTACAGCAAAGCCCGGCGTTAACACCGCTGCCTTCCCGACACGCTGACATGTTTTTAGATACCGTCTTGCAGCGCGGGAGCAGTGCGGCAGCATTTTCCAACCATGCACCAGTCACAGTATTTGCTAGTTGACAGAAACACCTCGTTTCTGCAGGCTGGAGTGTGGCAGGACCGCGTGTGCAGGCGGATGGCCGTCCCTTTGCGATGCCGGTGCCTTTGGGTGCTGCGGCTGCTCCGGGAGGAGGAGAGGGCAGAGACGAGTGGAGGCAGAGAGGTGCCAAGCAGGGTAAAAACTGCCTAATAAACGGAAAAAAAAGTTTAAAAAAAAAAGTGAATTTACAGTTCTACTGGTTACTGGGAAAGCTTGAAACTGGCACCCTAGATGTCCCTTGGAGACCTCGTAATCAGAAGGTGAAGGGAATGGACCTTCAGTTTAGTCTCTCTTTGACCCGTTTTGGCAGCAGGCACAGCCTCCCAGCGCGGGAGCTCGAAAACTGGGATTTCTTTCAAACTGGGATTCCTTTCAAACTGGGATTTGGCTACCGCAGCCCAGGGCAGCGATGCCTGCGTCCCAGGGCCCAGGGCTCAGCTGCGTCACCGCAGGCGCGAGCAGAGCAGCAGTGTGGCATCACTGAGCTGTCACATCAGTGTCACCAGGTCTGACCTGCATCCAGTCAGGACAACACGGCTGCCCAGGTCCCCAGCAGCCGTGGGGGTATCGGTTTGCCAAACCAGGCTGGAGGGCTTTTACTCTTTCACCTTTTCTGGCCATTACTTTGGAAAGCATAAGGTCATTTTTTCCCCCCCTCCAATAAATATTCCTTGCAGTATTCCAAAGCAAAAGTTGTTTATGAAGCAGCCTTGGCAGTGCTCGTGCCTCGTCAGGTGGGTGCTGGCGCCGTCCTAGAGCCCCCGTTTGGCACTGAGAGTATTTTTCCTCAGAATACCCGAAATGGGAATTGACTTTGGTATCCATTTAGGGCTCCCAAAGATTAATTGGTTTGTTTATCCGAACATCAACAAGCTTCAAAAATGCCCAAAGGAGAGCTGCCTGTTACACTTGTGCAACTCTGCTGAGCTGGTTGAATACAAGGCTTCCCTCAAAACTGGACGCATTAAAAAAAAAAGCTAACAAAGAGAAAACCAAACAAAAAAATAACTCCACAGCATTTAGCTCTCAGACACTCAACCAAGCCTTGCAGAGCTAATAACTCGTGTTTTCCTCGGCAGCTTGGGCACTGCTGCTGTCGCTGTTTTCTTCTGCTATTAATCCCATTTGCTTACGGTTTTCATGCACTCAGGAACGCTGATTCACCACGATCTCTCAAGGGAGTGTAAGTACAGGAGACCGGGATGGTTTAAACAGAGCCGTCCTCAGAAAGGCTTGGAAGAAACCTACGGCAGTTTTGCAAAGAGACAAACATGCATTCAAAGGTGCATCTCTTTTTTTTTTTAATTAACATGTTTTGAGCAACCACTTGATGAAAGAGGAAACTGAATGGCTGTGGTTGAGGTCAAAAAAAAAAAAGGTATTGCTGTAAATTATATTTGGTTAATGGTAGCTACTTTTTAAGCTGTATCTGGTATTTTTAAATTTATATTTTAATCTTCATAACATCAAGAACGTTAAAAAGATGACAGAGAACAAATGATTTATACTGGGGTGATCTGAGTAATTCCAGTAACACTGATTCGAATAAATGCAATTTTCCTACAGTAACACCAGACGCCCGGAAGAATCTAATTTCGACAGACAGAAGGGATTTTTATTGCGAACCCATATTTTTAGTGTAGTTTCATAAAGAAACACCTTACCTAACCACATTTGGTGAGGACCTTGATCACTTTCGAGGCTCTCGGGTGGCTTCTCAGGGCAGGGTGTGAGGTCTCCGCAGCCCCGTCCTCCCAGGGGAGGCTGCCACGTCCCGCCGGACACCACCAAAACCACACAGAGGGATGATGATGATACGGAACAGCTTCAGGAGGGGCCCTGACCCTGTTAGACACCTGATAACCCAACCCTGAGCCTAATTCAGCTGCTCTCGGAGCCGCTGCCATCCCAGGTGGGCACGGCCAGCCTGGCGCCTTGCACGGCCCCGGTTCTACTCGCTCCATCGGACCACGTGGCCTTTGAGGAGATGTCTCCAGCCGCGAGGAGGGACTTTCCAGGGGAGAGGAAAGATCTTGAGGAGTTTTATATAGCAAACCTATCCATGCAGATCTGCACATGTGGAATTTTTTTCCCAGATCAGCGATTTTCCTCATGAAATGGCTTTCCCAAGCTTTATCCTGCAGCTGCTTAGAGTAGCTGGGGTCTGAGGGGTTTTTTTCTATTTGATTGTAATTATGGTGCCTGCAAGCAAGAAGGAGAAATCTAAGCTCTAAGTTGTTACTACAGCGCCATCCCAGCTGATCATTGCTGTCAGCAAATTTAATGCATGAAGGTTGAGGGTCATTTCAGCTAACTTCAGCTGTTTGGCATCAGAAGTCCAGACAAACAGCTTAAGCTTGCACACCTTTTATATTTAAATGCTAAGCAATGCCTTTTTCCATAAAGCAAATAATCCGTGCTTTGAACCATATCCTGAAGGGATGCACAAGTCTTTTGAGCTGCTTATTTCTTTCCACTGGAGATGGAGAAAGAACCTGGATGATGAGCATGAGCTTGGGTGACCAAATCAGCAGTCAAAGCCAATTCCAGCCTGAACGCTGGTAACACTGAGAATATTTGCATTAAAACTAAAGCGGTGATTTTTAATTTAGGATTTCTGCTTTTCTCCCCATCCCTCCCAGCAGCTCAGGACAGGCGGCGTGGGGAGCAGCAAGGTTCAGAAATGCAGTCACGCTCTCCGGCCTTGGTCGCACGGGGATGTCGCACGGCGTGGCTCTTCCCCGGTGACGAATAGCAGCTATCGAGGCTCCCTCTGAGGACAGAACGGGGAAATAAGAGCAGAAGGAAGATTCTGCTGCAACATAACGATTCACCTCCCCGCCCAGCGTGATGCTGCAAGAGAGGCTACGAGAGGGATACTGGAGGTACGCTAGAATTGCAATCGGTTTGCAGCATGTTAATAAGCCAGAAAACAAAGACAAATCCCTGCTGCCCGGAGACCCGCAAGGTCAGCCGCCGCCGCTCCTCCTGGCAAAGCCATTTGCCGTAATGCACTTGCGTGGTCTCGCTCGGCGGGCGCCAGCTCAGCGAAACACAGACAGGGCCCGTGCTGCACCTCGTCCCCGGGGCAGCGGGGAGAGGGGGCTTAGAGGAGCGGAGCCCGGGGAGGGACAAGGCTGCCAGCGCAGCAGTGGGGTCAGCTGCTGCTGCCCCTCCGCAGCGGATGCACGGCTCAGCACCAAGCGGGGAGGGAGGAGAGCAGCGATAAGGATGCTGCAAACACCCCCCTGCTCTCTTGGGCAAAGCTGGTGAAGCGGCGTGAATTTGCTCGCGAGATAAGGCAGAGAAGGAGCAAAAGCAGCTCAAAATCTAAGGATTCGCCATTCAGCAGTGAAATACGATGGTACTATAGCTCCTCTTCTCACACCCCCCAACTCAGAGCACAGGCAGCCCCTCCTGCGGCACGACCATGGCACCGCACTTGCATTTCACATGGGGAAACATCGTATGGCAGCGGGGCAGCGGGGATTTGTCACGGACCGTCCCACTGGGGACGGGATGGCCCTGCCTCCCGGGTGCCTGTGTGCTCTCCTGATGCTAAATGGCATTTGTCAGATGCGGCTCTCGGCAGGGCAGGCAGCCAGCGGGCTATATTTAGCAACAACAACAAAACAGGCGGCCGAATCAGCTGACTGGAGGCAGGGAGCCTGATGCACGGGTTAGTTTTAGACAGCACATATTCTGCACTGAAAACAGGGAGGGAGAGAGCCAGAGGGAGACGCGGGAGCTGGGGGAGCGGAAAGCCACCCATCCCTCCGCACCAGGCAGCAGCACAGGTAAGGGGAGGGCGTCGCAAAAGCTGGGGTCCGGACGCGGGCCGTGTCCTGGGTAGTGCTGGGAAGGACCCAGGACGGCCGCAGCCGGTGATGCTCCAGGCGTGGCCGGGAGGGGAAGCCGCAGGGCAGGGGGGTCGTGCTCCCTGGGGTGCTGGGTGCCGGCGGGGTGGTGGGTGCCGTTGGGCAGGCGGGAAGGTGACCTCGGCACGGCCGGGCTGCGCTGGAGCAGGGCCACGCCGGCGTGGTGCCCGGGGCGAAGGGGATCGCATCCGGGCTGGAACTGATCCATCCCATCAGAGGAGTTTTACTGTCGATAGGTAATTTCGTTTCCTTCCGGAGGACGGGCATGTTCACAGGAGCTAGTTAATGATTAGTGCTGTCGTACGCTAACACAACATGCCCGTGCCCATTATCTGAAGCATCCGGCTGCCCCCTCGACGCCGGGGTCGGAGCAGGCCCAGAGCCGGACACTGCTGATCCCGGGCAAGGGGTGGGAGGAAAGGCGGAGGAGCAAGCCACCTTCTTCATGCCTAAAGAAATGAGAAGAAAGGAGCAGACAGAATAAAGAAAGGGAAATAAAAAGGCCACAAGCATCTTAAAACAAGCATCTTCTGCTATCAGTTCAGCAAATCCCAGCTTGGCTGACTTCACCAGTAGCACCTCAGTGAAAACCAGTAAAAGCCGGCAGCAGCTGGGGGAGGGATGGACAGCCAGCGAGCTCTGCCCTGGGCTCGGCACGAGCTGCTCACTTGCGCTCCGTATGTGATCCGCAGCTTCGCAGAGAGGGACAACAAAGCCGGATTTATTTCCAGCAATGAAGCAAGGCATTAAAATAGCTAGCAAAGCACTTTCGTGTTTAATCGCACAACAAAGCTATATTGTGTGAGCAGATTATTCACATACAAATTCCATTGAGGGGGGGATAGTAAAAAAAAAAGGATCCAGGCTCTGTGGTCATTTCTGCCAGAAGGGGAGATAAGCAAACCACAGGGGAGAGTATTTTGAGAGGAAAAAAAAAAAAATCAGTACAGTAAGCAAAAACTGCAACACAAAATATTTGTAAAAAAGGTTTACCTGGCTAGTGGGAGCAGTTTGATGAAAATCCATCCTAGAAAGAGTTGAGGATAACTATTAGCACATAAAGGACATGAATTAAATCCCTTTGACTCTATGTAAGCATTCAGGGAAGGATCTACCACTCCATAACTACATTTATGAACCACTGGCAGAGACAGAAATGAGCACGTTTGCACATTATCACCTACAGCATCTAGAAGAGATCAGCTGGAATGTCACTTTATTTACGTGATGCTCCCCGCAGGGGTAGGTCAGCTCCTCTCCTGTTGAGATCAGCTCTTGCCTGTTCGGACACAACATGAAGTCAGAGCCCAGTTACAGTGAACAGACCGGCGGAGTAGTAAATAAGGAGAGTAGTTTGTCCCTTGCTGCTACAACCCGGACAGTGAGACGAGCTCGTGCGCCTGCACCGCGCTGCGTCAGCTGCTGACCCCTTGCATTGCTTCAGCGGGGAGCACCGTTGCTGATCTCTTTAATGAACCTTTTGTTTTCTACTGCACTTAATCACTTGGCTTCTTTTGTATATATGGGCTCTTTATGAAGCCACAGATAGAGAAGTACTGCCAGCAAACTTTTAAAATGCAGTTTCTGTAAACACCACTCTTTGCCACAAGAAAACATGAGGTGTCTCAGGTAACATGGACTTTACAGAAACAAGCCCAGAATTTCTTTACCTGGCTTTCACATGCTGATCATGTCTGGTCTGTTCTTTGCAGCCATGGCACCTCGGATAAGACTGAGTCTTTCAAAGCCTCTCCCAACCATACGCGAAACCCATGAGGAAGCGATGGAAGATTCTACCAGCAACCCGAAGCGCGCTGGAAGCACTGCAACCAGCCCAGACACATACTCCAGCGACGATTACATTCAATCCATCTGCCACCTCGCCAGACCCACCTTCCCGGGCCTTCCTGAAAGCAGCCATAAGGTTCAGGACAGAAAGACCCTGAAGACCCCTGAAGACGTGTCATGGTCCCAGTCCCTTGGGGGGACGCAGCAGGAAATGTCAAAATGTAAATTGACCAATTTCATCGCAAATGTGGTGCCGTTGGGAAAAGTTACGCCTGCAGAAGCCGACTTCTGGTCCAGCGAGGACCCCCTGGCACAGATTTACACCCATGCAGGAAAGCTCTGCTCCTACAAGGCTTCTTCATACGGTAAAAGCTCCAGCACTGGTTACTCACAGTGCGACTCTTCCTCCCCAAACGGTGAACTTCAGCCCCCAACCACAAAAGAAAAAGCCACAGGGAAACCCAATTTGCCACGAGTATTCAGTTTGCCAAGGCTTCCCTCCCCAAGCCCAGTGCAGAAAGAAGCAGTCTGCTCAGAGCTGAAGTACGTCAGAAGAGACGAGGGAGCAGTTTTAGGGAGTAACCACAGTCAGAAAGAAAACAGCCCCATGTTCATTACCGGTGAAGATCTATCGCCGTGCTCAGCCAGAGGGAAGCTGCTGGGAAACCCCGCCTGGCGCTGCTCCGTAAGAAGGCAGGGTTGTTCGTTCAATACAGCGGGCACCGATGAAAAAGACGGGAGAGACACTTCTCGCTGTGAGAAAAATGTAATGAGTGATGTCCCCACTAAGCAGAGGTACTCTGAGTGTTTCCAGGTACCTAAAAAAGCCATGATCCGTAACTGGATTTCAGAGCACAGATGCATCTGGAAAGAAGCAAAGGTAAAAGCTTGTTTGCTCCCAGCCATTGCTGAAGTGTGAAGAAGTAGCTGCTCAGAATAATTTTATTCACAAGAAATAACCACCCCGTGCTCTAGAAGCTCTCCCTGGAGTCCTTGCACAGAAAACATGGCTTGAACGTGCATGCAGGTCAGGCAGACTTTTGTGACCCATCATATCCCTCATCAGTGGGCAAAGGGACAATTCAGAGTCTCATCCACTAAGGAAACAGCAATTAGTTCTCATTTTGGAAAGGCAACAGTTCATAAAGCATCTCCCCCCACCTATTGCCCAAAACTGCCCTGAGCACGGAGAGGAGCTGGAGAGAGTACAAACCACATCTGTCTGGAGGAGAAGCGATCTGCGGGAACATCAAACTACTGGTGTTTTCCAGCAAACGCCAAACAGCCAGATGTTGCTCACACCTGGGTACAGTTATTCTGGAAGGAACATTCTGACCGATCCTTGGGCAGTACTAAACGTGCTCTCTCTGACATACACATTTACTGGGAGACCCGTTATAGATCACAGTGTCAACACCAGAATACCGCTGGATAGGTCACCTGTTAGTGCAGTAGCGTGAAGAGATACATTTTAAAAACCCTAAGAAGTCTTTTATGAGGATTTGCTAGAGGGCAACAAGGAGAATATTACAACTCCTCTGGGTGGGGATTTTCCTGTTGCTTACCCTGGCACAACCCTGGTACCTTTACTCCTCGATTGACCCGTGGCAGGAGGGGAGCTAGGAGCCCTGGGCGGGCACTGCCGTGCCAGCGCTGCGGCTGTCCTGGAGCTGTGACAACCTGCGACGCCAGCTGTAAAAACCCGGATACCGCGCTGGTCTCTGCCCTGTCACACCCACACCAGCCAGGCTGCACACCGCGGGCACCCGCCGAGTTTGCTGCTGGGGTGCAGGAGCCCCACGAGCTCGCACGCAGCTCTGCAGGCTCAGCGGCACGACAAAGAGAGCATCTTTGGCTGAGGGGCAGCCGGGGGATTATGGGCTGGCATTCACAGGGCCTGAATGCAAAATAATCATCTCTGGATTTCCCTTCATATCTGTGCTTCTGTATTCTCACCGACATGACCATGCTAACGATGCTGACTTTGCCTGGTGCTGTGAGACTGAAACATGAAAAAACCCACACGTGCACGTTATGACCAACTAACCGGCATATCCCATCTATAAAACAATTCAGTTGATGTTAATGCTACATGGGATGTCTGTAGGAAGAGAAGCATTCCTGCATTGCTGTGAGATCCCAGCGTGGCGCGGTGTGGCGAGCGTACGGCCAGGTCGTCCCTCGCTGCTGCGCGGAGACTTCTCTGTCCAGAGAAACGGTCTGTCCTGGGTGCTTTCCTCTGCAGTCAGAGCAACCTCACCTACCTGCGTCTGGTACAGCGCTCTCCGTAGCCAGCCAAGAGAAGGAGGTGAGAAAACTGCAAAGCAATACCAGCATAATTATTACTACTACTACTAGGAATAAATCTTTTGGCACAGAGGAGAGCAGAGGGACCAGGCTGTTTGTTCAACTGCAGCTAAGATGGGAAATACCATTGGAAAGTTGCAATTATAAAAATGCTCACAAGCAATTTCTAAACCACCCTTGAGCAGATTAAATCGGAAAGCAACTTCTCAGTACCAACATGAGTGTAAATACGCTTGAAGATCAAAAGGTGAGCATATTTGAGCGTCTCATTCTCACATCTCTTACCTCAAATATTTTTTCTCCTGTTGAAACTCATGAGTGCTATGGAGCTGAACTGCTTCTCATCTGTTTTTGAACTAACCACACAGCAAGAACAAAAGCGAAGGTGGCTCCAGCTGTTATTAGAGCTGATGGAGAGAGTTGAATCAAGGAAGGTGCCAGCCCGCTCTGCCTCCTCCACATTGTTCCCTTCCTTCTCAGGTTAACACTGGGATTTAAGTGATGCTTGTCCTCATTGCCCTGCTGACATTTTGATTTCTCTCCATGTGAATATTTATGACACTAATGCTTAGCAAGTCTTGTGCCAACTGCATGTATCACTGCTTTGACAGAGAAAACAAATAAAACCGTTACATCGAGCTGCTGTTTCCATTACTGCAGAACCGCGGGTGATTATTTTCAGTGCAGGGCTGGTTCACAGGGCCTGTGACTCCCCTCCCCGAACACCTTCTCACCCCACCGGGTCACCGACAGAGCCAGCTCCCGGGCTCTTTCCCCACGCAGTCAGTGCCTTGCAAAGCGCTTCTGCCTTGTCAGGGTCAGTCCCTCTGTGCCCAGGACCCAGGCAATTGCTCCCCTTAACGCCAGCCAAGCTCTGCACCAGCAGGTCCCCCTAGGACAAGCACTGTAGCCAAAATATTCATCCTTCTGGCAGAGGCACGAAAGGGCCTTCACACCTCACCCCTTGGGCAGCTGATGCCCAACACTGTGATTCCTTCTCAGCTGCCACATAATCCTGCGAGTCTCTAAAACCCTGAAACCCATCAACTTTTCCAGCAGAGCTCCCTAGAGATCTAAAACTTGCAAGCAGGGACCGGAGCACCGATGTGCCGTGTCCGGAGGAGGGCCCAGCCACGGGATTCACAGCTCAGCCATTCCTGCTGCTCCTGGCTCTGCAAACGTTGCAATACCCACAGCAAAGAGGTGCAGGAGCGGGTTAGAGCTGCCACTCGGGACACCCTGGGAAAAGCCCCCAACTCCTCTTACGCAGGACGGGGAGCAGCACCGTGGTCTGCAGGGCTGGGCTCAGTGCTAGGGGGCATTTGTAAACACGGCAGCAGTTGCAGGTTTGCTCAGCAGCAGGCTGCTCCGTGCCCGTGGAGCACTAGGTGTTTGGGGTTAGGTGCAGCGAGGCTTGGAAGAATGAAGCTTTGGGGTGAATTGGCTTTTTCCAGAGCATACTTTTTCTTTAGTGAAAATTGAGGTTCTACTCAAGCAACCGGTTTTGGGTGGAGCCAAAGGTGCTGGGATGCAGCAAAGAGGGGGACAAACAGAGGCACGGGCAAATTAGGGTCACAGGAATGACAAGGCAGCAAGGTGAGAGGAGGGAAACTCAGGGCTGGTGGTGCCTGTGAGCGGGGCAGCTCCCAGCAGGAGGGGGATGCCGGGGGCTGGGAGCCACCCTTCAGGTTCCAATAAATCGTGTTTTGAAAAGCACAGCCCTCACCTTCACCATCGCCTTTGTCGGGAACGAGCATGTCAGCCCTTGTGAAATCACCGGGCAATTAACTGCTGCAACAGTTCCCGGGATAAGGCTGTTTTGCAGCTGTACAACATCGTCCACCTCCCATGGACGTGTTTCAGGCTGGCTCAGCGAGGAGCTGGGGTGTGGGGCAGCCCCTTCGCCCCACTGCTGGGCTGCTGTAACAGCCCCACTGCTCCCCTGCCACCGAGGGCTCTCCGGGAGGTGACCGAGAGCTGCCGAGGGAGCCTGCAGTGCTGCCAGAGGGAAAGAAATGGGATGCATTTGGATGGGGTGACCTGGCATGTAGTTACACAGCACTTTTCTCCCTGTTCCCCCTCTTTGGTGACTGCACTGCCCCACAGGCATACACCTGGGGCCATTGGGAAATGCTCCACCCTCTGTTTTCCTCTATACAGAACAGCAGCTGAGGAACCACCAGTCGGGATAAACCTGCAGAATTCTGTTCAGAAGCGCTCCCCAACAAGAAAGAAAACCTTATCTCGGAATTTAGGTCATGGAGTGAGATAAAAGCCGTGCTGCTTCCACGGCCAATCTCACGGCAGGCTCTGCATTTGAAGTCACTGGCAGAAAAAAAATCTCATTTATTGAGATCATCAGAACTGCCGAAGGGATTTGGATTAATTTGAATGGGGAATTGGTATCCAAATCCCACCGGCAGCTTTCAGTCTCAGCCTTCGCAACCAGTTCACAAGCAATCTACGGGCTAACGTGCAATTTTGCTTGTATGATCATGCAGCCTCTTCCTGATGCAAAGAGTAAATGCATTTGGACAGATAAAAACATGACCAGAATTTACAAACCAGAGATGGCGAGGTAGAAACAAAACTGTCCCACTCTTTCCTCAAATGCTTGTCTTTCAAATGACACCGATACCGCTCAGCTCAAACCAAAGGCGAGGAAGCAACGGCTCCGTGAGCCGCACTAATGGGATCTGGTGATTGGACCTGTGCAATGCAGAAGCAGCTCAGAAACTCCTGCAACAGCACACGGAGACCCTCATCTCCGCAGGAGGGTCCTCTCTGTGCCAACACGGACAGCCGGGAAGACAGGTGTTGATCAGAAACTAAAATATGAGCCAGTGCAACGTGATTAGAAACAGGGATAGGTCACGAACAGGTCTCTCTCAGTGAGGGAAGGTAATGACCAGAGACAAGCTGGAGCAGATTTAAGGGCTGCACACGAACAGGGAGATGCAGGAAACGCGTGAGTGAGATTAACGAAACCAGTTTCTAAAAAGGTCTTTAAATGTGAGCTCCGAAGTTAGGATAAAAGCAGCTATTTTTGTTTTAAGAAAAAAATCCAACTCTTAAAGCTCCAAGAGAAGATGTGGTGCC
Organism: Gavia stellata; assembly: GCF_030936135.1. Lineage (NCBI taxonomy): Eukaryota > Metazoa > Chordata > Aves > Gaviiformes > Gaviidae > Gavia > Gavia stellata. The sequence goes on along the minus strand of NC_082609.1, from coordinate 6,127,468 downwards.
TAATTGAAGGGGATCAGACCCAAGGCAGAACGCAGGGTCCCTCTGCTTAAAGCAGAGGCTTTGTGGGTAGTGCATCAGGATTTCCCCATGCCCTGAAGTGCTGCAGTTGGGCCAAACTGCACGTTGAGGGCATATTTTAACTGACTTTGAGCCTTCCTAGGCGGAGAGTAATGATAAATGGTGCGCGACGAAGTTAAACTGCATTTAGTGGCTAAGCAGGAACGCCTTAGCTTTGAATGAAAACCTCATCTGTCCCATCAGCAACATGATTAATGGCAAAGTGGTTTGCGTTTGCAGCTGTAACCACAGGCAGAGGAGAGATCCGAAATGACGGCTGAAAGCTTTTCTGCTTGTATTTGAAGAGTCAGAGCATTCAAGCACAGCTCTCTGCCTTGCTCACCAGAGCCCCCGTGTTTTTGCGGCTGGCGTCACTTATGTGGGCCACAGTTGACCGCAGCGATGACTCCTGAAGCACCATGTCTTGGGCTCGTGGCCTTTTCCCATGCTCTGGGATTCTCAGGCATAACTTAATTTGCCTGGCATGAGCTAGAGCTGATGCAAAATACACATTGTGTAAATACAGATACAATGTTCCTGGCAATCGCAGTCTTCCTGGAATTAATGCTCCTGGAGGCAACACTTCCGAGGACTGTTGCGAGCAGCTGTAGAAAAACGGGGCATTTTTGGAATATTATCTAGTTGCTACATAATGTTTGACCAAATGCCATTTAAAATCAAAGGGAGCCCCTAAGTGCTTTGGAATGGGCTTGTAATGGGAATAATTTGCTGCTGCATTTAAAGCACAGATTTCTAATAGCAGCTGATGAGGGAAATCAAATTATTGGTTTATTTATTTGTGTGTATTAGCATTTTGTCAACCATTTCTTGTCTCTGCTTTTAAACGAAGCTCGCTGAAAGCCCATCAGCCTGCTGTGAGCTTAGCAAAAACTGTGTTAATCACAACGTTTTATCTGCCTGCACTTCACACAACTTGCAGTGGCTTTTCCCCTCTGCGATCAGCAATCTCTGTTCTGCAAAGCGGGGTGGTCACGCAAGGTGAAGGCAGAACTAACCAGCCGGGAAGACTGCCACATCTCATCTGATGGTAGAACATGACATCTACAAGTCAGCTGAGTTTAGCTCAATGTTTTGTTATTTTTCCCTTGGTCACAAGTATGTAGGAGTGAAAATGGCTTCTGGTTTATACCAGAGGTGCTGGGCTGCAAGTTTTATATCTTTCCAACTGACTGGAGCATTGGGTGGAGCTAACCTGGCTCGTGGCTCAGCTTCAGAAAAGGGAGATGCCATATCTCGAGTGTCCAGGCTCCGAAGGAATTACACGAGAAATACCAACTTTGCTCGAGATGCTCTTTGCGTTCTCCCTCAGCTCACGCTATAGAAACATCAAACCGCACAGAAAAAACTGTGACGTTTGCTCACAGGGGCCCTTCGTGGGTTAGCAATGCCAACTGCCCACCAGGTCCTGTTCAGCTGGGAGCTGTACGAATGCACGGAGAGCGGCCGTCCCCGCCTTGCTAAGCCTATGAGCCATTTAAACCTCATTAATGAGATTAGCTGGGCGCTTCAGATTAAGGCTGATTTGCACAAAGAGCGAAGGAACCTGTGCGTGGTCCTTGCTCAGAGCAGAGCCAGCACTGTTAGTTAAAAATATTCCTGGCCGTTACGGCAAGCAAATATAAGCACAGGCTTGATCATGCCTGGTTTTGAATCCAGAAACATCCAGGTCCTACTCAGGACTCCAGTTTACGGACAGATGGATGTCTGAGCAGCAGACACTGCAGTTAGCAGCAATTTGGTAGTGATGGCAGAACAAGTTGCCGCTGCTGCCCAGGAAAAGCAGGTACGGACGAGCTGGAGAAGCTGCAGCTGGGGCTCTGCTGCTGTCCCCGCGCCTGGTTCAGCCCCAGCGCTCCCCGAAACATCCGCAGTGCCACTTCTGCGAGGTGCTACGAGGTGACATGCAGCACGGCCAAGGCACCATGATGTTTGAGCTGCCCAGTAGACGTGCAGCTTTCACAGAATCACTAAAGTTGGAAAAGACCTGTAAGATCATCAAGTCCAACCATTACAACAAAAAACGAAAAAAACCCAAAAAACAAAAAAAAAAAACCCCAAAAAACCAAAAAACCCCACACCACACAGTGTCCTCCCTGTGCAGCGGGGTGCAAGGCACCCCCCAGCCCTCGCGGGACGGCGGCACAACCTGCCTCTCCGGGCTCGGACGCTGGTTGCTGCACACACGCTCAACGCTGCCACTGCTCAAAACCAGTTTGTTGGAATAAGGTACATGGGTGGAAAATGAAAAGTAGATGGTTCAGAGAGAAAGCATCAGGCCTTCTTGCTGTGCAGGGTCAGCTCCTGGAATTAATTGCTGCAGGATGTCAACAAGATAAAATTTAGCAGGATTCAAGAGAGGATTAGACAGTCCTGTGATCAGGAACATTTGTGCAATGCTAACTGGGTCAAAGAAATATGAGAGAAATTAAGCATTGTGCTTCCCTGAAGGGCTGAGCTGGTACCAGCTGGATTTAAAAACACACTCCTCCACACATCCCCTTCCCAATCTTTTTATAGCAACAAGCAAATAGCAGAATCTATTGCAAAGTCTCTTCTCTTTCCTTAGAATAATAAAGCATCGCCTGCTCTAGGACTTCCCCGAGAGCCACAGTGATGACTGGTCCACGCTACGGTGTGTGCTAAAAGCCTCCCCTTGTCATTTCCAAGATAGGAAATGGAAGTTTTAACTTCTCTGCTGCCTCTCTGCTTCTGATCAAATCATTTATTGAGAAGAGAATGAGCTGCACAATAAACCGGCTGCAGATGAGCCAGTTGGGTCTCCACCCTGAAGCCCTTTTCCAAGCATAATTAACCAAATTAATTATTTAACTATATGATAGCATCAACCAGAAAACCACGCAGGGGTAATAGCTGAATCCCAAAGCCAACACTAGTGACATTGTAGGGAAGTGCCGGGGGGCAACGGTTTCTACCACTAAAGACCGGAGAAGAAATTGAGTCTTGCTGCAGGTAAGCACAGCAAAAACCCCAGCGAAACCCGGACTTCACTCTTCAGGGGGGCAAGTACACACCAGCTGCTCCATGGAGGTAGTGCCTGGAGGTAGCTACCGTGGAGGTAGTAGCTGGCAGCTGGGGCACCCAGTAAAATCTTTTCCAAAATTTTCTTTTTCATTAGAAAGACACTGACAAAAATCTATAGACTTTGCACATTTTTCTGACACCGTAAAAATGCTCCTGGCGCAATACGCCAGCAGGCACGGAGCACTGTGTGTGACAGCGAGGGTAGTAAAACCCACTCCAAGCTCATCCGTTCACTTGATTAAATTTCGCTGTCTTCAACAAAAGGGTTCTGAGAGAAATGTCTCACTAAGCCTAATGCTGGCAACAGAAAGTTACCTGGTAATCTCAGTCCAGCAGTGGAAATCTTTGGATTCTGTGCCCAAAGGCAAAACCTTCTTCCTACAGTCCATTGCAAATGATACCGGATAGAAAGGAAAACATGTCAGCATTTAAATATCATCCCATTAGGCTTGGCAGAAATGTGGGATGCCCATTGCCTTTGAAATTTTGTTATTCAAAAATAAGGATGAAAACAACTGCTGCCAAAATTGCCAAGAGAATAAACCCTCCCCAAACCTCCCCACCAAATTCCGTTGCATCCAACGCTGTTTGGTCAATTTGAGTGATTTCATTTCAAAATGAAGTTCAAACTGTTTGGCAAAATTGTATTGTGTTTTTCGTTTTCCTTACTGCCTGCTCTTCCAGGAATAGCAACACTTAATACGATCTGTCACAACTTTGTCAGACTCTCGAGACTTGGCAGAGCCGCGAGGACCCAGCTATCAGCCAGAACTCTCTAATCAGGATTTATTGGAATTCTTTCCTTTCTCATTAACAGTATCAAGGGCAGTTTGTCACACGTATCTTTTTTTTTCCTAGAGAAATGTTTCTTACTTGGATCATAATAAAACAGTTGGACTATAAGATTTTACTGGTCCTGGTACAAGCACTTACATCCTGGTCCGCACTAGCTCCCAAGTTAATTCAGCTCCGTTGTACTTCAACGGACAACACAGACTTACGAATCTTTATGGGTCAGGGCCTTTGCAGACATCTTTAAGGAGCCCCTGATTTCAGAATCTTAGAGTATTTTTCAAATCACTATGAAAACAAAGTGCTGCACCGCACACATTTCTCCCGCTGGGGCCAGAGGAGGGGACCACCCCCCCGACAGGCTGAAGGCACGTTGCTCGACCTGCTGTGAGAGGTACTGCGGGCGGGACGCGGCCACCGCTCTGTACTCGTCTCACACCCTTTGATCTACCTGAATGCAGAGCGAAGGCACCCTTGTGATGCGCCCTCCCCACGCTTCGGCTGACGGGAGGTGATGCTCGTCTGCAGGACACGCGGGAGCAGAAACGGCCGAGGGGCCTGAGCTGGGGACCGCAGGCGTCATCCGCTCCGCAGTTCGGACACCCAGGACCTTCAGCAAACTACTGGCTTTTGGAGCTATTTTTGCATTCTGTAGAATAGGAATAATTCTTACTTAGGGGAAGAAGGAGGATTTGTAAGATCAGCCAAACCTGTAAGAAAAAAATAATGATATAGAAACAGATTTTTCATAGCCAGCAAAGAATTGCAGTGGTAGAAGAGGAGCACGTGCTGCAGCACTGGGTGGGTTCTTTCTCTTTATTCATTTCAATAGTTCCTACAGGGCATGAGTAATACAAAGACAAATGTCATGAAAAGGCTGGCTGTCTACTGAAGGTGATGTAACTAAACGAAACCACGGTTTCCACACCGTCAAATGTGAAAGCCTAATTAAATTGTACAGCCATACCAAAGGCTGAGGACTGGACCCAGCAGCGTAAACCCAGCTCAGTGGAATGCGAATTCCCATGTTTGGTGCTGCAGGTCAGACACTCGCCCTCCCCGCCTGCGGTGGTTGGGTGGGTTAGGACAGATCTAAGGGAAGACAGTCTGTTCTACACACACATGTGGTAACTTCATTTTTTGTGCTGCTGGAATATCTCTTTTCCCCATGAAAGTGCAGCGGAGTTAATGGAAAATTTCCTGTTGGCCGTCATGGGCCAAGACCCAAATTTCTACCTTTTGTTCATCTCCCCCCTCCCTCACTGGTCCCTGGATGAAGGATTCCACCTAAGGGAGGAAACGTTACCAAGAGTAATCCCAGCCCTTCCTGTAGTCTACTACCTAAACTTACACCAGAAATATTTAATACGTGCAAGCATTTGCGGGAATAGCCCACGCTAATACAGAGGTACAGCCTCTCTGAGAGCAGCTAAGGCAGTATAAACCTGCAGGTGTTTTACGCATTGTCTTAAAACGCTGCAAAGGGAAACAGAAACTCATGAATGGAGAATCTGAAAATCAAAATGCAGTTTGAAAGATAAACATGTTTGGCTTGCTCCTTTCTCTCTGGGCAATGCACATAGACTTTTTACTGAATATAGTCGCTCTTATTTACTGGAAAACTCACGACCACGCCGAGACAAAGGAAGCTCAATCTTCAGAGGTGTGAACCGAGACAGATATTAAGTATCTCCGCTCGCTTCCTTCGCGTGGTAACGTGTAATTCATACTTCTGAGATTTCAGCAGCAGCTCTTCCACGGATGGCAGCGTATGCCCCACAACTTGCGTGAGCGCACAAGTCCAACTAACAAGAACTGGATTCGCAGCATCCCAACGCCACGCAACCACACTGACTGGTGAAGCACTCTGGGGTGCCACTGGAGCCTGGCTCTTGTCCCCACGGAGCCCAGAAAACTGCAGAGAACAACCAAATGAGAAAAAAAGGTGTAGCCACGTCAAGTGACTGACGTGTTAGAAGCAACAGCCCTGTCCCGGGGGACACCACGGTGTCAGACACGATGGCAGGCAGGATGCTTCCCTTCACCCCTCGCTGCTCACGAGAGGAACTTGTATGCAATTCCTAACGCTCTCCTCTCCCACTGCTTTATCTGGGAAAGGTGGGAGGGGACAAGAAATCCTTGTGCATCTCTAGGCTTTCCCCCATCTAATCTGCACCTTGGTGATGTCTTGCTGCCAGGGTCAGCAAAACCAACACACAGCTTGGTTCAGGTCTTTAGATAAAGCAGGTCTTAGCTCTCTTGGCCAAAAAGCAGACTGAAGTGGTATGCTATTTTTTGAAAAGGAAGAAGGGAAGTAAAATCAGTAAATCCAGTCTCTGAAGAGCTGTCAATACCATTAGCCACAGTGGGGAAACTGTTGTTAATTCACTATTGGCACCCAAAGGCAGCAGTCTGCACCTTTGAACTAGAAAAAACTATAAAAAAGCCTAGAAAAAATCTAGAAAAACTAAACTAAGTAACTGGGAAAAAAAAGTCTGCTATGAACAGTTAGCTGAAGCTTAAATCTTTGTGGTCATTAAAACCCAGCAGAACTGTATATATGTTTTTATTTTCTGTAATGTATGGTTTTTTACAATAAACATCTAGCATTTTTAAAAGAAATGAATACTGTCCACTGGCACACCAGGAAGATTTAACTAAAACACACCTTCCTACTTTTAAAAATTGATAATCCGTGAGAATACCAGGCTTATTTTGGAATAAGAAAATATTCAAATGCACCAAAGGTCCCCATAGCTTAATTAGCTTTACTGCTTTCCATGCAAACAGAGTAAGCGAACATTTAGAGAGCGAACAATTAACGTCTCTGCGTTAGAAGGGAAGATGAAGAGCATATAAGTAACCAGAACACTCACCTTTAATGAAGTACGGCTTCTCCAAAAAGGTCGCCCAATGTACCTTGCATATTCTCGTCCTTCCCGCTTACCTTTGTTTCAGTTTCTCCTCCTTCCCTCTCTCTCTTCGGACTCAATTCCAGACGCTTTAAGGATCCTCTGCTCTACCTGTGTCAGTAGAAAAAAATGCCACGCAGTCACCTGCGCCGATTTGGGAAATTCCCACCCTCTAAGGCACAAACCCAACTTTGTAGTATCACTGAAGAGCCAGCAGACATGGGATATGAAGGAACAGTAACTAGGAGTCTGGCCAGAGTGATTTTGTATTCAATGATATTAAAATAACTGTAGTTATTTTACCGCAAGTTAAGGAAAGACAAATTTTCTCCTACCTGGCTTAGGACCACTGGACACAAGCTCATCTCAATCCTTTGTCTTTGAGCGAGAGATGCTGTTTTCCGTATACGCTCTCTCGAAAGGACACCAGGCTCTCCCTTAATTTTGGCACAGTTTCCCTACAGATAGCTCTCCCAATACTTACATGCCAGGTTAGCAGGTATTATTTAAGAGCTCAAAAACTCCAGTTTGGAACCATGTCACAACTGTACTCATCTTAAAACGTAACATTAAGTAGATTAAATGCAGCAAGCGAAGGCCCTAGAATGATTTCACTGTTCAGGACCAAGTAGGTCGTTTTTATTCCCATCATGACAGCTGGATTTATAAAGCCAGTATTTAATTGGTGTGGATGTTACCAGACCAACTGCTCCCACTGGAAAAGGTTCCTTCCTGGGCCTGAATTCCCACAAATACTCTTGAGAATAACTCTACAATCATTCTGAAGAATAATTTGAGCGAGTATTTCCCTCAAACACGCTCACCCTACCTGCGCGCACACCAAGCCTGCGCCACACGCACCATCTAGTGGCAAGCTGCAAATGCGATGGTGGGAATGAAAATCTCGCCCAGGAGACAGAACCAAAGAGAAATCATTGCTGACGGCTGGAACAGACTCATCACTCTGTTGGGGACTTACAGCCGCTTCAAGACAGCAAATTTTAAAACTACAAACAAGCTGAACGCTCCGGGGCATGTGGTATTCACAGAAACACTTAACTAGATAATTTATTTCAAAGGAAAGCAGTGCCAAGGTACTGAGCGTGAGTGCTGGAGAGAGGCAGAGACGCCAGTGAGCTGTCGTGTGCTTCGGTGCGTTACACAGCAAGTGTGCTCAGATGTTTTATGTCTTCTGCTGCTAGCGATGGGAACATTATATAAAACAGTGCGTGCACTGTTACACATACGCACTGATGCGGAAGGAAAAAAAAATAAAAGCAGAAAGAATGTGATATTAAAATGAACCAAGGACAAGAGTTAGCTGAATCTCATTCCTGAAAAAAAGATGCAAGAAATCTTCACTGCTCCGCTTCTACGGTAAATTAATTGAATCTTTGAATCCCTTCCCACTGCCAGACCCCAAGTCTCCTTTGGGCTTTCTGGGGTGGGGAGGGAAGAAGAAGGAAGGAAGGAGCGGGGTCTACAGGACCCAGACAAAGCCTGTGGACCTACATGGCACAACTGACCTTACTGGTTCACTTGGGAAGGTCAGAAGATGGCCAGCTATGACGACATGGGGTTGAGGTCTGAGAAGGTTTGGACACAGGTCTTCCACAGACTCTGGAGGCATTATTAACCAGGTCTTCACTTTGCAATCCAAACCCAACTGATTCAAGCAGCTTTCTGGTCTGCAGATCTAGAAAGTTCCAGAAGTACAGAAAAGTCTTGCTGGGATTATCAAGTTTCTTACATACTTCCTTTTTACCCTTAACACACTTCACTCACTTTGGCTGTACGTGCAACTCTTCCGGAAAAGCTTTAGGCATTAAGTTAAAATATGAATTAGACTTCAAGAAGGTTTGAAACAGATATTGGATTTATTGGTCAGCTATGAGTAGGAAAATACATTGGTAAAGAAAAAGAAGACCCTGTATATAAATATAATACTAACTAGTTAAAATTTGACCAAGAAGAAAGTTCCACTGAAGAGAACAGTAAAAGCCCTTGTTTACCATCAGACCATATTCAGTTTCCCATTTATCTTATTGAAGAGCTGCCTAGAGACAAATGCAACATTCTTTGAGCTTAGTGCAGATAATGTGCTGGTTTTTGTTACATGAATGGTAAACAAGAGTTAGTCCAGT